>NC_063054.1:12373921-13573921 GCF_018812025.1 Megalobrama amblycephala | reverse complement strand
ACACTAATGCTTCACAGGACAGATGTCTCATATTCTCAACCAAATTAACAAAAAACAAAACAAAAAAACAGAAATACAGAGAAAAATAAAGAATTAAAAATAAATATTTCTTCCTTTTTCTTATTGACAAATTCAAGATTCATAGAATTTGGTAAACATAGTGGGGACACTATATAAAGAATTCCTCCATAAAGTTTAACAAGATGTCATTCTTTTTATTTTTAATTAATTTTAATGACTTGTTCAGCGATTCCATCTCTTTTAAAAAATAAATTGCATTTAGGAATGCATTTTGCAAATTTTTGTTTATGAATATAATATTTACCAGGCAAAATGTAGAAGTTCACCACAAATTCAAACATTTTGCTTCTGGTTGTGAAAGAACATATTAAGGTAATAAAAGGTAATAAAGGTAATAAAAACATCATCAAAGTAGTCCATGTGACATCAGTGGGTTAGTTAGAATTTGTTGAAGCATCGAAAATACATTTTGGTCCAAAAATAACAAAAACTATGACTTTATTCAGCATTGTCTTCTCTTCCGGGTCTGTTGTCAATCCGCGTTCACGACTCCGCGGTGACGCTGCTTGTGACAGTGGTTGCTGCTGTAGGAGCTTCTTCCATCGCTCTTAATTCTTCATCCGTGTATTCGGGTTCAAATAAATATGGCTGAAAGAAAAAATGCAAGTCTTCCTCTGTGTCGAAATCCTTAGACATGTTTGCGAAGGTTGTTTTGTTTACAGCATGCTTCTCCCTCAGATTGTAAACGAAGCTCGGGCGCACCAGATAACACGTCAGCAGCGTCACTGCGGAGTCGTGAACGCGGATTGACAACAGACCTGGAAGAGAAGACAATGCTGAATAAAGTCGTAGTTTTTGTTATTTTTGGACCTAAATGTATTTTTGATGCTTCAACAAATTCTAACTGACCCTCTGATGTCACATGGACTACTCTGATGATGTTTTTATTACCTTTCTGGACATGGACAGTATACTGCACATACATTTTCAATGGAGGGACAGAAAGCTCTCAGACTAAATCTAAAATATCTTAAACTGTGTTCCGAAGATGAACGGAGGTCTTACGGGTTTGGAACGACATGAGGGTGAGTCATTAATGACATAACTTTCATTTTCGGGTGAACTAACCCTAGTATGTAAGATTTTTTTATATATAGCTCAACATATAGCGAGAGTGTCTCAGAAACTACATACTTTACTTTTAAAAGATAAGGAACATTTTACATTATATTAATCATGGTTTAGATGCTGTTTTCATAGATGCCAAGTCACATGATCATGACTAACCAGCTTTCTCCTTATTAAAATTTGTACAGAATGCAGAGATCTGATTAGAAAGTGCCTAGACCAGGATCCAACTAAACGGCCGACGTTAGAGCAGATGTCACTTCATAAATGGTTTAGTGATGGTCTACTGTAGTTCAGGAGATTCACTCGATCAGTGATTTCAGGTGTGAGGAAGTGTAACAGACATCATTTGTCTTATCATTTCTCGAGACTTGACCTGAAGTCTTGCCAAAACCATACTTCAACATCCCCAACCTGACAGGGAATTCAGAGCCTCCATGTCCAAGCAAGAACAAGAGAGACTGCAAGACTGGAAATAAGTCAAGTCATCACAGCCACATTTGCTTTGTTTTAAAAGTCATTTTCCTTTGTTTTTAAAAGTCAAGATCTTTATTTATATAGTGCTTTATATAAGCCCAATCTGTATATATGTATATATCATTTGAATAAATGAAATTCTTTTAAACAGTCTTGGCCTATGAGAAACCTTTGAAGTGAAAAAGGTAAATAACTAAAAACTAAATAAATATGTAAATTAAAATCTACATGGTTGCAAACTTCAGTGCATTGTAGAGTCTGTCTAAAACATCACCCTACAATAAATGAGATGAGAGCCTGTGGACAATAATAATATAATTTGGTGCATGACACCACCAATGGTTATTTAGGCTAAAGAAGCTATTCTTGTTTTATTAGAAAGATTTAGGTCAATCTTGAAGCTTATAGGAATAGTAGCCTACCCAAAAACAAAAAGTTTTTAATCAGTGTCTAGCACACCTTCCTAAGGGAAGGATATGGACCAGAAGACAATTACTAAATGATTTAGACAGACTTATAAGTTCCAGATCTATAGCCTACTTGTGCTTTTTATTTAAGTTATATTTTGTCATTAATGTAAATAAACATGTGAAAACAATATACTTGCTTTTGCACAAAGGAGACATTGGGCTGCCTTTGGAGATGTTTGTTGATTTTATATTCAGAAAACGTAAGTAAAAGTAGCTATATATATATATATATATATATATATATATATATATATATATATATATATATGCATTCCTGCACTCCCTCACACACATGTGCACAATAACATACTTAATTATAATAAACTTTTTTTTAAAACTTTTAATTACACAGATATGTCACATCATGGCAATTTATTATTGAATACACAATATTCAACTATAGGCAATGTGAGTAAATGAATAAGTTAAATAATTTCAAAAAAAGTTCAATAGAGATTACTTTTGTTTTACTGACAAAAACAGAATATGAATAAAATGGGGGGGAAAGAATAAAAGAAAACATTCCAATGAATAAATATATTTATACACAAGCATTAACTGAACATTAAATGAATCAAAACTTACACTGCACAAATAAACTGTTCTAACAAACTATGTACACATCAACAGATGGTGAACCGCACATCATCTTATTGCCACCTGAACAGAGCTGTGCCAATCCTGCAAATGTATTTTGATGAGGCAGCTGACCTACATAATGACCTCCGTCTTTCTCGCCAGTCCATCATATCCCTTACTGTTGCAGTTAGGCTGGATTCCGACCATGGGTGGGAAAGGGACATTGAGATGCTGCTGTTCCTCTTCTGGCTTGGTCAGGCAGCATCTTCAAGGGTGGTGTCTCGGACATTTGATATTCTCAAGTCCTCTATGCATGTCATTGTGCAGAGTGACTGGAATCATCAGGATTTCGAGGAGGGTGATTGCTTTCCCAACCGGTGATGACCTGGTGGCGGTAGGAGAAGGTTTTTCCCAGCTGGCTGGGTCACCAGCTTTCAGCTCAGCAGTTGGTGCAATAGACCAGTGGTTTCCAACCACGTTCCTGGAGGCCCCCCAACAGTGCGCATTTTGCATGTCTCCTTTGTCTGATACACACCTATTTCAGGTCTTGGAGTCGCTATAATTAGCTGATGACCTGAATCAGGTGTGTTTAATTGAGGAAACATGCAAAATGTGCAGTGCTGGGGGGCCTCCAGGAACGTGGTTGGGAACCACTGCAATAGACGGCTGTCACATTCGTCTTAAACCACCAGCAACTACAGCACAGTGTAATTTAAACAGGAAGCTATTTCACTCCATTCAGCTACAGGCCATTGCTGAAAACCGGGAGACATTTATTGACATCTTTTTGGGAAATCCTGGGTCTGTGCATGATAACGGTGCTGAAGAACAGCCCTGTGTATACTGGCAGCCTGTATCCACTGCCAGGCAAGTGCATCATTGAGGATGGTGGCTATCCTTGCCTAAGTGCACCCATCTGCCCCCTCGCTTTAGGCTCGCTTTAACAGCAAGCACTCCTGTGCCTTGAACATCACTGAGAGAGCTTTTGGGATGCTGAAAATATGCTGGCGCTCTGTTTTCTTTAAGGCAATGGATAGCCCTGCCTTCGTACCATCATTGCAAGCTGCGCTGTGCTCCACAATATCGCTCTTCAAAATGGGGACATCGTTGAGCCAGAGGTTGGGGAGAATCATAATGATGCCCCCCCTGAAGTCCAGAAACCTGAAACAAGATCAGGAGAACAAGTGCAGGAAAATCTGTCTGCTGCTGTTTCTGCTCCAAATATTTGTGTTCCTGCTCTCCAAGAGCATGACTACCTATAAAATATTTAACAGTTTAATACTTTTGCCCAAAGCATTGTGTTATATTGTTTTATTATAGCTTTGTTGTATTTTTTTTCCTCTTTTTGTAAGTTTATCAGGCACAAAGTGTCAATAAACATTATTTCCTCTATAAATGCAAGCATTTTCCTTTATTGGAGGGAGAGGATGGAGGAGGAGGAGGAGGGTTGTATCGTTTTTGAGCCAGGGGCCTTTATTAACCCCCTAAAGCCATATGGATTACTTTTGTGATGAATGGATGCATTTTTTTGGGCTTTAAAATCTAAGTTACCATTCACTCCCATTATAAAGCTTGGAAGAGCCAGGATATTTTTTAAATATAACTCTGATTGTGTTTGGCTGAAAGAAGAAGGTCAAATACAACTAAGATGGCTTGAGGGCGAGTAAATTATGGGATCATTTTCATTTTTGGGTGAACTATTCCTTTAACGTTATAAGCATGAAAACAGTTTGCAGTATGAATACATGATGAAAGCAGGGGTTTTGTAACTGTTGTTCCAGGCCGTGTATCACAGTGTTAAACCGGTGGCTCTCAAACAGCTGCTGGAAAACATCAGCATTGTGTCTGAGAAAGCTGAAGGACCTAATCCAGAAGATGGAGGAGAGGAGGCTGAGAGAGAGCGAGAAGCAACAGAGAGGGAGGAGAGACGATGGCCTGCACCTGTTCTAATCAAACACACCTGAAAAATGTAATCAAGTTATTTTAGGATTACTTCAATATTACAGATGGGTTGTGTTTGATCACAATTGAAACTCAGGACATGACTTATGTATCCATGAGCTGTGTTCACATTCTTTATATATTTAGTAGTGAGATAATACAAAATAATAAAGCTATGTTTGTGTTTGAAGTGTTTGGTGTCTTCCCTCTCCTCCATCTCCTGGATTAGATCCTCAAACTTTTTTCTTTCTTTTTTTCTCTTTGGTTCTGGGCTCACTGAGGATGAAGAGGCCACTGAAACTTTAGACTGGCTGTCACTTTACGCCTATTACTATATAATGGTGTCTTGATGCTCTGTTCTACAGAGGTGAAGTAAACTGTACCTTTTAATTTTAAGGAGGCATCATTTTTTTAACTAAATGTTGCATAAAGAGAGTTTGTATCTGAACAAATTAATGTTTAAGTGCTTTTTGAGTACATTTTAAATTTGTTTAACTGTGAAAACTGTGTATTTGTATGTGTACATACATATATCAAGCATCTGTAGATTGAACATTGTAACATGCTGAAAAAAAAGTGTGCTTTAAATGCAAGTAATTTTATGTATCTTTTGGCAGTTAAGTGTTTTATGTTAGCAGCCTCAGTATAGAATTGTTTAGTAATTAGTTACTATTTCTAGTTATCATATAACAAATATAATAATAAACATTTGTTGTTGTTGTAACTGATAGAATCTTCACATTAGATCTCTAAATGTTGGGCTAAATAAAACATCTCAGTTGCATGAAGCAAACATATTTTAAAATTGTAGTCAAGACGGCCCCAAATAATAATAATAATAATAATAATAATAATAATGGGAGACAAATTGGGATATGTATTGTTTTGATAATATTCAGTGTTGCTAAGGCTAATGTTGCTAAGAGTCTTGCTAAGGCTATGTGTATACAAACAAATCATAATTTATAAATATAAACAAATTATCTTTTTTAGTTTTTTAAATGTTTTTTTGTTGTTGTGGCATAATGTGATAAACTTACATCATAGCAGAATAAAAATATTTTATACGTGAAATTGACCTTGTTTTTATTTATTCTGTTCACCTCATTTAATTTTGTTGGCTCTTTGGTAACTGGGAAACACAAACTTTTTTAATTAATCTTGTCAAAAATGTGCAGTCTGATGTAATTAAAATAATTGATAGAAATCATTTTCACTTAATAGGCTATAAAAATTTTAAATATTTATTACTTTTCAGTTTATCACAGTTTTACAATGAATTTTCATAGTTTTAGATTTAAAGTCTAGGTCTAGCACAAGGGTAAAACAATACAATCTATATATAAAAGTCATTTGAATAGTAGCACAAATAAATGGTAACATCATGGTTCCAAAACAGTTTTAAATGGACATTCACACATGATAAAAAGTGTATCTATTTTACTGAAGCAACAACTATCATTCGCCACTTTAAATAAGCAACCATTTACATGCTTAGGAATTCTGGCGCCAAATATCTTAAAATATTTTATGAGTCGTTGAATTCAATTACTAAAAATAAGAATTGTATAAAAACATCTCTCACACTGAAAAAAAAGACATTAGAATTTAATGTTTTACCCTGTACGGTATAAGATCTGCTATATGTATCATTGTTTGTTTTTTTCTGAAAGTTGAATTTAAAAAAAAAGCAATTCTGGCGCCGTGGCGTCTCTATTATGACGTCATTAGCAGTCAGCGCTTTATAAGTCAGAGCGTTCGATGAGTAAATGCAGTGTGCAGAGAGGTGTACATCGCGCGTCTGACATCAAAGGTAGAAAGCTGTATATATCTATGCATAGATAAGTTTGAGGAGCATGTCTTTATCCTACATATGACATTCTGTAAAGAGGGCGTGTCTTTATAAGATGTCCAACGTGCATCTGTTTTAGCTACAGGCAGTTTCTCGCGCATTATTAGTTGCTTCCATGGCACTCGAGATGGATAGATATTTAGATTGCAGATTACTAGGTTGTTGATAATTTCTCTCGGTTTAATACAGTTTTTTTATTCGCTTTGGTACTATTTTCACAAGTCAGGTGTACCTTTTCAAAACTCTTTCAAAAATCCAAACTAGTTATTCTTTTAAAACCTGATCCCATGCTTTCTTTCATTACAGTTATACATTTTCAGTCCACATAAATCATTGTTTCAAAACACAAGATTAATGTAATATATGTAATGAGAACATTTGGTTTAATCACTGAAACATACACATGAACATCTTTCAATTTAGAACTTAACAATCAGTTCATTTAATAGCAAATAGCAAACAATGCAAGATATATGTTTCAAATCACCCTTGTTGCTGAAACAATTACAGTAACACAGGCTACAGATGCCATATTAGAAAAGTTAATATAGATGAAACACTTATTTTGTGTTGACTATGCATACAGGTCAAAAGTCAAGTCACCTTTATGTCTATAGAGTTTTACACAATACAGTTTCAAAGCAGCTTCACGATAGTAACAAATTCAAATTCTGCTGTGAAGCAGCTCTATCAAACCAGTAGTGTCATTATTCAGCAAGTATTCAGCTCAGTTCAGTGCTGATTCAGTTCAGTTCAATAACTGTAAAGTTCATCAACTGTGCAACAAGTTTGAGAAGTTTAGAGAAAAGGAGGCCGTTTCAGAAATTGTTTGTCAGCAATTAAAAAAAACTGTAGTACTAAGAGTTTTGAAAATGTAACGCTTGTGAGAAATGACCTAAAGCAATAAAAAAATTAAAAAAATACTGTAATTGCATATTAGGCCTATATTGGTTGTTTGGCACTTTCGGGTCAGGCTCTAAAGTGATAGATAGATAGTGTGCTTATTTTTGTTATACTTTATTTTTTGTCATCATGGTTAATATTTACAGTTGCAGATTGTCATTTGTTATATTGTAAGACTGATTGCTGATTGTTGTTATGCTTTTTTGTATTTTGTCATTTTGTTAAAATTGCAGATTATGTTATAATATATTGTCAGATAGATAGATAGGTAGATAGATAGATAATGACCTTCCAAGTGGAGGGGGTGGTGGTGGGGATAGATAGATAGATAGATAGATAGATAGATAGATAGATAGATAGATAGATATTGTGCTTATTTTTGTTATACTTTATTTTTTGTCATCATGTTTAATATTTACAGTTGCAGATTGTCATTTGTTATATTGTAAGACTGATTGCTGATTGTTGTTATGCTTTTTTGTATTTTGTCATTTTGTTAAAATTGCAGATTATGTTATAATATATTGTCAGATATATAGATAGATATATAGATAGATAGATAGATAATGACCTTCCAAGTGGAGGGGGTGGTGGTGGGGATAGATAGATAGATAGATAGATAGATAGATAGATAGATAGATAGATAGATAGATAGATAGATCATGACCTTCAAAGTGGAGGGGGTGGTGGCAGGGATAGATAGATAGATAGATAGATAGATAGGTGCTTATTTTTGTTATACTTTATTTTTTGTCATCATGGTTAATATTTACAGTTGCAGATTGTCATTTGTTATATTGTAAGACTGATTGCTGATTGTTATGCTTTTTGTATTTTGTCATTTTGTTAAAACTGCAGATTATGTTATAATATATTGTCAGATAGATAGATAGATAGATAGATAGATAGATAGATCATGACCTTCAAAGTGGAGGGGGTGGTGGTAGGGATAGATAGATAGATAGATAGATAGATAGATAGATAGATAGATAGATAGATAGATAGATAGATAGATAGATAGATATTGTGCTTATTTTTGTTATACTTTATTTTTTGTCATCATGTTTAATATTTACAGTTGCAGATTGTCATTTGTTATATTGTAAGACTGATTGCTGATTGTTGTTATGCTTTTTTGTTAAAATTGCAGATTGTTATAATATATTGTCAGATAGATAGATAGATAGATAGATAGATAGATAGATTATGACCTTCCAAGTGGAGGGGGTGGTGGTGGGGATAGATAGATAGATAGATAGATAGATAGATAGATAGATAGATAGATAGATAGATAGATAGATAGATAGATTATGACCTTCCAGGTGGAGGGGGTGGTGGCAGGGATAGATAGATAGATAGATAGATAGATAGATCATGACCTTCAAAGTGGAGGGGGTGGTGGCAGGGATAGATAGATAGATAGATAGATAGATAGATAGATAGATAGATAGATAGATAGATAGATCATGACCTTCAAAGTGGAGGGGTGGTGGCAGGGATAGATAGATAGATAGATAGATAGATAGATAGATAGATAGATAGATAGATGCTTATTTTTGTTATACTTTATTTTTTGTCATCATGTTTAATATTTACAGTTGCAGATTGTCATTTGTTATATTGTAAGACTGATTGCTGATTGTTGTTATGCTTTTTTGTTAAAATTGCAGATTATGTTATAATATATTGTCAGATAGATAGATAGATAGATAGATAGATAGATTATGACCTTCCAAGTGGAGGGGGTGGTGGTGGGGATAGATAGATAGATAGATAGATAGATAGATAGATAGATAGATAGATAGATAGATAGATTATGACCTTCCAGGTGGAGGGGGTGGTGGCAGGGATAGATAGATAGATAGATAGATAGATAGATAGATAGATAGATAGATAGATAGATAGATCATGACCTTCAAAGTGGAGGGGGTGGTGGCAGGGATAGATAGATAGATAGATAGATAGATAGATAGATAGATAGATAGATAGATAGATAGATAGATAGATAGATAGATAGATAGATAGATCATGACCTTCAAAGTGGAGGGGGTGGTGGCAGGGATAGATAGATAGATAGATAGATAGATAGATAGATAGATAGATAGATAGATAGATAGATAGATAGATAGATAGTGCTTATTTTTGTTATACTTTATTTTTTGTCATCATGTTTAATATTTACAGTTGCAGATTGTCATTTGTTATATTGTAAGACTGATTGCTGATTGTTGTTATGCTTTTTTGTATTTTGTCATTTTGTTAAAATTGCAGATTATGTTATAATATATTGTCAGATAGATAGATAGATAGATAGATAGATAGATAGATAGATAGATTATGACCTTCCAAGTGGAGGGGGTGGTGGTGGGATAGATAGATAGATAGATAGATAGATAGATAGATAGATAGATAGATAGATAGATAGATAGATAGATAGATAGATAGATAGATCATGACCTTCAAAGTGGAGGGGTGGTGGCAGGGATAGATAGATAGATAGATAGATAGATAGATAGATAGATAGATAGATAGATAGATAGATAGATTAATAGATAGTGTGCTTATTTTTGTTATACTTTATTTTTTGTCATCATGTTTAATATTTACAGTTGCAGATTGTCATTTGTTATATTGTAAGACTGATTGCTGATTGTTGTTATGCTTTTTTGTATATTTTGTTAAAATTGCAGATTATGTTATAATATATTGTCAGATAGATAGATAGATAGATAGATAGATAGATAGATAGATAGATAGATAGATAGATAGATAGATAGATAATGACCTTCCAAGTGGAGGGGTGGTGGTGGGGATAGATAGATAGATAGATAGATAGATAGATAGATAGATAGATAGATAGATAGATAGATAGATAGATAGATAGATGATATGACCTTCCAAGTGGAGGGGGTGGTGGCAGGGATAGATAGATAGATAGATAGATAGATAGATAGATAGATAGATAGATAGATAGATAGACCTTCCAAGTGGAGGGGGTGGTGGGGGATAGATAGATAGATAGATAGATAGATAGATAGATAGATAGATAGATAGATAGATAGATAGATAGATAGATAGATAGATATGACCTAAGTAGGGGATAGTGTGCTTATTTTTGTTATACTTTATTTTTTGTCATAATTTAATAAGATAGATAGATAGTACATAGATACATAGATAGATAGATCATGACCTTCAAAGTGGAGGGGGTGGTGGCAGGGATAGATAGATAGATAGATAGATAGATAGATAGATAGATAGATAGATAGATAGATAGATAGATAGATAGATCGATCATGACCTTCAAAGTGGAGGGGGTGGTGGCAGGGATAGATAGATAGATAGATAGATAGATAGATAGATAGATTTTACATTTAGTCATTTAGCAGACGCTTTTATCCAAAGCGACTTACAAATGAGAATAGTAGAATCAATCAAATCAACATGAGAACAACAGTACATAAGTGCTGAGTGAAGTCACAGTTATGAAAGTAAAGTGCTCGTAGCAAGGAATTTTTTATTTTTTTTAAAATCACAATACACAAATAGATGGAAGGAAAATAGAAATCAAGGTAAGTGCTACTATTACTGGGTCAAGTGCTGGCGAAAAAGATACGTCTTTAGCATTTTTTTGAAAATGGTCCGTGAGAGCGATTTTGTGCCCCTTTGTGATTGCACCACAAGACGCCGTTCACTTGCAGAACGCAAGTTTCTGGAGGGCGCATAACTCTGAAGTAGTGAGTTAAGATATAGCGGTGCAGAGCCAGCGGTCTTCTGTAGGCAAACATCAGAGCCTTGAATTGGATGCGAGCAGCTACTGGCAGCCAATGCAGACTGATGCAGAGAGGAGTGACGTGCGCTCTCTTCGGTTCGTTGAAGACCAGTCTTGCTGCAGCGTTCTGGATCAGTTGTAGAGGCTTGACAGTGCATGCTGGAAGGCCAGCCAAGAGAGCATTACAGTAGTCCAGTCTGGATAGAACAAGAGCTTGGACAAGAATTTGTGTGGAATGCTCCGATAGGAAGGGTCTAATCTTCCTGATGTTGTACAAGGCAAATCTGCAGGACCGGGCCGTTGTCGCAACATGATCTGTGAAGCTTAAAGAATCATCCATCACCATTCCAAGGTTCCTAGCTGTCCTGGAAGGAGTAATGGTTGATGACCCAAGTTGAATTGAAAGGTTATGACGAAGTGTTGGGTTGGCACCAATCACAAGCAGTTCTGTTTTTGCAAGGTTGAGTTGAAGGTAGTGGTCCTTCATCCAGGCAGAAATGGCTGTCAGGCAGGCTGCAATGAGACCAGCAACCGTCGGATCATCTGGTTGGAATGAGAGGTAGAGTTGTGTGTCATCAGCATAACAGTGATAGGAGAAACCATGCTCCTGAATGACAGATCCTAGTGATGACATGTAGATGGAGAAGAGAAGTGGTCCAAGCACTGAGCCCTGAGGTACCCCAGTAGCAAGATGATGTGACTTGGACACCTCACCTCTCCAAGATACCCTGAAGGACCTACCTGAGAGGTACGACTTGAACCACTAGAGTGCGGTTCCCGAGATGCCCTTCGACATGAGTGTTGACAGGAGGATCTGGTGGTTAACTGTGTCAAAAGCAGCAGACAGATCCAGCAAGATGAGTACTGATGATTTTGAAGTCACTCGTGCCAGTCTCAGGGCTTCAGTGACTGAGAGCAAGGCAGTCTCGGTTGAGTGGCCACTCTTGAAACCAGACTGGTGGTCATCAAGGAGGTTGTTCTGTGTGAGATAAGTAGACAGTTGGTTGAATACAACTCTCTCTCAAGTGTCTTAGCAATGAAGGGAAGAAGGGATACTGGTCTGTAGTTTTCCAAAAGTGCTGGATTCAGAGTGGGTTTTTTAAGCAGTGGGGAAATCCTAGCCTGCTTAAAAGCTGTGGGAAATGTTCCAGTGTGAAGGGAAGAATTGATAATGTGAGTGAGTGCAGGTAGAATTGAGGAGGAGATGGCCTGAAGAAGATGAGTGGGGATAGGGTCTAGCGGACAGGTAGTAGGGTGATTGGAAAGGATGAGTTTTGAAACGTCTGCCTTTGAAAGCATGGAGAAGGAGGAGAGAGTTTGTGTGTTTTCCGTTAAGATGTTATTGTCAGTGTGTGGTGTGGAGAACTGGCCGCTGATGGTTGTTATTTTATGTGTGAAGTATGAAGTATGTATACTTTATTTTTTGTCATCATGTTTAATATTTACAGTCGCAGATTGTCATTTGTTATATTGTAAGACTGATTGCTGATTGTTGTTATGCTTTTTTGTATTTTGTCATTTTGTTAAAATTGCAGATTATGTTATAATATATTGTCAGATAGATAGATAGATATATTATGACCTTCCAAGTGGAGGGGGTGGTGGCAGGGATAGATAGATAGATAGATAGATAGATAGATAGATAGATAGATAGATAGATAGATAATGACCTTCCAAGTGGAGGGGATGGTGGTGGGGATAGATAGATAGATAGATAGATAGATAGATAGATAGATAGATAGATAGATAGATAGATAGATAATGACCTTCCAAGTGGAGGGGGTGGTGGTGGGGATAGATAGATAGATAGATAGATAGATAGATAGATAGATTATGACCTTCCAAGTGGAGGGGGTGGTGGCAGGGATAGATAGATAGATAGATAGATAGATAGATTATGACCTTCCAAGTAGAGGGGGTGTGGCAGGGATAGATAGATAGATAGATAGATAGATAGATAGATAGATAATGACCTTCCAAGTGGAGGGGGTGGTGGTGGGGATAGATAGATAGATAGATAGATAGATAGATAGATAGATAGATAGATAGATTATGACCTTCCAAGTGGAGGGGGTGGTGGCAGGGATAGATAGATAGATAGATAGATAGATAGATAGATAGATAGATAGATAGATAGATAGATAGATAGATTATGACCTTCCAAGTAGAGGGGGTGTGGCAGGGATAGATAGATAGATAGATAGATAGATAGATAGATAGATAGATAGATAGATAATGACCTTCCAAGTGGAGGGGTGGTGGTGGGGATAGATAGATAGATAGATAGATAGATAGATAGATAGATAGATAGATAATGACCTTCCAAGTGGAGGGGGTGGTGGTGGGGATAGATAGATAGATAGATAGATAGATAGATAGATAGATAGATAGATAATGACCTTCCAAGTGGAGGGGGTGGTGGTGGGATAGATAGATAGATAGATAGATAGATAGATAGATAGATTATGACCTTCCAAGTGGAGGGGGTGGTGCAGGATAGATAGATAGATAGATAGATAGATAGATAGATAGATAGATAGATAGATAGATAGATAGATTATGACCTTCCAAGTGGAGGGGGTGGTGGTGGGGATAGATAGATAGATAGATAGATAGATAGATAGATAGATAGATAGATTATGACCTTCCAAGTGGAGGGGGTGGTGGCAGGGATAGATAGATAGATAGATAGATAGATAGATAGATTATGACCTTCCAAGTGGAGGGGGTGGTGGCAGGGATAGATAGATAGATAGATAGATAGATAGATAGATAGATAGATAGATAGATAGATAGATAGATAATGACCTTCCAAGTGGAGGGGGTGGTGGTGGGGATAGATAGATAGATAGATAGATAGATAGATAGATAGATAGATAGATAGATAGATAGATAGATAGATAGATAGATAATGACCTTCCAAGTGGAGGGGGTGGTGGTGGGGATAGATAGATAGATAGATAGATAGATAGATAGATAGATAGATAGATAGATAATGACCTTCCAAGTGGAGGGGGTGGTGGTGGGGATAGATAGATAGATAGATAGATTATGACCTTCCAAGTGGAGGGGGTGGTGGTGGGGATAGATAGATAGATAGATAGATAGATAGATAGATAGATAGATAGATAGATAGATAGATAGATTATGACCTTCCAAGTGGAGGGGGTGGTGGTTGGGATAGATAGATAGATAGATAGATAGATAGATAGATAGATAGATAGATTGATTATGACCTTCCAAGTGGAGGGGTGGTGGCAGGGATAGATAGATAGATAGATAGATAGATAGATAGATAGATAGATAGATAGATAGATAGATTATGACCTTCCAAGTGGAGGGGGTGGTGGCAGGGATAGATAGATAGATAGATAGATAGATAGATAGATAGATAGATAGATAGATAGATAGATAGATAGATAGATAATGACCTTCCAAGTGGAGGGGGTGGTGGTGGGGATAGATAGATAGATAGATAGATAGATAGATAGATAGATAGATAGATAGATAGATAGATAGATAGATTATGACCTTCCAAGTGGAGGGGTGGTGGTGGTGGGGATAGATAGATAGATAGATAGATAGATAGATAGATAGATAGATAGATAGATAGATAATGACCTTCCAAGTGTGGGGGTGGTGGTGGGGATAGATAGATAGATAGATAGATAGATAGATAGATAGATAGATAGATAGATAGATAATGACCTTCCAAGTGGAGGGGGTGGTGGTGGGGATAGATAGATAGATAGATAGATAGATAGATAGATAGATAGATAGATAGATAGATAGATAGATAGATAGATAGATAGATAGATAGATAATGACCTTCCAAGTGGAGGGGGTGGTGGTGGTGGGGATAGATAGATAGATAGATAGATAGATAGATAGATAGATAGATAGATAGATAGATAGATTATGACCTTCCAAGTGGAGGGGGTGGTGGCATAGATAGATAGATAGATAGATAGATAGATAGATAGATAGATAGATAGATAGATAGATAGATAGATAGATAGATAGATAGATAGTGTGCTTATTTTTGTTATACTTTATTTTTTGTCATCATGGTTAATATTTACAGTTGTGCAGTTTGAACACAGCAGCGACTGAATGCTGGCCAAGATTTTACTTTGAAAATCGTGCAGTCTGAACTCGGCTTAACTGGTTCGATGACGCATTAGTGATACTTAAAGCTAAATGGCTTGATGGTGTGGAAAAGGGCAAATTTAATTCATCTAGAGTTTATAATTGTAATGAGTCCACTGAAAGCGTGCTTGAAGAACCCATGTGTAGCCTATATTTAAATCCCAAACATGAACAAAATGAACACAGACTTGGCTTGGCATGACAAATATGGCATGAACAAAAACTCAACAAAAGCAGTGGTTACACAGACAATACTTAACCAAGAACAAGGCAAACATGCACAAGGACTAATGACAAAAGAAGGGACACCTGTGCACAATCAACCCAATGATCCAATGACAACATAGCACATGGCAAGGGGAGCACATAGCAGTTAGTGATGGGCATTCCGGCTCTTTTTTGTGAGCCGGCTCGTTTGACTCAGCTCACTGAAAAGAGCCGGCTCTTTAAATAATAAATGTTTTAACTATGACTTGGACTATGATAGGTGTGAAAACAATTTGTGAAATTGTGAGACATTGCGAGTATGATTTCATTTAATCATTTAATTAGAACTGTTTTCACACCTATCATAGTCAAAATCATAGTTTATTATTTAAAGAGCCGGCTAGTGTGTGCGCCTAGGCTTATATAATTATATATTTTTGTGTTGTTCTTTGAATTATTAGTCTATTGTTTTAAATAAAATTAAAATCATTCATTACATAATGATTGAATTTCTATAGGCTTTATTTTTAAAAACAGAGCCGGCTCCCGACGTTCACGTAAAAGAGCCGGCTCTTAGAGCCGGCTCGTTCGCGAACGACCCATCACTAATAGCAGTATCACATGAATAGAACATGACAAACAAGGGAAGCACATGGCAAACAGGAACATGAAACATGACAATGACTATTTACAAAATAAGAGACATAAGAAACTATAAACATGAAACTAAACCCAACACCATTTGTGACAATAATAAGATGATGTTCGATTTATCCTCCCTCATGCTTTGTTGCACGCGTTTTGGACAAAAGCAATGACTATATGATTCATTAGACCAGTGTTTCCTAACCTTTTTTCAGTCACGGCACCCTTTGAAAATTTTCACAAATTTGTGGTACCCTACACTATTATACACGATACTACTTAGTGGGCCTTTTGTTATGAAGAAAAAACAATCAAACAACAACTCCATTTTCATTTCAGTGCGTGTTTCACTGGATTTGCCAGGCTATTTAAAATAATGTACCTAAAAGTTGTTATTAGTGTGAGATTAGTGTGGTATAGGCTATGACAGTTATTTGAAAACAATGTTTTCAGAAGTTTTCTGAAAACATTTTGTGCTACTTCATACAAAATAAAAATCTGTTTTGCAGTGTTGAACTATTAAATAAGAAATATGTCTAGAATTTGGAAAAACTTATCCCACATAGCAAATAATCCCTCCAAAACTCCAATTCATCATCCCGTGGGACATAGAGGTCGATAGAGGCCTATTCAAAACAAAGGCGTAGCTTGATGATGCCAAGTTTGAGCACGGAATCTTGGGACATGTGGTCTTTACCTCACAGCCGGTGGATGCGAATATTCATGGATGAGATTATTAACGTTACTGTAGTATGAAGCAAAGCAGGACCGAGTGTTGTGGGAGTTGAACGAGGCCGCTGGAGCGATTGCACAACACACGCCTCACAAGCAGCTGAACTTTTATTATGTCACAGTCGCCGGCGCCGCTTCTGCTTTTCCGGTCATGAGTATGAGGTAACACAGCTCTGTTTATCATATTAGATACATTTGAGTGTGTTGAAAATGATGTTATAACGTTACTCTGTGCATTCACTCGGCGGCTGCTGTGAGACACTTGTTGCACACTGCAGTAAGATAGATCGATTTTAGAATATCATATTAAATACTGGATGGCTTGTGTTGATAAATGGCATGCAATTAATTTTAAAACGTATTGTATGATGGAGAAAATTCTGTATTACTGTTACTAAACATAAAGCTGCATCTGATTATGCTATGTTAGCTACTTCACAAAATAGTGTTTTTCTCTGAGGCATGGTAAAGCATGGTACTCGCAAAAAATCAAGAAAATTTGATTTAAACAATAAGACTAAACGTGTTGAGCTATACAACAATAATTAGTTTTCTGTCTATAAATGTATCAAAACAGTTGTTCCCTTGTAGTGTTGTCAAAAGTACCGGTACTTCGGTACCAAGTCGGTACTGAAATTTTGAAAATGTGACGATACCAGCATTTCTGTAGTACCGAGAATCCGGGTATATTCGGTACCCACTGATAAGGCTGTTGGCAGTATTTACTTGAATATGACACGAGTGAAGCACAAAGCTTTGTTTACAGAAGAAATAATAGGTTAGCAATTAAATGTGACATCGCAGCCATGGAAACATTTGGTTAATGCCGAATAAGAGAGGTGCGTGAGTCCATACATTTAAGCTTCGTATTCTGTTTTCCGAATCGCGATCTGGTCACCTGATTAGCAGAGAATTTAACAATATTCCATTAGTTATTCCACTGAACATGGAATCTGTTTCTTTTCCCAAATCTTCACTCACGCAGGGGATTATAACGTTTCTTTCGTTCGCATTTAGGCCTATTATAGGCTATTCGCATTCTTTACTGTGGTAAAGTAGAAAAAAAACACCGTAGGACAGAAACCTTTTTGCTTGCACGTCAGTTTCTATTTAACAGAGTTTGTGCTTGTTATTAGACTTTATAAGGCGCGTCAAGTTTATTTGTATATATCGCGTTTCATACGCTGGTGATTTTTACTTTCGTTTTCTCTGGCAGCGCTAAATCAAACATAGCCTGAATGTCTTGCCCCTGCAGAGGATAAAACTCGCTCTTCAGACCTTTTACAACAAGTGTCAGTTGTTTGCAACATCAGGAGATAACGAAGATATTATTAAAGAGAAATGGTCTCATTCCTGCTCGTGTCCCACATCCCTCTCAAAGCGCAAAGCGGCTATATCAAAGTAATAACGGGACTTTGGCTATAGGCTATATGACGCGTCTTTGTGTGGAAATAAAAAACGAATGCTTTTTAAAATAATATTTAACTTTCTTATTATTTAGGTTACCATTATTTACCGATATTTATTTCATAGTTTTACAGGCTGTAGTGTGTTGTTTTTCTGACGGAATAGCTAAAATAAACACGCACGTCTGTTACCCCTGTTGAAAAAACGAGCATATGCTGGTAAAGTAGGTTTTGAAGCTGGTATGCTGGTTTGAGCTGGTTTATGCTGGTCCAGGACCAGCTTAGGACTAGTATGGACCAGCAGCACCTACCTTACCAGCATATGCTGGTTTTTTCAACAGTACACAATGGATGTTTGAGCATTTAATTATTTATTTATTTTTTTTATATTTCAAAATTTATTTCATTGAGGTAGCCTATATATACACACACAAACACACACACTCCAAATCATATTTAATGTTTTTAAATTAAGCTATATAAAATAGTAAAATAGTTCCAATAGATTTTACTGTGGTACCGAAATTGGTACCGAGAACCGTAAAATTTTCATGGTATCGGTACCGACTACTGGAATTTTGGTACCGTGACAACACTATTCCCTTGTCTATTAAAACATGTAATATATTAAAGCGTCTTTGGTGTTTCCATGGTTTCTACAAAATAAAACGGAAACTGAGGATAACGCAGGTATGATGCAATTGGCAGGCGACTCCTCACACGTCCCGGAGCTTTGGTTAAAATAGCAATTTTCTCAAGATTTACAAATAGTTGGAAACATTTGGGATACTGTAAGTATTCAAGTGAACAAAATATATAACACTGGCCTAGTGGTTTTTGGATATTTTACTACAAAATTCTTACATATTGCACCTTTAACTGATCCTGTTCATGTCCTCTTAGGCTATGGTGGTTGTCAGTCCTGTTAGTATTTGGGCCTTAGGATGAAAAACATTTATTGAAATCTCAACAGCAGCCTTTTAAAATAAAACGACAAAAATGGAAAATAAAAGAAAGAAAAAAAAATCAGAGAACGAATGTACGACCATTACTATGAGGGCAGACCATAGATGCGTGGCTCTGGGACTGGAAACAACAATAGAGTGCCCCGGGGAAATTCTTACTTTTATGTGATTATAAAATAGAAAAAATTCCCTTAATTTTATCTAAATTCCATAAACAAATGCTCTTTTAGCATGGTCGTTAATTTACAAACATAATTTCTCCCCACATAGGTGCTTCATCTGGAATAATCGTCTTATTAAATTCAAGAATAAATCCTTATTTTATAAGACTTGGTTCAATAATAACATAATTTTAGTGTCCCAACTAATAAATGATAGTGGATCATTGCTGAATTATTCTGAATTCCTTAACACTTTTGGCATTCCAATCATCCCAAGAGAGTTTGCAATTGTTTTGGATGCCATCCCATCTGGTATTTTAACTCTCTTAAAAGGGGCTGGAAAACCAGCTTGCCTACCAGATCTGGACCCTAAGTTGACCTCAGTTGGTAAAGTATGTTTTGCATCAACAATGAGGAATAATAATCGTAATATTCGCTCTTTATTCCAGAGAGATGTCACAAGCATACCTAATGTTGTTTCCTATTGGTCTAACTTTGTTGACAACCTTGAATTGGGGGAATATTTGGAACCTTCCTTACAAATACCTCCTCACGAAATAAAGTAAGAGAAGTCTCTTTCAAAATCATACATAGGTATTATCCTGCTAAGCATTATCTCCTTAGGTTTAAGTCTGACATATGTGTTAACTGTTCCTTTTGTGGAATATGTCCAGAAACAATGGTACATCTGTTCTGGCAATGTCCCTATGCCATCACTTTCTGGAAAGATCTATCCCGATACATTACTGTTAAACTTGTTGCTGATTTTTCTTTGTTTTGGAAAAATGTACTGTTTGGTTTCCATGATAACAAGAATAAAAAACACCAAGAAATATACCTAATTAATTTATTGATAATTTTAGGGAAATATCACATTCACAAAGCCAAATTTAGCAATTCTAAACCTTCTTTTATAGCTTTTGGTAAGGAGACGGAACAGTACATAAATTCCATTTATGATTCAAAAAATAAGAAGGCTGCTAAAACCATTCAGTTATGCTCTATCTTTAATGTATTTATTTGAAATTCCCCCTGGCTCTGCTCTTGTCTTATCTGATATTTCTGTATTAATGACTCTATTTGTTGTGTTCTTATTCTTTGTATCGTACAGATTTAATAAAGAGAAAAAAAAAAAAAAAAAGAGTGCCCCGGGGATGATGCATTTTTGTAGGCAAAACCCAGAAGCGAGTTAGCATTTTAGGACTTCCGGTTCCAACGCCATAAAGTCTATGGGTTTTTGAATGGGTTTTTGCTAAATCGCCTGAAATAAGGTCTGTGGTTAACAAAACCTCTAAATACTTTCACGTTTTGATCTATGACATAAAACACACCAGTTATAACCCACTTGTTGATTTTTTTAAACTTTTACTGTGTCTTAAAATCGGCGGTTGCTAACAAGTTGCTAAAAGGGACTACTTCCTTTGGCGGGGACTTTAGACGTCATTAGAGCCCGACCGATATATCGGCCGGCCGATATTATCGGCCGATATGAGCTAATTGCATTTAAATCGGCATCTGCGTTTATAACGGCCGATGAAACATGAGAAACAGAGTCTCATGCTTCACTCATGTTATGAGTGTTGCATAGTTTGCCCACCAGAGGGAGCTCTGCAACTCCCCAGTTGACAACAGCGCCAGAAATCCACTACAGAAGAAAGTATTGTTGTACTCTTTTGACGGTGAGTCTGTCGTTCGTCATGTGAAATGATTGTAGATTTAGTTCATACACTGTATATAAAAACAGTGTGGTAGTTCTAGCTAACGGTCCTATCATTATCACTTATAAATATTCTGTAACATCACTTACAGCCGCTAATGCATTGCTATATTAGATTACCCACAAAGCTAATACCATGTTTATCAGTGGAAGAGCGCGAACGTTAATAAGAGGTCAAACTATAACGTTAGCGTTTAACTTATTCTAAATATATCTGCAGTGTTTCCCATTTAACTTATTTTAATTTTATTTTCAATTCATTGACATGGTTTTGTGGAATATTGAATTTGTTTGGTATAGCTCTTTTACTTTAACTTTAGTATTATAATTTATTTACAGTACACACACAGACTGTTAAAACCAGCTTCAACTGGAAGTAAGTAAAACTGTTAAATGTTTAAAACCAGACTGTTTTTTGATCATTAAAAAATATATACTTTTGATGTGCAATTGTTTAGTCATTGAGACTGTAATCTAAGGCTTTTTTTTAACATAATCCCTTCTGGAAAATGGTATACAGCCCACATACATAGAACAGGCAGATATTTTGCTATTGAATGTTGTGTAAGTGTAGTTTATAGGAAATGGGTCTAATATCCAGTTTTATTTTCAAAATCAAAATATCGGCTTATAAATCGGCTCTTTTTGAGTTAATATCGGCATCGGGCATCGGCCCCCAAAAATCCATATCGGTCGGGCTCTAGACGTCATCATTAAAAACGGGACATTTGGACAGCATTTCTCATGAAAAAGTGGAAAAGTATTCATAACAGCACATATCATAATCAGCGAGCATGTTTTTAAATAAAGTTGTTTTTTAAATACAGTTTGAGGAAGCTTGGTGGTGATGACGTTGATCCGCGACCATGGTGTGCTGTAGTCCGTTTATAGCCTACTGTTAGCCTTTTATATCTGACGACTTTATTTAGGCTTCAAAATCTATAAATGTTGTATTAACTTGTAAAGATTATCTTGATAGACAAAAAGTGTAAGTGTCATAACCCTTTGTTAAACACAGAGATTATTTTCTGCGATTTTCCAAAAGTCTATGGGAAAAATGCATAGGCTTTCAACCGAGGGAACCCGTGCGCCGCTAACTTCCGGGTTGGCCTACAAAAACGCATCATCCCTGGGGCACTCTATGAACAATGGTTAGGAGGTCAATTTATTATGTAACAAACTTTGTCCACAAAGGCAGTTGACAAACCTTTTGCACTGACTTGCATTCACATAGAACGGTCTCTTGTCTCGTGCAGGGTTCCTCTGGGGGAGGGTCTCTGGAAGAGGGAGTGTCACAACATCCGGGCTTTTGTGACGCGCATGACAGTCGTTGTAAAACTCAAGACGACAGTAAATACCAAAGAGAAGCAGACGGTCAGTCAACAAATACACGTATCTGTCAGATAGAGCAGAGGGGGTATTCATGATTTAATAGTACGCAGAGGTCGATACATGTACAAATATGATGTCGCACCCTCATTAAGTGGTAAGTGAATGTAATTCGTTCTTATTCGGTGTATGATAGCACTATGCTATCGCCTCAGCTTTAGGCCTCAAGTACCTGTTGTACCGATTCATAAATGATTTGTCAGCACTAATATGTTCATTATACGGTAGGAGTAATGTTTAACGTTTTTAACGGCATTATGTGTCAATACGTCTGCACTCTTGTAAACGCATGACATACTGTGAGTGGCTAACTGAGTTAGCAGTGTGTGAATCTATTGGACACTGCTGCGACTGTTTCAAAACCTATAGAGATGCCTACCTAGACAGCACATTTGGTCAACATTTGGTTTTCTGGGCACTGATGCGGTCTAGGTAGGCAGTACTTAGATTACAGACGCATACTAGCACCGAACTGTGTGATAATCACAATCATTGGCGTCTTATTTAAATGTTTGTGGTCTAGTGAGCGTTACACATGCATATCTAGACCTACCACAAAAATAAATGCTGCCGTATGATCTTGAACTATCATCATCACTGAAAGCATATAGTAAAAACTAAAGTAATATATTTACTATTAAAATTCGCTCTAAATTAGGCGTAATTTTCTTGTTTTAATGTTTGAGGATCACCATGTAGCTGTTACAAGCATTAATTATGCAATTAAAATTACATTGTTTATAATGCATGTTTACTGATGTGCCGACATCTCTCTAGTGCGCAGGTGAAACAAACACTGAAATCTGGACAGCTCCACTCTTCCACCTGGAAGTCTCTTCACCACCTTGGCAGTTAACATATGTTTTTACATGAAGAGGGGCGAGAAACCCGAGGGATACAGACAAATGCGACCCAAGACGTTCCCTGCGAGCAACTACAGTGGCAATAGTCAACAAATGCTGCAGGAGATCCGGGAGAGCCTGCGGAACCTCACCCGGCCCTCAGATGCTCCCAAGGCCGATGTGAGCGCCGGGAAGGGACCGCCGGACGATCCCAGACAACAAGGGCGCAGCACCAACCCCAGGAACCCCCACCACCACAGAGCCCTGCAGGAGATCCGCAAATCACTCATGCCTTTTGCTAATGGAACTACCTCCACTGGACACACTACAGACATCAACAAACACATGTTGCAAGTGCTGCAGGATGCTGGCTTTGATGAGGTAATGTACCTTGTTGAATTTGATCGTAGCTGAACTTACTGAGATGAGAAGTTTGTACTGTATACTCTTCCCCCAAAATGTGTCATATCAATCATTTGTGCGTGGAATGTTCTCTCCTGTCACTTTATAATTTTGCTTATTTGAGGAATGAAAGACATGGTATGTTGTCAGACCAGCTCTGATTGAAGAAGCGAGCGCAACGTGTCATATTCAAATCCTCACTAACAATGTGGGTGTGATGTACATGTTTTGTTTTTTTCCAATAAGATGAATTGCTCTACATTTCTCCTGAAATAGATGGATATGCATATGCAAGATTGACAAAACAGATTCTTACTCTAGATTATACAGGCAGACAGAAAACGCTTTAGTATACTTTAATAAAGGATAATTTACTGTCAGAAACCCAGGCAGAGTGATCAGCACTCAAATGACTGCATGTTATGCCAATTATTACATAGTTGCACTTACTAAATAACTAAAAATACAAAGACATGAAATAGTGATTTGAGCATAAATTAGGTTATTATGTGACAAGTGTGTGCAGTGATATGAGTGGTGTGAAACACAGCTATGTAGGAATTCAGTTGCCTGGGACAGCCGTCAGATGTACGGTTTGCATTATGCACAAATATCTGACCGCAGAATGCCATTGACCAATCGGAGAGCCATGAAATAATAAAACAATATCGCACAAATGCAAATGAATTGTTTGGGAGCTAACGGTTATCTATTTTAGCAGCTCTGTACTGTGAGCTTGGAGATACCAGTGCAATTTGTCTCCCCTTTTGACATTTTATGAGTGCTGCATTGATTCTCATTAGTAGTAATAAAATAATATTTAATTTGAATATTAGATAAAAGTTGGCTCAGGTTGTTTGTGTGTGTATGGACAGCAACAATGAATATGAATATCATGTCTTAAGATGCATTGCAATTGCCAGTTCTTTATAAATGTATATGGTATGTCTGGATGTCACACAATCATCATCATCATCATCTGTGTGTTTGTACAGGAGATGGTGGTTCATGCTCTGAAGCAGACAAACAGTCGTAGTGTGGAGGCAGCCATAGAGTACATCAGTAGGATGAATTTCCAGGAGCCTGTGAGGGAGCAGATAACAGTCGCTGCTGCACGCCCTGTGAACACGGGAATAAAACAAGCAGGTAGGTAACACCACTAACAGCCACTTCCATAAATGAGTCCAAATCTTTTAAGGGGTAATGGAACAACAGTTTAAAAAAAGTGATATTTCACTATTATCAGATATTTCACTAGGATCTGCATTTTAATGGCTTTAAATATAAGATTTTTGTTATAAGAGACAATAAAATCAACTTTGTGCATCAAAACCACTCCTTTTGTGTCAGCTGAATGTCACGTTTTTGACAAGCCACACATGTCAGTCTCTGAGTAACATCATTTATTTAAGCCACAAAATAAACTTCATTCCGTGAAATAAGTATAGTGAACTACACAAAAAGCATTTTGAACATCTCCAGCATGTTTTAGAATTATAGTTCACCCCTCATGCACGTTATGACATCCGTCAAAAACTTAAGCTTGCTGTCATTTGGAATATTAGAACTATAAACATAGACGTAATACAATCATGGGCATCAATCACTTCACTGAATACTTGCCGGCTAAGAAATAAATAATTATTACCTTACAATCCATCTGTTTCCACATTATTTGAATATCACAACATCAATTTCTGTAAAAAAATAAAAAAATAAAAATAAATAAATAAAATGCACAATACAACGAGATAACTCATTTCCTGGAAAATCCACACTATTGGATGTTTTGACTGTCATTGTTTTCTGAGAAGAGGGAGAAAATCGTGGCCCGAGCAGCTTCAACATGCTGTCTGTCAGAGACGATAACGTAGATAACATATGTGAGTATAAATTTGCTCTTTACTCACTGAAATTGAATCGGAATAATCAAGGAACTGAGTGAAATACTTCACACTGCACGCTAAAGAGAATAAATGCCAATCCAATTAAAAAAACTGCCGTCGCTTAACGTGTGTTTTACATTATATTTTGACAGGTATTTTCTATGTACAATCTACACATTCTGATTCTGATGTTCCTAATATGAATATTTTCAATAATTTTCTGTTCTTGACTGATCTTTTTCCTTAATTTTGGCAATAGATGAACTGTTAAATGAGTGATTTTTATATGACTATCAAAATTAGTCTATTTTGAGAGACTAATTTGACTCTCATATGCTGATGTAAGATTCAGGAACTTGAAATTACATTGAACTCTTATAAAATGTAGTTTGATAACTATCTTTTCAATTGTTTAAAAGATTAAGGCAATTATCAAAGTTTGATCAATTTTCCAATAAAAGATGATACATTTTTACATGATTTGTTACATTTAATTACCCATTAGTAGATTTTGATTCCGTTTTCATTAATTTTTTATGCCAATGTAACGTTTAATTATTATTTGCTGGAATTGTTTAGGGTCGCGGTAAGAAATGATGGGGGTCAAACTATAATCGTTTTTTTTTTTTTAGTCTGGTGCACCTGACCTTAAACGAGCCTAATTACACAGAAGTGACCTTAACACTGATTAGTCATTTAGACAACCCAGAGTTTTTTGTTTGTTTGTTTGTTTGCATGTCTCTTAGGTAGAAATACTTTTGGCAGTCGTTGCAACATGACTGGTTTTGCTTCAGGTTCATTCATCACACTGGTAATGGTTGAGTATGAGTACAGTGCATTGTAGGGTGAAGAGCTCTTGCCAACTTCAGTAGGTTATCCAGGTATTCCAATACTAAACATTTCTATACTAAATTATATTCTGAACATGGCTGTTTATTAGCTATAATAGAGTTCCAGGACTAGAACTGAGCACGTGTGAACTCAGAACTAACGTTATAGTATGATGTATAACAATTTGGTGAAACATAGAAATGTGCATGAAGGTGAAAGTGACAAGTCATTAATTAATTTTCATTAATTGATTTTAATCGATCTTCATTTTCATGAACCAGTATTGATTCTTAAATCCCAAGATCAATCTTAAAGCCTCCACTGTTTAAGCAGCAGCATGGGGCGCATGTGAACCAGTCATGTCTTCCACTTTACTACTAGTTACAGCGCGTAATAAACATGAATGAGTATCAGAAGGTATGCTGAAAGAAACCATGCAACTTAAAGAAATGTATATCATGCGATCTACCACGGGTAGATAACCACTTAGTGTATATATACTATTACGCATTAATGATGTGTCTTATTTAATGTATAATGTATAATTGATAATAATCATAAATGTTTCTTGAGCATCAAATCATCATATTAGATTGATTTCTGAAGGATCATGTGACACTGAAGACTGGAGTAATGATGCTGAAAATTCAGCTTTGATCACAGGAATAAATTACACTTTACTGTATATTGACATAGAAAACAGCTGTTTTAAATTGGAATAATATTTCACAATATTACTATTTTTGTTTATATTTTTAATCAAATAAATGCAGGCTTGGTGAGCAGAAGATACTTCTTTTAAAACATTAAAAAATCTTACTGACCCCAAACTTTTGAATGGTAGTGTATATAAATACAGGCTTGTGTGGAATTAAAATTTTTTTGAGTGTTGATCATTTTATCTAAATAGAAATAGCAATTGAATTCAATAGTCTAGACTCTGTTGTTAAATTTAACCTTTAATATTATAGGAATGTACCAACTGACGGGGTTTTGACAGGGTTTACAGCTTTCGTTGAGATTTTTTTCCATTGACATGTATTGTACCTGATATATACCCAAATTAGAGTTGTCAAAAGTACCGACTTCAGTACTGAAATTTAAAAATGTGACTCTTTGAGCGCTTTTGAGTGGATTCGTAAACACCTCTAATTAGCCATTGTGTTCACGCGCTCATCGGATATGTCTGTGATTGGCTTCAATGATCAATGCTGTAAAAAGTCATCAATGAAGCACTTCACCAAGCGCTTAGACAGATACACACTGGAGTGTTTGAAAGCAGGCTTCTATCGTGGACCAGTCCGCTGATAGATGCCTGCTTTCAAACGCTTTCAAATTCAAACACATCCATGTGCTTTCAATCACTGCCGTGCATTGATCGTTGTAGCCAATCACAGACATATCCGATGAGCGCGTCAACACAATGGCCAATCAGAGGTGTTTACAAAACTGTTCAACAGCGCTCAAAGCGTCACATTTTTAAAATTTCAGTACCGATAGGTACCAAAGTCAGTACTTTTGACAACTCTAACCCAATTTAATTTAATATTGAATGGGATCAAAAGCGTATAAATTGAAATTGTCATTCATTTTCATTGTGAATTGTTGATTTGAGGTAAAACAAAAAAGTTGCAAAGATCAACTTCATGCAAATGTGCAGTGAGTGACACAATGCAACTGTTGATGGGTGTGCATATAGTGCAGCACACATGATTCATCAGTGTAAAGGCACCTTAATATGCCTAGGTTTAGATTTCTCTTGGACCCTTAAATGTAAATAAACAGGCTTGTTAACGAAATTTCTGCACAAGCTCCTGTTAATATTGTTGATGTATGGATTTTTTCCTTTTAGGTCCTTCCCAAATTCAACAGACAGTGTTGCGGCGCCAAAGCTGGAAGGGTTCAAAGGAATCACTGGCCCCACAGCGACACAGTGCTCTAATGACTGATGGCATGATTTACCGTCCTAGTAGCCCTGGACCTCAAAGTGACCTCTCACGGCCTGCAACCTTTCCTCAAAATCTTGCTGCTGCAGCCAGCGGCCAACGAGTAAACCCACGGCAGGTGCGTAGCGTCACTCCTCCTCCATCCTCATGGGACTCCAATCCTTCAACCAAGCGATATTCTGGGAACTTGGATTACCTGGTGCCCCGGATCTCTCCTGTGCCTCAGGGGCCCCGACCCGATAGCTATATAAACCCTCCTTCCCAGACGCAACGAGGGCTCAGTCCAGTGCCTGTGGGTCGGCAACCCATCATCATGCAAAACCCCGGGAGCAACAAGTTCACCTTTCCCCCATCCTGGCCCCAGAATGGAGCCATACAAGGTGAGTACATGGGCATTAATAGCAGTGGCCGGCAGCCGCCGCCACCTCCATATCCCATGCACCAGTCTAACAGACAGAGTCCCACGGCCCAGCAAATGCAATCCAGCACTCTTGCCGCACCCTCAAATGGAACCAACCTTCCCCCAAGCATGCTGGTGCCCAACCGCAATAGCCACAACCTTGATATGTACAACCTTGGAGTGCTTCCTCAGGTCAGATCGTCTGTGCAGCAGCCTCAGACTTCGCCCGGCCACAGCACCAATCAGGACGTTCCTTCATCGTGGCCCCATAGTGTGCCGGGCCGCTCCAACTCCTTCACCAATGCCCAGCCAAGTGGGCGTCAGTGCACTTCTGTGCCCAGTTCTCAACCTTCTGCCACTACCGTCACCACCATTACACAGGCCCCCATTCTGCAGCCGGTAAAGAGTATGCGGGTGCAAAAGCCAGAGCTGCACACCGCCGTTGCCCCTACGCACCCACCTTGGCTGCAGCAGCCACCCCCTCCGCCCACTGCATATCAAGAGCCGCCTGCTCTCACAGCAGCCGCAGAAGTCCCAAGCTACCAGGGCCCACCCCCTCCTTATCCTAAACACCTACTACAACAGCCACCTCCACCAGGGTATGATCCCAGCCCCACACCAAAACTCAGCAACAAGGAGGAGGACGGACCGGATAATGACAATGACACGGACAGCACCTGCTCCAGCGAGCGTGCCGAGGCCTCAGAGGAACGTGAGAAGAAACAGATCACAACATCTCCCGTGCCGGTGCGGCGTCACAAACGCGACGAGGAGCGCAAAGGGGAAAGCAGAGTTCCCATGTACTCGCCACAGGCTTTCAAGTTCTTCATGGAGCAGCATGTGGAGAACATCCTGAAGAATCACCAGCAGAGGATCCGAAGGAAGAAGCAGTTGGAGAGCGAGATGCAAAGGGTTAGCATGCATTTCTTCACTGCCACATCCTCTCACAATGTTCTTTGCTCCTCTGCTCCACTGTTTACCTCCTATTGACTTTTCCCATCTTTCTCCCGTCATAATTTCCTGCTCTTTTATTCTCTTTCTCTTGTCTGTCTGTCTGTCTTCCATATCTTTCAGTTTGTGGATCTCCTCTGTAAGTCGCCTTCTCTCTTTTCTTTGTCTGATCAACTGGTTTTCATAGTTTAAAGGTTTCTTCTGGAGTAGTCGTCACTCAGGTGTGGTAAAGTAAGGCCCTGTCAGTTGGACAGCATGTGTATGAGTCTTTTCCTCAAATGTTTTCATGAGCTCTGTTCTAAAGCTCTACTGAGCTGCCTACTTGGACATCGTCGTCTCCTAGCGTCTTAGCCTTAATGTTAGAAAGGCAGTAATGGACATATCATTGGTTAAAATGCTAGATGTCTGTTGCAGAATGCAATCCTAGAATGCAATATGATGGCCTCTGTGAGTTAATTAAAATTAAATTAAAAAATTAATTAAAAATATATTTTCTTTTTGCCTAATGCACACAAAAACAACATTCAGACACCTTAAAAGTTTAAAAGCCTTACAGCAGTGGCAATAAAAGAGTACCTATATGTATTTTTATGCCAATCAGAATATTTTCACTAATCCCAAACACTATTTAAAATTAAGTAAGTCAAGACTTTTGTGAGTGCTGTTTGTATGACACAGAGTTTCTGCCTATGAAGAGCATTTCAGATTGGTCACTTAGGAGGTTCTGTGATGGCTAGGAAAGCTAACTATTAGGCAGTTCACTAGGTTTCGGAACGGAGCTATGATCTTAAGGGTTTCCTGCAGTTCTGATTTAAGCTCACATATATGCCCACATGGAATCCATCCAGTGTTTTCAAATAGTCTGTGCTGATTGTGGGGTGCAGGGTAGAGTGGGTGACAGATTGGGTAGAATGATAGACAGAGATCTAAATCTGCAGAATTTTGTGGGTGCATGTTTAATAAAAACCCACCATGCATTTAATTATTGCTGCTTGGCTGCTGGTTATGTTTTCATTGCACTATTATAACGTGTTCCAGTGTAGGGTTATGATAACATTTCAGTAAAATACCAATTTTTTAAAACAGCAAAAAGTGTTTTTAATTATTTTATTTACATGTTCAACAAGGTGGATTTTATGGCGTCAGATTTTTTTTGTGCTTTTTTTCTCTTTTTTTTTAATCAATGTTAATATTTCAGGTCCAAATTTATATGAATGTATAATGGAAAGTGTTTTTCTGTAGGGGTGCACCAAAATTTCACCTGTTGAAAATCTGGGCCCAAAATATGAATGGAAATCTGATTGGATAACAGAAAATAAGGTTCTTGGAGGAAAGAACTTGCAATTATAGTTGATGAGATGCATACACATGTGATATGATAAAAAAGAAAAAAAGCATGTAGGGAAATCCAGATGGATTGCAGTTGAAATTCAAGCAGCATTGCATATTCAGTTTACATTTGCATTTCCTAGTTGTGCAAGAACACGCACAACTTGGAAATGCACTAAAAAATGACTAAAATTAAATGACAAAGTAGTAGTAATTAATAATTTTGATCACTGTAGGAAACCCTGTGCATTGCATGCTTTGCTGTTTTTCAGTGCTGGATGCTGCCTGCCAATGTTGTGATTGTGAATATTACATGATTGAATGGTGTATGTTGTCTGAAATGACTTCAAAAGTTTAGTTAATCTGTGTCTTTGTGTTGTGTGAGCAAGTTTGCCTGTTTTTATGTACAAGTAGCTATTTTGTTACTGCTGTTATAACAACATGTGTTGTGTGTTCAGGTGGGACTTTCAGGCGATGCACAGGAACAGATGCGCATGATGCTGTCCCAGAAAGAATCCAACTACATCCGCCTCAAGCGCGCCAAAATGGACAAATCCATGTTTGATAAGATCAAGACTCTGGGAATCGGGGCGTTTGGAGAAGTGTGTCTGGCTCGGAAAGTGGACACGGGAGCGTTGTATGCCATGAAGACCCTCCGTAAAAAAGACGTCCTGTTAAGAAACCAGGTAGCTCATGTGAAAGCTGAGCGGGATATTCTCGCTGAAGCAGATAATGAGTGGGTCGTCCGGTTGTATTACTCGTTCCAAGATAAAGATAACTTATATTTTGTCATGGACTACATCCCTGGCGGGGACATGATGAGTCTTTTGATCAGAATGGGCATTTTCCAAGAGGACTTGGCTCAGTTTTACATCGCAGAACTCACCTGTGCCGTGGAAAGTGTCCACAAAATGGGTTTTATCCATCGAGACATCAAACCTGACAACATCCTAATTGATCGTGATGGACACATCAAACTGACAGACTTTGGCCTGTGCACTGGCTTCCGATGGACTCACGACTCCAAATACTACCAAAGCGGTGAGCCCAACTACTCAAAGACCAAGACATGATTTTGTGCCATTAAACCAATAGTTACTTAGCCATTGTTTTAGGCTACTGTTGTAGGTAATGTAGCCTTTCTAAAATCTAATCTAAAAAAAAGGCAGTCATTTAATGCATTATGCATATAATGTGTTTATTACATTAACGTTGATGTAATGACCATTTCAAATATATTACATTAGCAAATAATGAAAGATCCATGTCCCACTAAAAAAAAAAGCCTCCTCAAAAGTGGATTTTTTTTTTTTTTTTTTTTTTTTTTTTTTTAGTGGGAAGTAGTTGTCTACACTGCAAAATCACATCGCAGTGTGATTGTCACGCGCATTTCGTCAGTAAAGCCGGTTCCCTGATTACCGCTAAATCGCCATCACCTGCTTTCAAATGGAGCGCCATTTAATAGACAGAACCGTAGTTCATTGACAAGCTACGCAATATCGCGTTCATTTTCGAAGGCGATTCATCTACGATAATGAACACGATATTGCGTAGCTTGTCAGTGATCTACGGTTCTGTCTATTAAATGGCGCTCCATTTGAAAGCAGGTGATGGCGATTTAGCGGTAATCAGGGAACCGGCTTTACTGACGAAATGCACGTGACAATCGCATGCGATATATCGTCCAGCCCTACTTTGTTAATATTTATGGACCCTGGCTATTTTGTTCAATGAGACATATGAATAATAATAATGTTGAACTTTATCTATTTGCGTATTGTCAGGTGATCATGTGCGTCAGGACAGTATGGACTTCAGTAAGGAGTGGGAAGATCCTGCCAGCTGTCGCTGTGGGGACCGACTGAAGCCACTGGAGCGCAGAGCCGCTCGACAGCATCAGCGCTGCTTGGCTCACTCACTGGTGGGCACTCCCAATTACATCGCACCCGAGGTCCTACTGCGCACAGGTATGTACCGCACAACATGTCAGCGTGTACTAGGGCTAGGTAAAAAAAATATTAATTTCTAGATTTTAATCGATTCTCATTTTAAAGAACCAATATTGAGTCTTAAATCTCAAGAATCAATCTTTAAGTCTATGCTTTGTAGCGTATCCCCAAACAGTACACATTTTATATGTCTCTCATCCGACACAACCATTTCAGGTCTTGAAGTCTCTATTAATGAGCTGATGAGTTGAATCAGGTGTGTTTGATTAGAGAGACATATAAAATGTGCAGAGTTGGGGGTGTTTCAGGACCAGGGTTGGGAACCACTGGACTGAGCTACTTCATGCAGTCTATGAGTAGACTCTCTCTGCGTGTGTTTTTTTTTTTTTTTTTTTTTTGGTTTTGGCAAAGTGTGGGACATAATCGATAATGTCAGATCGCACATCGTTAAATCAACAATTACGATATTATCATAGACAATATTTATTGCACACCCCTAGTGCTTGATAAAGAAATGCATGTTTCATGTCCAACGAGTTGGAATAGTTCACACATAAACGAAAAAATGTCCTCACCAAACATTTATGACTTTCTTTCTTTAGTGTAACTCAGGAGATGATTGAGTCGTCATTCACATTCATTCCATCTTTTTTCCCCCCATACACTGGACCTAAATGAGTATTTCAAGATTTCAGGGTTATTCAAAAGTCCTCATCATACTCTCGGCTGTATAAATACTGTTGATTTGCATAAATACAGTATATTTCATTTGGTGAAGACGTGATGGAATATGTGTACCTAAGTGCTTAAACACACTCACTTGTTTTGGACCGCTCACAATTCATCTTGAATGTACCATTTTTAAAAAAATTTTTTTAATGTACTCCATGTGTTGCAGTATTTTGTACTCTCATTTATGGGGAAGTGAAGCAATTGGATTATTTAAAATTCCTTTAATCAGATTATTTAATTGCACACATTTCACTTTTCACATACATTTAAAACAGGAATTTTGTTTTTTTGTGGAAGGCTTGCAGTGTAGACTGTTTTGTTGATTTATAATGGTGCTGCACATATTATTGCTATGAGCGATCAATTTCTGATCTAGTTTTTTGGCCCTATTTTAAAGGTGCCATCGAACGTTTTTTAACAAGATGTAATATAAGTCTAAGGTGTCCCCTGAATGTGTCTGTGAAGTTTCAACTCAAAATACCCCATAGATTTTTTTTAATAAATTTTTTTAACTGCCTATTTTGGGGCATAATTAGAAATGCACCGATTCTGGCTGCGGCCCCTTTAATTCCTCACGCTCCCCGCCCCCGGAGCTCGCAACTGCCTTAAAGAGCATAAACAAAGTTCAGACTGCACGATTTTAGCCCCGATTTTGGCTCGCCGACAGGTTTTAAGAAATCACCGACAAATGCCCAAAATCACAGGCAAATCGGTGCTCGTTCACGCGAGTGACAATCACGCAGTGTGAATGAGCAAAGATGCGATCTGAGAGAATCGCCGACAAGTCGCCGACGCCCGTGAGATATTTGGCATGCTAAATATCTGGACCTGTCAGCAATTCAAAATCATGCTGTGTGAAAAGTGTTCTGACTGAAAACTACATCGGCGATGACCGACAGCCAATGAGAGAGCGCACAAATGAGTCACGTTGCTTGTTTACAGTTTAGACCAGGGGTGTTCCTGGACATCTAACTTCCTGCAAAGTTCAGCTCCAACCCTGATCAAACACAACCGAAGCAGCTAATTAAGATCTTCAGGAGCACTTGATAATTACAGATAGGGTTGCAAAGGGGTGGAAAGTTTCCGGTAAATTTCCGGAAACTTTCCACGGAAACTTAAGCTGGGGAATTTTGGAAATATTCCAATTTGGAAACTTTACAGGAATTTATGGGAATTTACGGGAATTTATGGGAATTTATGGGAATTTATTGGAAATTTATTTAAATTTATTATATTTATATAAAAAGTATCATGTAAAAACAAATAAAAAAATGTTTAATTTTGTTTGGTCATAACATGAAATAACAGTTATTTATTTTTCGCATTCAATTAATTCTAATTTAGTAAATATGTAAAATAAATATATTTTTATTGCAGCAATTGTTATGTGTTATTTATTTCAGTGTCACATGATTCTTCAGAAATCATTCTAATATTCTGATCTGATACTCAGTTTTTAACATTGTTGGAAACAGTTGTGCTGCTGAATATTTTTTGGAACCTGTAATACTATTTTCAGGATTCACTGATTAACAAAAAGTTAAGAAGACAGAATTTATTCAAAATCTTTTCTAACAATATCACTTTAATATCACTTTTTGTTTATCAATCTGACACATCCTTGAATAAAAGTAATCAACTGACCCCCCAAATTTTGAATGGTAGTGTATATTGTAACAAAAGATTTCTATTAAAAAATTCTGTTCTTTAAATTTTTATAATCCTGAAAAGGTATCACAGGTTATAAAAAATATTAAGCAGCACAACTGTTTCAAACATTGATAACTGAAGGATCATGTGACACTGAAGACTGGAGTAATGATGCTGAAATCAGCTTTATCACAGGAATAAATTATATTTTTATGTATATCAAAATAGAAAACCATTATTTTAAATTGTATTGATGTTTCACAATATTACTGTTTTTTTCTGTATTTCTGATCAAATGTGCATGTTATGGACTGGGGGAATGCACAGAGCATGCAGGGGGCGTGGCCTCAATAGCCCTGCAATAAGTCATGTGACTGTGATTGAGGAATGTGCAGGGTAAAAATTGAACTAAAATTGCATTAAATATGGTTGTTTAACCAAAACTATGCAGCAAGATGTTCTTTTCAACTACATTTAAGTACCCTGTTATAGGCTAACCTGTAATTTTGCAAATTTTCTGTTTATTCCCATTAATTCCCGTTAATTCCCATATATTCCCGTTAATTCCCATTTATTCCCGTTAATTCCCATGGAAAGTTTCCAGCTTTGAAAATTCCCGGAATTTTGCAACCCTAATTACAGACAGATGTGTTGGATCAGGGTTGGATCTGACCTCTGTAGGTTGGTAGATCTGTTGTGTTGTAAAGCACAACAGAACTTTTTAAATTGATGAAAGTGATTTGATTGTTTTGCCTCATTTTTTTTTTTTTTAAATCCTAGGTTACACCCAGCTCTGTGATTGGTGGAGTGTGGGTGTTATCCTCTATGAGATGTTAGTCGGTCAACCTCCTTTTCTGGCAACAACTCCTCTTGAGACCCAGATGAAGGTGAGAATATATGCTGGTTTATGATTTTATAATGCACATTAACTAGAAGATTTCACATTTGACACATTGGGCGAATAAATCAACAGATTCTGTCAGTCAGGTGCAATGTTACTTTTGATTGCAAAAAGAAAAAAAAGAAAAAATTAAGTCGGAACCAGATGCCCCTAGATGTGGATTCATTAAAACGGTGTTCCAGCTGTGCTAAAATACGCTGGTTAATTTCTGATCATGATTGGTGACGTACACTAATCTGTTTTTTTATGCATTTATCAGGGTATGTTTGCTTATGTACACATAGTTTATTTATATAATTAGCAGGTCATTGAGAATGTTGCTGAGTGTTTGTGTCCGTCTCAGGTGATAAACTGGCAGACGACCCTACACATCCCGCTGCAGGCCAAGCTGAGTCCGGAGGCTACTGACCTGATCCTGAAGCTCTGCCGTGGCCCGGATGACCGGCTTGGGAAAAATGGAGCTGATGAGATTAAAGCCCAGCCGTTCTTCAAAAGCATCGACTTCTCCACAGATCTGCGGCAACAACACCATGCACCTTACATCCCCAAAATTACACACTGCACTGACACCTCCAACTTTGACCCTGTTGACCCTGACAAACTCTGGAGCGACGATGCTGACAGCAACCACAACGACACACTCAACCGCTGGTTCAAGAACGGCAAGCACCCGGAGCACGCCTTCTACGAGTTCACCTTCCGCCGCTTCTTTGACGATAACGGCCACCCGTACAGCTGTCCCAAGCCCATCGAGTGCGAGGATTATGACGTGGAAGAGGACGAGTCGGTCGACCCTTCGAAGGGGTTGGGGCCGGAGCAGGGCCGGGACCTGGTTTATGTTTAGCGTGAATGCGTGTGTGGGTGAATCTCACAAAACTAGTCAAGATTTCCCAGAAATCAAAAGAAACTATCAAGAAATTATATTTTGCATGAACATAAATACATACAGGACCATTCATATCAGCATTGTGATGTTCTTGACATTGTCATGAAAATATTTAAAACCTCAATTTCTCATTACTGTAATGCAAACAAATATGTATTATTTAAATTTGACATCATGTAATTAGTAATTACATATCATGGTAGTATTTTTTTCACTGCCTTTTATATGCTGATTTAAAAAGAAAAAGAATGACTTTGCATTATAGTAATTTTTGTATGTAATTAAAAATTATTAGAGTAATGAAAACTTTAAATTCGTTTGGACACGTAACTGGAATTAGGGGGGGTATTCTCATGAAAATGCCAACAGTTTTAATAGGTCTTAAAATTGGCTTGATTTTCTTTATGCAGGATATAATTTCTTATTTTTTTGATTTGTGGGGGCATATTTTCATGAGACAGACCCGTGTAGGATGTGTGTGTGTGGTGTTTTTATATGTTTGTGTGTGTGATCTCTCTTCCATCTAGCTACGGTGGTGACTGGTTGAGTCTGCCTTGACACTTTGTGCTGTATTTATTATTTTTTTTTGTTCAGGATGCACTTGTCTGGTGCCTTTTAAACAACCGAGAATCTAATGATGCAGTGGAGCTCTGTATTTTTACTCCTCTTTAATTTATTTAAAGACTTTTTTTTTAATGGTAGTTGAAATGAGTCGAGTGTTTTCTTCCTCAGATGATGTCTTTATTTATGATTGTGTGGATTTGTTTCTCATTTTGAGTGGCACAGGGAACTAGACTGCACAGGGACTATGACTTTATGCCTTCTTTCACCAAAACTATGAGGGAGATCATCCTGTTCTCTGGTAAATTTAGCTGACCGTTCATTATACAAGTTCCCAAGAAAAAAAAACATTGTAAATTGTTGCTCTGTGTATTTTTTTATTTATACACACAAAATTTGTATATATAAGTTATGCGGTGTACTTTTTCCCCTCTTCTTAGTCCCAAAGGATATGATGTCAAAACATGTTTTACGGTACATATGACTCCAGATCCTGAGCAAAACACATTTAAAAACACACTACTCTGGTTTCTCTCCTTGTTATGAAGAGATAATGCTATGTCACTACCAAAGGCTTCGGTTTTTCTGCGAGAACGGTCGCATAACATAATTTTATTATTTTCTTTTTTCCTGAAATCTATCCTGTGCATCTCTGAATGTAATAAGGAACTCCTTTTCTTTGATTAAACTTGGTGGTCTAATTTCCAGGAAAAGCATCTGTAGCTACTTTGTAAATTTGTCTTGAATGGGAGAAAGGATGGGGTGGTGATAAGTAAAAGCTCTTAACGCACAAACCACATACTTTAGTGTCCATGTCTAGTGCATATCATTATTTTTAATATTTATTTAACATGCAGTTACAGTTGCCTGCTCAAGTTGGAGTGAAGGTTAATGAGATAATTAAACTAAGCAGGCTGTCAAACATCCAAAAATGATAAATGTATCATTTAGTAAGTCATAAGTCAAATGGTTAAAGTAGCTGTGAATTTGACAAGAGATTGGATTAATAAAGAGCATCATCTGTAAAGCATTCAAGAACAAGATGACTGTGAAAGATTGGCTTATGGCAATGATGATATGATAACATCTTGGCTAAGAATTGGACATGGCACTAAATGACTCGCTTTATATAATAGGAAAGCATGATTCTGTCAGTTGTAATAAATGTGGACTCTACTAAACAGTAAGGCGTATGAAAGAGAATTCAGCTCAGAGAATTAAAACCTTTGTTTTGATGAAAAACTAATGTTCCAAATGTATTTTTTTAATTACAGCACACAAAACAATGCCAGTGACACATTTTAAGATATGTCAGTGCAAGTTGCTTTCAGTTAAGACAGCCCAAACATGCATTTTAGCCTGGGACTAGTCTTAAGACTTCTTAAGACTTGTCTATGAAACCAGACATTAGCAGGCGGTTTCTCTGACCAGGTTTAAATTAAGACAGGTGTAGGCCTTAATCTAGAATAGTTAATCATGTCTTAAAAATGGCTTTCTGAAACAAATTAAGTACAGATTAGCAGCCATATCACCCTGTAGCCCAAGACTGGTTGCCCACTGAAGCTAAGCAGGGCTGAGCCTGGCTAGTACCTGGATGGGAGACCTCCTGGGAAAACTAGGTTGCTGCTGGAAGAGGTGTTAGTGAGGCCAGCAGGGGGTGCTCACCCTGTGGTCTGTGTGGGTCCTAACACCCCAGTATAGTGATGGGGACACTATACTGACAAAAAGCACCGTCCTTCGGATGAGACGTTAAAACCGAGGTCCTGACTCTCTGTGGTCATTAAAAATCCCAGGATGTCCTTCGAAAAGAGTAGGGGTGTAACCCCGACATCCTGGCCAAACTTGCCCATTGGCCTCTGTCCATCATGGCCTCCTAATCATCCCTATACACTGATTGGCTTCATCACTCTGTCTCCTCTCTACCAATAAGCTGGTGTGTGGTGGGCATACTGGCGCAATATGGCTGCCGTCGCATCATCCAGGTGGATGCTGCACATTGGTGGTGGTTGAGGAGATTCCCCCTTCAATATGTAAAGCGCTTTGAGTGCCCAGAAAAGTGCTATATAAATGTAAGGATTATTATTATTATTATTATTATTATTATTACTATCACCTGGACTATGATGTCCTGAACAAAAATAAACAAGATTAATTTAAAATCAACTGTGCTAATCTGAATTAGCATGACTGAGGTTGTCTATAAACAAGGAATAAACTAATAAAAGCTTAAAATTATATGGAACTGAGAAGCAAATGCAAGAAAAACAATGGCAGCAGAAAGAGAATCAAAAAATACTGAACAGAAAACTCTTTTAAAGCATGTTAAATGGTGTGTTTCAAAGAACACATACACTATATTATCAAAAGTATTGGGACACCCCTCCAAATCATTCAATTCAGACATTCCAATCACTTCCATGGCCACAGGTGTATAAAATCAAGCACCTAGGCATGCAGACTGCTTCTACAATCATTTGTGAAAGAATGGGTTGCTTTCAGGAGCTCAGTGAATTCAAGCGTGGTACCATGATAGGTTGCCACCTGTGAAATAAGTTAATTCGTGAAATTTCCTCACTACTAAATACTCCACGGTCAACTGTAAGTGGTATCATAAAGTGGAAGCAATTGGGAACAACAGCAACTCAGCCATGAAGTGGTAGGCCACGTAAAATCACAGAGCGGGGTCAGTGCTTGCTGAGGTGCACAGTGCGCAGAAGTCGCCAACTTTCTGCAGAGTCAATAGCTACAGACCTCCAAACTTCGTGTGGCCTTCAGATTAGCACAAGAACAGTGCATAGAAAGCTTCATGGAATGGGTTTCCATGGCCAAGCAGCTGCATCCAACCATCACCAAGTGCAATGCAAAGCTTCGGATGCAGTGGTGTAAAGCACGCCACTACTGGACTCTAGAGCAGTGGAGACGTGTTCTCTGGAGTGACCAATCACACTTCTCTGTCTGGCAATCCGATGGACAAGTCTGGGTTTGATGGTTGTCAGGAGAACGGTACTTGCCTGACTGCATTGTGCCAAGTGTAAAGTTTGGTGGAGGGGGGATTATGGTGTGGGGTTGTTTTTCAGGGGTTGGGCTTGGCCCCTTAGCTCCAGTGAAAGGAACTTTTAATGCTTCAGCATACCAAGACATTTTGGACAATTTCACGCTCCCAACTTTGTGGGAACAGTTTGGGGATGGCTCCTTCCTGTTCCAACATGGCTGCACACCAGTGCACAAAGCAAGGTCCATAAAGACATGGATGAGTCGAGTTTGACGTGGAGGAACTTTACTGGCCTGCACAGAGTCCTGACCCCAATCCGATAGAACACCTTTGGGATGAATTAGAGTGGAGACTGCGAGCCAGGCCTTCTCACCAACATCAGTGCCTGACCTCACAAATGCGCTTCTAAAAGAATGGTCAAAAATTCCTATAAACACACTCCTAAACCTTGTGGAAAGCCTTCCCAGAAGAGTTGAAGCTGTTATAGCTACAAAGGATGGGCCAACTCTATATTAAACCCTATGGATTAAGAATGGGATGTCATTAAAGTTCATGTGCACTACAGATGTCCCAAAACTTTTGGCATTAAAGTGTATAGAAATCCTGGTATATAAATTAGGTTTAATTTAAGCCTCAATTTAGTCTTGGAGTAGCTCTGATCTTCCTCCAGGAAATCAACTTATTAAACTCTGGATTAGACTAAGTCTAGGACTCTTCAAATTCACAACAGAAAAAGCAGATTTCTGTTAATCTAATTTAAAAGGCCATTTTAGTCTAGGAATGGGCTTAATCTCTGTCCAGGAAACTGCCCCTAGAGGTTGTGGGGCTTTGAGGAAAAGAATTATGATGTTATTATTGTATTTTGAAAAGAAACACAACCTAAAGTTCATTAAATCTTATTGGAAGTGACTTGGCTAGTCTTGCAAAACGACCAGTGTTAGGCAAGCTACTCAAAAATGTAGCTAGATAAAATACTACTTCTCAAAAAATACTTAAGAGAAAATAGTTACTTACACAAAAATGTTCACGTCAAAAGTTTGCTACATGTCAGAAAAAGGCAGCTGTAATAAGAATAAATATATGATTGTCATAAAACAATCATCTCCAAAAGAGGTATTATTACCATAATAGAAAATCATTATTAGACCATGTGGTTTTCCATGATACTTTAATATTTATTGTGCAACTCAATAGTTAGCAAATTCACGTACCTCATGTTATTTATTGAAGAGCTAAATTTCACTTTCATTCTATTCTATTCTGCAATCCAGAATGGCAGCACAGCTGAAAAAGGTTTGTTTGTGCTGTGCCCATACTGTACAGACATGAATTTCCTTTTGCACTTTTGATGTGTGAAAAGGCATTTGCATTTGCAAAAAAATAGAATTTTATTTATTTATTTATTTATTTATTTTATTTTATTTATTTATTTATTTTCAGGTGAGAAAAAGTAACACAAAAGTATTACTTTCGCATTACTTTCCATAAAAAGTAACTATGCAATTAGTTACATTTCAGGGAGTAAGGCAATATTTGCAACAATAACTTTTATTGTTTTTATTGAAAATGTCATCTTCATCACTGGCAAATGATAGGAAGCATTTTAGGCTAAATATTTTTAACCAGTTGGGTATTGCAGATCACAGAATTTAAACAGTTGACAGTAAATATGTCGTAGTACATGACATGACTGCTGAAAAATTGACAGTGTACAAAGACATACCAAAAACGCTAGAAATGACAGCATTCTGAAACATTCTTATAAAGTATATAATGGTAGTTTAAGCTTATAAAATAAATACATTGTATTATAATATGTTTTATAATATTATAATATGTTTTTTGGTCTTTTTCCTTCACACTCCATCCCAGTAGGTGGCGGAAGTGCACCAACTAAGAAGAAGTAGTAGTAGAAGAAGACCGATACAACAACAACAACAACATGGTGATGAGGTGTATTTTAGGTTGTTCCCCTCCTCAAACCCTTTTCCCTATCCCCAAAATCCCCTGGCTGCGTGCCCGCTGGCTCGAATTTTTACACTTTGACGAAGGAGGGATAACGGAAAACACGCGTTTGTGTGCCCGGCACTTTACGCAGGAAAGCTTTAAGAATTTTCGACAGCATGAAATGGGGTTCGTCAAGCTTCTGCTCTTGTCAAACACGGCTATCCCGTCTGTGTACACAGTCGGAGCGTCACCGAGTGTGAAGGTTAGTAAAATGAGTACCTAGAAACAATCGTATAACGTTTTTACTTAGAGGTTGTGAAATGCTGTTTTGATGTTTCCGTGTGCTTCATCCGTCCGACAGCCACCTACACGGGATGTGGGATGCCAGTGTTCCCCCAAATCTTTAAAGAGCACTGCAGTGCAAGCGGCGCGCTCAATCCCAAAGCCCAAACGACGGAGTAAAGGCAAAGTTATATTCTACTAATTGGCTAGTTGTGGGAGTTCTCTGTCTGTTCCACTGGTTTGAGGTTTATTTGTGTGTTGAAATTTCAGCGGTCCAGGTGAAACCTCCGTCCCTCTCTATTGGTATGTCCTGCTCCATGGAGCATCTTGGCACCGTCCTCGATGTAACGTCTTCTCCAACGAGCAAAAGGCCGCGCATTAAAGAAGAGATCGACGAGACCTGGTCGAGCAGCACAGAGGAATCAGCAGTGTCCGATTTCACCTACGAGTCTGATGTCAGTCAACAGGACAGTGAAACGTAAGTTTGTGTGTCAAATACATTGTTGCAGGTGATGGTCAATTGGAGATGTGTAAAATCTTACTGATCTCTATAATGAGTATGATTCCATTCCAATTCACGCGCTTTAGATTTGATTCGCATTCAATATCGATTCACTTGTATATAACTCAGGTGAAGTACATGTACTTTTTTTTTTTTTTTTTTTTTTTTTTTTTTTTAATGAAAGAAGAAAAAAATCAACTGAAGCTTTAAACTATACAGAGAACCCTGTCAGTTCGTACATTACTATATTACTAAAGGATAAAATTAGCAACAGATTCCAAACTGTTAAATTCAAAAACGTATTTATTTCTCATTTGAATTTTGTTATAAAGTTTATAGAATTTAAAAGCTGTCACTTTTATATCAAAAGTAACAAAGAGAAAAACAATTACTCGCTCTCATGCCATCCCATCCATTTATATTTTTTGCCTTTATTAAGAAAGGGTAGTATAGAGAACTGACAGGAAGTAAAGTGGGACAGACGAGGATGGGATCGGAAAAGGTTCCCGAGCCGGGACTCAAACTCACCACCCATTGCCTATGAGGCTATCGGCTCCGACTGTGTAGAACTTTCTAAAGATTTTAGAAGACTGTTATAGACAGCTATCAAACATTCAGTGTCCCCACACACACACACACACACACACACAGGTTTGTTTTTGTGAATTGTGGGGACATTCCATAGGCGTAATGGTTTTTATACTGTACAAACCATATTTTCTATCCCCCTACACCGGTGTTTCCCAACCCTGTTCCTGGAGGCACACCAACAGTACACATTTTGAATGTCTCCCTTATCTGAACCATATATTTCTGGTCTTGGAGTGTTAAGGAACTGATGAGTTGAATCAGGTGTTTGATTAGGAAGATTTGGAAAATGTGCACTGTTAGTGTGCCTCCAGGAACAGGGTTGGGAAACACTGCCCTACACTACCCCTACCCCTAAACCTACCCATCACAGAAAACTGTGCACATTTTTACTTTTTTTAAAAAAAACTAATTCTGTATGATTTATAAGCCTTTTGAAGAAGCCCTCTTGGAGCCCTTGAGCACTGCATGTATTTCATCTGTTCAAATATTGCAGTTACACTTACTGCAGTTGGGTTCAAATTTTCCTGTCTTTTGAATTTGTTAATATTTTTTTCTGATGGAAGATAAACATAAATGGTGATGAAAGCCAAAATATTAAATGTGATGGATGTATATTTACTGAGTAATCCACTATTTTGTAGAGGGGGGTCAAAATAACCATTTTCACCTGATACTAGAGGCAGATTACAGGGGGGTAAAAATGACTTTAAAAAGATGGCAGCATCATTATTTTATTTTTACACAGAGATTGGTAGGTCTATTATTAAAACTGTTTTCTTTCTTCAATGTTTGTTGCATTATATGCCAATGAAGACGGTTCAAATATGTGGAAAAGCACTTTGTTTTTTGTTTTTTTCTTGTGTTATAACTCAAGGAATATTAAAGGTCTCTTAATATCCTTTTAGATTTTGGTTCTTAATAAACGTTTCTTTTGAAATCTATATTTCATTCAGTCACCAGGCCCTATATCAGAGGTCTCCAAACTCAGTTCCTGGAGGGCCGCTGTCCTGCAAAGTTTAGCTCCAACCCCAGTTAAACACCCCTGAACCAGCTAATCAAGGTCTCACTAGGCATACAAGAACCTTTCAAGCAGGTGTGTTGGAACTGGTTGGAGCTAAACTCTGCAGGACAGTGGCCCTCCAGGACCAAGTTTGAAGACCTCTGTCCTGTATGGTTCAAATCCATAGAATGTGGTCCCATGTTCAAATTGTTGAATTTTACCCATTTTCAATGGGCAAAAATCAAATGTGAGTATACAGCTTTGCATACAGCTGATACTTATTGCATTTAAAGGTGCTAAAGAGGATGTTTTGTTTTATACATTTTAGCAAAATTACTTGAAACTGTCTTTACTAACTGATAAAAGACTATTTATTAGGTGCACTGAAAGTAATAATATTAATATACATGATCTGTGCACGAGGTAGGGCCTTAAAAACATCAGCCAATATGATCGCGTAAACGATTGGCCCTCTGGCTTGTCAATCACTGCCGTGACGTTCCTTATGAGAGACGTGTGCGGATTGGCCCTCTGGCTTGTCAATCACTGCCATGACGTTCCTTGTGAGAGACGAGCACGGCTGCGCGCTTCAGTAACTTTCCACACTCCACAGGCGCTACATGCAATGTTTTTGTCAAGAGACAGGAGTAACAACTGCAGATTATGAGTTACCTGCGGTGAGTCCGACATAATGAATCCACTAACACGACACAGCGAATGCCGGTGGTAAACACTCGTGTTCCAATACTCGTGCACGAGTTTTGGGAGGTGTTCCTTTGAAATGAGCTGTGAAGGAGGGGGGCTGTTCTTACGCATGCGCTCATTTCAAAACTCTGTAACAGTCTTTGGATTCTCAGTCGACGAAAAAATCCTCTCTATCACCTTTAAAGGAGAATGTCTGAAGAATAGAAATGTATCTTGTTTGTCTATCAAAACGATTGCAAAGAACATGCCTCTCTGAGTGCCAAAAATACACTTATACAGTCAAGATGAGACATACACATTCTCTCAAAAGTGTATTATAAGAATCTATATTTGAATCAGTTTCAGGATATTTGGAAGGGAGTTTAACCGCTTCTGTAGCAACCAAGATTTCAAATATGCAGTATCGTGACTACATGTTACCGCATCCCTTATCTCTGGAAATGAACAACACTGGGCCTTGAAAATTAAAATATGAAAAGAAAAGAGTAAGAACCAGAATCCAAAAGGATGTTCAGAAATCTTTAATACTACTTTCTCTGGTTTCACATACAAGGCTTAAGCCTAGTCCCAGACTAAAATGCATGTTTGAGCTGTTTTAACTGAAAGCAACTTGTACTGACAGATCTTAAAATATGTCACTGCCACTGTTTTGTCTCAAGATGCACAACAGAAATTTTATTCTGCCACCAGTAAGCAGTAAGGCACATTTATAAAAAGCTACTTGAAATGCTTTTATTGAATCTAAGCCCTGTCTGTGAAACCAGGCCCTTGAGTTACAGGCATGCAAACTTTGGGCAAAAACACAAGTGCTTTTTTTCCTTTTTTTTTTTTTTTTTTCCCAACTGTCATCATTGGCAGATAATGCAACAAATATTGTGAAAGTCACCAGATTTTACTAATAGACCTCTCTGTAAAAATGCCTGTAATCTGGCTCCAAATCTCAGATGAAAGCTGCCATTTTGACCCCCCTTTACAAAATAGTGGATTACTCTGTAAAAATGCATCCAGGACATTCAGTATTTTGGCTTTATTCTTCATTTATGTATTTCTTTCACCAGAAAAAAATAAATCAAACCAAACGTTTAGCTGGGGACCTCTGGTTGAGTTGTCAATTGCTTTTGACCAGTTGGATGCAATTATTAAATTGCATAAGTGTGTTGTCAGCTTATGTTTTATGTCAGCTGAACATGTTAAGAACCAATACATGTATCACTCGAGCCTCCTCAATACTCAATATATCTTTTTTTTTTTTTTTTTTTTTTATGTGTAGATCACTCTTTGCTGCTCACTACTATGATGGAAGCGCAGATTGGGAATATGTCAGTTGAAGATGGCCAGAGTTCAAAAGGGTGAATCCTTTTCATCAGGAAAATGGCATTGATATACAGTAAGTTGGGAAAAACACTCAAGTTGTTATACATCCATTGGCTGTATATCTATTGACAAAATGTTGTGATTTTATTATGTAAAAGATAAAAAAAAAGTCAACCGATGACTCAGACATTGCATGAGAAATATCATGGGAGTGTGATGAGATTTAAAAAAAATAATAATTTTTTGTCATATCAATAATTCTGTTCTCATTTTAGACTGTGGACACCCTGCTGAAAACTCATTTTGACGGTGTTGTTCTCGGCACGGCCTGTACCAGCATTACATGAATGAACTGAAGGTCTTCCTTCAACAGGCCCGACCTTCCAGAACCTGCAGCCGGACACTGGAGCCGCTTCTCAAAGCCTGACTTCACTGTTTCAGATGAACATTCAGTGTGAGAGGAAAAAAGTGTGTGTTCATAGTGAGAATGTACAGCATGTGAAAAAATGTTTCTTGAAAATAGTAAAGTTCTGCTCAAATATTTAATGGAATGTCTTGGCAAGAACTGAATGTGTTCTGCAAAATAAAAATGCAGTTGTACAAATTAGATCGTGGCATCATTTATTATAACACGCATTCAATAAAAATATTATTGAGGATGTAACAGGCTTCAGAACAGAACCTATAAAACTGTAATGACAGAGGTTTGTCACTGCTATAAACATTGATAAATGACTAAATGTATGTAACATATCAATTTATATATATATATATATATATATATATATATATATATATATATATATATATGAGTTCATTTGCAAAAAATGATACGTATATACATATTTATATATTAGTGTCGTTTGCCCATTTTTGTTTATATTTATGACACTTTATTCCAAACTCTTGTTAAAGAATAAAAGTATTCTGTTAGGGTTAGAGGAAAGTGACATGTATGTGACTCTTGCATGCTTGAGAACACAAAGTGTCAATATAGGATAATCTGTAGAACAGCTGTTTCATAACCCATTTAAATAATAGATAATTGTATAATAATTTTAATAGAAGCACACATAAATATAAAATGACCATTTAAGTCAAAATTAATACATAAAATAGAGTAAAGCTATTGCTTAAGTGAAATACATTATGTTGCTTATATAATCAGCTAAAACCTGACCTGCAGAACAATTGGCACTCTCCATGAAAATGAGAGTATATACAATAAAACATAAATAAGAATATAGAATAATACAGTATATAAAAAACAATTTCACAGTTGAAGGCAAATGTTTTTCCACAGTTGATATTTGAAGTGTTCTCTGGGCACTTGGACTCCTTTTAAATGACTCTTCTTCAGCTTCGTTAAATTCAAACTCAAACCAGTTATGTAATCAATGTGATTAACAGTTAGACATTATTCAAGTAGGTGGCGGTATATACAAGGAAGGTAGTCAAACCGCCATAAAATACGGAAGAAGAAAAAGAAGAACATTTGCGACGTCACTGATTCTGACCAATAAAAAAACAAAAACAAGGTCTGGGTCGGTTCGCTGCGCCCCCTTTGCTCTTCAACATGGCAGTGTCTCGATTACCACCAGCTGCGTTGAGTCTCAAACAGGTAAAAATCACTTATAACTAGTCACCAAAACGTCTGTGTAGATCAGGATAAGTTCCACAATAAAAGCAGTTAGGACGCGTTCAAAAAGCTGGACGCAACGGAATGGGACTCAACGACCAAAGACGTTTATGTGACATGCGAATGCATACATGTAGAAATAAAATGACAAGAAATGTATTACTCTCAAGAAAGCGAATCACAGGGAACAAAATTATTTTGGAATTTGCTAATAGAATATTTAAGTTTTATATCCCCAGATTTTACTCCTACTGGAATTTTACATAAAACACTGTATATAGCCAACTAACGATATCACATAATGATCATTTGATTTTTTAATGTCCCCTTTGCCTCAAAAACCCGAAACAGATTTTTGCCTTAACGTAATATAATTTATTTTTTTCTCGTTTGAAATATAATATAGATAAGGCGTGTAATTTTATCTGTAAAATATTTTATTCATAAATATACATTTTCCTAAAAATACTCAAATATAATCATTCTAAATGACTTTGACTGCCTAATTATGACTTTTTTTATTTATTTTTTTTTTTAGAAAAGTGTCAAAACTCTTAAATAGTATGACAAACTTTTGAATATATCAGAATTTGTTAATTGTAGTCTGTGCCTATTTATATGTATTATTTTCTGTATTTTGGATTATATCTTCCTTTTTTTGGATTATGTTATTTCCCAATGTTAATTTACTTAAATGTTTAAAACTTATTGAATTATCCTTGTATCATCTGTTTTCATAATATTTCATTGATTAAATAGACCAACAATTAAAAAGAATGCATCCCATGTGTAGGACAGCCACACACAGCTGTGGGATAAAAGTATTTTCATGTGGTGTTGTGGTCAGTTTTTGCAGAGACAGAAGGTTCTGGGTATCTACAGAGATCTTCTCCGAACCATCCGCAAAATACCACTCGAGTCTGATCGCAGATATCTGAGAGACTGGGCCAGAGAAGAGTTCAAGAGGAACAAGAGCGAAACAGACCAGGTGGGCTCTACTTGTTGTTCAAACGGACATATTCTACATCTCTGTATTTTCATTTCGTCTTAAAATGTTAGTAAAGTTTTTTTTCCCCGTAACATAATTTTAATGATAATTCCTAAATAAATGCAACATTAAATACAGAGATGAGTAGAATCACGTGATAAATGTACAAAAGGGAGGTGAACTACAATAATGGTAAAATAACAATAATGGCACAGAGACATCAAATGTTGTAATCACTTTTAGAAAGATATTATTTTCCAGCTGATGAACAATAAAAACATTGACAGCCAATCAGAATTCATCTTGCTTTAAAGAGCTTGAGCATTTAAAGTGACAGCTAACAAAACTGCAGTGTGCTTATAATAAACAGAATATTAGCTTGTGTTGGTGTGGACATTAATATAGTTTTGGTTATTTTTATAGTTAACGTTCATTGCGTTCATGAGGCCTTGAAGGGAAAGTTCACCCCAAAATGAAAATTCTGTCATTAATTACCCTCATGTCGTTCCAAACCCGTAAGACTTTCGCTCATCTTTGGAACGCAAATGAAGATCTTCTTGATGAAATCTGAGAGCTTTCTGTCCCTCCATAGACAGATAGAACTTTGATGCTTCAAAAAGTTCATAAGGAGATCGGAAAACTAATCCATATGAATTGAGTGGTTTAGTCCAAATTTTTTGAAGAGACTCATTTGCTTTATATGATGAACAGATTTAATTTAGGCTTTTACTCGCATATAAATATTGATCAGCGAACATAAACAGAAGCTCAACTGAACCTGCTTCAAGAAGAACAAACCTCTTGCGGAAGCTCAAACGTGCTGCATAACACATGAGAAAGTGGAAAGAGTTAATAAAGAATGATTCATTTTGCTCAACGAGATTCAAAGAACCATGTCTATCCAATCAATCCGATCCAAATGATCTATCCAATCAACATGTCATCATCAATTAACACGTCTATATTATCAGTATGAGAGGATATATAGGCCTATATACACTGCTGTTAAAAAAAATTAAAGGAATACTTTCTTTTCTTTTTAAGATTTATTTTTGGTGTTTTTGCCTTTATTATGATAAGACCGTGATTAGACAGGAAGCGAAGTGGGAGAGAGAGAGGGGGATGGGATCGGGAAAGGACCACGAGCTGGGACTCGAACTCGGGTCGCCCAAAGTGCATTGGCGCTACATGTTGGCGCGCTGACAAAAGGAACACTTTTTAATCAGAGAATAACAAGTCAGTTAAACTCCTGGGATATTGATCTGGTCTGTTAAGTAGCAGAGGGGTTTGTTAGTCAGTTTCAGCTGCTTTGGTGTTAATGAAATTAACAACAGGTGCACTAGATGGGCAAAAATGAGAAGATCCCCAAAACAGGAATGGTTTTACAGGTGGAGGCCACTGACATTTTTTTCCCTACTCATCTTTTCTGACTGTTTTTCACTAGTTTTGCATTTGGCTAGGGTCAGTGTCACTACTGGTAGCATGAGACAATACCTGGACCCCACAGAGGTTGCACAGGCAGTCCAACTCCTTCAGGATGGCACATCAATATCTGCCATTGCCAGAAGATTTGCTTTGTCTCCCAGCACAGTCTCAAGAGCATGGAGGAGATTCCAGGAGACAGGCAGTTACTCTAGGAGATCTGGACAGGGCCATAGAAGGTCGTTAACCCATCAGCAGACCGGTATCTGCTCTTTGTGCAAGGAGGAACAGGATGAGCACTGCCAGAGCCCTACAAAATGATCTCCAGCAGGCCACTAGTGTGAATGTCTCTGACCAAACAATCAGAAACAGACTTCATGAGGGTGGCCTGAGGGCCCAACGTCCTCTAGTGGGCCCTTTGTGCTCACTGTCCGGCACTGCGGAGCTCAATTGGCATTTGCCATTGAGCACCAGAATTGGCAGGTCTGCCACTGGCGTCCTGTGCTTTTCACAGATGAGAGCAGGTTCACCCTGAGCACGTGACAGACATGAAAGGGTCTGGAGAAGCCGTGGAGAACGGTATGCTGCCTGTAACATCATTCAGCATGACCGGTTTGGTGGTGGGTCAGTGATGGTCTGGGGAGGCATATCCATGGAGGGACGCACAGACCTCTACAAGCTAGACAATGGCACCCTGACTACCATTAGGTATCGGGATGAAATCCTTGGACCCATTGTCAGACACTACACTGATGCAGTGGGTCCTGGGTTCCTCCTGGTGCATGACAATGCTTGGCCTCATGTGGAGAGAGCATGCAGGCAGTTCCTGGAGGATGAAGGAATTGATACCATTGAATGGCCCCCATGCCTGCCTGACCTAAATCCAATAGAACACCTATGGGACATTATGTTTCGGTTCATCCGACTCTGCCAGGTTGCACCCCAGACTGTCCAGGAGCTCAGGGATGCCCTGGTCCAGATCTGGGAGGAAATACCCCAGGACACCATTAAGAGCATGCCCTGACGTTGTCAGGCATGCATACAAGCACGTGGAGGCCATACAAACTACTGAGTACCATTTTGAGTAGCTTAAATTTTCAAGTAATCAATTAACAGCTTCTGCTTCCTGTAAATGGGCTGTCCTGTGATTGCACAAATTGTTTGACAAGCAGGAAGTACCTCAGAGTCTTTAATTTGGATAAACAAAGAATCTGACCATAGCTTGTGGTCATTTGTTGGCTGTTTACAGATACTTGCGCTGTCGCAGACAGGTGTGATTGAAGTTTGTTTCTAGTAGGTTGTCTTACTCTGCCATACTACAGTGTCCAAATATATTATGCAGTGGATCACTTTTCTCTGCTCCCACTGGCAGTCACTGCATTTCTTTGCTTCTCATTTGCATAAAGTGGAGCTCAACTTTGTCACATCGCCAACGTTTTCTGTCGCATATGTAGCCGGAAATCACCAGCTCTCATAGAAAATGAATGATATCAGTTTGCTGCCAAAAGTTTTACTTATGACATCCACCCCCTTTATAATCATTGTAAATATTGTATGGTTTTCTCCTCAGGATGTCATTCGCATGATGATCACTCAAGCAAACAATCATCTGGAGGACTTGAGAAAATCTCTCTCGTTGGCTGGATGCTAGAAGATCAGCAGCACTACTGCATGTTACCACAGACTTCCAATTCTGAGTTTAACTTGAAATGAAACTGAAATGTTCACCATTTATTAAAGGGATAGTTCACCAAAAAAGGAAAATTCTGTCATTATTTACTCACCCTCATGTCGTCCCAAACCCATAAGACTTTCGGTCATCATCGGAACACAAATGAAGATATTTTTGATACTCTCATCCTTTTTGTCCTTCCATTGAAAGTCCATAAAAAATCATGCTTTTAAAAAGTACAAAAAGACATCGTAACAGTAATCCATATAAATCGAGCCGTTCAGTCCAAGTCTTCTGAAGAGATATAATCGCTTTATATGGTGTACAGATTTAATTACGCTGTTATACATATATAAATTGATCAGCGCACATACAGTACATAAAGCACATCAGATATGGTAAACAAATAAACACTTGCATGATACATGAAGAAAAAAAAACCCTCATTGGTTGTTGCGCATCAGTGAAGCATGTTTGAGCTTCCGTTTACTATATTTGATGTGCTCCAAGTTGATTGGGATTATACATGAATAAAAGCATAAATGAAATCTTAAAAAGTGATTGTGTCTATTTAGAAGACTTTGTCGGAATTTAAATGGAGGGACAGAAATCTCAAGGCAGGTTTCATTAAAAATATCTTTTGTGTTTTGAATATGGATGAAACTATTATGGATTTGGAACAATATGAAGGTACCCAGGTGAAAAAAAAAAAAAAAAGAATAATTTTCTATAATGTACTTAAAGTGCTCTTTTTTTCGTGCACTAATTTTGTACTTAATACACTAAAAATTCTTCTTTAGTACTTCTTAAGAACATCTAAGTGTACTCAACTGTGCTATTTTGAGACACCATGAAATATGAACTAAAATGTGCTTTTAATATACTATCTCTGTATTTAAAAAATATATTTAGCTACCACTTGTAGTACACTATGGGTTCAAATGTACTATAAGTAGTATCTAAATACATTTTTTTAATACAGAGATAGTATATTAAAAGCACATTTTAGTTCATATTTCATGGTGTCTCAAAATAGGACAGTTGAGTACACTTAGATGTTCTTAAGATTATCTTAAGAAGTACTAAAGAATTTTTAGTATATTAAGTACAAAATTAGTGCACGAAAATAGAGCACTTTAAGTACTTTATAGAAAAGTACTTTCTTTTTTTTTCACCTGGGTAAGTAAATGTTGACAGAATTTTCTTTTTTTGGGTGAACCAACCCTTTAACAAAAAGTACACTATAATGAGAAATGAGTGTGTATATATCTACTTAGTATATTTATAATACACGAGTACTTCTTTTCAATTGCTAAATATTAATAAAAACGTAAAACATTCACTTCTCTGAGTCGTAATTAATTGGTGTGTAGTTTGTCGTGGCAGATTCGATGTCTCTTTGTTTCTTCAGTTCTGGTCTCGAAGAAAAACTCACAGAGTTGAAGTTTCAGGTCTCAGAAGTATTTAACTTTATTGTCAAGCAACAAAGTGAGATGCCAACTCTGCATCTGAGGCTCCCTTAGCCGGGGCACAGTTTTATATATTTTTCTTATCTCTTAAAAAACATACCAAAGTAATATCATCGGCTGGTAATATTCGCTCTTACAGTTATTTTCCATGATATCATCTATGGGGGCTCTTCTCCCAAACCTCCTTCCCATGTACTCCCCGGCCTTTCTTGCCATAGACATTTCACTAATATAATTGCAGGTGTTGCTTATGTAAGAGAATTTTCTTAGTAAGGGTGACCAGCTTCCAGCTACTGTACATCTTTTGACTTCATTTCTCATGGGCCTTCTGCCAATTTGATGGTCAACCCTTTTCCCATGGGCCACATGAAACATTGTATCAAACCAGTCAATACACCCCAGAGGCAATATGCCTTCATATGACGCACTTAACAATGGTCTTGTTCATTTGACAGCCACCATGTTGTCTGGTGGAAAATTACCAACGAAATATGCTCAGTGGCCAAGTAAACTTGTTTGACCCTTACAGTTACAAAGGCCAAGAGGCCTCAAAACACTTCTAGCTTTTATAGTAAGCAAACAAATTCTACAATTGTTTTCTATAGGATGGATAAAATACTCCAAGTTGAAATATTGCATAATTTCAGAACATGCATTTTATGCGTTATTATCCCAGCAAACACTGCATTGTGAACACCAATAATCACTCCTCGCAGATCTGAAACCGTTCTTGAAAAATACCTGTTAGGGCACGACGACCTCAGCTGCGATTTAAAATCCATCATTACAAGCTGAAGAAAAATGTGGAACAACCGTAAATCTCTGCAAATTGGCCACGTCCCTCAAATAACCCAGCAAATGGAGATGTCCTAAGGAAGTTAGAGTCTATCATGGGGGAAATATTGACTGAGACAGAAGCAGTTTACAAGAGGAAACCCTTCGATTACCAACAGAGCACAACATCCCTATAGTGAAGCATCAAGGGAAAGATGTTAATGGAAATTTAAAAATGTTAGCCATTGTTTTCTTGTATTTAAACTACTCAAAGGCAAGTAATGGACTAGTGCACACTCAGCTTAATATGTAATATATTTAAGGGTTATTCACCCCAAAATGAAAATTCTGTCAATTACTCACCCTCATGTCATTCCAAACTTGTAAGATTTTGTTCATCTTCAGAACACAAATGAAGATCTTTTTGATGAAACCTATTCTGGAAGCTCAAACGTGTTGCATAACCAATGAGGTTCATTCTCGTGTGTTACGCAGCATGTTTGAGATTCCGGAAGAGGTTTGTTCTCATGTGTCATTCAAGTTCGGTTGAGCATCCGTTTATGTTCGCTGATCAAGGTTTATATGTGAGTAAAAGCCTAAATTAAATCTGTTCATCATAAAAAGCAATTGAGTTTCTTAGATAATTTGGACTAAATCACTTGATTCATATGGATTAGTTTTCCGATCTCTTTATGAACTTTCTGAAGCATCAAAGATCAAGTTGCAAAGGCAGTCTATGGAGGGACAGACATAACTCAGATTTCATCAAAAAGATCATTTGTGTTCCGAAGATGAATGAAAGTATAACAGCTTGGAACAACATGAGGGCAGCAGGGCGAGTTATTAATGAACAAAATTTTTCATTTTGGGGTGAACTGACCCTTTAACATCTATATTAACGAAATGTATAGACTTTGTATGAAACGATACAATTTCAGTGTTGTGATGTGTGAAGTTTATATATACACTATATTTTAGATTCAAAAATTGGCCCATCCATCACTAAAAATCTTGCTGATTCCAGCCAAGGACACTTTTTTTTTTGTCTACAAATTTACATGGATGTAGTTTATTAAACATTCATTTTTGATTTACAGATCATACAGCTGTATGACATAGTAAATAATATCTTTCCCTTTAAAGCAGCTGTAAACAATTATAGTAGTTGTACATGTATATAAAAAACAAAACAAAGTGTTCATTACATATTAGTTGTTAACATTTGTCAAGACACAGTCAAACACATTGACTACATAGTTCAAAATCATCAATAATCACTGTCAATTAAGAAATGTTATACGGCGGTTTGAAATCATAGTGACCACACAGTAAAATCCCCAGAGTTAAATCAACTCTGCTCAGAGTACATTTGGTCCCTCTCTAAATAGTGTTAAAGTAACACTGAAACAGAGTTAAAGTTAATGAGATAATTAAGCAATTAATAAGGCTGTTCTTGTGTTTCTCTTTTCTTTAGTGATTCTGCTTGTTAACAGCAGGTGTTCATCACTAATGCACAATCATCACTTAATTAATTGCTTAATTATCTCATTAACTTTAACTCTGCTTCAGTGTTATTTTAACACTATTTAGAGAGGGACCATATGTACATAGGGACCAACTCTGGAGATTTTGCTGTGCATGATTTCTCTTTTCTTTTTTTATCTCAGTACTAACAACGATCTACAGATTACATGTTCAGTCTTCATGGAGTGGTGTGAGGTGAAGTGTCTTGATCAAGTGCACAGTGGTGATAGGAATCAGTCAACATTTGTGAATCTTTGAAGTCAAAATGAAATGACACTCACTGGGCTCAACTGAATCATTGGTGAAAAGTGCCTTTGACATCATAGCTCAGTGGTTTGATTTTTACCACTACACCAACCCCAACACATTTCACCATAAAAAGGGATAGACTTACTTTTTCCCTATCCATGTGTTCTGAATTTTGTTGAATGAATGATTAAAAAAAAATCTTAAATTAGATTACTTATCTACCAATATTGTGCAAATGAAATATGAAAAATTCACACTATTCAATTTAAACTACATTGATATTGTCAATTAAACATCACAGGTTAAGACCTTTCATTTTGTGCAAGAAAGTATAAAGTCAAAATAAACTAATACTTGTTTTTATCACAGTGCTTGCTGTGATAGATTTTGTTACTTTTTTGTCACTGTTCCATTGTTCACTGATTTTATATGATCTGGCAAACATCCATAAAAATACGGCATAATTTAGACCCTTTGACTAAATTTGGGTATTACTACTGGAATAATAGTGTTCATGCCATATTCTTAATGCTATGTTATATAATTAAGAAAACAGTTTTTTTTCCTTTGAATTTTCTTTTTACGACGAAACAGAAATGTCTATGTAGCTTAGAAATCAGAAGCTCATGTAGCTTAGAAATCAGAAGATTTTAACTAGAAGTTAAAATCTGGAGTTTCAGCAGATCTTTGGTGGTGATGATTTGTCATGATGACTATAAAGCCAGACACATAATCCGCACAAGAACACAAATGCAGACACAAATTCTTGAACAGGGCTTTGAAAGCATGCATAAAGTGTGGTGCTTTTCTGTGGTGGCAAAAAACCTCAGCAGACCCGCCCACTTCGGAAGTATTTTTTGGCTTCGGAAGTATTTTTTCCATTAATTTTCTTTTTAAAAAAAGTCTTCATTAAAGAATTATAAGCCATGAACCAAGCCAACCAACTACAAGGTGAATCACAACAGTATAAACTTTGATTTGAAGCAAAAAATTATTTGAAAATCGGACAAAAAGACAAGGCTGTACTTAACAGCTTTGATGAGGGAAAGAACTACAATCAAATTTAAAGTTATTGAATATATCTATAGAATGTTTATTGCAAAATATGCATTTATGTGTGTATACACAAATATTGAATGTCGGCAAGAAACGGAAGTTGCGCTAGTCTTTTCTTCCCTATTGTGACGTATATCCGAGTGATATGGCTTCTGGAATGAGAAAAATGTAGGGCGGGACTTGATTTCGCCTTTTGGGAATTGACTGGATTGTAGGAAGTTGGGCATTGCTAACTAAATATGGAGGCATATCTGAAAGTCAGCTTGCAGTCGGTTGTCGAAGGATATTTAGTCCGACCCTCCGCCGAAACAAACATCGTTTCGAGGAGGAGGTGAACGTTTTTGATCGAAGAAGGCATATGAATTTGAAAAAACTAATGATGTGCATGGATAAATCATTTATAATAAACAGCATCAGTCTATAAAAAAAAATAAGAATGGTCAATTTAGATTTCAGAGTGATTTTAAATAATTTTGACAGCATAGTCATTTTTGGTGCATTATGGTAGTGGGCGTTTCCTACAAACACTTGTGGCACGATTTGCTCTCTGCAGCTCTCTGATTGGTGGAATTTTATGGACAGCATCATGGGGAATGTAGTTTTTCACCAGAAATTCAGCTGTTAAACAAGTATTTTAAAAATAAGTTGAAATAAGGCGAACAGATGGCTTCAACAAAAGCATATAACAGTTAACAACCTCTTATCTCACAGTAGGTATGTCTTTAAAGGTTACTATGTTGTCATAAAAAAAAAATCAATTCCCCTAGGGAGAAAATGAATGGGTATTTTACTTCCAGAATTCAACTGTTGCACTGTATGGCGCTGCTACTTTCCCTTCATTATGAATTGTGTTCTGGCAAATTTCAGAACACAAGCAGCGAAATCGAGAAGTGTTTGCATTCAAGCACTTGCGTAGAGTATGTTTCAGCTCAAACTCTGTTTAGATGCTACTACTCCTGACGTTTGTTACTGCAGTGTTATCTACATATGTTAGCTGCTCTATCGAACTTCACTAATCCATCTGGAACCTCGTGAGTTACAGTGTCTGCTACACCAGTGGTATCTTATATACTAGCTCTCCTCCTGTTTGTTAGTTCTCAGCAGTCTGAGTTCATTTTCAAGGTAGCTTATTCTGTCCAGCAGGGCGGTTCTGTCAGGCTTGGGCTCTCTGGTTGGCTTGCCGGCGTGCTTCCTCAATCTTCCGTTCATACCAGCGCTCCATCTGCAGAGTCACGGCATCAAAAAAGTACTGCGTAACCTCCAGCGCATGCATGTTCTCCCGCTCCTGGGCGAAGGAAGCCTCAGTGGTGCGGTGGTCTCCTAAACTTGTCAAGGTTTGTGCGTTTTGTTTGGTCTTTGCTCTTTGTTGGGTGCGTCTTTTGAGGTTCCTGTGATCGAGCACACATTCCTGCTCGCAGCACTGATCGAGGACACGTCTCAGCTCCAGACTCGAATCCTGAGGCTCATCTTGCACTTTATGGGGGTCACTACAGGCCCGTGATCGTTGTTTAGGCCGGACTATACAAGGAGACTGAGGCGCAGATTGATTCTGTGACGACTGCTTATCTGAAAAGAAAGAGAAAAGCTTAAGAAGATTTTGTCTTGACACTAGCACCAGCTGCAATTGTGATGAAGTAAATGTACAACCGGCAAGTTATTTTCACAAAATAAACCCCAACAGGGCAATCAGGACCCTAGTGTAAAGTAGTGATGTTCGATTCTTGAAGTTCAGTTCTGGGTTGATGACGCAAGACCCACATCTGAAGCAGCACTAGTGCTCCTTGTGCAGCACTGAATGAGCAATTTCCATTCCAGATGAGTTATTGGACCAAAGAAGTGGTTCGAAATTAACTGAGGCAGTTGTGTTCAACTCAAAAAGAACCAAATGAGCCGGTTCTGTCAGAGTTTTCTGAAGGTTGTTATTCGGTTCTTTTTGAGTTAGTTGTTTTTGATTCATGTGAAGCAGATGGTCTTGTATCACCCCAAAGGGGTTAATTTTGCAAATAATTGAACAAAATATTGATTCAAAGTTCAAATTAAAGTTAAAATTAAAATTAGAGTTATAATTTTATTAGCTTATTAAATGCAAAGCTTCCTCAAAGAAAAAGAGCCTAAGACAAACTAAGCAACATGGACTATTAAGTGATCATGTTCATGTATCACCTATTTGATGGATTTTCACCACATACATAAAAATATATCTAAACTACGACATATGCTCTCAATGACAAATGTGGAACTGTTAGTTCATGCATTCATGACCTCAAGGCTAAATTATTGTAATGCTCTACTGGGTGGTTGCCCTGCACGCCTAATAAACAAACTCCAGCTGGTCCAAAACGCAGCAGCTAGAGTTCTTACTAGAACCAGGAAGTATGACCATATTAGCCCAGTTCTGTCAACACTGCATTGGCTCCCTATTAAACATGGTATAAATTTTAAAATCTTGCTAATTACATACAAAGCACTAAATGGTTTAGCTCCCCAGTACTTGAGCGAGCTCTTAATGCATTATAGTCCTACACGTCTATTGCTATCTAAAAATTCTGGCCAGTTGATAATACCTAAAATATCAAAATCAACTGCAGGCGGTAGATCCTTTTCCTATTTAGCACCTAAATTTTGAAACAGTCTTCCTAGCATTGTTCGGGAAGCAAACACACTCTGTCAGTTTAAATCTAGACAAAAAACGCATCTTTTTAACCTGGCATACACATAACACATTATCTACTTCTATAATTCAAATCATGTAAATTGTTAGGCTGCATTAATTAGGTCAGCCGGAATCAGGAACACTTCCCAAAACACCTGATGTACTCTCTACATCATAAGAAAAATGGCGTCTACACTAATATTAGTCTCTGTTTATCCCAAGATTTACCATAGTCTGCCAAATCCAGGCCATATCCAGAGGAAATTAAGGACTTGTGCCTGCCTAGACACAACAACAACACAGCCCTGAAGTGTCAACTAAACTATCGACTGCGAAGGCCTCCTTCCCTTTCCTTATGTATAGATAAAACATTATCAAAATTATTCCAATTCGCATGGATCTGCGGAAACCACTAATAATTCTGTATTATGCGGGTCAAACAAGTAATTTGGCGATGTCACTTTGTAAAGAAAGACTAAGCATCATACCTATAGACTAAACACGTAAATGAACGGCAAGAACGCATTAAAAGTCTTCTGTTTTCAGTTAAAAAGGTGTAATTTAAGCGGCCCCTAAGTTAATAATTAATGATTTTTACAACGGAAGTGATAAAATCAAAAACTTACTTTAGCTCGATAATAACTTTTTCCTAGAGCTGCTGTAAATCCAAAACAATCTCTGTCCATTACTTTTCCTATTATCACTGTGAAGCTGCTTTGAAACAATCTGTATTGTAAAAAGCGCTATATAAATAAAGATGACTTGACTTGATATACGCATATATTAAATATTGATTGAAGAAACCATTTTAAAATCCTACCTGTTTATTATCTTATAATCCATTACAGAGTACAGAACATGTTCTAGCAACAAGACTAACAGTTGATAACTGAGGCGCAAGATGGCAGCAGCCGCGTTCAAATGAAACGAGAGAGAGCGCGTCCATCTGCAGTGCGAAACGAGAGATAATGAAAGAAGCGTCGACAAGAGCCATATAATAGTATTCTTTAATGTATGGCATATCCTTGAGAAATTACTTCAACTTGTTTTTAAAGAGATTGGAGAGAAAACCTCCTAGACACTAAAACACATCTCAAGTTCTGTTATATGGATAGTTGACATGCCCTGTGGTGATATATGACATAGTTAGATACATTTTGTTCCTTATTCATTTATGCTGAAATTTAATTTCAACATTTGCAACAATTTTTGATGGATTTATACTGCATGTCTAATAATACATGAAAAATACATTATTTAAGAAATAAATATTGTTTGCTATATCCCTCCAATGTGTGTAAAGATGTTCTGTGTTGTATATTTTACCTCTAATAACCCTACGTCACATATTTATATTATATAACACTTACATAAGCCTTTAACTGAATGAGGACAAACACAGAAAAACCATTAATGCTGCATGTTGCTCTGTCTATGTGAGACGAGCCAGAAAATCTGTTTTGCTCATCTGTGTGTAAAAGCAAAAGAAACAGTTGAATATGTGTGTATATATGTGTGTGTGATTGTTCAGTCAGAGTGTCATACCCGGTGAGACGTCCACCTCGATCACATAGTAACCGGCAGATCCATCTTCAGGACACATGGTCGCTGCTGCAGTCTCTCTTCCATCTTTTACCTCGGGTTGGTTTGTTGATGGAGAGTAACGTGCTCTGCCTCCAGATGTGTCCGGTACAGCAGTGTGGGAATGGGGATCCCAATCTGAAAGTGTGTCGGTGAGGGACGAGGAGCGTCGTAACTTGGTGTTGCAGCGATCGCCAGAGAGACGCGTCTCCAAACTTTGGATCTTCGAAAGGCACCAGTTCTTGAGATCGCTGACCACTGAAGTCTGCTTACAAACAGAGAGATGGAATAAATCATCCAAAAATCAGCCCATGCTAATATATTTTAAGACTGACAAGAAAATGCATCACAATGAAAACGAGAATCAATGTAAGATTTGATATTGATTCATTCAGTCACTTATAATTAACCTCCACAGATATCTGAGAAATACATCAAATATCATTACAGGGCAGAAACATCTCCAGATTATTAACTGTATCGCCAAGCCCCAAAATGAACCAGACCACTTAAAAGCCAGATATTGTTCCTTTTACATCTAGACAAAGACAAAAACCATTACATCAAAGTGCCTTTCAAGGAAAGTCTATTCACTTGGCTGCTATATTTGCAACGCCTCTGGGCAGCTATTTCCGGCATCCAAGACCAAGTCCTATTTACTTGAATGGGGAATCCTGAAATCTCAAAAACTGCTTGCCAAACTCACATTTAAATAACATCTTTCGAATCGGCAACAAAATCTGACATGAACTGTTCCATAAATGTTGTTTCTTAAAGTTTATATTACTGCTTGATGCAGTCCTAAACACACGTCTTTTAATGGCAGCTGCAGTGACACTATGGCTGCATCTGAAATCAAATACTTCCCTATTACATAGTAGGTGAAAACAGTATGTGACAAAAGTAGTATGCTGGAATTCACAGTACTCATAAAAGAGTAGGCAAAAAGTACCCAGATGACCTACTACTTCTGGTAAGATTCTGAAGTGTGCATATGATGGACATTTTACTATCCCATGAAGCCACAGGAGAGAATTTGTGAATGGCAGTGAAACGACGCAACCGACACTGGTAGGTCATGGGATAATGACAGCATGGCGAATGCAGTACATCCAGATTACATTCATACTACACAAATTTGTACTACACAGAACATACTTTTTTAGCAGCCATGAAGTAATTACTTGTTCAAAATAAGTACCTACTCAAGAGAGTGTGGGATTTCGGAATCAGCCGATGACTTTACCATTTTTAACTTTTATTTAGAGGGCGGGGCTTATTCTGCCACATTGTATTGCACTTTCCCCATTCATAGTGATGTCAATATGAGCGCACCATCTTGGTATATCCAAGTCTTTGATTCTATGTTTTTAAAGCATGTAAAACAAATGTGATGGTCTGCATATAAAGTTTTTGGTGAATATTACCTGTCTTTTTTCTCCTTCCAAGCGTTCCTGTATGGCTCTCTTATCAATTCGATGTAAACATTCAATCCTCTCAGCAGACACTCTCTCTAGAGTGATCTTATCTAGAGCTTTGATCTGAAAATCAACACATAATAATCAACCCCAAAAACATTATAGGCTACATAAAAAATTAAACATTTAAATAAATTGACTGATAAAAGTTTGAACTGTTGAATATAGGTACAAGCAGCATGATGATTGGCCATTAACAATTGAAATTATAGGCTGCTGAAGTTGGATTGGTTATCTTTTCAGATATGGTTCAACAAGTCAATATAGGCCACAGCCAAAAAGTTAATTAGCTTGTATCTGGGAAATGTTTTAACACATTTTCATGAGGGACTGATACACTGCAAATTTCATGTGAATTGAACCAGTGGCCTTGAAAAGTAAATATCAGTGCTTGGAGGACACATGGATTATTAGATGTTTATGTTGCTAGGTGTTTTGTCTAGGCTGTATGCACCTGATGTTTGTTCTTGCGGTCCAGTTGCCCCATCTTGCTGTTCATAAGCTCTTGTACAGTGTGAATCTCTGACTGCATTTCCTCTTTAGTTGCCATGAGTTGATTCTCCAGTTTATTAATGAGAGGCTCACACCTGCAGCCATTCAATGGGGCCTTTAATAGAAATAACACATAGACAAGAGTCAAAAAAATCAAACCATTTACTGCATGAGATATTTGCTATTTTTCACTTTTTGGAGAAAATGTTGGATAAGCCTTGGGGCTTGCTGACAGGGTCAGAGGTCATGAACTCACATACGGCCATTGCCAGAAGCCAGTGATTATAGTTTATAAAGTTTTAAATATGGCTATTTTTCTTTAAATCACTACAAAAAGATTTTTGTAGTGAACACCCTTAATTATTGTAATCTATTAACAGCTCTTAGGATGTATGATTGTAATTTAATATTAGTTTGATAGTCCTCAATAGGAGAATAGTCAATAAATATGTGTAACCCAAACATACAAATATACTCTAAAAGGATCTTGACAGCCTAACTATTAAAAGTTTTCAGTGGAGTGCTAATAGAGAAATGAATGAGTTTAATCTGATAGTGAAACCGTTTTGGTTCCTTGCCTGCATGATCTTGCCATCTTTGTCTCTGTAGAGAGTATAGAGCTGGTACGCCTTGTAGTTATGAGGAGGAGGGGGAGGAGCTGATGGACATGATCTCTCTGTTTTACTCTTCTTCTTATGATCGCTGTGTTTATTTTGTCTTCGAATGAGGGCATCGGATGGTGACAGCTGAAAAAAAAAAAAAAAAAAAAAAAACAGTACAGAATCTATAAAATATCAGAATATAGGGAGCTGTTTAATGTGAGAAAACAGTCAATGGAAGCGGCGCTTGTTGGGAGTCAATCAATAGCCCAGACACTCCACTTCACATGTAATATATTCAGTTCATTATACATTATTTCTTAATTGCGAAAATGCAAACATGATGTACCCTCTCTTTGACTTTCTTGTTGATGTTTTTGTTTGCACATGCCTCTGTGACAAACACATTGTCATTCTGGCGGAGAGAACTGTCACTGCCGTGAGTATCATTGGCTGGAGATACACTGTCCTACACAAACACAGGAGTAAGTCACACCATTTACAATGACCAGCAAAATCTACAAACTAGATTTAAACATGGTGAAATGTGTTAAACAGAACTGAGAGTACTACACATTTATTGTAATGAAACCTAATTGTGATGATAAAGGAAAATAGTAGGGCTGGGACTTGATTTTATATATCGGTTGTTGATTGGATATTGAGGTGTGGGTGTGGCACTCAAAAGTGGAGGTGGAGATGAATGTGAGCATGCACTTTTGGGGTTTGAGCACATTAAATGAAGTCCTGCACACATCACTAGAGCAAAGTCTGTCATTTTCACTAGAAGGTCCAGTTAGGGCATTTTGATTAAACATTAAAGGTGCCCTAGATTCAAAAATTGAATTTACCTCGGCATAGTTAAATAACAAGAGTTCAGTACATGGAAAAGACATACAGTGAGTCTCAAACTCCATTGTTTCCTCCTTCTTATATAAATCTCATTTGTTTAAAAGACCTCTGAAGAACAGGCGAATCTCAACATAACACCGACTGTTACGTAACAGTCGGGGTGTACGCCCCCAATATTTGCATATGCCAGCCCATGATTGAGTCATTACACAAGGGCAGCCAGTATTAACGTCTGGATGAAAGGCATTAGACAAGGGCAGAATGTCTGGATGTGCACAGCTAGGTAAGCAAGCAAGGACAATAGCAAAAAATGGCAGATGGAGCAATAATAACTGACATGATTCATGATAACATGATATTTTTAGTGATATTTGTAAATTGTCTTTCTAAATGTTTCGTTAGCATGTTGCTAATGTACTGTTAAATGTGGTTAAAGTTACCATCGTTTCTTACTGTATTCACGGAGACAAGAGCCGTCGCTACTTTCATTTTTAAACGCTTGCAGTCTGTATAATTCATAAACACAACTTCATTCTTTATAAATCTCTCCAACAGTGTAGCATTAGCCGTTAGCCACGGAGCATAGTATGTAAACATCAAAATAAACATTGTACTTACGCGATTAGACATGCTGCATGACGAACACTTTGTAAAGATCCATTTTGAGGGTTATATTAGCTGTTTGAACTTTTTTTATGTTGTTTAAGGCAAGCGCGAGCTCCGTGGGCGTGGAGCACGGGATTTAAAGGGCCACACACCCTGAATTGGCTCATTTCTAATTATGCCCCAAAATAGGCAGTTAATGAATAAAAAAAAATCTATGGGGTATTTTGAGCTGAAACTTCACAGACACGTTCAGGGGACACCTTAGACTTATATTACATCTTTAAAAAAAAAAGTTCTAGGGCACCTTTAAAAGCAGGGCTTGACATTAAATGTTTTACTCACCAGCCACTGTGGCTAGTGGTTTTCCAAAGTTACTTGCCACTCAGCATTTTCACTGGCCACAATTTTGACATCAATACCATAGGGAAAAACTGCCATATAGATATTTTTAATATTATCTCATAATTTGGCAGTAGGTATATTAGGCTGCTGTTACTTTAAGACCTGACACACGGATCCATTATACTGTTACACACGTGTTTTCTTTCTTAACCTTTTATGTTCACTTAAAACATAACTATGTTAATGTGAATACTTGCCAAGACTGGCATTTTTACATTATTTTGTGTGTATTTGATTGTTTAAGCACAATAAGCAGCAAAAACAAATCAATTTAGTTTTAAGGCAGCTTTATGTGCACGCACTTTGGGTGTGAGCACAAAATCAAAGCTCAAAAAATTCAAGCTCTGTAACACCAACAATTAAGAGCAAATGAAACAAGTAAGTGAGGGGAGGCATGTTTGTGTTTCAACTCGCTGTTGGAAAGAGACAGTGGATTTGTACAGCATTAGATTGTTCCCACCACGGCACAATAGAACACAACAAGTATGGTATCAAAGCGATAATTGATTTAATGCTCAATTTATCGAGGGGGTGGGGGGGGCTCGTTCTGTGCGTACCCTGAGATAAAATCTTGCAGGCCCCCCTAGCCTTGAGATACACGTGGAACAATCTGAATTTTGAATTATTGAAAATGTTATGCACATCTGAAGTGTTTTATTACCGTGAGAGTATAAATGTTCAATTATTAAACATTCTGTCATTAATTATTGCTTGCATCACATTCAGTCTCTAGTATGGTTGCTCATTCTGTATTGATTGTGTCTGAGAGAGGGTGTGTAGTTTTGCCTCCTCTACCTTTCTCGGCAGCATCTCATCACGAGGGACTGACTGTGCTCGTCCCTCAGTCTTCATCTTGTCCCTCCTCTTCCTCACAGTGCGTCCTCGAGTGAAGCTCTGCATGCAAATACAGACATTAAGGCAAATGTTGCTGGTCTTAATTGTTAACACATCTAAATTTAAAAAGTGTTATTTGTTGCATGTTAAAGGGATAGTTCCCCCAACTTGTCATTATTTACTCAACCTTATGAGTTTCAAATCTGTATGACTGACTTTCTTCAAGTAAAACACAAAAGGAGTTTGTTTTTTTTTGCCCATGTAATTGAAGTTGATGGGGTGTTATGTTGTTCTGGACCCCATTCAATTTCATGAACAGCTGAAACATTCTTTAAAATATATTTTTGTGTGTGTTTCAGAGAAGAAAGTCTTACAGTTTTTGAATGAAATAAGGCTGTGTGTCCACCAAAGCATTTTAGCCAGCTGAAAATACCAGGTGATTTTCTGAAAATGCCTTGCATTTTTTGAGTTAAGACTCTTTTGTTGCTATGATACAGAATATCCATGGAAGTGTTGCTATAGTATCGGATTTAGAAGATTGAAAGTTTGTTTCAGAATATAAAAATGTTGATACAATGTAAAGTATTTGCTCTGGCTCTCTGTGTTTTATTCAAAGTTAAATATTTTTCATCTCTCTGCATACAAAAAAGGTTTAAAAGGAGGGCCTGACCAAAATAGTTTGAGAACTACTGCTTTAAAGTATTTCAAATTCACCCTGTTAACCAATTCTTATGTAATCATCTGGCTCACATCACATCTTTGATCTGATAGGTCATCTGACCTACAACTGAACACTCTAATCTAATTGTCCTCTTAATTCAAAAATGTTTATATTGTTCTGCATCAGGTTAAATCTGGACTGAAATCATCCTTTGGCTCAAGATGAGTGAATGCATAGGAATTCCTACATTTGATTCTTGCAGGATGTGCACATGTGCAACCAACCACTGAGCAAGAGCAATATTCATTCCTAAAACATCCTGCTTGAAACTCGATGAAAATAGAATAAGAATGTTGTTGTTTTTTTGCTGTTGAGCAAATAATAATAATATAAGAGAAAAAAAAAAAAAAATCTACTGCCTTTTCTTGCCATATCAATTGCTCTTCAGTATGTGTGTGTTTTCTTACCTGTGGGGCTTTGGTGAGCAGCAGTGCCACTTCAGGATTATCATTTTCACGAGCCTGATCGAGGGCTGTCTCTCCTGTCTTTACCCAAAACATACACACAGCTAAGAACCATGCACATAACCATGCACACAGTTAAATGTGTCATTTCTGCTGCATGCCAACCTAGAGAACCATGTTCCTCAAGACATGGTTTACAATAACTGTGGGAAGTGCCGATACTCCCCTGTTTGGCACTCTAGGTCCTGTGAATAAATTGGCTTGTAGCACAAATAGTTTCACCATTTACTGCACTCTCTTATTCTTCTAGTAATTCACCAATAGTGGCTAATGGATTGGAAGTCTTGCACATTCACAGAAAATAGCTTACTTCTGTATTGAAAAATAGGGTGGATACTCTGGAGAAGGTGACAGTAAATGTTACTTATTGGAGCAACAGGACCGCACAAGGTGCAGTTTGTTGGAGACATCCTAAAATTGGGTTGGTAACTCGATTCCACCCAAGACCTAGATCAGGGTTTCTCGAATCCAGTTCTGGTGGGACACTACCCTGCAGAGTTTAGTTTCAACCTTAATCAAACACACCTGAACAAGCTAATCAAGGTCTTCAGAAGGTGCGTTCACGCGGCCTCGTAATTCCTGTAGTTACGAGATTCTAGCTTGTAAAAAGCGTTCACGTCCTCGTAGAGCTCGTAATTACAGCTTGTAAGCTGGGAGTTTTCTGAAAGCTCCCACATGTACCACGTGGCCACGCTGTACCACCTGACCGCCGTAGATTCATTTAGGCGTCAATAGTGCTGCCATGGAAACGCATAATTCCCAGTTCAAGGACCAAAAGGACGTGAACAGCTCCGAATATAACGTCACGTGTTGTCATTTCAAGATTCCGGTAAATACGAGGTGACGTGAATGCAGCTAGAGTTACTAGAAAATTGCAGGTAGGCAAGTATGATCAGGGTTTGAGCTAAACTCTGCAGGAGAGTCGTCCTCCAGGGCCGGATATGAGGAACCCTGAGCTAGATGGTCACCTACAGTACATTGCCTAATAGGTTGTCTGGCCCTAACTGTGGAATTTATTGAAATACAGCAAATATTTGGGCCAGAAACATACTCTATGCAAGTACAGTATGAAAATGCTTGACCAATGCATTGCTGGCATGTGCTCCTATTGAACATACTTAAAGGGGCTATATATAAGAATTTTCATGTATTATTTGCTTTATTGCCAAAGTGTGATCAGCTTGTAATGAAACTTAAAAAACGAGACCTAGGTTGTCTATGAAAGTCTGTAGGGTAACTTTTATGTGAAGGACTTTGGACATTTTTGCCGGGAAAATCAAAAGGATGTGACCTTTAAATGCGCTCCCAAAAGCCTTTCTTCCATTCACACATAAAATGAATACAATGTTGAGGATAATGCCAAAACAGCTATTCTGTACAGTAATGTCAATGTGTCACACAAAGAAAAGGGATTAATTCAAACTATAGTCTCACATAGCCAGTATAGTCTATAGCAGGGGTCATCAACTATATTTGTCCAAGGGCCAGAATTTTTCTCTGCAGACACTGTAAGGGCCAGATACTCGTAATATAAAATAAAATTCGAATTGTATCCTAATATGTTATTATTTGATATACTAATTCTAATTCCAAATGTATTTTATTTTTTACATATTACCTGTACTGCAGCAAGCCACCAGGGGGCGATAGCGATATTTTAGGCTTCATATTTGTGAGGCTGTCAAGCTGTCCATCACTGTCACGCAATTGTGCGCTAATCCCAGGCAAGGAAATTTTGACATTTGTGAAAAAATGAGCACGTGAAACAATAAAAGATGTTCAATGAGAGAACGCGTTTATCGTCATTCTTGACTGAAGGCAGGCTATGGCACAAGCTACTTTTCAGAAGGGTTTTTTTTTTCGTTAGATTTAAAAATAAACAAATATGGAATGGACCCGAATATTCAAATATTCGTTCGGTGGGTTGGTATTCGATTTGAAAATTTGACATTCGAATATTTATTTATTTATTTATTTTTTGCACACCTGGGATCCCCCGCGAAACGATTCTCATTCCCCCTTGAATAAGGCCGGCGACACACTGGCTGCGTGAGCGTCTCAGCTGCGTGGCGTGTCCGTTTTTATTTCGGCTCCCATATTTAACAGGTTGGAGTTTGCACACTGAGACACGCGTCTCAGGCGCGCTCGAGCCACGCGGAAAACGCGTGCATGCTAGAAATAGAACCGACGCGTGTTCCAGCAACGGGAGTGTTCAGAACAGCGGAGTTTGTATGGACCGAAGTGCATGTCTGAGCTTGTGTTTTGTTGCTTTGACACTGTGGAAAATACAATAATAGAAACAAAATGTATTAGCATTTTTACCCGTTATTATCAATCTAAATTAATCTCGTTTTTAATTTAACTTAATTTCGTTTTTCTTTATTTAAATTTCATTTTTCTTTATTTAAATTTCGTTTTTTCTTTATTTAAATTTCGTTTTTGTTTATATAAATTTCGTTTTTTCTTTATTTAAATTTCGTTTTTTCTTTATTTAAATTTCGTTTTTCTTTATTTAAATTTCGTTTTTCTTTATTTAAATCTACCCTTACTGTGCCAATTTGTTAGTCAGAAAAATATTAGACTACCTTAAAAGTATTGCTTAATTTAACAGACCTGTGTGTGTGCGTTTTATATCACTAGTGCAGTGTCCGTTCTCGGAGCATAAGCCCTGCCCGCGTGAGGTGCGCCGCTTCCCGCTCGCGCTGTTCTGACTGTAGTTTACTAAAAGTTTATTAATTCTGAATGTGTCGCGTCTCGCGTGTCCATCTATATTGCACCAAATGCGACACTGCACTGCCTTGTGAAGTCGATTGGATGAACGGTTCTCGAAATAATAAAAATGCAAACGGACATACAGACACAGATTCCTGCCTTTATTAGAGAGAAAATATGTTCAGCCCCTCTCTCCGAAGAGTCGATGTTCATTACTACCGAAGCTTCGAAGCTCAAAAAATGGTATTCGGACCAGCCCTAAACTTTTTTCCTCTTACAAGGCTATTCCTGAATTCAGTATTATTCTGGGGGCCGGATGGAAATCTCTGGCGGGCCGGATTTGGCCCGCGGGCCGCCAGTTGACGTTGCATGGTCTATAGTCTCAAATATACTTTATAATCAAACTAACATAATAGTGTCGTTTTCTGAATTGCAGAGCTGGTGCAAACATCCACTACAATCAGATGCTTTCTTAACTGCTGCTTTCTCACCGCTGTCATTTTTGTTGTGGGTTTATTTTGTTATTGAGAGGAAAGCGTGCAGCACATATTTACATATTCATCTGAACATTGCTCTCAGCAGTTTGATGGCATCAGGATTAGGGCTGTGACGGTAGGCATGACAACCGCACCAACTTCACCACCGCGGTCGTGGAGTGTCACCTGCGGTAGTGTTATATATATTATATAATCTCAGAGGTCGCGTTAACCGAAAATTTTCAGTCACTGATGGAATTTTTTTAGCAGTGACGGAAAAAATCTGCAGCCCGTCCGTCATTTTGACAGATTATGTAGCTTGTAAACTGTAATTCCCACCCCTGTCCAGTAGGTGGTGAGCGCGCTCCAGTGTGGCAGCAGAGCACGAGTTCAGTCTCCAGAATAAAATGAAAATGATACGCTTGTTTAAACACAGACGAGCACCCTAGTTTAAGTCAATTTTATAATAATAAAGTTACTTATGCTTACAGACATTATTAAGTTTTGTTATTTTTCTTGCTGACTATACGTTCATGGTCAACGAATGGCTTTTCTGAGGTATAATGTTACGTTACATTGTTTGCAACACTGACTGACGTGATACAGATTTCGGTAAGCTACTGTATCTTTCAACATATTTATTTTCATACACGTTTATTTCGTTCTGTACAGTAGTAAAGAGGAAAGGATGATCGCATTCACTCACAATCCGTGACAAGTGTTCAAGATGAAAACGGAAAAGTGACGCAGTCTTTGATCAACTTTCTTCTCATAATATAAATAAATGCATAGCCTGTGCCTATTTGCTTATCCTGTAAGTTCGTGAATAAAAATGAAAATGTGGACGAAATCAGAAGCTATTAAATGTCTTATCATTAAAATATAAAAATTAAAATGACGGGTAATTGATTATGATGGATTTTTTTTTACGATCCTGTCCATCAAAATCACGGCGAAACGCAAGTCTAATGCAACCTCTGATTTTTTATATATATATATATATATATATATATATATATATATATATATATATTTATATATAAACCAAACCCCGCCCCTTTCGGACCCCACCACCGCAACACCGGCAGTTGTTGGTGATTTACCACCGCGGTAGTAAAAATTTGCCACCGTCACAGCCCTAATCAGGATGTCCATTAACAGTATATCGCTGCAAAGGTATTTTCAACTTCTTTTTACTTCTAAGTGAAGAACGAAAAAGAACTTTGGCGTGAGTATAGGCCAATTTGGGGCCTTGAAAATTCAGTCTCTTACGTTAGGTCTGCACGAGAACGAACAAGAGCAACAAGTTGCTGGCTGCAGTTCACTTAACGGCCACCGGTGTCGCTAATAACAAGGGTTTCTGAACTCTACATATAGCCCCTTTAAAATATCCTTGCATTACTGTGGTCGTAACCTCAATACTCAATGGAATTTCGTTTAGCATGTATGTGCCATTAAACCAAATAGCAGCAATAAGCATCTAGATAGTTTAACTAACTTGCTCTGTAAGATTCAGCTATGCCTACTTGTGTTGTGTTATGAATTTCGCTCAAACACATTTTGAAACTGTATCAGTGTATCATATCGGGAAGCATTTGTGTTCAAGTACTTGTGTAGAGTACATTTCAGGGCTTCGCTCATGAAATATTTCTGAAGGTGCTCACATTGTTTTTGATGCGGCTGTCCGCCCCAGCCTCCAGTAACATGCGTACTGTCTTCCTGTGATTCAGAGCAGCTGCAATATGTAAAGCTGTGTCTCCTGCCTGGACGTCAGCAAAGATTCATATGGTCAGAATCACAACTTGCACAACAATTAGCAAAATGCTGTTTGGGTCATTCCGTGTCAACTTAACCAGAGGTCCTCTGCTTTTCTGGTGAAAATACATAAATGAAAAATAAAATACTAAATGCCATGGATGAATATTTCCAGGGTAATTCACTACTTTGTAGAGGGGGTAATAAATTATTATTGTAAAATTTGCTATAATAAGTATATAGTATGTACATGCGGAACAGGACTGTAAAATAAAGTGCTACCAAGATTGATAAAGTCAGCAGACTTTACTAATAGACCTACCAATCTCTGTATAAAAAAATAAAATAATGATGCTGCCATTTTTCTAAAGTCATTTTCCCTCCTCTTGTAATTTGGCTTCAATATCAGGTGAAAATGATCATTTTGATCCCCCTTTTCAAAATAGTGGATTACTCAGTAAATATACATCCATGGCATTAATATTTTGAATTTCATCACTATGTTTGTCTTTCTTCAGAAAAAAATATGAACAAAATCTTAAAATTTTAGCCAGGGAAGTTTTTAAACTTTGTTTGATCTGACACGGAATGACCCGTTTAAAATAGTTTTAGATGGAGTATAGCAGTCCCAGAAAATATTTCAACTCTTTACTCACGTGATTTCTTTCAGTCACTGAGCAGATGGCACCGAGGAGCGCTCGGATCACGCTCACATGGTTATATCGGGCAGACACATGCAAACACGTGTCACCTACCTGATGCAAACAAGTCAACTGAATATTATTGGAATAGCACATTTGTTTCATGTTGTTTCCAAGTTAAATAAACACACAGATAAAGAGAAGAGAGAGACGTGTGAATATATTAGAGAGAAAGCAGACAGAAATGAGAGTTTGACGGCACTTACGTTATTCTTACTGTCAGGCCGAGAGCCGCCCAGCAGCAGAACTTTAGAGCTCTGAGCATGACCGTTCTGACACGCCAGATGAAGAGCTGTGTTTCCTGCCTGAGAGACATTACATCATGTCATCTGTTCAACTAGAACTTTGATAGAATTACTCCACATCATAAAATGGATCCAGGTGCCGTCCTGAATGCTGATTGGTCAATACAGCTATAAAACACCTGTTCACCATACCACTGCACTGCTCCCATGAAGTATTAAATATTAATCTTAAACGTACAGGCTTGATCTTCTGATGGAAGGATGCCACTTCATGAATGAATTAAATAATCATCATAAATCAATTAAACAACATACTAACTTTTATCCATTTATTTAAATGATGTATTTAGAGTTGTATTATAACAATAAGGCACTTGAGGCTGTGCTGTATTGTGAATCATGACTAGTCATGTAGAGTTGCAGATGCAAAAAAGAGCTGCATGAGACAAACTATGAAACATTCATAAGCCACAAGTACCTCCAAAACACTGGTGTCAAAAGTATTCACATTCAATACTCAAGTAGAAGTATAGATACTAGGGTTTAAAAATACTTCTGTAGAAGTTGAAGTATCAACTCAAGCTTTTTACTCAAGTAAAAGTGTAAAAGTACTGGTTTCAAAACTACTTAAAGTATAAAAGTAAAAGTAATGTAAGGAAAAAAATGCCATTAAGGACAAAAGCTTAGGCCGCGCTACAGGGGTCTATTGTGCGCTCCACCTCCTCAAAATGTCATCAATAACATTTATTGGAATGTAAATGTACATCCAAGCTTAACTGCAGGAATCTGTGAGGGCAACGGAAAGAAAAATGCGGGTAGTTTTGGTGTACCCAGGGCAGGCTTAGTAACAATCAGGGCTTGACATTAACACCCGCCAACCCGCCAAATGCGGGTAGATTTCAGCTGTTTCAGTTCACACCGCACCGACAAACACCAACAAACTCGTCTGTTGGAGTTTGTTGGATAGGTGTGATAACCCTGTTGGCGTTGGTTGGAGTCTGTTTTTACCAGACTGAACATGTTTAATCTGCATTTGTTTGGTCGTCTGAGCATCCAACAAAAGGCAACAATCATGGCCTCCATATTGAAGGGTCGTTCCAAACCGAAGTGTTCAAAACTGGCCACTTTAAAGGGCCCTTCGGAATGAAGGATTTCGAAGGGTACAACTGATGGACACTTCGGGGCCCCATGATCCTTTGCACAGGGAAGTTGTTTGTCATCACAGAATGGGTACAGGAGGCTCGGAGTTCGATTTTACCTATAAATGAATGTATAGTATTTTTCTATAGGCTACTACTGTAATATTTATACGAGTTAGATTTAGTACATTATTATGGTCAAAACGACACTGTACTTCAAAAAAATACTTTACAGCTTTATCAGTCCATTCAAATGTTTCAAATACATAGACACAATATACATTATGGTGCGATAAACCAAAAATAAATAAATATATAGGCCTAAACTAACGTTAAACAAAGGGCGCAGCTTGCGCTATCTATCCCCTTGACTGTCTCGTTAAGATGACGCAGAAGTGCGTTCTAAAAAAGGAGTATTTTTGACCCCTACACCCTTCATCCCTTCGAAGCTCTCCCTCCGGAGGGTAAACCCTTTGAAGGGATTAGGGCACAGGGATGAGCCCTTCCAAATGGAACGCAGGGCCTGACGTAATCTAACCTGGCCACGAACCGTTGCCATGACGATGAGACAAGTCCCTGGCAAAGACAGCTGTTTGATCGCGCCCGCGCCTCACGCACACACAACAAAGCACTGGAAACGTGACATCGCAGCTTGTTCGTTATAAAAAATAAAATACAGTTTAAAAAAAAACAAACATATAAAATGTACAATAGTTCGTAGTGCAATCCGTGCCATTCAGCAAGAGCACTGCTCCACTTCACCGAAAGAGAGAGGTATAACACCATGAGAGCAACGCAGGTTTACCTTCAGTTTCGTTTTAAATTAATTCGTTTAGGCATGTTTAGCTACATGGTTGTATATGACTATGGGTCATATAAATAAAAAGGGTCGCGCTAAAAAAAAAGAAAAAAAAAAAGATTAAAAACCGGTGTATACGCTAATTAATTCAAACGTCTCTCTACCGAACTACCTAGCATAATTTGCAGAGGACGAAGAGAAAACAGCCGTTTGATAGCCTAAATGAGCCAGTAGTAGAGAAATAATAACTTTTAATAAATAATCTTTTTTGAGTAACGACCCCCAACACTGTCCTCCTTGCTGGAGTGTGACGTGATTTGTGTCATGTGCAGGTGTGATGGATCGCGTACAAACCAATAGGGTGTCAGAATGGTATAGCCTATGTTTATTCTCATCCAACCACAATCAAATTCACTCTATCCGGATGGCGCGATTTATCTGGATAGTTGTTTTTTTTTCAAGCCGGAATGAAAACAAGCTGAAATGAAATAGGAGTAACGAGGCTATTTTTAAAATGTAAGGAGTAGAAAGTACAGATAATTGCGTGAAAATGTAAGGAGTAGAAGTAAAAAGTCGTCTGAAAAATAATTACTCCAGTAAAGTATAGATACCCGAAATTTCTACTTAAGTAAGGTAACGAAGTATTTGTACTTCGTTACTTGACACCTCTGCTCCAAAAAACATTATGTGTGCAATGCATTTGCACTTACAATTGTAGTGACATCCTCCAAACACCCAAAGATCAGTTCGAAAACAACCAACAAGCACCACCGTTTATTTTTCCCCACTTATTTTGAAATTAATCATATTCTATACATGCAAATAATTTAATGTTGAGGTTGTTTTTGCTGTGGCGGCAGATGTTACCTTGTTTTTAGCATGAACGTTGGCTCCAGCTTTCACCAGCAGTTTGACAGACTGACTGAAGCCGTGCCACGCAGCCTCATGTAAAGCAGTGTTCCCATCCTGAGGAAACATATCAACTGCTGGAAAACAGCTCTACTTTGCATTTGCTATTTTAAATGCAATATATAAGCAATTTTATATAAATATATATATCAACCGCCCATTAACACAAATATCTAATCAGCCAATCAATCAATCATTGATATATATCAAATATTATATATATATATATATATATATATATATATATATATATATATATATATTAGGCAAACCAAAAATTATTCAGACATTTTTGATATTTTTTTTACTAGAGGGTGTAGGACACTATAGTTCATTTATGTAAGTGAGGATAGCAAAATAAAGTAACTGAGACATATTATACCCAAAAATTCTTCATACAGTGGACTACCAGTAAAATTGATAAATATTTGGAACCAAAAATTATTCAGACACTTTGACCTGACCATGTTTTGCTTAGTGTTATCTGACATAATTAAGATTAATTTTTTCTGACACAGTTTAACTCTGAGATCTTGTCATATTTTATTACCATTTTTTAAACTATAATGAATAAACTGTATTAATGAATGAAATGTTCAAGGTGTCTGAATAAATTTTGGTTTGACTTTATGAGTGTATATTATATACAGTACAGTCCAAAAGTTTGGAACCACTAAGATTTTTAATGTTTTTAAAAGAAGTTTCGTCTGCTCACCAAGGCTACATTTATTTAATTAAAAATACAGTAAAAAAACAGTAATATTGTGAAATATTATTACAATTTAAAATAACTGTTTTCTATTTGAATATATTTCACAAAGTAATTTATTCCTGTGATGGCAAAGCTGAATTTTCAGCATCATTACTCCAGTCTTCAGTGTCACATGATCCTTCAGAAATCATTCTAATATGCTGATCTGCTGCTCAAGAAACATTTAATGTGTACAATTGTACAAAATATTTGTGTACAATATTTTTTTTCAGGATTATTTGATGAATAGAAAGTTCAAAAGAACAGTGTTTATCTGAAATCTAATCTTTTGTAACATTATAAATGTCTTTACTGCCACTTTTGATTGATTTAATGCATCCTTGCTGAATAAAAGTATTCATTTCTTTAATTTCTTTTCAAAAAAATAAAAATAAAAATTCTTACTGACCCCAAACTTTTGAACGGTAGTGTATAATGCTACAGAAGCTTTGTATTTCAGATAAATGCTGTTCTTTTGAACTTTCTATTTATCAAGGAATCCTGAAAAAAAAAGTACACAACTGTTTTCAACATTGAAAATAATCATAAATGTTTATTGAGCAGCAAATCAGCATATTAGAATGATTTCTGAAGGATCATGTGACACTGAAGACTGGAGTAACGATGCTGAAAATTCAGCTTTGCATCACAGGAATAAATTACTTTGTCAAATATATTTAAATAGTAAACAGTTATTTTAAATTGTAATAATATTTCACAATATTACTGTTTTTTACTGTATTTTAATTAAATAAATGTAGCCTTGGTGAGCAGACGAAACTTCTTTTAAAAACATTAAAAATCTTAGTGGTTCCAAACTTTTGGACTGTACTGTGTATATATATATATATATATATATATATATATATATATATATATATATATATATATATATATATATATATATACACACACACACACACACACACACACACACACACACACACACACACACACATACAATTTTGTATAAAGATAAAGAATTACAACAGTGAAGGAAATTTGAGGTCATTTTGAAATATTCACAAATATTTGCATTAATTTGCATTAGAATATATGCACAGATGTACTTTTATTTGTATGCCTAATATGCGAAAACCTTCACACTCAGTTAGGAATTGCATGAATCGCGTAAATTTTCAATTCAAAACGTTTGCATCACTGGAAGTTACTGTCGGTCATTTAATTTCTATAATAAAACAGTTGACATTAAATGTTTCGCTATTTACATCTTAACATTCACTCTCAACGTTAAAGTGGCGCTTCGGGCTGGAATTCATGCTCGGTTTCTGTTTGACATAGATGACTAAAAATTTAACTTTTAAACCTTTCTGTCATCTTAACATATAGAGCGCTGCGTAATGAAGGGCAGCAGAGCAGTGCAAGAATTTCAAATACTTAGGGGTGGCAATTTGGTCATTTCTAATTATTGGTGGTTGGACTTGTGACTCTTTGGAGGCTACGGCCCTGATGTGCAGTAAAAAGAAATATAAACAGAGCAATGCAACTCCTGCTATAGTAACATTTTTATCTAGCATATGTGAATGAGAGATAATAGTATATTTACCTTGTCTTGTCTGTCTAATGCACATCCTTCCTGAATGAGAGCTGAGATGACATCAGTGTTTCCCACCACAGCTGCTCTGTGTAAGGCTGTCTGGTCACCCTGGTAGCAAGGAAAACAATATATAATTTGAACATCAGTCAAGCCATGCTTTACTGATTCTGCTGTCTGGCTGCACAGTGTGTTACTTATGGGGCAGGTATTATAGCACATTAGAGAAAGGTGCAACGGTGTGTGTTACTCTCACTGGCTCCTTGCCATGTTGCAAAAGGGATCTAACATTTGCCATTATAAAACAAGGACTGTTCCAAACCAATCTTGGTTTGGAACAGTCTTTCCTGCAGATTTCTGGTTCTGGTCATAAGAAAACAGATCTTGATTCACTTTCAAGTTGGAGATTTAAAAGTGATGATAAATAAGATTTTGTTTGCTACAGATTCAAAACAGATGTGCAGAAAATGGTTTAATGGTTTAATGGTTAAAATGTTTTCAGTTTTCTGTAGTGGACCTTCTGTAAAATCAAGTGGAGAAAGCAAAACAAACAACAACAAAAAATGGCATGGTTGTCCAAACACAGATAAGGTTCATGAAAACAAATTTCAGTTTGTATTGTGGGACATCATCAAGGTGAATGAGAAATACTAAAATTATAGATTACAAAAGACCATCAGAGACCATCCTGCTGTGGTCTTTTCCTCATGTGTCTTCAGACCTGAATATAACACATGAGTAATGGTGCTTTTATCTCTTATTTGGAGTTTCTTCAAAACATCTCCTTTTGTGTCCCATTGAAGAAAGTCATAGGTGTTTGGAAGGAAACTGGTGTATATTTTTGAGTGAATTATTCTTTTAAATGTGCATATACATTTATGACTTTTCAGTTGCACAATATAAATGTTTCAAAAACCCAATTACTAGTTTATTGGGTTATTTTTTTTAATGTAGTCATAAACTACATTCAGTCAAAAGTGGCCCAAATCTGTTTTTCTTAAGTGTGCCAGCCCATGTTCCCAACATTATGAAAGGCATTAGACAAGGGCACCAGTACGTCTGGATCTCACAGGTGAATCATCAGACTAGGTAAGCAAGAACACCAGCGAAAATGGCAGATGGAGCAATAATAACTGACATGATCCATGATAGCATGATATTTTTAGTGATATTTGTAAATTGTCTATCTAAATGTTTCGTTAGCATGTTTCTAATGTATGTTAAATGTGGTTAAAGTTACCATCGTTCCTTACTGAATTCACAGAGACAAGAGCCGTCGCTATTTTCATTTTTAAACACTTGCAGTCTGTATAATTCATAAACACAACTTCATTCTTTATAAATCTCTCCAACAGTGTAGCATTAGCCGTTAGCCACGGAGCATATAGCTCAAACTCATAGAGAATCAGAAGCATGCATACAGCATGCATGACGAACATATTGTAAAGATCCATTTGAGGGTTATATTAGCTGTGTGAACTTTGTAAATGCACTGTAATATAGTCGAGAGCTCGTGTGGCAGGGAGCACGCGAATTAAAGGGCCGGCGCGCTGAAAAAAATCAGTGCATAGTTAATGATGCCCAAAATAGGCAGTTAAAAAATTAATTTAAAAAAATCTATGGGGTATTTTGAGCTGAAACTTCACAGATACATTCAGGGGACACCTTATATTTATATTACATCTTGTGAAAAAGCATTCTTGGGCACCTTTAAATATAGTCATAAGCTACATTCAGTCAAAAGTGGCCCAAATCTGTTTTTCTTAAGTGTGAACAGCACAAACTACATCTGGTATTTTTGATTCTGATTTGGGCCACTTCCATATGAGGTCCTAAATCAGATATAGGTCTGGTGTTTAACAATGTGACTTTAGTCTGAACAGTCAAATCGAAATAGACCTCAATATCCTGTCAAGGTAGACTTTAACAGGGATGAAAACAAGAATGTGAGGGATAGACGCAATGCGACGCAAGGCGCAGCGCAAGTGTGTTTGCTAGTTTGCGTCCAGCGCCGTTCGCGTTTTCCCGTTCAGCGCCACGTCCTTAAATTAGTAAATGCATTTGCGCCAGTTAGTGCGCCCATGGGCGTGCTGGTCTAAAAAAGAGGTGTGTTCAGGCGCATTGCCGGCGCATTGCTATTTTAAGGAGCTGAAAATAGACTGCGCCATAGACCAACTCAAACCTGGTCTAAAGTCTAAAGTCAATGGCGCAATATTTTGTTGTTAGAGCACGTTGGTAGAAACTGCGCCTCTGGGCGCGTCCACAGTGCGCGTTGACTTTACTTATTACACACAGGGATGCGCATCACACAAACATGCCAAATATTAAAAACAAAAGGATTACAGTGTAAAAGAATATTATTGTGTAGGCTACATAAATATAAAATTGTAATAATGAATAGTCATTGCATATATTAGAATTAGGCTACCTATTTTCAATTCAGCCTATTACTACTTATAATGATGAACGAAATTGGCTAATTAATTGAACAATCGTGCCAATACACACACATATATATTAACTGACTCATCGCGTGTACGCCATGTAAATAGCAATCCACCATGGCGCGAGCGCATCTCGCTCTTAAAGGGAATGGGAGATGACACTCTGATTGGTTTATTGAACGTTACGCCCATTACTCATTAAGAGAATAGGGACAACCCATTTCAAAAATGCGCCCCGGCGCACGGACCGTTTATCCGTCGTTAAAATAGCAAAAGTGGATTTGGACACGCCCTGAGTGCATCTGCGCCGTGCGCTTTACACTTTGCGTTTAGATCGTTAAAATAGGGCCCTTAGTCTTTACAATGACATGCACTGAATAAAAATCCTAGATCATTAGGATCATATCGTAGATAATTTTCACAATCGGTATGTTGTTAAATAACAGTACATATGATAGTACAATCCATTGAACACACTGTAATTCTATCAGCCTCATTTTCAATCCTGTCAGAAAATAAATATGGCACTACCCTGACTAAAGTAGTTAATCCAACATTTACGTCACTTTCAAGGTAGTTAGTGGAGGGAAAGTGAGGTGTTTAAACTCATAAGTGTTATGGTGACAGATCTATACAAGCAAAACTTTACTTGAGAGGTCATTTGAATAATTTTTGATCATTTTGCTCTCTCTTCATTTTCATTTTCATCTTCATCATCCTTATCCTAATATTTTAAGATAATGTTGTGGTGAACGGCACATTCCAGGGCCCAGTTTATGGCCAGGCCCCTCTCTGTCCATAACAGTGGACCAAGGTTTGCTACATTTTGATTGGATTTTGGTGGACTAACAAAAACAAACTGTCTAACGCCATCTGATAAAGTTGCTAGGACAACAGCCAGACACCTATTAGAGGGCAAGAAGATGACCTCTGGTATCAAGCCTGGGAAGGACAGGACTTCTCATTGGTCCACATGCTGTTTCTGCCCTTCAAACATGTAGAGACTAACTCCTAAGTTTTTGGCCTGTGACCGCCATAAAAATTCCTCAGGACCTCCGAATACAGCAGCAGTGGGTGAAACAATCACAAAGATCCATCTAAATTCATGCATAACTACGTTTATAAATCTTAAAACCAGGGCTTAAAAAAAAAAAAAAAAATCAATCGGTTCACTCCGACTTCTGTAACATTTTCATTCCGAAAAAAAAAATAGAGGTTATTAACACTTATTTTTGCCTATACTTTTTAACCAGAACTTGAATTGAACTTTATACTAAGAGCTTGTGAATAAACCTTCTAACTTGAGTGGATCCTCAAACTGTCAGGAGCTCCACTCGCCTGAATCATGAATGAAAAAAAAGGACAATTTTCACCCTCAATAAAAAGACAAAATTTAAAGCAGTGTATAGGCTGAGAAGATCACAGATATACTGAGGAGAAAGTCCATGCAAAATTTTAAAATCAACATGGAACTTAACAGTTAACTAGTGAAGAGAGGCAAGCACAGGTGTAATGTGCTCATGTTTTTTAGTGCCAGTCAGTAATCTGGCTGCCACATTCTGTACCATTTGCAAATGATCTACAGCTGATTTAGGCAAACCAGGATAGAGCGTATTACAGTAGTCCAACCTAGATGTTATAAATGCATCAATAACTTAGTTGAAAATTAGAAACGTTGCCTTGACAACAAGCTGAAATAAAATAAGTTTGTTTTGATAACATTTATTTTTATTACAAGCATCAAAACATTTTTATTTAAGCTTTTACATTTAGTTTCAGTTAGCTCTAATAACCCTGGAACATAGCCATAGTTAAGTCTTTTTTAGAAAGTTTAGTCATCAACAATGACTTTGTCCAATGAAATTGCACAGAGAGCCCAGAAAACCTAGCGACGGCACTGGTCATCAATGATATGATCGTTTTTATAAGAGCAGATCTTTGTGCTTTTTGCTCAGAAATGAAAATGCTGCAAACATTTTATACTCACATCATCTTGAATATCCAGGTCACAACCAGCAGCAAGCAGAATCCTCACAACAGCAATGTGGCCCTTATAGGCAGCCAAATGCAGAGGTGTTCTGCCGTTCTGCAAGAAAACACCACACACAATCAGGCACTGAAACACATGCAGACAGACAATCTGAATAAAGGGCAAGCCAGTAAATGCGTGTGAAACAAAACAGAAATGACCAAACAGCAAGTGTGATTGTAATGCAAAGCAAATCTGCAGATGTCATGAAGCAAAAATCCAATTACATAATAAGTGAAAGTAAATAAAAATGTGATACTTGAATTTGCATTAGCCAACAGGGTGAACATATGACATCATCAGTCCTCTTTTCTACTGTTTTAGGTCACTGATTAATCTCCCAGAGGACCAGCCTTATGATACTTGCAGCCAGGAGACCATGTCACAAAGACAAATAATCATCAGAGCTGTGACTTATGTAACAGACAACACTCACGTCAGGCTGCCCATTTCACACAGTGTGTTCTGGCTGCTGTATTTATAGTGTTAATGGAACATACATCAGCCCAGAATATTAGACATAACATGCAAACAAACAATGATGTAAATGTCCTCTCTTATGATTTTGCATGGCAAAATAGCTGGTTTTAATATAATTGCACAGAAAACAGATTATCAGATAATCTTTTAATATTGTAATGTTAGTATATTTGCAGCACAATAATAAAACATTAATGCACTAAATAAAAGATAAAACATTGGTTTGAGGCTGCCAGCAAGTTCTTAGGAATTTATTTATCTTCTTATCTGTCCTTTAACTGTATGAGATAAAGATTGTTATATCGTCTCGTGTCTGACCTCAATTATGGCTTGAAGGCCTTCTGTGACATTTTCCTTACTTGTCTCTGTCCTATTTTTCAAACAAATGTCATGCATCAGAGAGGTCATTTTTATTATGTAGTGCATTTTCATGTCCCCATATCTTAATACAATCGATAAAATATTCAACTAAATCTTAAATTTTAAAATATATTCACAAGAAATTCAAAAGTTTTATATAAGGTGAGATTTTGTAATGTAATGCATTTATCTGAAATCGAAAGCTTTTTGTAACATTATAAATGTTTTTACTGTCACTTTTGATCAATTTAATAAATCATTGCTGAATAAAAGTATTAACTTCTTTCATTTCTTAAAAAAAAAGTGTAAATATATATAAATATATATATATATATATGTGTGTATCTTACTGACACCAAACTTTTGGATGGTAGTGTACATCTCACTACTTTGGTTTGAGTGGATGTTCATTTTTGTCATGTCTCCAGGTGCAGCACTAACTTATAATATGAAAATCTACTAAGAATATTCCAGGTGTTTTGTCATTTGTTCCTTTATGCAATAAAACATAAAAAAAAAAAAAAACGTTTCTTTGGATCAGTGTTTTGATATTTTTACCTATGTTCTCATCATCTCTTTACATCTTGTTTCTTAAAGGTCCCGTTTTTCGTGGTTTTTTGAAGCTTTGATTGTATTTATAGTGTGCAATATAACATGTGTTCATGTTTCGCGTGTAAAAAAACACAGTATTTTTCACATAATTTACTTATCTGTATACCGCTGTTTCCACTGTCATAAAAACGGGCTGATGACTTCCTTGTTCTATGAAGTCCCTCCTTCAGAAATACGTAACGAGTTCTGATTGTGCCAGCGGTTCCTGTGTTGTGATTCGACAGCAGTTTAGCGCATCTTGCCCGGAAAGGTCACGCCTCTTACCATAACGTGGAGATGCACGCGCTCAGTGTTATTGTAAACATGTCTTTAATTTTACCCTATCAATTTGAGCCGGAATCAGACCCGGTGATTGGACCGCGGGATGAAAATAACAGCGTTTCGACGACATGGCGACAAACACACTCTACAAACGCAACTCTTGTGTATTCCTGTGGGCGGAGGTTAGTCAAAAAACTGTTTTAGTGACGTCATTAAAGAAGGAAGTAGAGGGATGTAGTCCAAACTGGCCGTTCGATGTAGGCGACTTCTGTTAAATAAAATATCTCGCTTGGCATTGAACTTTGAGCTTTAAAATTTTACAGATTTTATTTATACTCTAACAACAACATTACACACTAACTAAAGTTTAAAACATGGGATCACGAAGAACGGGACCTTTAAGGAAAAAACACTTCCTGAAAGACATCATCTGGCAGGAAGTGATAGGAAGTGATGTAGTTTTGGGGGAAATAACAGCACAGTAATTATTACCATTAAATCTGATGAATTCTGTCATGTTCTGTGCTATTATATTTAGATTGTCATTCTAAAAGCTTAATGCTTGATCTGTTGTTTGATCAAATTATAGAAATCCATTTGATAATATCAATATTTAAAAAAAAAAAAAAAACCACAATCAATCTAGTTCTCAAACTCATAGCAATAATAGCTAATTTTAAATCTTTATTTCCATCCTGTCAAGCATTCTTTTCATTGAATTGCTACTGTGCAAAATAATTGTAAGTTATAATGACTAAAGTTCAAGTCCCTGAGTTTGATCATAGCATATTTCTGAAATATCTGGTATATCCTTTATAGAAAATAATTCCTTAAATTACAACACATACCTTCAACAGGTGCTGCTGTATAACAACAGTGACTGAATAGGGTATTTAAATGGAAGTCTATCTTTATTACTACAGGGCAGAGGGCATTAGTGTTGATTACAGGGTGGAATTCAGGTCAGATGCAGCAACGTTTGCAGACATGAAAAAAAATGATGGAAACTGATGGAAAACTAAAGTGAAGAGATGCAGTAGGGTTGTGAGAGGCTGCAAAGGTTCCTTTCTGAACAACACCATGAGATCAAGAAGTGACGACAAACACATAAAGGGGGTGACCGATATTACAGGACTAAAACGTGGTGTTGAAATAGTCTTGTTCATGGGTTCCCAAACGTTTTTGGCAGCCGAAACCCTTAAAATGTAAAATATTTACTTTAAGTACCCCCTGAGAAGTTTTTTTAAAGGTAAGATTTTCAATAATTTAATGACACATTTACATATTCACAGTTATCTGATGACGATTAATTGCCACATGACATGTAAACAGACAAAACAGCTAATCTTTTTTTTTAGCATGCTTTTTATTTTAATGGTTTATTTTAAAATATGGGTGCTCACACTTGGGTTCTCTCTTTACAAGAACCAACTAAGTCAAATCATCAAGCTTTTATTTTGGCAGAATATTGCTGAAATGCTGTAAACGTCTGTCCACTAAAATGTTGGAAATTGTGTGAATGTGAATGTAAGTAAACCTAGCGCATATGTGTGTTTAACTCACAGCGCATGCACAGCATTTACTGTGAACCGAGCTGATCTGAAAACACTCTGAAACACACAGAGCAACAGACTTTTTTTAAATCGTAGCCTTTGATTTGATATTTCACTATTTCTGTTTTATTTTGTTTAATTGTGCTTACCCATTTTTTTTAAATGTTACGTTTGATTTAATTATTTATTAGCTTTTCATGAACTCACGAACCCCGTTTGGGAACCCTGGTCTAGTTGAATGTTAAAATCACCTCACAGGATGAGCGAAGAGCCTAGAAGAGAAGTGTGTCCAAATAATCCCGGATGTATGAAGGGAAGGAACAAACAACAATCAGTAATTCAAAGTTGGCAGATCTTCTGTCATACCTATGCCTGGATGAGTGTAAAACTGCTTATAGACTCGCACAGTGCGACCCCTCAAAACTATCTTTATATTTGGAGATTCAAATATACAGTATCGTGCAGTATTAGTGGGAGTTATTATGTAATGATTCAGGGGAAAAGACCAGAGGTATGTGCTCGGCTATGTCTGTACCACCTTCCAGATTTGGTGGGGTCTTTGAGAATGCTCAGAGCCCTGGTCCAGCAGATTAGGTTGTTCATCTGCCTTAAAAGTATACTGACAAATTATAATAAGAGTTTTCTCAATCTCAAGATTTCACAAGCTCCCATTTCCAGTTACACAGACAGAAACACAAAACTGCAAATGCATATAACAATAAAAACAAACAATGTTTAGTTGATTATAACATGAGTGGAGACAGTGACATGAAGCCTTAAATTTCCCCTATTAAAACAACACACTTATAGTGTCTATCTCCAAATTAGTCAAATTTTGCAATGACAATGACATTAACTTGAAATGAGTAGCAGCTTGTTACCAAGCTGTTGCTGATACCTAATACATTTGTTCTTGTTCCAGAAGCCGTTTTACTAGTATAACCGACACAATAGGGAAGAATAGACTATCACAACTTCTGTTTCATGGTGACTTTAAGAGCTTGATGAAAGAAAAACAATCTGTCCCAAATCAGACCCACTGTCAGTACATAATAACTTAGCCTTAATGTAATTACATTTACATTAATTATTGGTGCAATAAAATGGTAAGGTTGTTATTAATGGTTTCTGCAGGATGTGGCACTAGTATTGGTCTAAAGCCGTAAAATACCTTGCTGTACACATCACAAATAACTTATCTGGAGTTTCAACACAACTTCCACAAAGAAAGCCCAGTAGTGTTTCTAATTCCTATGTAGCAAGGCATAACTTGCTCCCATCTTTCACTACCATAGAGCATGTGGCGACCAGCTGCATTACTGTCTGGTTCGGGAAGTGCAAAGCATTTCAAAACCTCTCTGCCCTCAATCAAAAAGCCAGCATTGTCCAGACCAGGACCCTCCTCTTTGTTCCACGACAGCTTCTTCCCTCAAGCTGTAACACTCTCTTGCCCTCTGCCATCCTGAAGCTTGACAGGACTTTAGCAACCATCGCCCACCATCTTCTCTATGCACCAAGCTACTAACCTCATTAACTGGCATGTCACTTTTTCTCTTGAGGACTGTTTATTAACTGCAAAACCTACCAAGCAGCCCAAACTGCTTAATTTATTTATATATAAGGACTTATTTATTTCAGTACCATCACAGAACTTAGGAATCTGTACACACTTTTCCTGGAATTTACATATCCTGATTTCTTACATTCTCGCGGACCTCCTCCAGGTCATAACCCATTCATAAAGACAGGTCACTTGCTTTATTCATAAATGAATCATCTGCTTGAATGAATCAGTTGAATGAATGACTCAATGACTCACATATTAAGAGAGTGACTTGCTGCCTCTTGGCGGTTTGAAGTTTCATATTTAAACTACCATTTATTTTAGGTAAAGTACATAGTTTCTGCGACACCTAGCGGAATAAAAAAAAAAGGATTTTGCTGATACTGATTTCATTTGATTTGTAACACATAGGGCCCTATTTTAACGATGTAAGGGCATGGTCTGAAGCGCATGGTGCAGGTGCACTTAGGGTGTGTCCAAATCCTCTTTTGCTAGTTTCACGACGGAAAAAATGGTCGTCACGCCAGGTGCATGGTCCAAAAGGGTTGTACCTAGTCTCTTAATGAGTCATGGGTGTGATTTGGGCGTAACGTGCAATAAACCAATCAGAGTCTCATCTTCTATTCCTAGTTGTGCTTGCACCATGGCGGATTCGCTATTTACATGGCGGAATTTGCAAGGGGAAAGACTGAGCGCTTCTCCAGAAAGAAATTGTTTAATTTATCAAATTCAATATAAAAAATGTTAGTGTGTAACAAGCAGAGTGTACGCATGTTGTGCACCCGCCTATAGGCGCATATTACTAATGCGCCCTTTAAATAACAACAACAACAAAAACCACTGACTTTAGACCAGGTTTTGTTGGTCAATGACACAGTCGTTTTCAGTTGCCTCAAAATAGCAATACACAAACAATGTGCCTGAACACACCTCTTATTCAGACGTGCGAACAGACGGGTGCGAGTACTATTTAAACAACGTGCCACTGGACGTGAAAATGATAACTGCGTCAGGCTGAAACTAGCAAAAACACTTGCTTCGTGCCTGGCGTCACATTGCTCCAGGTATATGATAGGGCCCACAGTGTCTTATTACTAAATTTGTTAAATGTAAGAATCTGACATAGAAGAAACATACATTTAAAGGTCCCGTTTTTCGTGGTTTTTTGAAGCTTTGATTGTGTTTATAGTGTGCAATATAACATGTGTTCATGTTTCGCGTGTAAAAAAACACAGTATTTTTCACATAATTTACTTATCTGTATACCGCTGTTTCCACTGTCATAAAAACGGGCTGATGACTTCCTTGTTCTATGAAGTCCCTCCTTCAGAAATACGTAGCGAGTTCTGATTGTGCCAGCGGTTCCTGTGTTGTGATTCGACAGCAGCTTAGCGCACCTTGCCCGGAAAGGTCACGCCTCTTACCATAACGTGGAGATGCATGCGCTCAGTGTTATTGTAAACATGTGCTGCACATAGTTTTACATGTGGATTATAATTTTCGGGAACCGAGTTAAACATAAATTGTAACCATTGATCTCTAAGTACAGCGTCCCTGGAAAGGCCAAACAAAGGTGATTGGACTGCGGGATGAAAATAACAGCGTTTCGACGACATGGCGACAAACACACTCTACAAACGCAACTCTTGCTCTTCTCCGTGGGAGCGCAACAAGACCACGCCCCCTTTTTTGTGTATTCCTGTGGGCGGAGGTTAGTCAAAAAACTGTTTTAGTGACGTCATTAAAGAAGGAAGTGGAGGGATGTAGTCCAAACTGGCCGTTCAATGTAGGCGACTTCTGTTAAATAAAATATCTCGCTTGGCATTGAACTTTGAGCTTTAAAATTTTACAGATTTTATTTATACTCTAACAACAACATTACACACTAACTAAAGTTTGAAACATGGGATCACGAAGAACGGGACCTTTAATAAGGTATTATTATATTGCCCTTATCCAGGTAGAAATGCCCATTTCTGTGATGTGAATATGAACAGCTTTGTGAGTCAATTGTCATAGACATGTCTAATCAGCCAAGCTACCACCACGAAAAAATACTCATCAAAATATCATCTAATTATCGTTATTGATAAAAACCCCAGAAAATATAGAGATATAATTTGTCAAAATCACACACCCCTATTAGGAACTATTCCACTGAGGAGCCAGCGCCAGCGTGGACATGTATCGAGGGAACAGAGCAGACACAAAGTGGGTGCTCATGAGTCACCTTCTGATGTCTAATCACAAATGGGACTTCAAAGGTACGCATCTGTCCAGGGTGGCTTCCCTTCTTTCGGCCCAAGATGTTGGGAAAGGCTACAGCTTTCCCACAACCCTAAATAGGACAAGCCTTTTGAATGAATGGACTTCATAGACATGTGTATACGACAGCCATTGACCACAAGTGTGCCATTTACAACAGGTAAGACCAGGGTCTTAAGATGCAATATTAACGCCAAGAACTGTATAGAAGTGAAAGTTGCTCATGCCATGTACACAGTTATATAGTGAGGTTCAGAAGTTATTTTACTGTCATTCAAACATCTAAGATTACTCAAGCATTATACTGACCTTGGTAATGGCTACCTTGGCCCCTTTGTTGATGAGCTGAACCACATGATCAGCTTGGCCCTTGTGCGAGGCTATGAGGAGACGCTCAGAGAGAGCTCGCACAGATGATGCATCCTGCTGGTTCATGAATTAGGGAAAGACTTGGGGAGGGGGAAGGTTTTAGGATCAGAAGCAGGAATGAGTCCCTCTACCGTGGGATGAGAGGGGGGAGGAAGCATAGATGTCCAGCTTCTGGAGGGATCTAACCCTCATGTCCTTTGGAGAAGCCTGTAAAGAAACAGGAAACAATTGTCATAACAGCAGCAATAGTTTTCCAGAGTAAGAGTGGATATAACTACAGGCAATGTGACACAGAAGAAGAGGAAGGTTTGTGGAGTTGTCAGCTCTACATCAACTGATATATCAGTAACGCTTTACAATAAGGTCTCATATGTTAAGATTAGTTCATATATTAAATAACATGAACTAGAAGAGAGTAATTTATTAATATTTGTTAATGTTATTTGATAAAAATACAGTTTATTGTTTCTTCATGTTAGTTCAAAGAGCATTAACTAATGATAAATGCAAACTTGATTTTAAAAATTAGTAAATGTTGACATTAAGAATTAAGATGAATAAATACAGTATGTATGCAGATAAAGCTGGACAGGACGGACGGACAGATTAGATATAGTCTATATTAGATATAGTATACATTTTGCAGCAAAAAAAAAAAAAAGGTATGCATTTCTAAAGCTATGATTCTACAGAAAGATCTACAAAATGGCAGCTGCTACAGACAGCACAAGCTTTGACAGACTCATTTCATGCTGACCCTGGTTACACCTGGTATTGGTAAAGACTTGAGATATGTCATTTGATCATGTTGTGTTTGACTCAGGGGCACATGCAGTATTTCCTGTGTGCATTAATTTTCTTGACACTTTCTCTTGATTTACACAGGGTAACGCCCCAAGGTCAGCAAATGACAACAGTTATAAAGCCAAAAAAAATACTTGTACGCCAAAAAAAAAAAAAAAAAAAAAAAATATTTAATGATCTGAATCCTTAAAATTAACTAAAGAACATGCACTAAAGCACAGCACCTAATGTTCTCAACACCTCTGATGACAGGCACAAATGGCCTCTTAAAGGGGTGATTACATGAGAAATCAAATTTGCCTTGATCTTTTAACATATAAGATCTTTGTGCCATTAAAGGATTAGTTCACTTTCAAATTAAAATTTCAAGACAATTTACTTACTCTCATGTCATCCAAGATGTTTAGAAATTAAGGTTTTTGATGAAAACATTCCTGTATTTTTCTCCATATAGTGGACTTCACTGGACTCCAAATGGTTGAAGGTCAAAATTACAGTTTTAGTGCAGCTTCAAATCGTTCTACACGATCCCAGGCGAGGAATAAGGGTCTTATCGTTGCGAAACGATTGGTCATTTTCTAAAAAAAAAAAAAAAAAAAAATAAAATATAATAATAATAATAATAATAATAATAATAATAATAATATATATATATATATATATATATATATATATATATATATATATATATATATATATATATATATATATATATATATATATACACACACACTTTTAACCATAAACGCTTGTCTTGAACTAGCTCTCTTCTTCTTCTTCTTCTTTTTATTAGAATTCCGGCAGTGTAGATGCTGCTAAATGTATTACTGCCCTTCACAGGTCAAAGTTTGAACAAATTGTATACTTGCACTAGCATATTGTATATGACAATTTAGTTCAAACTTTGACCTGTGGAGGGCAGTAATACACTTAGCAGTGTCTACATTGCCGGAAATCTAATAGAGAAGAAGACGACAGCTAGTTCAAGGCAAGTGTTTATGGTTAAAAGTATATAATTTTTTTTAGAAAATGACAGATCGTTTTGCTAGATAAGCAAATTCCCCTTATTCCTCATCTGCGATCATGTAGAGCCCTTTGAAGCTGCAGTGAAACTGTAATTTTGACCTTCAACCGTTTGGAGTCCACTGAAGTCCACTATAAGGAGAAAAATCCTGGAATGTTTTCATCAAAAACCTTAATTTCTTTTTGACTGAAGAAAGAAAGACATAAACATCTTGGATGACATGGGGGTGAGTAAATTATCAGGAAATTTTAATTTGAAAGTGAACTAATCCTTTAAAACATCCTGCAAGTTTCAGTGCTTAAAATGTCCTCCTCATTATAAATCTAGCTCAAAAACAGCTTTTTTTGATATTGCAGGATCTGTGATGTCACATGGGCAAATACATTTGCATATGACTGCCTCCAGAGCAATACACAGACAAATAGTGATACATCATTGCACCACAGGCCCCGCCCACTGGCGTTCAGTCATTTAACGGGTGACATTTGCCTACACTGGATGTGAGCGTTGCGTCAAAAGCAAATAGAACCCATTATAATCACTGACGCTGTCTACTCTAGATACAGTATACAGATACATGTTCGATTTCTGTCGTACTCCACGCACTTGAGTCTGCTGACAACAGAACAAATGGAAGAGTAAAAGAATGTTTGCTTTGACGCGTCCAGTTTAAATAGCTTGTTTGCGTCTCTGTACAGATTTCAGAAGTATCCCAGCATCAGAAACAAGTGGATGGTTTACTTTTAATGCCATCATAGATGAGCACGCTTGGATTTGTTTGATTGCTCAGATTGACAGGTCTTGATTTACCGTGCACAGCTGAAACAGCGCTGAAAGATCATCACTCATCCACCAGGATCTTATTGTTGTTTATTCTATGTACGTTTATTGTGATGTTTACACAAGTAAGTAGTTCCTATGTTCATTAAAATAATATGTTTGGAGGGTTTTTGGACCCTTGTTCAATTATTTTTTGGACCCTTGATTAATTATCATGTTTTGAAATAAAGGGCTAGCCTACCTAATCCATTGCATGGCTTGAATACATTAACACATTTAGATTAGAATATGTAACTACGGCACACTCACTTCATTTTTTCTTTGTGTCTACTGCACATGTTTTTCGTGCAAATGTAAGCACTCTAATAATGACCTTGCTTAATCAACCATAGATACAATTTTATCAATTAAATGATCGACATATTCCCGACAGTATCCCTAAGACATACTATGCAGCATTAACATTAGCATTAATATCTTAAAATCAACATAAACGGTTGTAACTGATCCTACATACAACCCTGATTAAATAAGTGCTTTGATATGTACAAAGCTACAGCAATATCCAGTCTAAACCCCCAGTCCTTATAGTCAAGAACTTCAAAGTCAGTTGAGAGATTTATTACTTATATTGATGACCACTGAAATGGCCACAGATGCATTATGGTAATAATTCAGAGGAGAACTGACATGAGCAAGTGTAGGCAGATCCTCAACACCTCAGCCACACTTGCTCTTACAGCCCTCCATGTCTCTGAAGGGTTCTCAGGAGGAGGATTTTTCATGTTAAGGTCACAATAGCAAACCCTAAACAATGGCCTGTCCACAACCTGAAACATTCCAGTGGCTCGTAAATACAGCTGTTTCATGTTTTCCCAAAAGGAAAAGGGAAAAACATTCTTAACTTTTTAGGAGAATGTTGAAAATTGGGAGAATTAGGAGAATGCAAAAAAATTTATTTGTAAAGCTTAATTCTCAAACAACAGAAAAGCACATTGAGACATTGGGCATTGTGAAATGAGCCGTTTGTGTAACTGCCAAAAGCGGTAGCTTCCAAAATAATTCAATTCCAGCTTGTCACTGGCCAAGACAACACCACAGAATTATGCATTCCTTTCTTAACTTTTAAGAACTTTTATGAATATACACACACACTTTGGGTTTCCATGTTTTATGGGGATTTTCTATAGACATAATGATTTTTATAATTTACAAACTCTATATTTTAACACCCTAATCCTAAACCTACTCCTTAACACAACCTTCACAAAAAACTTTCTGCATTTTGACATTTTCAAAAAACATCATTCTATATGATTAATAAGCCGTTTTCCTCAAGGGGACCAAAACATGTCCCCGCAAGGTCAAAATTTACTGGTATTACTATATTTGTGGGGACATTTGGTCCCCATAACGTAGGGTTTACCAGGACCCCACATCACACATTATCTTAATATCTTTAATGTCATTAAAAATAATGATAGTTTATCAGATATGCTGCACTCACTGTTAACTTATTAGTATAAGTTTAACTTAATTTGTTTATGACATTACTACTCATATTGACACTTCTTTTTAAGACATTTTTTAGACGTTTTCTGGGGTCAGTTGCACTAACTTAGCCACTATGTTAAGACTGTTTTAAGAACTAGTTTGACCAACTATCAGTTAGATAAGACGTAACCAGTCTTACTTTTATTCAAACTTCTATTCAAATTAGACCGATTTACCTTTTATGTAACTGACTTTAAAAAGTTAGGACCAGTATTTAAGAAAAAAAAATTAGATGACTAACTTTTAAGACTAGCCTAAGCAGTTTATGCAACTAACTACTGAACTTGGTGGTTTGAATTCTTTAATGAGGTTCTAGTCTGACTATGTAAGTGTTGATGTTGATTCAGGATTCATTCACACTAGCACTTCTGATGTGCAGCCAGGTCAGTTTGGATGACGTGAATGTTTTTGTATGAACTCTTCAAAAGATGTGGAGTACAATTCATGTGAACTCCAGCATGGTTCGCCATTGAATATGCATGTTAGGAACACAGAGAACACTTTTAGTAACAAAACTATCTACAAAAAGTGACAGGCACAAGAGCACATTAACCAGTCCATATAAAATTTAAATCAAGCATCGCGTTAGTTCAGGCAGGCCACGTCAGTCAAGCTCGCACCAGCTGACAGTCAGCTGTTTCATGACGCCTACCAATCCAGTTGTGACACCCATCACAGCGGTTCATTTAAATGCCCATTCATTCTGCCTCTCTATTGCTTAGCTGCACGCTGCATTTAACTCCCTCCTCCATCCCCAACTCCACCTATCTGGGTACTTTAACCTAATCTGTTGTCTGTTATGACTGTCTTGCATACAGTAATTTTATTTTCTCCCTGTGTATTTTGCTGTTTAAACAACACTAATGTATTGTGACTGTAACCATGTATGTATGTTTACTGGATCTGTTCTGTACCCCAGGGGGGTTTGACTTGCTGCTCTCCCCGCTCTGTCCAAGCAGGGCTGCATGGACAGGCATGTGGAGTTTGCCCAGAACAGATTCATACCGCCAACACTAACTGTATGCATTATCATTTGTAATAAATATACATTTGACGAAAGTGGCTTGACTGAAATGCATATGTTATTCAGGCAGGAGTGCATAGGTAACAACAGAATTTAGAAAATGTGAAAAACATGTGATTGAAATTAGACTGGAAAAGTCTGTTTGATTCAGATATTTCAGATGTTCAGATTTTCAATTAGAGTGAAGCTTAAGTTTCCTAATGCAGATCGTTTTCGAGCTTTTTTTAAAAGTAAAGTCAACTAATCACACTTCACAATGTACTTATTTGTAAATTTGTATCCATTTAATCATGGAATATTTAAAGGTCCCGTTCTTCGTGATCCCATGTTTCAAACTTTAGTTAGTGTGTAATGTTGTTGTTAGAGTATAAATAAAATCTGTAAAATTTTAAAGCTCAAAGTTCAATGCCAAGCGAGATATTTTATTTAACAGAAGTCGCCTACATCGAACGGCCAGTTTGGACTACATCCCTCTACTTCCTTCTTTAATGACGTCACTAAAACAGTTTTTTGACTAACCTCCGCCCACAGGAATACACAAGAGTTGCGTTTGTAGAGTGTGTTTGTCGCCATGTCGTCGAAACGCTGTTATTTTCATCCCGCAGTCCAATCACCGGGTCTGATTCCGGCTCAAATTGATAGGGTAAAATTAAAGACATGTTTACAATAACACTGAGCGCGTGCATCTCCACGTTATGGTAAGAGGCGTGACTTTTCCGGGCACGGTGCGCTCAGAGCTGTCGAATCACAACACAGGAACCGCTGGCACAATCAGAACTCGTTACGTATTTCTGAAGGAGGGACTTCATAGAACAAGGAAGTCATCAGCCCGTTTTTATGACAGTGGAAACAGCGGTATACAGATAAGTAAATTATGTGAAAAATACTGTGTTTTTTTACACGCGAAACATGAACACATGTTATATTGCACACTATAAACACAATCAAAGCTTCAAAAAAAACACGAAAAACGGGACCTTTAAATAACATTTGACATCTCTTAGAGGACATGAAGAAAATAACAGTAATGCAAATATCTTTTCAGCATCCATAAAAGATGGTGCTCAGTTTGTCCATTAACAATCGCATTGCCCTCCATCATCTTCACTCATCACCAATGTGACATTACCGCTAATCAGATTCCTTTTCATAATACGAACAGAAAAAGAGACGTGTGCATCTGAACACAAGTTAATTTTGTTATGCTCCTGTGAGAGAGAAACACGAGTATGATGTAGAGGAAGGTTCAGAGTGTAAAACTGCACTTATCAAATTTAATCTGACATCATTAAACATTAAAGACATCATTCTCTGCAAGCAACAACTAAAAGCCCTGAAAACCATTTAACTCTGAAAAATTACATATTATTAAATTATGACATATTATCGTATTAACCACCCGCTAGTAGTGCAGAAACTTTTTACAGTTTTTATTTTTTACTATATGCAGTGTTAAAAAAAGCACTAAAAGTTCTTAGAACATATCATTCTTCATTAATACTGAAAGATTTCTTCATAAAAAAAAAACAAAGTGCCATACAACAATTAGGAAAATACAGTAAAAGAAAAAAAAACTGCAACCTATAATAGAATAACAGACTCACAGAAGTAAAACAAATCATACAACTAAAACTTCTATATATCTCAGGCAACACTATATAGGCTAAAGAGAAACAATGTGTCTTCAACCTAGATTTGAATATGGACAATGTGGAAGAAGACCTAACAAAAAAAATTGTGTTTGTGTGTATATTTATTTTTTAATTAAATGTTATACATATATTCCAATATTTCATAAAACTTGTTTGAGCTAAAGACCAAAATATCCAATGACCCAGAACAGCACCACTGTAGAGGTGTGCACAAAGAGAAAAAAATGTCAGGCAGATTCTTCCTCTCTAAATGGGAGGTTCTTGGCAAATAAGCTTCAATGACCAGTCCAGAACCTGTTGAGTCCGGCTTCACTAAAATAGAGGTGGTGTGGCCTGTTGAGACGAGTTAAACTGTTAATGAGAAGGCAGCCAGACATTGCTTCTCCAAATGCCTGAGCCATAGTAAGAAAAACGTGGAAGTAGTTGTGCTACTCGAACCCAGTATTTTATTTAAGGGTCTTATTGGTTTATTTATGGGTGATGCTGGTCAGGCTAAAAATGCTCCTTATATTGTGAAAATAATAATATGGTAACACTACACTTTGCAATAAGGTCTCATTTCTTAACATTAGTTAATGTATTAACTAACATGAACTAACAATGAGCAATACATTTGTTACATTATCTTTGTTAATGTTAGTTAAAGGTGCCCTAGAATTGAAAATTGAATTTACCTTGACATAGTTGAATAACAAGAGGACGGAAATGACATACAGTGAGTCTCAAACACCATTGTTTCCTCCTTCTTGTGTAAATCTCACTTGTTTAAAAGACCTCCAAAGAACAGGCGAATCTCAACATAACACTGACTGTTACGTAACAGTCGGGATCATTAATATGTATGCCCCCAATAATTGCATATGCCAGTCCATGTTCAAGGCATTAGACAAGGCAGGCAGTATGTGCACAGCTGAATCAACAGACTAGGTAAGAAAGCAAGGACAACAGCGAAAAATGGCAGATGGAGCAATAATAACTGACATGATCCATGATATCATGATATTTTTAGTGATATTTGTAAATTGTCTTTCTAAATGTTTCGTTAGCATGTTGCTAATGTACTGTTAAATGTGGTTAAAGTTACTATCGTTTATTACTATATTAACGGAGCCGTCGCCATTTTCATTTTTAAACACTTGCAGTCTGTATAATGCCAAAACACATCTTCATTTTTTATAAATCTTTCCAACAGTGTGTAATGTTAGCTTTAGCCACGGAGCACAGCCTCAAACTCATTCAGAATCAAATGTAAACAACCAAATAAATACTATACTCACAAGATCCGACGCATCCATGCCGCATATATGACGAACAGTTTGTAAAGATCCATTTGAGGGTTATATTAGCTGTGTGAACTTTGTTTATGCACTGTTTTATAGTCGCGAGCTCGGGGGCGGGGAGCGCAAGGACTTAAAGGGGCCGCAGCCTGAATCGGAGCATATTTAATGATGCCCCAAAATAGGCAGTTAAAAAAATTAATTTTAAAAAATCTATGGGGTGTTTTGAGCTGAAACTTCACAGACACATTCAGGGGACACCTTAGACCTATATTACATCTTGTGAAAAAACATTCTAGGGCACTTTTAAGAAAAATCCAGCTGTTTATTGTTTGTTCATGTTAGTTCACAGTCCATTAACTAATGGTAACAAACACAACATTTGATTTTAATAATGCATTCATAAATGTTGAAATTAACATTAACTAAGATTAATAAATGCTGTAGAAGTTAGTTCACTTTAACTAAAGTGTGAACTAATGTTAACTAATAAAACCTAATTACACTCAAAAAATTAAGCCTTTATTTTACGATTTACACAATATAATTAATAGTAAAATTCCATCAAATTAAATTGTATAAGCCTTGCATATTTTAAGTGAATAATTGATTAAGGATTGTTCAGTTATCCAATTAAAATACGCAAGAATTATTCATTGTCTTTAATATTACTATTACGTTTAATTACATTACTATTAATTAAATTGCGTAAATCTTAAAAAAAAAAAAAAAAAAAAAAAAAGACTGCTATACTACGCACCTTTTCCTAAGAGATCTTCATTATTTCCCTGTTTGAAACCTTATCCCTATGAAGGTTAGTCATAATCCTTTCTCCTTGTGGCAACATACAGCCAGAGTTTCATTTTTCAGCTCTATTCAGAAGATTTGAGGTGGAACTCTGCTAAAAGTTCTTGCCAGAAAATGTCTGGAGTTTGTGTAGCTCAGAGGCATACAGTCTATTAAATAATATTGAGTTTTATCAAAAATCACACGCAACCTGTCAAGAACATGTCCAACTCATATTTCATTTTCAAAATAAACCTATTTTTAGGAACATTACCATTTTCTGACATTATTTTCATGTCAATTAAGCTTATTTCCATATCATTTAAAGATACAACATGATTCATTTTAGTTGCAAAATTTAAAAAAAATCAATCTCTCTCTCTGTCCTGGATAATATGTATAACAAATAATATGGTATAATGTTAATTCCTATGGTGAGACAGTATTTTCGCATTTAAATTACTCTTTAAATAAAAAACTGAATATTATGTTTCAAAACCTTTTGAAACTCAAGCAAACTGATTTGAAGATCTGTCTCTCCTACAAACTTAATGAAATGTTTTAGAGCAAATAATAATAATAACAACAATAACACTGCTTTGAGTTTTGCAAATCTATGAACCACTTGACTTGATGGATTTCAAATATGATAGCAGACAGTTATATGATCTGTTCTTCAGATGACCAATACCAGAAACAATCTAGACATAGAGAGTCTGGCTGATATCACCACACCCTTTATCTGAGCCAGAAACCCCTCCATCAGACAAAGGATTTGAATGAAACAATAAGGGGGGGGGGGGGGGGGGGTCTATTTCAGACACTAAATGTCTCAACACTTACTGATCAGCATATGGTTGTATTGTGATAAACTGAGGTCAGTTGTGTTTATAATAAATAATTTCATGCCCAGTTTTAAAGACATAATTGAATAAAGGTGTGGATGACCAGTTTACTTTAATAAAGTGTCAGATTTTACATGTAAAATAATGTGTTTCTGACCTTAGCCAGATATTGGACACCTTGCTGAAAACTCATGGTAACCACAGAGTGGCAAAAGTTACTACATTCTTAGAAATACAGGCTGTAAAAGGGTGTTTTTACAGCGATGTCATAGAAGAACCATATATATATATATATATATATATATATATATATTTATATATATATCATTCCTAATGTAAAATCATAAAAAAATAAAATTTATAAATAAACTTGGTGGTTCATACCAAGCAGTAAAATGTATATTACTTTGGTACAGCTAGTACAGTATTTTATCAGTGGTTTTATGGTGGTTACCATGGTAAATTGGGAAGGGAATGTTTGGTTGTAACATGAAGGGGGGGAAAATATATATATTTTTAACTTTTTTTTTGTAGTTTGTGCTCAAAGAGAAAAGGCTTCATAATTAAAGTTAAAGGCCAAATTTTGTCCTGTATTAGATGCAGTAATCATTAACGTCATTTAAAACAATAGAGATCTGTGGGTGTACCTACTTAACCATTTTTTGGGGATAAATATGTACCCAGAAGTGACCAAAATCACTTCTGGGTACATGCATACATACATACAAAAAAAAAAAAAAAACACTTTATTTTGGGGACGTAATCATTAAAAAAAAGTTAGTAAAAGTTTTTGTTGTTTGTTTTATTAAAAATTCAGAAAGTTCTGTTAGGATTAGGTTTGGTATTAACATTAATAGCTGTAAAGTTATATAAAAACAATTACATTTGAATGTGTGTGTGTAAGGAGAGAGATTGTGTGAGCTAGTGCTGTCTAGCACATTCTTCTGGATTGTCCCAGCAACCACAGCACGTCAGCCTGATTATTATTCACGATTGCTTGTGAGAGAAGAGAAGATTATTGCTCTTAACTACCCGAACTTATTATTGTATGGATTAGTAAACAGCGGTTTAAAACAGCACTGAACAAAGATGAGCACATAAACGAAACAAAAATCCCGAAGCAAACAAGGCAAAACTCTGATAATATACATTAAAACCTACCTCTCACACAGAGCACGGTGACTTGAACTCTTCCTTGTACAAAGTGTTATTCCGTTTTCCCCCGAAACGCGCAAAATTCCGAAAATTGATGCGTGGGAAAAGAGTAGCACTTGATAAACATGATCCAAACTGCGCAATGAAGTGAGGAGGAGGAGTATACATGTGCCATCCAGCGGTGAAGAGACAGACTTCACTACAACCATACAGCGAATTTACACTACTATGGCGAAGGCTTAAGCTTATTTGATTATTAATCAGTGGACACTGACGTTGGGTGGTCACTGATGGAGCATCCAATCGCATAACATAATTAATATTAATGAACGAAGCTCTGAAAAATGTATTTATTTTTTTATCAATACGAAAAATACAGAGATGACATGTTTATAACACACAACTTTGTATACAATACACAAAATTTATCCACGCTATGTTCAATGTCATCAGAATACAGAGGAGAAAAAAATAATTAACAATAATAAATAATAATAAATAACTAAAGACTGAAAAAGACAAAAAAAAAAAGAAGGCAGAGAAAAAGAACACTAGGGTAAGGTATTAATTTATACATCAATTAGGGTATACAAATTAAAGTCATTGCAAATTTAAGTCGTTCTGCTTGCTATATTTTAAATTATTTCAAGAAGACAAGAAAGGTTGGCTTGTTGGTGGCAAACTTACATTTGTGGATATAAAATTTGTAAAGAAGATAAATTAAATGTATAACAAAGCAAGCATTGTTTTTTGTAGAGTCCCAATCATAGTATCCAAAAATAATGTCTTTAAAAGTTATGGATAAATAAATGTGTCAATATTTTTCCAAAGCTGTTGAGTATAGTAACATAACCAAAAATATCAGTTTTATATATTTTCATGAAATGTTTGCGGATGCAATAATTTGCCAGCCGATGGCAGCCTTGTCCCTTACTGTCACACTCTGTTATTCCTCAACTCCATTTCCCATTACTCTCTGCTCATTATTAGTTTATTAGTTTCAGCTGTTTCTTGTTTAAACCATGTCATTAACTTTTATACTCCTCTGGGCTGTGTGACAGTATGAAGTCTTGTTTTGTATAGACCTTGGGTGCTTCTCATTATCCCTCCTCGTCTCCTCGCTCCTCCGTCCTCCATCCTATGACCCGGAAAACGATCGAGCTCAGCCATCTTGAAGGACATATCAATTCTCTAATTGCACCGCGAGGAGGCGAGGATCGAGGAGTGAGAAGGCTTTCTGAGGAGTCATGAGTGAGGATACACCGGTGCATCCTTTGCGGGTCTTTCTCGTCGAGAAACCTGACGCAGGCATACATTCTCCTCCCCCTTCATATCTGTCACAATAATTTAAATGTATGCTTTTCTTTTACAGTTTAAATAAACTTTATACCTCATATATTTCAACGGGGCATCTTGCTTTATTAATATTTATTATAATTGTTTAAATAACCAAACTTTAACAACATGTGGATAGATTCCTCGAGTGCAACTGATGACGCTTTGAAGTGACGCTAAAGAGAGCGAGGATATATCATTTCACTTGATTCAATTCCTCCATCCTCGCATCTTTTCCGTGCGTCCTTCCCTCGCATCCTGAAGGGGTGGAGCTAAGACGCGAGGAAGGAAACGAGGATGCACAAATAAGAATTGAGAAGCACCCCTTATTTACCAGAGAAACGAGCGCGCCGCCATCTTTATAAAATTGTCTTTGAACTTCCATTTTGCGGTAGCTCTCTGTACATTTCTATGGCATCGCTGTCAAAGAATAATTAGTTGGTTAAGTGGATTTACTTGTTGTAGAGTTAATGAAAGTTATTATGAGCATTGTTATGTTTAAAGCAGATGTCTTAACAAATGTCAGTAGATCGGGAAGATTTTAAAACGAGCAGTTCATTCATAAATGTAATATCGCTGTGGAAATACAAACCGGAAGTCAAAAGACAATGAGCGCAACGCTGAAAAGGGGCGGGGCTACATAAGGTCTATTAAGCCGAGTTCAGACTGCACGATTTTCAAAGCAGTCGGGTCACTGTTCTTTTCACACTGCATGACTATCTTGGCCAGCATTCAGTCGCTGCTGTGTTCAAACTGCACGATGGATCGGCGACAGAAGGTTTCACACTGCATGACTTTACAATAGGAAGAATCGCCGACAACTCTGTCTGGCACGCAAATTACGTTTCACAACCAAACACACGCGAGATGTGACAAGGAAACAACACGATATCACGCGTTCAAGACCGGAGTTCTCACGTGAGACTGGCCCTGCGTTTCAATCAGCTCCCTAGCTCCCTAGGTAGTGAATCAGTAGGTAATGAAAGTGAATGTGGCTGATACCCTGATCAGTGCCCTGACTGCTGAACTAGGAAGCTGATTGAGACACACGGTTGGATTATTATTAAAAATAGTAGTCCGCAAGAAGCTTGAAATACGAATTGCCTGTGCGCTGATTTGCAGCGAAAACAACATAAATAAAAGAAGAATATGGAGAAGGAAATGTTTGGGGAGACTGTGGATTATGTGTTCTGCAACGACAGTTGGAACTAAATACATAACTTTTCAATGTGCTGCTGTTGCGGATGGTCAAGCAAATGTTTGTGCTTTGTTTTTGTTTGATATAATTGTAATGTTTATCTAAAATGAAGCCATGCTTGCTGATATTGTGGTCTATAACTCCTCCCCGAACTCCCCGCTGCTCTGTATCTTGCTCTCTCATTGGCCGTCGGTCATCGCCGATGTAGTTTCAGTCAAAACACTTTTCACACGGCAGGATTTTGAATCGCCGACAGGTCCAGATATTTAGCATGCCAAATATCTCACGGGTGTCGGCGACTCGTCGGCGATTCTCTCATATTGCGTCTTTGCTCATTCACACTGCGTGATTGTCACTCGCGTGAACGAGCACCGATTTGCCTGTGATTTCGGGCATTTGTCGGCGATTTCTCAAAACTTGTCGGCGAGCCAAAATCGGGGCTAAAATCGTGCAGTCTGAACTCGGCTTTACTGACAGTTTTCTGAGTAGTCTTGTTGTTCCTGGTTCTGATATCTGCCTTGTTTTGGATTATGATTATGATTTTATCATTAAACTGCACGTGGATCCTCACTCTCTGTGCTCAGTGTTGTCTTTTCATAACAATTAGTAAAAAAGTATTTTCTGTTGCAAGGACCAAATCTTTTTCCAATTTATTATTGCAGTGAAAGATCGCAGGAGATACAGAAATAATGTTTTCATGAAAAAGAGATTTAACTTTGTAAGTTAGATCCCCCCTAGAAAAGCAAATTTTGCCTATAGAGGTTTCTATTGGCTCCTCGTTTCCTCGCTCCTCCATCCTATGACCCGGAAACCGATCAAGCTCAGCCATCTTGAAGGACATCTCAATTCTCTAACTGCACCGTGAGGAGGCGAGGATCGAGGAGTGAGGAGGCTTCCTGAGGAGTCATGAGCGAGGATACACCAGTGCATCCTTTGCGGAAGTCTTTCTCATCGAGAAACAAGACGCATGTATAAATTCTCCTCCCCCTTCATATCTGTCACAATAATTTAAATGCATGCTTTAATGTATGCAGTTTAAATAAACTTTAAATCTCACATATTTCAACGGGGCATCTTGCTTTATTAATATATATTATATTTTGTTTAAATAACCAAACTTTAACAACATATGGGCAGATCCCTCAAGCGCAGCTGATGATGCTTTGAAGTGACGCTAAAGGGAGTGAGGATAAATCATTTCACTTGATTCAATTCCTCCGTCCTCGCATCTTTTCCTTGCGTCCTTCTCTCGCATCCTGAAGGGGTGGAGCTAAGACACGAGGAAAGGAAGAGAGGAGAGGAAACGAGGATGCACAAATAAGAATTGAGAAGCACCCTTTGTCACAATCGAGTTGGCCAAAGAGGAGCCACTAACACCCACCCGGCAAACTCTCTCCAGAACTCCCGGGAGCAGAGTGATCGGGGGAAAAACATACAGACTTATAGCCTTGGCCACGTCTGCACCATGGCATCCAACCTCAGCGGAGCTGGATGCACTAGAGAGAACCAAAGCTACCAGTGTGTTTCTCGAGTTATCCACTTCCACTTGGCCGTACCTCTTCCATATGAGACCCACCACCTCAGGGTGACAGGATGTCTGCCCCCTGATTTAGGCATCCTGGGACTTTCATGTGGGCCCAACTTTCCTTGGACCCACATGAGGATCTTGTGTGCCAATTTGTAGAGGAGGGTTTACAAAAAAGTTTGTAAACCCCCCTGATGATTAAAGTCAGCGACCACCGATGTATTATCAAACTGGACAAGAACATGATGGCCCCTTTTTTAATGCCAGAAAAACAGCCATCACCTCCAGGCAGTTTATATACCCTGATAGATGATGGCACTTCCACAGACCCTCCAGGACCGAAGCATCTGTCATAACGTGAAGACAAGGAGTTCCCACAACACTGGGCCTTGGGACAAGAACCATCTTCAAAGTACGAAGACATCAGGTTGTAACTTTGATCATGCAGAATGGATTGCCCCTCGGGAAAACCCCTGGTCTTGAGCCACCACTGCAGGGGTCTCATGTACAACAGGCCAAAAGGTATTACGTTGGCTGCTGCTGCCATCAGACCCAACAGCCTCTGAAACTGTTTGACTGTGCGTGACTGGCCTAGCTTCAGTTCTTTTACTGCTGATAGGATTACCTCAAAGTGTGCAGGAGACAAATGTGCCTGCATCGTCACAGAGTCCCGTATCATGCCCAGAAAGGTGGTTCTCTTTGCCAGAGAAAGCACACTCTTCTTGGCATTCAGTCTCAACCTCAGCTCTTTTATATAAGTAAGAACAACATCACGATGTTGAATCGCTAAATGCTCTGAATGAGCTAATATTAACCAGTCATCAATTTAATTCAACACGCAAATGCCCTGGAGTCACAGTGGAGCCAGTGCAGAATCCACGCATTTCGTGAAAGTGTGAGGGGATAATGCTAGGTTGAAAGGAAGAACCCAGTACTGATATGCTTCGCCCCTGAAAGCAAACATGAGGAATTTCCTGTTAAGTTGAAGGATGAATATATGGAAGTACGCATTTTTGAGTTCTATAGTGACAAACCAGTGATCTGATTTGAGTCACGATTTGCTTTTAAAGTTAACATTTTGAAATGTAGCCTTTTGACCGCGCAATTTAGATGGCGCAGATCTAAAATTGGGTGCAACCCTCGATCCTTCTTTGGAATGATGAAATACTGGCTGTAATAACCGGACTTTCTCATTGATGGAGGAACATGTTCTATGGCCCCCTTGACCAAGAGAGCTTTCAACTCTTGTTCCATAACCAGAGCCTACTTTGGGCCCACCTTAGTGATGAGAACAAAACTGAATTCTGTACACTTTTTTGGGTGTGAGCAGGACCCATTGTGACACATTTGGCAGAAGTTTTCATGCTGCCAGACGATCTACTAAGGGAACCAGTCTCTCGGGACTGGTCTCTGTTTTTTTTTAAAGGGATAGTTCACCCAAAAATGAAAATTATCCCATGATTTACTCACCCTCAAGCCATCCTAGGTGTATATGACTATCTTCTTTCAGAGACGAACACAATCAGAGATATATTTAAAAATATCCTTAGTCCTCCAAGGTTTATAATGGTTGTGAATGGGAACTCAAATTTTAAAACAAACAAACAAAAAAATGCATCCATACAATCCCAGGGGGTTAATAAAGGCCTTTTGATGTGAAGGGATGCTTTTTTGTAAGAAAAATCTATATATTTAAAACTTTATCATTTAAAATAAGTAGCTTCCAGCGGAGGACCGTAGACATATTGGGTGGAAAAGCAACCTTTAACTCCACGCAATGAAGAACACGGAGGCGCAGAGGAGAGCGCAAAACAAAACACCGGTCACGAATTAGAAGTCTAAAACGAGAAATTTTAATAAGTGAAATGCCAGAGGATTTCGATATAAGAGAAGAGGAGCTTGAGTTTGTTGCACAGTCCTATTTGTTTGAACCGTGAGATGCGTCTAAGCTTCTACATCTCTACATCCTGCATCATACATCGTATCACGGGTTACTTATTTGACGCTAGTCAACCTGTGCATTCTGCGTACGGTCGTCCCCTGGAAGCTAGTTATTTGAATTTATGTGAAGTTCACAATGTAATTTCTTTCAATTAGTGAAATTCAAACATAATTTCAAGAGGAGGGAACCCTAATCTTTCAATTATAACCAGATAAGCAGCTACTCACCTTGCTCTGGCATCAGTTGTTTCGATATCCCTCCACCTCCCCAACTCCACCTCATAATTTAGGCATCTCATCTATCGTACTCCTCTTCCAGGCACTAGTAGTCCCTGGGGGGTATATCCAAGCTTGCGTTGAAGCTGCTTCCTCGAGCCCCTCCACAGCGGATGGCAAGCCAAATACGCTTAACCTTATTAGCTTAAAGATTTTATGAGGAAACAAACTCCTGAAAAAACAGTTAGTTCCTGTCCTTGATTCTGTTAATTCCATTCTGATTCTCGATAAAACACAGCTATGACCATTTCACCCAACGATTCTGTGTATCACTACACAACACCCTTAGCAACCACTCTTAGCAACATTAACTGTTTGTTCTCAACTGATATTCTTCATTGAAGCTTACTGTATTATGTAGAAGAGTACTGTGAGAAAGAGATCGAGTGAGCGAATCAGATTTAGCATTTTCCTTCAGGTTCCTTCATAATAAAAAATCTGTTTAAATGTCTGATGTATTATCTTGTCCTTTTAACATTTAAGGGGTTTTCCCATGACTGACAGCACTAGTCAAAGCATTTGTCAATTGCATCTTGTTCTGTGTTCACAACAATTTGGCCTTTTCAATGGTAGTCTTTGGTACGAGAGTCATGGCTGAAGGGGTTGCAGGCACTCTGCTTCGCGTCGTGCCTAACAACGCCCTTCAGCCGTGACTTATTCACGATACAGCACAGCCTCTCGTACCTTATTGCTTACTTATAAAGTTTTAAATATGGATATTTTTCTTACAAAAACGCATCCCTTCACTTCAAAATGCCTTTATTAACCCTCTGGAGTCGTATGAATACATTTTTTAATGGATTGATGCTTTTATTTTTTTTTTATTTGGGATCCCATTTACAGCCATTATAACCTTGGAGGACTAAGGAAATTTTTTAATATATTTCCAATTGTGTTCATCTGAACGAAGACAGTCATATACACCTAGGATGGCTTGAGGGTAAGTAAATTATGATGGGATAATTTTCATTTTTGGGTGTAATTAATAATAATAATAATAATAATTATTATTATTATTATTATTATTATTAGTAGTAGTATTTTCATTCAATTATTTTCATTTTAATAATATGTAACAAAAAAGATATAGCTTAAGGATTCTCACAGGAATAATCAATGTCTACATGAAATCTATACTATGTATTTTCAATGTAACATCTTTTACTATATTATTTAAACAGTATTTTGCACAAATTTTCCACATTTCAGTCCAGTTTATATTTCTAAATACATTTATTCACAATAAGCTTTTATGATATAGGTATATCACACATTGGTTGTTGTTTAACCTATCATAATATTTATAATATACAAAATATCTCCAATAAACATGTAACATATATTGCATCAGAATCACTTCCTTTTTCAAAATTTATAATTTGCTGAGGTATGGCGTCAAACACAACAGCATACTCATAATTTGGAAAACCAAATTTATCCAAGTACTCATTATAAGATTATACAGCTTGCTATAATTCGTTTTCAAGGGCTGACGTCACACAGCTCTGCTCATGCGTATCGCATCAATAAAGTTCTGCCATTCAAAACCTCATTTTACTTCCTGTTTTCATTTTTTCTCAGAAATTTCATCTCGAAAGTAGGAAAAAACTTCAGTGCTGCCACGTCAGGATTACAGCTCTAGATAAACACCTGGCGAAATCCCAAAAGACACACACCAAATAACTAGAACAGAAGATTATCAACCAAGCGGGAGGTTTGTTCCGTAATGGAGAACAAATATAACTTGAAGAGTCCAGGTATGTCATCGCATCTTTTCCACATCGTCGATATAAAATGTAATGTCATGAGTTATATGCTCTGAAAAGGCTTTATCATACATTCAGCCCCTGTCATGAGCTAGCTAGATTATTAGCCTCAGTTTCAGCAGCTCATTCAAGTGTCAATAGCCCATGTCAGACTGTGTTGGAATGCATCTAACTGTTTTCACCTGTTAGTAATCTATGATCGAGCAAGCACTAACAAAAAAGTACCATGCCATGTAAGTACCATGGTACATGAATATGGCTATCGTCCAATACCATTGTATATTTATAGTACCATAACTGTGCCTTGGTACTTCTACCACCGCAATATAAATTTTGTTTTGAGAGGGAACAAGCAAACATTGATACAATAAAATATTTGTTTAGTTTGCCTGTAATATATGATTATTTTGCCAATCGAATACTATTTGTAATAATCAAATCACACATTCTTAGCTTGTTGCAGTGTACTTACACATTTAAGTGCTGAGTAATATTACATAATAATAAAACTACATGTACTTGTGTTAGGGTTTGTATTAGAGTTAGTTGCATGTAATTATGCATAACTTATAGTTAATATTATAGTAACTACTTGTAACAAATACAATGTAAATTAAAGCGTTACCCATTTTTACAGTGGTGAAAAGGTATGAAAGTTATTTATAAGTGAACATAGACAAAAATATCCTTAAATTCACACATTGAAATGTATTAACATTATCACTGAGTGAAATGACATGATGTGCTACCTACATTTTCAGCACATTTTATACTTTTTTTTTATGCTATACGTTTTGTAATTTCAAATTTTGTGTAAATCTTTAGACTAGTGCCTGTTTCTAGTTTATATTTATTGTTTTATAGTGCTGTCCTGCAACAATTTCACTATAGCCATTTGCTACATGATTTGTTTTGCTAATTATTAGAGCTTGGATCTCGTAGGACGTGGTGTGGTCGCAAAGTGGTACTATCCCAAGTCAAAAGAGTTCACCATCAAGTCTCTTTGATATCCTAGTTTGACTCTTCTCCAGTGTAGTTCTGTGGGATTTCCCCCCCCATTTTTTTTGTCATCTAAGTCAAAGCACACATGATTTGAGAATCATTTATGTATGTAGTGCAGTTGGGATGGGTTATGCAGTAAACCGAGTGTATGGTTCAATATGAAACTTACTGTAGTAAAATGATGCTTGCCTTTGCAAACACAGCTTATAACTCATAAATTGTTCATAATGAGTACAATAAAATTATTCAGTTTTGAGTGAGACTAATAAGTAAACCAATCTAGTACACATCATTATCATTAGCCCCATGCCTTATTCTTTGGGCCATTCAGATGCCAGTCATTATATCGAATATTTGTTGCAGATATTGACATAAGAGCACAGCTCAATGACAAATAAGTGTGTCTGTCTTTTGTCTGTTTTTTTTCTTTCTGTTTATTAGCTGTGAAGAGGTTGATGAAAGAGGCAGCAGAACTTCGGGATCCGACTGAACATTATCATGCTCAGCCACTGGAGGTCAGACATAACTAATGTTATTATTATTATCTTTGTGTCTAATTATAATTTATTTTACTAAAGTATGATCATTACTTTCAAGTTATGTGAAAGTTATGATATACTTATCTAGTAGCAGAACTAGCCATTGTATACATCTGAATATGAATGAGGCTTTTTTTTTGCCTGTCAAAGAAAATCCTTAAAGGGGTCTTATTATTCTCATTTACAGTTTCGTAGTTTTGTTTTGGGGTCTACTAGAATATGATTACATCATTTAATGTTAAAAAAAAAACAAATTTTTCTTATAATATACATTTACATTGTCGAGTCACCTGTTTCACCCTCTGAACGCTCTGTCCTAGTTTCATTTCTTTAAAACACACCTTCCAAAAAACACTGTCTGCTCTGATTGGTCAGCTGGCCTCAGTCTGTTGTGATTGGTCTATCGCTTAGAGCTTGTGTTGGAAATGTAACACCCCTTACAGCAAGTATCATCTCCGGAAACTTCCTGAAGTGCTGTAAACACTACTGTAACTATGCTGACTATGCCGTCAGTTTTGCCATGAGCCCAATGTAAATAAGAAAACTCAAGACATGATTTAGGGAGTTCAGAAATGCACTGTAAAACCCGATAAGTTCAGAATACTCCGATTACCTAAACATTTAAGAAAAACAACTGAAATCTTTTAAGTAAAGAAAAATGTTTAAATCCACTGTACTTAAAACTATTGTTTACCATACATAATATTTCTTATTTTTCAATTATTTTGATGCAGTGGTTGTAAAACCCAATAAGTTCAGAATACTCAAAACATTTAAGTAAACAACTCAAAGATTATTTTATACTACAGAAATTTGGTCATTACAATTTAAAATAAATATTGAATAAACTAAGACCTAATCTTTATGGTTAAGTGTTAGTTAGCGACAGCACACACTAATGTAGCCATCAAAGAGACTATCACTATTTACTTGAATGAACTGTTAATCAACATTCAGTATTTATAGCCTTGAAGTTTCACAGCCCATTCTCGACCTTCACCACAATGGTAACCCTACAAAACTTCAACATCATTTAAATACCAAAATAACAGAACATTAAACAATAACACATCTTCCCCTGTATTAATCTTTTGCAAAAACACACAAAATAACACTCAATTTCAGCATTTATTCTCCCTTAGAGAGTGTGACGCAAAGCATGCTGGGAACTTGAAATCTGCTGCAACTCGGTTTAATGTTGAATGTATTCTTCTGATAAAGTCGGTAATGTCGGCAACGATGTGACATGGATAACGTCACTTTTATGTCGCTCAGTAAACTTAAAAATAATTATTTAAGTATAAGAGTTTACTCAAAAATGTTGAGCTACACAAAAATAAAACTAAACTCCTCGTTCAGAAAATGTAATTGTTTTAAGTTGCATCAATGATTTAACAGACTTTAATTGCCGTGTACTCAATCTTTAAAAGTTAGTGGTACTGTTTGGGTTTACAGTGTACATGTTAACAGTATGCGCCAATGCAACCATCAAAGAGACTATCACTGTTTATTTGCATGAACTGTTAATCATCATGCAGTATATTTAGCCTTAAAGTTTCACAGCCTATTCTCGACCAAACCATAGGCACTATTTACCACGATGGGAACCCTACAAAACTTCAAGTTTCATAGAAACACCTTTAAATACCAAAATAACAGAACAATAAGCAATAATACATCTTCCCCTGTATTAATCTTATGCAAAAACACAAAATTTATGTTGAATGGATTCTTCTGATAACGTTAGGAAGAGCAACGACGTGACGTGGGTGACGTCACTTTATGTCGCTCAACTTAAAAATAATAATTTAAGTATAAGGGTTTACTCAAAAATGTTGAACTACACAAAAATAAAACTAAACACCTTGTTCAGAAAATGAAATATTTTTAAGTTGCATCAATGATTTAACAGACTTTAATTGCAGTGTACTCAATCTTTATAAGTTAGTGGTACTGTTTGGGTTTACAGTGCAGTTATTACTAGAGCTGCACGATTCTTGATAAATTGAGAATCACGATTTTTTTTGTTTCAAATAGAGATCATGATTCTCCCACGATTCTGATTCAGACAACTAAACAAAATAACATGTAAATTATTAGAGGTTTTGACAAAATATAAATTGCTGCAGCCTATTTAAAATTGTTTAATTTGAATTATTTCTTTTTTTTTAAATAGTTTTTTAAAAATAAATAAATAATTCAATGACTCACTTATAAAAACTCCTTGTTTTATTACTGGATGAATCAGCGTTTTGAGCGAAACTCTTGAATGAATATGGAGCCCTGCACATGACATGCAAGAAAAATATTATAAAAAAAATTAAATCATGAGCACGATTTACTAATTCATTCCCTCGATTCACTAAATCGTGCGCATGACGTGCTAATTTATTCCCTCGATTTATTAAATCAATTACTAAAAACATTTGCATGATTTATAAATCGAGGGAACGAAATAGTAAATTGTGCGCACATTTTAGTAAATAGAGGGAACGAAATAGTAAATCATGTTCACGTTTTAGTCAATCAGCGGAATGAACTAATAAATCGTGCACTTGATTTAGCCGACTATTTTTTTTTCCTGCATGTCATGTCAGGGGCTCCGTAAATGATTCAATTACAAATCATTTTAAAATAAAGTTACTTGATGCCACCTAGTGGTGAACAATATAATTGATACAATCATAATTTGAAGTGCCAGTTTACTTTCAAAAGGTGATTTGCTCTATTTTGACAAAAGTAATGATACTGTGTGGTTGAAAAGACGTTCAAAAAAAGGTTGAAGGGTCAGCGGCAGCACCAACACAAATCTAAATGTTCTGGTGTGATTTTGCCAAAAGGTTTGTATTTATGACTGCATTAAAGAGCAATCATGAATAAGATTGCATGGGTGTTTGAATCAAGATCACAATCTTTTAATGATTAATCGTGCAACTGTAGTGCTTACTGATATATAAACTCCCTTTGGAGTGACTTTGTGCATTGCAACTTTACAAACTTTTTTCATGCTCAAACAGCAAAGTTACACACTAAAGAAAGTTGAACATGGAGAAAAGCGTAACAGGACCCCTTTAAGAAATTTTGTAGGGTTTATTATCTGGTAGCTTTTGTTTAATCTGATGAGGCTTTACATGAACCCTAGATTAAGTTGTAGTACACCATGTAGACGTTACTGTTAAAGAAGTGTGAGTTCGGTCTCTAGCATCAGAGATGTCGAGTTTTCATGTTGAATTATAATGTTTTTGCTATACTCGGTGAACATCAGTGGGTGAGTGAATTGAGTGTCTGACTCTCATGTGTTCATCAGGATAACCTGTTTGAGTGGCACTTCTCCGTTAGAGGACCTCCAGACTCTGATTTCGATGGTGGAGTTTATCACGGTCGGATTGTGCTGCCACCTGAATACCCCATGAAGCCCCCCAGCATCATTCTGCTCACTGTAAGACATTTTTTTTTACTTCTTAAACCAACTCTAAGGTCCTAATGCTGCTACTCAAAACCTACACTCAGAACCTTCCGTCAAGGTCCTTCACAGATTTTACCTAGGATTGAAAATCGAAAAGCGATTCATATTCCGTTAAAAAAAATAGTATAACGCATTGATTTGCACGACACTCGTTTCCAAGAATGGTTCTTGAATTATCATGTTTTCTGCTATGCTATTGCATCTACAGTGCCTTGAAAGAAAAGTTTTGACACTAATACAGACTACACTCCTTCTTATTGTGTTGTTCTTTCACATACATTGTTACCAGTGTGGAGTCATTCGTGAATAGGGAAGTAAATTTCCAGAAACTTTCCAGGATTTTTGGAAACTTTTGAGACATTTTGGAAAGTTTCTGGAAGTTTACTGGAATTTTTCCACCCATTTGCATCCCTTTTCATGAACAAAATTCTCTTATGAGTCGGTTCTTTTAGGTCCCTGACACACCAAGCCGACGGTCGGTCATCAGTGAGCATCTGTCAGGCTAGTTTTTGCGATGTGTTCCACACATCGGCTGTAGTCTGGTTCACCTCTCATTGGCAGGAGTTTGTCCAATTCAACATGTTGAATCTGCTTAGGTGAGAGAGATCACTCTTGATTGACTTCAGTTTAGGGAACAAGTCGGTGCATGAGAATAAAAGTGAAGGCAAGGAAGTCAAGACAGCACAGACAGAAGGCTGTTCTAATTTTATGTCATCTTACCTGAACATTCGAATACACAAATGTTTTCATAACAACATGAGCCAACTGGAATGAAGAAAATGATCAGCATGATTGAAATTCAAAATGGCAAGCAATTGCTGTTTTGTTTACAGTTTGTATATCTGCAGTCCTAGTTTCATTTTCTCTTTTTGAAAAATGATTACAGACTATTGATACCTGCTGAAATAGACCGATATTTATGTATACAGGCTTAGAGCACACATGGTAGTTAGTTGACAGTCGCCTCTGTAGTCATTTTGGTGTGATCAAGTGCAGCTTTTTGGCCCAGATACAGCCAATGCGAGGCGACAACAGTCGTCTTCCTTCGCCGCTAGTTCTTTTACGTTGGCTTGTTGTATTCAACTTGACCTTCCATTTCCAGGGCGAGGAATGACCCGCAAGTAATATCCAGTGTTTGACACATTTATCTTTTCCAAACAAACCAAAAATCATGAAGACCCATCTTGCACTACCATATGTAAGACCTCACATTATCTGATTGATGCAACGAAGTCATAACTTAAATTACTTATTGGTTGTACACATGACAAAATGTTGTTTAAAATACAAAAATGTGCATCTATTAAACAAAAATAAAACCGTTCTGTTTATGTATTTTTATATAGTTAGGAAAAATTATTGGGGGTTCCTCAAGTTAATGGAATCTTATACAAGATCTCTCTTTTTTCATTTTAGCTTTCTAGCTTGCTCTCTATCTTCCTTTTTAAACTACATTTTGCTGTATTTGAAATTTAAATGAGTTACAGGTGGTCATTTGTTGATATTTGGTTTATGTTGCACTTTACATAAAAGTAATAAGCATTTGTACAGTCTTTAGAAAGGACCTTTAAAAAAAACAAACTTTTTTTCTTGATGGCATTTGTCCATACACAAAATATTATCAATTAAAAATGTGATTTTTTTTTTTTTTAATGTTTTTTTTTTTTTTTTTAACAATTTCAAGATGTGAAAAATTATTCTGTTATTCTTATTCTATCCTCATCATGGACTCTGGGTCTAAAAATGTATTTCATCATTCATACATATAAAATATGTTTCTTTCTTTAAAAACCTTTGTTAAAAATACAGTGAAAAATAGATATTGTGAATTATCACAATAATATGTGTAATTTAAATATATTTGACAAAGTTATTCCTGTGATGCAAAGCTGAATTTTCAGCATCGTTACTCCAGTCTTCAGTTCAAATCCTTCAGAAATATTCTATTTATTTGCTGCTCATAAACATTTATGATTATTTTCTTTAAAACAGTTGTCTTTTTTTTTCAGGATTCCTTGATAAATAGAAAGTTCAAAAGAACAGCATTTATCTGAAATACAAAGCTTCTGTAGCTAAACTACCGTTCAAAAGTTTGGGGTCAACTTTTATTCAAAGTGCATTAAATCAATCAAAAGTGGCAGTAAAGACATTTATAATGTTACAAAAGATTAGATTAGATAAACACTGTTCTTTTGAACTTTCTATTCATCAAATAATCCTGAAAAAAAAATATTGTACACAAATATTTTGTACAATTGTACACATTAAATGTTTCTTGAGCAGCAGATCAGCATATTAGAATGATTTCTGAAGGATCATGTGACACTGAAGACTGGAGTAATGATGCTGAAAATTCAGCTTTGCATCACAGGAATAAATTACTTTGTGAAATATATTCAAATAGAAAACAGTTATTTTATGTATAATATTTCACAATATTACTATTTTTTACTGTTTTTTAATTAAATAAATGTAAAAGTAATTAAAAATCTTAGCTTTGGACACAATGCAAAATAATATAAATCTTATTTTTAACAATTATTCAGCAGCTTGTCAAACCCTCATGACTAATAGTGTGATATGTTATGCTATGCCAGTACACTGAGGTTATTTCATCATAGAACACTGACAAAGGTCATTTGCATACAGAATTTTTAGGGCCTGTGACTGTCCCAGTAGCCACACTTGCAGACTTAGCCATTTGAGAGTACACTACAGGAATATAAGCATATGAGACGACTGTAGCAAGTAGCACACTAAAACCACACTATCTCTGAGCTAAGCCAAAGTCTGTTCACTCGATGGCCGTATTTGCAACACCTCCAAGACCTATCTACTTGAATGGGGGAATCCTGAAATTTGCTCTTTTATTTAGAAAGTGGGACTTACTCCGCCATATTGCACGTCGCAGTTTCCCCTATTCATAAATAATAGGAGTGCATAGTCTGTAGTCTTTGGCTAAGCATATCCCATCATTCATCATGTTCAGGAACTCATGTGACCCACAAGATTTTGAGGAATTTTTTCCAGTATAATATTAATTACATTTTACATATAATTAGTAAAACTTAAAGCTGCTGTCTGCGAATTTTGGCCCTCTAGCGGTTAATAAACAGAACTGCACGCGTCTTGCGGAAAAACATTCTAGCCGGAGCTACTTTTCTCCGTGTATGTCTATGGTGAGTCACGCAGTAACTGTGATACTCTGCGGCGGGTCCTACCAGTCCGGTCTGAAATAGTCCGAATATAAACACTTATTATTATAAGTGTACCATAATGATTCAGGATAAGACAAAAACACAGTTTGGAAAATGGATTCATGTTGTATATTCTCATTATATAATTTTTGTAAATCTTTAACACAAAAAAAGTTGCGGACTGCAGCTTTAAAGCATTGCATGTCTTTTGTAAAATGTTTCCAACTGCTTTTTTATCACTTAATTAGAAGCACCCCAATTAAATGGTGTAATCTGTTACATAGGAATTACTAAACAGACATTTAGATGTTTATTGTAAAGTGCAAAATGTGTAAATGAAAACTCAAAAAAAAAAAAAAAGACTAATTACTAATTTTATTGTGCAGGCCCTGTCTCTGCTCGTTTGAACAACAATAAATAAATTTCAAGAAAATACTTTAACTGACCTTCTGTGGGCAATGTTCTTGTTCTTTTTCACTTAATTTCTTGCTGTTTTTTCAGTGTCTCATGCCATGAGCATTACTTTTTTAAAAACATTAAAAAATAATTATAAAATTAAAAAAAAAATTGCAAAAATTGCAATTCAAATCAAACACCCCCAAAGAAAAACCTTAGTGTCTGATGGACTTGAACCTTTTTATACCATTATTATAGTCTTGATTTTTTTATTTTTTTTATTAACATAATTATTATAGTTATTTTTATTTTATTGTGCTTCAATAGGATATTAGTTTATTAGTCCCTTATATCATATTAGCGCCAAATTTTCCATCTGTCTGTCACACACGACACTTCATCAGAAATCACTCTCAAAATAATAGTAAATTACCATTAAATGCTAAACTTTAAGAACAACACATAATACTGCACTACTTGCTATCAATTGATTTTGCTGTAAATGTGCTATTTCGCTACTCTAGCAGTACATGCTTGCAGCTTTCGTCACTCAGGGCATTAATGATTCAGCAACTTTTACTTGATACACTCAGGTCTAGTGTTGGGTTGTACTGTATTGTTTCAGTTTGCACAGTAGTGTATATTTATTGATTCAGTTTAGTTTTTTTCTTTTGCACACTATTGTTTTTATAGTAGCTAAAGGGTTAGTTCATCCAAAAATGAAAATTATCCCATAAGAGTGACCTCACCTTAGGTGAGAGTAGACGCCTCTCGCAGTTCAAACAAATAGGGCTAGGCAACAAACTCAAGCTCCTCTTGTCTTATATCGAAATCCTCTGTCATTTCTCTTTAAAAATTATATTTTTAGACTTCTAATTCATGACATCCAGTAATTATAGTTTATAAAGTTATAAATATGGATGTTTTCAGAAGGCCTTTGGTAACCCCCTGGAGTCGTATGGATTACTTTTATGATGGATGGATGTGCTTTTTTGGGCTTCAAAATCTAGGGTACCATTCACTCCCATTATAAATCAGGATATTTAAATATAATAAAATAATTTTTTATACAATTGTGTTAATACAATTGAAAGAAGAAAGTAATATACAACAAGGATGGCTTGAGGGTGAGTAAATTATGGGATAATTTTCATTTATGGGTGTGAACTAGGGGTGTAACGATACGCTCAGGTCACGATATGGTACGTATCTCGATACGGAGTTCACGATACGATACGTATCACGATATTTTGAACAAAATGAAACTGAAATTCAAATAAGATTTATTACAAAAACGAACAAATTTCAATAATTTTCCTTGTTGTACATACAAGATCACATTTCAATAAAATAAATATAAAATTTTAATAAAAACCTTCTGTATTCAAATTAACAGTTGAATAGGGCTGTCTGTCACTGAAAAAAAAAGTCCAATTTAACATGAACTTAGAATTATGAATAGGGGCCGTTCACATATCGCGTCTAAAAACGCGTGGAAGGCGCGGCCGCACCGCTTCTCCTTCTTTCCAAAGCGCTTGCGCTCCCGTGGCGTCGGTCGTTGCTATGCAGGCCTGGACTGGTAATCTGGCATACCGGGCAAATGCCCGGTGGGCCGACGCACTTGAGGGCGGGGCCGCTATATGATATGATTTTTTTTAATAAACATAAAAATTGGCCAACGACCGGCCCATAAAGCAGGGACAGCGGCCCATTGGTTCATTTTCCATACTGACACTGGGCTGGCCCAATCACATCTCTTAACAGACTCCAGCCCGTCCCCTCTGTTTCGCCAGAACATCTTTGGATTAGGAGGATGGAGAAACAAAAGCGTAAGTGCAAGGGGGGTGCGGAGAAGTTGCGGGCAAAAAAAATCAAAAAATTTAGAGGTTGATGCCTCAACGTGCAAAAATTACTGGCATGTTTAGTGCGGTTACTGTAGCTTCAGTTTCCAAACCTACAGTACCTGACGTGCAAAAACAGGTGAACATAGAAGAACATGGAGGAGACACCTGTAAGGTAGAGGAGCAGCAGGTGTCTGACAGTGAAGCCAATGAGGGACAGAGTAAGCAGGAGAGTATAATAGAAGCGGTAAGCAGGGTAGTTACATGATTAACAGCGAGGGACTCATGATGCGACGACGACGACGATGATGCTTAAATGAATGAATATTATAAGACAACATAATCGTCGTCGTTATTATAAAGTCAGACTGTCACCTACTGCACTGGTCACTCAGTCAGCTAAAGTCAAATAGCACAGCAAAAGTTATTTTGCACTGTTTTTTGTAGTTAGCAGTGCCCTTGTAGCTATCAGAGTTCACTTATGCAGTAACGGCCTTTCTCATAGAAAAACCTGAAATGATGCAATTTGATTTTTCAAAAAAAAAAAAAAAAATTCAGGTTATTATTATAATGTAATATTACTGACGATGTGTTTATTTCACAACGAGACTATAGGTGTCTATTTATAGCTGTTAGTCGTGATGATGGTCTACTAGATCTCACTTTTCAGCTATAAAAAGTTATGTTTTGTAGCTCTTGTACCCTATTACTCTGGTATGAACACTTGGTTGTTTATGGCAAGTGAATAACATGAATATCATTTTATTAGGACGTTTTTTGTGAGTATTTTGGTAGTGTAGTTTTCTTTTTCATTGTTTTTAATAGGGAGTATCTAAACAATGAGAGGTAAATGTTTGACACTCTAAACAGAGTGGCAGTGCTCTCTTAAAACAGAAGTCATAGATTGTAATTGTAAATTATAGTTTTCTGCTGTCTGTTTCATTGGAAATTTTTAAAAAAAAAAATTCTTTATAGAATTATCAGTATTCTACATCCACGTTCTAAGGGTTAACTAGCTTTTATATCATGGAGCACATTGTCTAGAAATCCTACTCTTACTAAGTGTACTTTTAATAACTCTACCATTAATTGTAATACTCTGGTGGGTGGTGTCCGACCGATTGTGGTGGGCCGGTCTGAGCAAAAATGCCAGGGCCATTTTTTTGTCCCAGTCCAGCCCTGTTGCTATGCAACCATGAACTGAGCTCTCCAAGAGGATCAGGATGTTTCTGCAAAGGATAAATGATTTCTAGCCCTTGCATTAGTTTTACTACGAGATATATTGATGGAGATAAGATATAAAAACCACCATGTACAGCTATGATCAGCTGTTCGGCTGAGCTTTTGATGTTTTGTTACGGAAAGGCCATAGCTGATCGGTTGATTCTTGTCACACGACCTGCGGTGCGCTTGCGGCATTCTGAGAAGTTGAGAATTGCATGCGCGTCGCGACCGCGTTGATCCCATTATGAGCGCGCCTGCCGCGCGGCTACATTTGACAATAATAACTGACTTGCACGCGGAAAAGACGCAATATGTGAACGACCCCACAGAACTTCTTAAAGCAAAGCATCGCAAGCGTCTTTTGCTTTTCTGTGAGCACAGCTGTTGCTGTGCACTGCGGTGAAAGAAAGCCACGACTTTTCTCACGCGACCATGCAAGAGACTGACATGAGAAACTTTTAAACCTGCTTGCAAGATTCAATGTGTGCCCGAAACACTTACTGAACTAGAGAGCTGATTGAGACACACCATCTACGATAAATCGTTACACCCCTAATACTTATAGTAATTTAAAAATGTGGTAGCATTGGATCTGGACAGGAAGGATAACTCTGGGAGTTGGAAGGGGTGTGTCGCGATTCTGCCTTCTCACATCGCGATACAGGTTCGTGGACATGCGTATCGCGATTTCGGTTTCATATCGCATATCGTTACAGCCCTAGTGTGAACACTTTAGTGGAACTGCTAGTTTTCATCTTTGTAATACAAACCCGATTCCAAAAAAGTTGGGACACTGTACAAATTGTGAATAAAAAAGGAATGCAATAATTTACAAATCTCATAAACTTATATTTTATTCACAATAGAATATAGATAACATATCAAATGTTGAAAGTGAGACATTTTGAAATGTCATGCCAAATATTGGCTCATTTTGGATTTCATGAGAGCTACACATTCCAAAAAAGTTGAGACAGGTAGCAATAAGAGGGCAGAAAAGTTAGATGTACATATAAGGAACAGGTGGGGGACCAATTTGCAACTTATTAGGTCAATTGGCAACATGATTGGGTATAAAAAGATCCTCTCAGAGTGGCAGTGTCTCTCAGAAGTCAAGATGGGCAGAGGATCACCAATTCCCCCAATTTCTCAGAGAAAAATTGCAAAGAGTTTGAAGTTATCATCATCTACAGCGCATAATATCATCCAAAGATTCAGAGAATCTGGAACAATCTCTGTGCGTAAGGGTCAAGGCCGGAAAACCATACTGGATGTGTTGATGCCATGAAATTTAAAATCAACTTATTTGTCCCTTAAAATGATACATTTTCTCAGTTTAAACATTTGATATGTCATCTATGTTGTATTCTGAATAAAATATTGAAATTTGAAACTTCCACATTATTGCATTCTGTTTTATTCACAATTTGTACAGTGTCCCAACTTTTTTGGAATCGGGTTTGTAGATTTTGTCTAAAATAGTTGATATTGAAAATAGTGTTTCACTTTCTTATATTAGGTATCTTATATTTTTAGGAAGAGGTTCAGAGTGGAGGTTTTTCTGTGTCCTCCTTGTCATCTACTGATTTCCTCTTACCCTAATCATTCTTCTGTTGTCCTTCTCTGTTACTCTTGTAATTAATAAAAAAACATTTCTCTCCTCCTCAGCCCAATGGAAGGTTTGAAGTTGGGAAGAAGATCTGTCTTAGCATTTCTGGTCACCATCCAGAGACATGGCAGCCGTCATGGAGTAGTGAGTATCTTCATGAATTGCATTTATACCACCTCTAAAAAAACTGAAATAATTTCTTGAAATAATTTTTTTAACATTGATTTATTATTGAGTTAACATAGCCTTCACCCAGACATGTTCTTGACATGAAATTAATCCACTTGCTGCCATGTGACACACATATACACATCTGTATACAGCAGGTTTACAGCGCATCTGGTCCAACGTTCATCCTTTAGTTGCCTTTTTTATCCAACATTAAGCTGTATGTTTTTCTCTGTGTCAGTTCGGACAGCCTTAATAGCAATCATTGGATTCATGCCGACTAAAGGGGAAGGAGCGATAGGATCTTTGGATTACACTCCAGAGGAGAGAAGAGCTCTTGCTAAAAAGTAAGACATTTGTCCTCTACCTCTTTATTTTCATCTGTTGCATTCATCTGAAAAACATGGTCAATACTCGTGTATAGATGGTGCACAGGGTCATACACACAAAGACAAAATACCATCATTGTAACACACGTCACTAAATCCAAAGTGCATATCATATGTGATGTGTCAGGCTGGGACTTCTGGGAATTTTTCACCATAAATTATATGGTAATTCATAGGTTTTACGTATAAAAAAACCCCCAAACATTTCAGAGCATTTTACTGTAAAATTACATATAATACTATGTTAAACCATTTACAGTTTTTCACCATATATGGTATAACTCACAGTTAACCAATTAATAAGTGTTACATCCCCTTTTTAAATGTCTAGAGGTATTAGAGGATATAACATAAAGATAAAAAGATTTTTACATAAAATAAGTAAATTAAATGAACTAAAGAAAGGAACAGTTGCCAAAAGCCATCATGGATTCTTGCATTATTATAATAAATCTTAAGTATAAGGTATGATATTTAAGACCGTAATGAAATACAACCAAATGATTATTTACAAAACGTATACAAGTTGCAAAAAACAAAATCAGAACACAGGAGAGAGGGATGATGAGTGGTGTTAAATCAAAGAAAACAACAAAACAAAAAAACGCTTCCGCCTTCTCATAAGTTCTAATCTTACTAATAAACAAAATAGTCGGTGGAGAAGGGCTTATAGTTCATCATAACATTGCACTATACATCATATACATAATTCACCCGCTATATTGCTAAATGTACCCTATTTTTCATATAGAAAAATTTCCAACAGAAAACAGAAAAATATACCGGGATAACCTGGCTTCTCTTGACCGCCCCGCACGTTGATGGGATTGGTTACAACATGTTTGTGACGTAGAGAACAGGGGTGATTTCAAACCCCGTTTTAGAGACTGTCTTTGATTCACTGCAGTTTTAAAGACAGAATTCTCAGTAATTGTGTTGACTATTCGATTCGAATGTAGGACAGAAACCTTTTTGCTTGCACGTCAATTTCTATTTAACACAGTTTGTGCTCGTTATTAACTTTATAAGCGCGTCAAGTTTATTTGTATAGCGTGTTTCACACACCAGTGATTTTTACTTTGGCTTTCTCTGGCAGCGCTAAACCAAACATAGCCTGAATGTCTTGCTCCTGCGGAGGATAAAACTCGCTCTTCACACCTTTTACAAAAGTGTCAGTTGTTTGTAAATCAGGAGATAACGAAGATATTATTAAAGAGAAATGGTCTCTTTCCTGCTCGTGTCCCACATCCATCTCACAGCGCAAAGCAGTCTATATCAAAGTAATGATGGGACTTTGGCTATATGACGCGTCTTTGTGTGGAAATAAAAAACGAATGCTTTTTGAAATAATATTTAACTTTCTTATTATTTAGTGAATAACACATTTACCAAAAAAAAAATATAATAAGGCTGAAATGATGTTGTTTCACTGTTTCATGCTGAAGAATATGCTGGTAAAGTAGGTTTGAAGCAGTTTGAAGCTGGTATGGTGGTTTGAGCTGGTTTATGCTGGTCCAGGACCAGTTTAGGACTAGCATGGACCAGCAGGACCAGTTTAGGACCAGCATTTGACCAGCATACAGCTTTAAAACCTACGTTACCACCTTTGAAGGATGTTTGAGCATTTTTTTTTTTTTTATCAAAATTTATTTAATTGATAGCCTATATATACACACAAACACACACACTCCAAATCATATTTAATGGCTATATAAAATAGTAAAATAGTTCTAATAGATTTTGCTGTGGTACCGAAACCGAGAACTAAAATTTTCATGCCGTGTGTCTCAATCAGCTCACTAGTTCAGTAGTCAGGGCACTGATCAGGGAATCAGCCACATTCACTTTCATGATATACTGATTCACGACCTAGGGAACTAGGGAGCTGATTGAGACGCAGGTATGGTATCGGTACCGACTACTGGAATTTTGGTACCGTGACAACACTACACTGCAGTTTTAAGGACAAAATTCTCAGTAATTGTGTTGACTGATGAATTTGCTTATAGTTTGTCTTAAAGCATATTAAAAACACCACATAGACATATAAAAAACATTAAAAACTTGATTTTCAGCCCAGGGGGTCTTAAACAATATAAAACTAAGTGAATAACACATACCAAAAAAAATATATAATAATGAAATGATTGTTTCACTGAAGATTGAAGCAATCAGATGGGCTAACAAACACTAAACAAGTCATGAGACAAAATGAAAGAAAAACATTCCTTCATTCAGGATTGTCTGCATTGGTTCAGAGTGAAAGTAGAGAGAAAATACAACTAAAATACAACACTCACAATGTAGCAAACCGGTTTTTCCTGCAGCTTTTTTTTTTTTTTTTTTTTTTTTTTTTTTTTAGTAAAAGTTTTAAACATGGAATATGCATATAAAGTAGCATGGTGTTGTTATCAATGTGAATGTGTGTGTCTGTGTGTATGAGCTGTGTGATGGACTAGCCATTCGTCCAGGGGGTTTCCTGGCCTGCTGCCTGAGACACTGGGATAGAATACATAAGACAAGCAGTTTGGAGAATGGATGGTATTGTTAACTGATACATCACTGATACATACTGGGACATGGATTTTTTTTTTGTTTTTTTTTTTGGTGTTTTCAGTTTAGATGCTCACTACAGTGAAACTACCACATACTGCCCCAGAGACTAAGAAGTCATTATCATATCCAGCTGAGGCCTCATTTCAGCAAGTGTGGACATGCTGTGTCCTTTCTAAACACACAAATACATCTAAAGACAGAAGGAGATGTGACAGATTGTTGTTCTCAGCGACATTTCTCCAATCAACACGTGCTGATTAAACGTCAACCCCCATCACACATACCAGCACATGAAAATTACACCCAAAATCTGTGTTTACCGCACTGGCTCTATAGTTATTCAATCTGCCTTCAAACCATCAGCTGGCCACCATCTTCATGTACTCATACACTTTTATCTCGCTGTTCAACTTTCAAATACTTGGTCAGCGTCTGTGCTACTGCTTTGATAAACCCTCCACCTTCCCCAGCTCCACCTGTATAGATCTGCTACGGGTAATTCATGTATACTATAGAACAGCAGAAAAATGTCTTTCTCACAGCTGTGTGTTGTGTATGTACTGGCAGTGGCAAATCCTGTAACTTGGCTCTGCAGCAGCAATAACCAACAGCAGCAGCAGTGTAGCAGATCTATTCCGCCAAGACCAAACATAATAACATTGTCATATCCATTACCATGCTCAACTATTCAGAGATTGTCATGACAGAAATGTATAGTGCTCATAAACGGCTGTTGAGATAGTAGGCTCGGACCTGGAAACAGTTTTCAGTATGTCACGAGTTAACAAGTAGATTAACCAATTAGCATCCCAAACTGCAATTATTTTTTTAGTATTCTACATTCTCTGTTTTTCTATCAGAATGGGGAAATCATTAGCATAATTGAGGCTGTTGATTTTATTTCTATTGATTTTCTATAAGGTTTTCCATTTGTATGCATGTGGTTTGTTTGACAGGTCTCAGGATTTCTGCTGTGAAACGTGCGGCAGCTGTATGCGCTCCGCTCTGCTAGCACTCTCTCCTGACAGTGACCTGCGACCTGTTGACCCTCAGGCACACAGACTAGCCCAGCAAATCAGCTTTAAGGTGAGACTTTTCATGACATTCCACCTCAACATCCAAAATATTAGATTTTCATAATGATAATTATGGCAAGAAACCCAAGGTGAATAGGGTAAAACGTTTAGACATCACCATACTTCCTCAGTTGATTGATTACATTAAGAATTTATTTGTATTGAAAGTTTTCTGAAATGTTATGTTTAAATATGCAAATGAGGAATTATCTAATTAAATTTGTGTTTCTTTGCATCAATTTCCATAACAGAAATCTAAACGGGTTCAAAATTGTTGTTTCATTTGATTGACGTATTAGAGTAACGGGTGAAGATCCTCCTTTGTGCCAGAATCCATTATCGTTGAAGCATATTTTGATGGATTGTGTTGGTTTGAAATCTGTTAGAACTCTTTATTTTTTTGTTGACATTTATGAAAAGATTTTTAATGAAGTAAGGCCTGATTTATTTCTAGAATTTTTATCTAAGATTAAATTTAAAAATCAAATTTTTTTTTTTTCCTTTATAAAAAAAAAATATCTCGTTCTCACCATGGATATAACTGAGGTAGCTCGCATGGCGTTAAAACATAAACAAACAAAAATCACCCAAAAATGAAAATTCAGTCATTAATTACTCACCCTTATGTCGTTCCACACCTGTAAGACCGTCGTTCGTCTTTCGAAATCAAATTAGGATATTTTTTATAAAATCCGATGGCTCAGTGAGGCCTGCATTGCCAGCAAGACGATTAACACTTTCAATGCCCAGGAAGCTACTAAATACATATTTAAAACAGTTAATGTGACTACAGTGGTTCAACCTTAATGTTATGAAGCGACAAGAATACTTTTTGTGCGCCAAAAAAACAAAATAACGACTTTATTCAACAATATCTAGTGATGGGCAGTTTGATACACGCTCCAAACCACTGATTCAAAACAAAAGATTCGTAAAGCTTCGAAGCTTCATGAAGCAGTGTTTTAAAATCGCCCATCACTAGATATTGTTGAATAAAGTCGTTATTTTGTTTTTTTGGTGCACAAAAAGTATTCTCGTCGCTGTAGTCACATGAACTGTTTTAAATATGTCTTTAGTAGCTTTCTGGGCATTTGAAAGTGTTAATTGTCTTGCTGGGAATGCAGGCCTCACTGAGACATCGGATTTTATGAAAAATATCTTAATTTGAGTTCCAAAGATGAACGATGGTCTTATGGGTGTAGAACGACATGAGGGTGAGTAATTGACCCTTTGCAGGGAGTTTGATTGACAAGCGATCTAACCAATCAGAACGCCGCATCCGCCGTTTGGTCCGGCAAAGCAGCAAGTAGTTAGAAGATTAACCTCGGTGGAGTTAAACTTGAAAAATTGTGTATATTGACGTCTTTCCGCGTTTGAAACAACATTCATTCTCATGTTCATTTATGTTTATTTGATGCTATAATTGGACTAGTAGGTAGAGACGATCGGTTAACGAGCCTCTTGAGCTGAGGCGCTACAGCAATCTGTCATGACCATGGTCACGACACATTAAAGAGCCACAAAACGGTTTTTATTGTTTGAATTTCTTTAATAACTACACAGTTTGAAAACTGGGACTTTGTTTAATATCATAAGTAACCTGCTCTGTCTTGTCTGTCGACGTGTTGTCAGTATCCTCTTTGCTCTGCGATGTATTTTTCACTGTGTGTGGCGTGACAGCGTCATGGCTTGTCGGACAAAGCAACAGTAACTAACGGGGGCGTGTCTTTGCGAAGGGTCAATTAATGACAGAATTTTCATTTTTGGGTGAACTAACCCTTTAAAGGTTTTTACAGAGGGAAATTTCTCTTTTCATCACTCCATGATAAAAACTCACCATATTTGTAGGAATAAAATGTATAAAATCAGGCAAATGATATATGAACAAATCTCTCTGTAAAACCCTTCAGAATACAGTGTAGTGAAGTGAAGTGAAGATTTCTGATTCTGTGCAAGAGGAAAAAAAACAACGTATTTTAAGAAACTGCCTTTTTAAATATGTATCTTGTAATTAGGGGTTTAAAAATACTCAGTATTCAGCAATATTATTGATTTGACTGCACTGACACAATTAATTGATGAATTTTGCAACATCGACATTATTGAACTGAACTGAATCAACATTGTACTGAATAATGACTATTGTCTTTACAGCACAAGTTGAATTTCTTTTATCTGATGAAATTTGCATCTATTATTTTCCCGTTTATCACGGTAAAGCTGATTTAAAGCAATCTGTATTGCATAAAGCGCTACAGAAATAAAGCTGACTTGACTAAATGAAATCTACAGATGGTAATAAAATAAACACTTAAATCTCAAAATTGACTAGTGCATGACGAAATATTTTGTCTGTAGTGTTTTGCCTTAAGTCAGTATAGGTTCATTAAGCTTTTTGCATTATGACAATTTTCATAAGAATTAAGCACATTTACACCCCAATTCTCATTTCTTTATTTTGAAAAATCTGTCATCAGGCCGATTCCAGCTCATCAACTGCAGACAGTGGCAGTTCTGCAGCAGCAGCAGCAGCGGCGGATTCCAGTAACAGTGAGAGCTCGATTACAGAAGAGAGAGAAACAGAAGAAACTTCTGTGTCTTCAGCTGAGCAGGTGGGACAACAAACACTCGTACCCTCTCACACTCTTACACATCATCATTTCTTGTTCATTCTGCTGCTGGGGATAATTGGAAAGTACTTGATGATGATGAGACTGGTAGATTTTTGCTGATGACTCAAGCTCTAGTTTGAAAACATAATGATTGTGTGGGGCACGTGTATCCTGCACCGCTGTTCAGTAGCATCTGCTCCCAGTGTGTCTGTAATGATCTTCAGTCTCTTTCTTCTGGTCTAGACTGAATCATCATTGGTGGATGCTCAGACATCAAGCGAGGGTCCATCCGTTTCAACAGCTCCAAGTCCACGTCAGCGGCGCTCACAGAACCAAAACCAGAACCAGTCCCCGAGATACCCCACATTCACGGCATCCCCCGCTGCCCAGCACCCACCGCAAGACACCAGTCACACGGGCTCAGCCGTCCTCATAGTTCTCCTCACACTTGCGCTTGCTGCGCTCATTTTCCGTAGAATCTATTTGGCCCACGAGTATAAGTTTGATTACGAGCTGTGAACTCTTTCTACACCACCGGAAACCTGCTACTGTCATTCTGTCCACGTCCAGATCTAGCGCACTCTCTGTCTTATCAGGCCAGATGTGTGTTTGTCCTTCCTGGACACCCTCCCAGACATTTGTGTCTTCATAAAATGGAACAAGATTTCTAGATGTATCTTCAGAACAAAACCTGAACAGGGCGAATCTCAGTAAGCTTGTCAAGAACATGTCAATGGAAACTTGTTTTCGCCACAGGGAAATAAAAGGTAACTACGACTTTTTATTAAATTTCTAAAAAAAAAATTCTCGCAGTTGCTAGTTTATATCTCGCAATCCTGCAATTCTGACTTTATAACTCGCAAAATTGCGAGATAAAATTGCAATTACCTTTTATTATTATTTTTTTTTTATTTGGTGGCAGAAACAAGCTTCCATAGATTTCACCCCTGAAAAAAACTTATTTATATTTTACATAAAGACAGTGAAGTCTGTTTTTGGACCATTAAGATTTTTTTTATTGATTGTAATGTGACAATTATACCCTAGCTATTTTAAATGTTAAGTATTTATGATTCATGGTGGTAATTATTGTACTGCCTTTTAATTTTGGAAAATTTTATTAAAAAAAATAAAAGGAAAATCTTTGTGTCTGGGCAGACCATCTAGACACATTACTGAAAAATATCACATGTAATTAGAACTGGGTACTGTTCTTGTTTTCTTTATGCAAAAAATAATTAATAAAATTACTTTTTGTTTTGGGGTGAAATATGACAAGAGGCTTTCTACAGTTCCTGCAATATATTGAGGGTTTAATCTCAACCTGTTTCCCAAATAATGCATTTCAGTACCAATGTACAAAATTTGGTATTAGACTGAAACAAACTAAAAACCTGAGAATTTGCAGACGTCTGATGTGCTTCTGAAATGTATGTGTCTCGGAATTGATCATTTACGCACTATAATAATGTAGGCATGGTTGTAATATTGTATTTTACTTTTAAACAGTTAAAAAAACATATCCACTTGGAAAGATGAACCTCTCTGGTTGCTAATTTTCAGAAAACATTCAAGCAGTCACAACAATAATGTTTTTAAGTTTTACAAATATTTCTTAAACTCAGCAGCATAATACATGAATTAATGGTGTAGACGAAAGCTATACTGCCCCTATGTTGAGAGACAACATCATGTTTTACTTCCTTAAGCAACAACCAGTAGTTTTCTTTAATAACGAATAAACCTGACTTATCCATAACTGTTTGCTCTTTTCACTCTGTCATGTAGGGTTTGAAGTACTTTGCTGCACTGAAGTGATAATATTAAACTAGGCATGCAACCTGCAGCATTTATTTTATTGACATGAAGGGTAAGAGTGTGTGGCTTGGTTGTTACTTCTCAGACTTTGACATGGTGGGCGATAAAACCACCGGCCATAAGAGAACCAAAAAAAAAAAAAGGCCAGTAACCAACCAAAAACACCCTAGAGTTGTGGCGGCACAAGAACTGAATCTAGTATTTTTATTATTTTCATGTTTCTCTATTTACTCCATATATCAATATGTGCAAAATAGTTTGGCTTATAAGATTGTGTTAAATCATTTATATATTATATCAACATACTGTATAAGGCTTTGACATTTAATGTCGGGCATTGTGATTGATGTCTACTACTGTTAAACACAGATGATCATTAAAACATTTAAATGAATCAGAGATTCAGATCCAGTTGCATTTTTCTCCATTTGTCCTCTCTATTCCTTGAGTAATCTTCACCAGGAAAACTGCATACAGTAGCAGAAGTTTAACACGCCCGCTCATTTTCTCCACATTTTAGAATAACAGTAATCAAAACCAGGATATAATACAAATTGTAGTATGGTAATTATGTTCTTGACTGAAAAACAAGTGAAAACTTTTCTTCTTTGTCTAGATTGCAGCTCACTCTGGACATTCACTAAGTGAACTTCATCATGTGCATCATGGGATGCTTTCTGAAACAAGTGTGCTTAACTGCTCCCACTTTATATTAAGTGGCCTTAACTACTATGTACTTACATCAAAAAATAAATGCAATGTACTTATTGGGTTCATATTGAATTGTAAAACACATTTTCTGCTATTGAGGTGGGATATGGGTAAGGTTAGGGACAGGTTTAAGGGTAGGGGTAAGGTGTAAGGGATGGGTCAACAGTGTAATTATAAATGTAATTACAGAAATTAATTACAGATGTAATTATGCAGGCATTTTTCAAATATAAGTACAATGTAAAAACATGTATGTACACAATAAGTGCATTGTAAGTACATAGTAGTTAAGGCCACTTAATATAAAGTGGGACCATAAAACTAATCGGTATTAATTTATATTGAAATTCCAATATTCCAAAAAACTAATTTAAAGCATTTGCATAAGCCTTTAAGTAAGCTTGGCTCATGATCATGAGAATTTACTGGCTACATGTAGAATAGTGTTACTCATCATTGCGCGGCTCGCCAGTTTTTTTTAGACAAATCTGATATTATTTTAATCTCCTGTCTGTTGTTCAGCAGTTTGGGTAGTTCTTTAATGCTTCACTAACTATCAGAATAAACTAACCAGGTTTAAATTCCAGTTGCGCAGATAGGGTTCGTTGTAACACTGCGTTACAATGTGCCCAGCTATTAGAACTATTAACTTACAGTTATGAAACAACTGGCATAGTCAACTTTTATGAATATATGTTGAGAAACTATGGAACATAAATGTGAATAAAGACTGAGAGGAAGAACATGAACATCCAGAAAATATTATTTCAAGAAATTTACAGCATTTGTACTGGCTTGTCTGTTTGTCTTTGTGTTCTGTGAGAGCTGTGAGTGGAAGGAGGGGAGTGTTTTTGTTCAGCTCTGTGTTTTTCTGAATGTCTGGATATGTTTCTTCATCTGTTTGGGTGTATTGTTTTGACCTATGCCGTATAGCTGTATTTTGCAGAGTGTTCATTGTCAAACTACAAAATTATTTACATTTTAATTTCTAAAAAAAATGCTATAAATTTATATGAAAAAAAATAATTATTGTCTTTTATTGACAAAATATTTTAGTTTGTTATGTATATATTTTTTAATTAAGAATTTTAGCTGCCATATGGTCATGTTACAGCGTGCCATCACATGTTACAATGTGCCCCACCTATGGGGCATGTTGTCACATTTCACTTCCCTTCTTTCGGGGTGAATAAAGAAAAAAGTATACACTGTATTAATGAAACAAAGCCACATATTTGTAGCAGACATGTGAAATTAATGTGGAACAAAAGAAATTCCCTGAACCCTAAGTAGATTTACACAAACTGAGAAAGTCAAAAAGTGTTAGGTTGTGCTCCGCTTTCCCCTATAGTATTTTTGAACCATACTATAGTAAAGTATTTGAATTAATTTGTTGTGGTAATTCTATAGTTGCTGTGGTAATATAACACAACTAACATAAATTACTTTACCCAATACTAAGTTTTCTACAACTATAGGGTATATTAGTTTTACTACAATACACTATAGTTTACTGTATTAAAAACTAAAGTATAGGCCCTACTACAGTATTTACAGTTTATCAGTTACTACAGTATGCTGTAGCATTCATTAGCAAAGTGTTGTAAATACTATATCCAGTATACTACAGTTTACTATACAAACCCGATTCCAAAAAAGTTGGGACACTGTACAAATTGTGAATAAAAAAGGAATGCAATAATTTACAAATCTCATAAACTTATATTTTATTCACAATAGAATATAGATAACATGTCAAATTTTGAAAGTGAGACATTTTGAAATGTCATGCCAAATATTGGTTCATTTTGGATTTCATGAGAGCTACACATTCCAAAAAAAGTTGGGACAGGTAGCAATAAGAGCCTGGAAAAGTTAAATGTACATATAAGGAACAGCTGGAGGACCAATTTGCAACTTATTAGGTCAATTGGCAACATGATTGGGTATAAAAAGAGCCTCTCATAGTGGCAGTGTCTCTCAGAAGTCAAGATGGGCAGAGGATCACCAATTCCCCCAATGATGCGGTGAAAAATAGTGGAGCAATATCAGAAAGGAGTTTGAAGTTGTCATCATCTACAGTGCATAATATCATCCAAAGATTTAGAGAATCTGGAACAATCTCTGTGCGTAAGGGTCAAGGCCGGAAAACCATACTGGATGCCCGTGAGCTTCGGGCCCTTAGACGGCACTGTATCACATACAGGAATGCTACTGTAATGGAAATCACAACATGGGCTCAGGAATACTTCCAGAAAACATTGTCGGTGAACACAATCCACTGTGCCAATCGCCGTTGCCGGCTAAAACTCTGTAGGTCAAAAAAGAAGCCATATCTAAACATGATCCAGAAGCGCCGGCGTTTTCTCTGGGCCAAGGATCATTTAAAATGGACTGTGGCAAAGTGGAAAACTGTTCTGTGGTCAGATGAATCAAAATTTGAAGTTCTTTTTGGAAAACTGGGATGCCATGTCATCCGGACTAAAGAGGACAAGGACAACCCAAGTTGTTATCAGCGCTCAGTTCAGAAGCCTGCATCTCTGATGGTATGGGGTTGCATGAGTGCGTGTGGCATGGGCAGCCTACACTAGAGGTCTACAAAGAAGACCCGGGACCCGACCCGGGACCCGTACGGGTTCGGGACTATATTTTAAATGGTCAGCCGGGTCCGGGTCGGGTCCTAATCTATTACTTCGGTTCCCGGGTCTGATTAACATTGTGTGTATACCCGAGCCGATTTGATTCGGAGATCACCCGGCCGTGTTGGGAGTCAGTCAGCGCTGTGCGTGTTTTGTAACTTGAAAAGTATGAGCCGGGAAATAAGGTGAAAAAACACGAGTGACCCCAGCCATCAGAAGCAGAGCGGGCGGAGTTAATGCAAGCGAACGGCGATCATCGAGTTTTATTATTCCTATCGTGTGCAACAGTAATGCAAACAAACTTCAAATCTCAAGAACTGCTTGTAGCCTTGCACATTCGCATTTAAATAACATAGCCTATTTCAAATCATTAACAAAATATGAACTATCACACGAATGTTTTCTGTGACGCTTAAAGCTTGTTTCAGGTTGCTCCAGCTAACGCGCATGTCTCATGTGAGCGCACTTTCTTTCTCCTGTTTTTATAATAACATTATGCCGTCTTGTTATATCTAAAGTTTTGGTCAGACTCGGTTCAGAAAGCACAGAAATGACCGCAAATAAGTAATGCTAACGTCAGCGGCCATGTCACTGAACAAGCAATCGTTATTATAGTTCAAAAGGGCAAACAGTCAAAGTTATTTTATTATGTGCGTTGACTCGAGTCTCGAGATACAACGAAATAATGCAAAACTGCAAAGTCGCATTTGTCATCGTGACAGCAAGTGAACTTTTAAAGCTGGAATAATGAGTGGATTAAGCATTTCAATCGGCAAGAGAGGAATAACGGATGAACTTTCTTGGCAAGTGCATCACAGTCAGGTACAAAGGAGAAAGCTATAGCCTACTAATATTAGGTAAGACAACACGTTTTATTTTCGCAACTTGTTTATTGACTTATTAATAGCAATTTGCTGTGGAATAGATGTGCCGATCGGGTCCAGACGGGTCCGGTCGGGTTCGGGTCCAGCTTAGACGGGTCCGGGTAGTACATTTATGGCATTTCTCGGTTCTGCACGGGTTCGGGTCCAACTTTCAAAATAATAGTCGGGCCGGGTCGGTTCCGTGTAGCACATTTACGGGTCTCTTCGGGTTCGGGTATGAATTTTTGGACCCGTGAAGACCTCTAGCTTACACATCTGGAAAGGCACCATCAATGCTGAAAGGTATATCCAAGTTCTAGAACAACATATGCTAGTCTCTTTCAGGGAAGACCTTGCATTTCCCAACATGCCAATGCCAGACCACATACTACATCAATTATAACATCATGGCTGTGAAGGATCTGAGTACTGATATGGCCAGCCTGCAGTCCAGATCTTTCACACATAGAAAACATTTAGCGCATCATAAAGAGGAAAGAAGACAAAGAAGACCTAAGACAGTTGAGCAACTAGAAGCCTGTATTACACAAGAATGGGACAACATTCCTATTCCTAAACTTGAGCAACTTGTCTCCTCAGTCCCCAGACGTTTGCAGACTGTTATAAAAAGAAGAGGGGATGCCACACAGTGGTAAACATGGCCTTGTCCCAACTTTTTTGAGATGTGTTGATGCCATGAAATTTAAAATCAACTTATTTTTCCCTTAAAATGATACATTTTCTCAGTTTAAACATTTGATATGTCATCTATGTTGTATTCTGAATAAAATATTTAAATTTGAAACTTCCACATCATTGCATTCTGTTTTTATTCACAATTTGTACAGTGTCCCAACTTTTTTGGAATGGGGTTTGTAGTATGGTTCAAAAACACTATAGTATTTATTATATAAATTGCTATAGTATTTTTTCATGTAACGTTACTGGATGTAACTTTTGATACTTTGCTGTAAAAGTGGTTCTCCTGTTGACTTTGTCCTATCAGTGTGGCTCTCATGAAAAAAACAAGTGAAGACCACTGATGTAGACTGAGCTCAAAAAGCAATTTTAAAATACAAAGACTCATTTGGGTGAGAAAATAAATGGCCAATGAGTCACATAAAATTATTTCAGTATTCTAACAAACTCAACATTTCTTTGACCTTTGAATGGTTTATGGTGTTTATGAAATGGATGACACAATCTCCAGTGAACGCACATGCGTAGCTAGCCGTTGAGTGCGGTCTATTGCTTCATAAGACGATGTCTCGAGTTAAGTCTTTTAAAACGCATAAATCTCGACACCCCGACCAGTTTTCTTTTCCTGTTCAACACCGACAGTTCAGCTGCAGTATGTGTGGAGTGGTTAACGACTCGATGTATCGATTGAATCGCGATGTGCGGGGCCAATCAGAGCGCGCGTTCAGCTCCAGCGTTAAGCAGCGCAACGCAGAAGAACTAACTTCATTCTGTATGAACAGCTGCTGACTGGAGGATGGTGAGACGAGATGCTCCTCAGCGTGGGTGACTGTCTAATCTTAACCTTCACAATGTCTCACTTTATACAAGTTGGGTTTCTTCTGTTGTACATGAGTATATGCGGTCAGTGCGGGAAGATGAAGCACGGCATCAGGAGAACATCAGTACAACATCACAAACTCGGAAAGTAAGTGTCATTTTAACTTATTATTTCAGTTTTAACATAAGCTCGGAATGTGTGTAAGCATAGAGAAAAACAATGAGATGATGTCAGGGCAAACTATTATTTGTAGGCTATTTCAGTTTGCTCAAAGAAGTTGGGAGATGTGCTAGTTGTCATAAAGGCTACTTCAGTAACTACACGATTTTGTGTCAAAAAAACAAAAAAACAAAAAAAAAAACAGGTTAACAGGTTGTTTTTATATGTTGGAAGTATTTTTCATAAATGTTGGTCTTTAATTGAATAAGACCAAACTATTTGTGATGGCAAAAATAATGGCTTGATATTTTTGATGTTAAATTTTTGCTTTTTCATAAACCAAATTCTGCATCATTTTTAAAAATTGTTTTACAGTAGGCAATTGAAAAGGTTTAACAGTTTCCTGTTGTGAAAACTAGTGTGACGACCAAATGAGATGACAGTTAAACTGAAAAGAACTGTAAATGTTTTCTTGTGTGTGTATGTGTGTTTTGTAGGCTAGTCAAGACTTTAAGATAACAGTATGTGCTTATACAAAAAAAAAATATTGAAAAAAAAAAAGGGATTTTCAAACATAAACCTTGAGAAATATTGACTGAATTAACACAACTTGCCCTAGTCTAATAAGCATCTAGATAACAAAAGTCAGGAACAAACATTTTACAGAAAATAAATGACTTCATAGACGTCAAAATGCTATGTATTGCTTGAGAATCCATTGTAATATTTCTATTAATACAGTCCCATAGTATTTTTATAAATTGTTTTAAATATTAAAATATTTAGTATAATTAAAATCACTGATAATAAATAGTGCATATAAAAATAATATAACATTTAAATAACAGTAAATAACATTTACTGCACTTAATTCTACATCTTTATTTTATTACTGTTTTTTTCTGAATACCTGAAGACAGATTGTTGAATAAGGAAACACCCTTTTGCCTGTGTGGTGTCTCAGTTTACACTACAGCAATGTCATGCACTTTGGAGCAGAGATCATCATCGAGTAGTTGCTCACTGAGATGTCTTTGTATGAGCTTGCATTGAAGGACTGAGATGTTCTTTTGCAGTCCACTTTTCAAGAAGGTGTTGGATGAAACTAAGACACATCAGGTGAAAACGGACCATCTGCTGCGCGTTGATGATCATGACTTCACTATGAGACCAGCATTTGCAGGTAAAATCTATGTGAACGCAAATTTTACCTGCAAAGGACATCAAATTTATTAAATGAATACTCTCATTTTACATTTGACCCTACAATAGGATATCTACACATTTTAATACTTCATAAAGCGATCCTTTGCCAGAATAGCAGCTGTGAATATTTTGGAGCATATTCTAGCTTCTCACACTTTTCAACTGCGATTTTGGCTCATTCTTCCAGACATGCTCAATGTCATTCTCATAATTTATATGATATTTATGCCCTGCAACTTAAGAATAATGTCAATTTTATGAACAGATGCAAACACGTTCTCTTGTTGTATCTGTTTAATATCAATTTTTTCTACTTTAACAAAATAGCTTGGTTGTCATGGTGTGGTTATCTCAGGAACAAACTGAAGACTCAGAAGATGAAATCCAAATGAACATTTTAATTATAATTCTCAGGAACAGGTAGACAGGCAAGGAAACACATGCTAATACAACGGTGACCGGACAGAGACTGAAAGCAAGGGTGCATCTTAAATAGCAAACAGAAACAAGATAACTAATCAAACACAGCTGGGACAAATGAACATTAAGACAAAGGTGTGGCGGGAAACTGAACGAAGAAAGACAGGAAAATATCAAAATACAAACTGAAACTCCAAACACAAACTGAAAACGTGTAATTTACTCCCCCCTTCCTGGAAGGCGTGTCCCCTCTCCACAAACAGTCAACTGGGGTACCCACAGTACTTGGATCCAGGGAGGTGCAGGCAGTTCAGGGGCCCAGGGTGGTGCTGGGAGCTCAGGGGGCCACCAGGGCGGTGCCGGTTTAGGAAGCCAGGGAGCATGGAAGGGACCAACATTACAGAAAGCCAGGGAGGCACAGGGGGTGCTAGAGACTCGGATGGCACTGGAGACTCAGGGAGCCAGAGAGTTACAGGAGGCGCTGGATACTCAGAGGGCACTGAGGGGCTGGAGCCTTCTCTATGCTGTACCTGGGGGCTAGAGCCTTCTCTCGGCTGTACTCAGGGACTGGAGCCTTAACACTGACATTGGCCGGCGACAGAATATGACGTCTCTACTGGTGTGACCGTGAGTATAAAAACAGCACCTGTAGAACACGTCATGCTCTTTCTTCTCTTCCAGAGACCATTTGTTTGAAAGGCAATTGTGGCTAGCACAAGTGCTAACAGAAAGAGGAAAACTTTCTCCTCGATGCGGCGGCTTGGCCGTCTGAACTTTTCGGCACATCCCTTGAGACAGTGGTCGGAAAGTTTAGGGAGGTTAAGGCGCACTCAGTGGCTTTTAAGACCTTCATACCATGCTGGTCCAGGTTGCCTCCAGCCTCTAAGGGTCTGACTCTTCCTGGTTCAAGGACCGGAGACAGGACCAGAAGATGAGTGCTGCCTCTCATGCTCACCCTCTTGCGAGGTGTAGAGCGCAAAGGAGGCGTGATGCCAAAAGGAGCAGAAAAGATCTCAGGGAAGTGATCCAGAGTAAACACACTCAATGTTCTGGGGACCCAGAGGCTAAATAACTTCTGCCTTCTTCCCAGTTTTCATAAATGACTGGCTAAGATGGTTGCTTCCCTCAAGCTTGAAAGGATTCTTTTTTTCCAAAATTGACGCTTCTTAAAATTTGATAAAATCTGGGGCCCCTAATCATTTTAAGATTTGAAATTGGATTGAGCACTTATGTAATATGTATAACTTTACTATTTCATATGTTCACTCCATTTTCAATGTTGTGTTGAAGGTGCCTGGGAGTAAGTATGTTTTTTTTAGTGACGTCGTAGGCTGTCTCCGCAGTGGTACGCAGTGTCTTGTTCCGTTTCTCAGGGAACCATGGTTACATGCATAACCTGAGACTTTTCGAGTCCTTACTATTGTTAAGGCAAATTTAGCTAGTATTTTATAAAGCTAGTATTTTAATTATCCAAAATATTTTCACACTACAGTAATTTGACAGAATTACAGTTTGTTTGGAAATTTTGAAAAATTGTATTTTTTCCTCTGTTTTCTTCACACATTGTGTGTATCATATTTCATTTCAAGCTCTTCACTGACACTGCTGTCTTTTTAGTAATCAAGTACAGTAACTTTTTAAAAATCTGAGAAAATTCTTCATTGTATTTAGTTTGTATTCAAAAACCAAAAACACAATGAGCAGAACAACCAAACCATACATCGACGATAATAGACCAAGAACTGAACAAAACACAGAGCTTAAATAGACCAAACTAATCAAAGAAATCAACATCAGGTGTAAGCTAATTAATCAGTAACCAAGGAGACAAACCAAGAGCGGGAACAAGGAAAAGGAAAACAGAGCAAAACCAAGTCATAATAACACAAATAAAGATACATATCAGAACCCTGACACCAGGCATGATGTGTTATAAGGTTTGAACAGTGCCACACTTCATATCACTGACAAAATCCTTTCCCATATCACATCTGGGTCACTATCACATATTTTGGTAAAAGTTCTCAGCTACTGGAGTTCACACTTCTAACACAAGTCTCATTGTTCCTGCAGAGATTTGAGGTCTGACCTTTTCTAGGCAGTGTCTGGATGGTTGGAAGATACTCTTCATGTCACTTGAACCAGCAGTGCCTACTGGGATGTTCAATTATATGCGTATTGCTGTGAAGGCTTTTCTAATTTACACATTGATTTTGCTTCTTACTTCTTCAGAATGTTTCTCTTCTTCATTATCACAGCAGTCAATTCAATATATTTCAAATTCACAACCTGAACATGGATCCCTGTGGGAGTTTTATCCTGAAAATGTAGTTGTTTCTCAGGAGGACAATGATCATTTGTGTTGGCTACCCGCTAGGCCCAATCCCCGGACCTTAATCAAATAGAAAACTTGTGGGGTGACATCAAAAATGCTGTTTCTGAGGCAAAACCAAGAAATGCAGAGTTGAATTGTGGTATGTAGTGCAATCTTCCTGTGGTGAATTACCTGTTCACAGGAGCCAGAAGTTGGTCGAATCCATGCAACACAGACATGATGAAGCAGTTCTCAGAAACCGTGGTTATACAACTACAGTGGTGGTCAGAATTATTGGCACCCTTGGTAAATATGATCAAAAATGACTAAAAATAAATCTGAATTGTTTATCCTTTTGATCTTTAATTCATAAAATTAGCAAAAATCTAACATTTCATTGAAGGAAAAGAATTGAAATTGGGGGGAAAATCAGATTATGAAATAAATGTTTTTGGCACCCCTAGAATATTTTATGAGTAAAATATCTCTGAAGTATATTCCCATTCATATTTACATTTTTTTAGTACACCAGGGTGATCATGATCATGAAATTGTCCAGCCGAGACTTCCTGTTCCGCGGGAGTATAAACATGAGGAAACACAAAGGCCAAATTCCCTTAAACATTCATCACAATGAGTAAAACCAAACAATATAGTTCTGATGTGCAGCAAAAGATTGTTGAGCTTCACAAAATAGAAAGTGGCTGTAAAAAAAAATAGCTAAAGCACTGAAAATCCCCATTTCCACCATCAGGCCAATAATTGAGAAGTTCCAATTAACTTCCTGCCTGGAAGAGGACGAGTGTCTAAATCGTAGTAATGCATGGTGAGGAGGAAAGTTTAAGTGGCCAAAGACTCTCCAAGGATCACAGTTGAAGAATTGCAGAGATTAGTTGAGTCTTGAGCCTCAGAAAGCCTAAAACAAATTTATCAAACAGCACCTACATCCCCACAACTTGTTCGGGAGGGTTTCAAGAAAAATCCTCTGCTCTTATCCAGAATCAATCTCCAGCATATTCAGTTGTCAGTCAAGACTGGAACTTCAAACGGTACCAGCTTCTATGGTCAGATAAAACTAAAAAAGAGCTTTTTGGCAGCAAACCCACCAGATGGGTTTGGTGCACACATGGATAAAAAGTACCCCATGCCCACGTTTAAATATACTGCTGGATCTTTAATGTTGTGGGCCTATTTTTCTGCTGGAGGTCCTGGACATCTTGTTCAGATACATGGTATCATGGATTCTATCAAATACCAACAGATAAAAATTCAAAACCTGACCGCTTCTGCTAGAAATCCAACAATGGGCCATGGTTGGATCTTCCATTAGGACAATGATCCAAAACAAACATCAAAACCAACACAAAAATGTGTCACTGAGCCCAAAATGAAGCTTCTGCCATGGCCATCCCAGTTCCCCAACCTGAACCCTAAAGAAAATTAGTGGAGTGAACTGAAGAGAAGAAGCACTAACATGGAGCTGGGAATCTGAAGGATCTGGAGAGATTCTGCATGAGGGAATGGTCTCTGATCTCTTGTCAGTTGTTCTCCGAACTCATCAGGCATTATAGAAGAAGAGTGAGAGCTGTTTTCTTGGCAAAAGGAGGTTGCAAAAATTATTGAATAAAAGGGTGCCAATAATTGTGGCCAATGTGTTTTGTAGATAAACATTTATTTCATAATGTGACTTTCCCCCCACTTTCAATTCTTTTTCTTCAATGAAAGGTTAGACGGTTAGATCAAAAGGATAAACAATGCAGATTTATTTTTACAGTCATCTTTGATCATATTTACCAAGGGTGCCAATAATTCTGACCACCACTGTAAATATTAGTTCAGTGATTCACAAGAAAGCTACATTTTCAAGCATTTTTCAGTTTATACAGTAAATGTTTGACTTTGTAAAGAAAAATGCAGACACTGCTATTATTTTGAACAGCCTAATATTCATTTTTCTTCACTTTCTGTAAAGTAATAACAAATTTGATCAATTTTTCTTCATGTTTTGATTTAGAATAGAATGTGCAGTGTTCCCAATGCAAATGCTTTGAGAGGTTGATCAGAGATTTTATCTGTTCCCTGGACTCATTGGACTCATTACACTGGCTTCTGGTGACTGTGGGGGTTTTCACACTGGGCACGTTGTGCTGTGGTCTGAATCCAAGAGTGATTGTTCCCAGCTCCCACTGCAGTGTTGGTCTGATTTCACACTCACTCAATTCTATCAAACTCTGGTGCATTTGCATTCATCTTACATCACAAACATGCACACCACATGATATAAAGCAGAGAGTGGGTCAAAATATTGTGTTTTTTCTTTTATTAATTTGGATTAAATATGTGCAGCAAACTTATCAACACTTGGGTCGACTGTATGTGCGTTGCACGAAGGTGGATTTCTGCTACTTGCAAACAGATTCTTTTGAGGAGACAGCAAATTAGAGGTCGGAAGCAGGCAGTCTGACAATAGCCCGGCCGCTCCTTACATCCTTTGACAATAGCGCATCCTCACTTGAACTTGAAGTGAACAAAACTTTCTGCAGTGGTGGTGTTAACACAGTTCTCAGTTCCCTGTCCTGAGCAACCTGGCAAGATATGTACTTTGCATCCTGGCCATGAGTGCACCTTCAGAGAGAACTTTCAGCTTTTGTGGTCAGATTTTTCGCCAGTCAGCGACAATCTGTTCTTGCATGGATGTTAAAAAATGATTTTATTTTGCAGTATAAAAGAAGTTTTGTCACAATCTTTTCTTTAATGGTTTCATGTTCTGTTTAGTTTCGTTTCCATGGTTTACCTTGTCACTGTTTTTGTCTGCATTTCCATTCATTCATTTGTTGTCATGGTTTCTGATTTGTTCACATCTGTTCCCTGTTTGTTAATTCTCATTTCTTGTGTAGTGTTCATGTTCTGAACACTACACAATTTATGTTCGAATTTAAAAAGATCTATATGCGTCATTCTGCATCACGCATCTCTCTTTTGGATTATACACAGAGTAAACATTACATAGATTCTATGTCATGAACTTAACATAGTTCACATGCTTTTGAAAATCCAGTATTTAGCTGATAAGTGCTCATTGTCACAGTTGTAAACTGATTTTTTTTTTTCCAGGCGGACCATTAAAGAATGCCATAAACACTTCTCCCAGAAATCTTAATGGCTACTTCAAAAGTTACTCCAAAAGTGTTTCCATTTTTGTGTGTCTTATGCATCAGACGGTCAGCCAACAGTGCATAGGCGTGATGTCTGAGGCCGACACTAGGTGGAGACAGACAAAGAGTACAAAATGCATATGAGATATTGGTCTGAAGGTGTTTTTTTTTGATAGGTAAATTTGCTATTTGGCATTTCTAGTTACTGTGCTTGACATATAGTAAACATTTGACATGTTGCAACATCATATACATGAATGAATTCTCTTCTAGCTGTAACATGTCAATGATTTAATTTTATAGTACTATTTAAATTATTAAAGGGATAGATCACCCAAAAATGAAAATTATCCCATGATGTACTCACCCTCTAGTCATCCTAGGTGTATATGACTATCTTCTTTCAGACGAACACAATCTGAGATATACTTAAAAATATCCTTAGTCCTCCAAGGTTTATAATGGTTCTGAATGAGGGGCTGCATTTTGAAGCCAAAAATAATGCATCCATCCATTGAAAAAAGTAATCCATATGACTCCAGGGGGTTAATAAAAGTCTTCTAAAGCAAAGCGATGCGTTTTTGTAAGAAAAATATCCATATTTAAAACTTTATAAATTCAAATATTTATTACTGATTTTATTACTGATTTCTAATAGCCCTTTTAAATGTAAAAACGCACATTATAAAAACTTTGAAACTAATACTGTTCTCTTCACTTCAGGTCCAGCAGTACCAGTGGGTGTGGATGTACAGGTAGAGAGTTTGGACAGCATCTCAGAAGTAGATATGGTAAGAAATATTTAATTTGTTCATTTGTATTTAATTAATTTTAATTAATAAACAAACAAACAAACAAACAAACAATTTTGCATAAATAAAATGAAGCCATTTATGTATTATTTTTTATTTATTTACTCTGCATTGTTGTCATGGTAAGCTAATGCAAAAACAAACTCGGCATTAATTAAACTGATGCATAAATAGTTTATAGTTGAAATATTGTATCTTTTTTACCCATTACTGTAATGAGAATGTGATTGTTATTCACATTAAAGTAGGCTACTTGAAGTCCAAATGTCATCAGGGAGATTGCATGGATTAAATATGGATCTCAGCTTTTGTGATTAATCTTCCTTCTGAAAGCATCAGAGATCTGTCTAGATATGCTTTTATTTATCATATCAGTGCCGATTTTTACGAGCGAGCGTGGATTTGATCTTACGTAATATGGTATGAGTCACATAGAGGATAATCCATGAGGTTTACCCAGTGACATCACAGGGAATCAACCAATCAGAATGTGCAGTCCATCTAGCTTGATGAAGGCTGGTAAAAGTGCTGACATCCCTCAGTAATGCCAACAGATGGTAATATTTCACAAGGGTTTATGCAGTTTGGAAATGCATGTCAAAACCTTGCATAAAAGCTTTTTTTTTTTCAGGTTTAAATCAAACTAAGCAAATTTGTTTTGCAACCACATCAACAGTATCTGCATTGTTAAAGGTGAACTAAGCTGTTTTATTCTACATAAGGGTTGTGTTTTGAGGTGTATATAATGAAGGTTGTTAAATAATTGCCTAATATTAACTTTTGGTGCTTCAAGGATATCGCACAATGCCATAATAACCAACCTTTCATCTGAGCTGCCTAAGTCAGTGTCAAAATGTTTGAGTTGACCAATCAAATGAAAGCGCTCCAGTTAACGGTCATAAAGTGCGAGATAAGATGTAAGTAGCTAAACTAAACAGCTGTTTTATGATAGAAGTAATAATAATAATAATTCCTTACATTTATATAGCGCTTTTCTGGGCACTCAAAGCGCTTTACATATTGAAGGGGGAATCTCCTCAACCACCACCAATGTGCAGCATCCACCTGGATGATGCGACGGCAGCCATATTGCGCCAGAACGCCCACCACACACCAGCTTATTGGTGGAGAGGAGACAAAGTGATGAAGCCAATCAGTGTATGGGGATGATTAGGAGGCCATGATGGACAGAGGCCAATGGGCAAATTTGGGATTTTTAATGACCACAGAGAATCAGGACCTCAGTTTAACGTCTCATCCGAAGGACGGTGCTTTTTGACAGTATAGTGTCCCCATCACTATACTGGGGCATTAGGACCCACACAGACCACAGGGTGAGCACCCCCTGCTGGCCTCACTAACACCTCTTCCAGCAGCAACCTAGTTTTCCCAGGAGGTCTCCCATCCAGGTACTAACCAGGCTCAGCCCTGCTTAGCTTCAGTGGGCAACCAATCTTGGGCTACAGGGTCATATGGCTTCTGATAAAAGTGATTAAAAAAAAGTGATAAAATCTGTGTTTTTGGTGGGGTTCCCCTGGTAAAATTCACATTCCAGGGGCTAGATATCATGTTATTTGGGATCGCTTCAACCTGCGGACATGAAAAACAACCCGCGGCAACAGTGTAAAAGTAGCCCAATTCTTGGTAACACTGAGACATACTGACAGTCGATAGGAGACTTCAGTGCAACTTACATTGTTATGCCAGTAGGTGGTGACAAGTGACTGCCTTTATGAGTGAGCAATTGAACCAATTAAGGGTTAGTGCACCCAAAAATGAAAATAATGTATTGATTACTCACCCTCATGTCGTTCTACACCCGTAAGACCTTTGTTCATCTTTGGAACACAAATTAAGATATTGTTGATGAAAGCCTATGGCTCAGTGAGGCCTCCATAGACAGAAATGCCATTCAAACATATTTGAAACAGTTCATGTGGGTTCAGTGGTTATCTTAATATAAGCGACGAGAATACTTTTTGTGCACCAAAAAAACAAAATAATGACTTTTCAACAATATTTAGTGATGGCCGACTTTATGAATCTTTTGTTTCTAATTAGTGATTCGGATCTCCTATCAAATGGCTAAACTGCTGAAATCAAACCGATTCACTGATTCGATTCGTAAAGCTCCGAAGCAGTGTTTTGAAATTGGCCCATATAGATATTTTGTTTTTTTGGCACACAAAAAGTATTCTTGTCGCTTTATAATATTAAGATAAAACCACTGAACTCACATGAACTGTTTCAAATATGCTCTTTTATGGACCTTGAGAGTTTGAATGGCTTTGCTCTCAATAGAGTCCTCACTGAGCCATCGGATTTCATCAACAATATCTTAATTTGTGTTCCGAAAAAATGAACGAAGGTCTTACAGCTGTAGAACGACATAAGTGTCTGACATGAGCTATCCCTTTAAGCTAAAGCCCGGAACACACCAAGCCGAAAGTCGGCCGTCGGACAGTTTTTGTTCATTGGCCGACTAAGTTTCTCAGTATGTTCTGCACTGACATGTTGAACATGTTGAATTGCCGTTGGAGCTTGTCGGTCAGTCGGATCATCTGATCATTCTGATTGGCTGTTCAGCTACTGCCACCTGCTGGTTCGGAAAGGCATTTCTTCTTATGCAGGCGCAGAACGGACATGCTACTTGGCCGTCGGGTGTTGAGTGTCGGTTTGGTGTGTCAGGGCAACTTTGGACCCAGATGCTGCCGACGTGAGCCAACTTCGCAGTCTGCTATCGTCGCAACTAGTTCGTCGGCGTCGGCTTGGTGTGTTCTGGGCTTAAGAATGGCTTATATGTTACTCTGCATACTAAGCTGGGATAGGAGAAAGTATTTTACATTTATTAATGTAAAAGTCAATCCATGTTGTGCTTTTCATACAGGACTTCACCATGACCCTGTACCTGAGACACTACTGGAAGGACGAACGATTGTCTTTTCCAAGTAAAACCAATAAAAGCATGACTTTTGATGGTCGATTGGTGAAAAAAATCTGGGTTCCTGACGTGTTCTTTGTGCATTCCAAACGATCCTTCATCCATGACACCACCACGGAGAACATCATGATCAGGGTCTACCCTGATGGACATGTGCTCTACAGCCTCAGGTTAGTACTACAAACAATGTACACAAGTATACCAACATGAATGCTTGGACAAAGCCTGAACCCGCATGCTGTTTTTCGGTGTGTCAGGGTGACTGTAACTTCAGCATGTAACATGGACTTCAGTCGGTTCCCGCTGGACACGCAGACCTGCACGTTAGAGCTGGAAAGCTGTGAGTGATGTACAGATCTCCTGATACTGATGTCCAGTATCACATCTGAGTCTCTGCAAACATTTGTTCATGTGCTGTGTATCCAGATGCTTACACTGATGAAGACCTGATGCTTTACTGGAAGAGTGGAGATGAATCACTGAGCACGGATGACAAAATCTCTCTGTCTCAGTTCCTCATTCAGAAGTTTCACACCACCTCCAGACTGGCTTTCTACAGCAGCACAGGTGCACATGCTTATTTTTAAAGAGTAAACTACAAAGTTCAGTTTCAGTTTCAAATGATACAGGGTGTCTACTAGTGCATAACGTGCTGTCGCTTTGCACCCTTATGGTTTAGTTTCCCAGACATCTTGGACAAATATTATTTGTGTTGCATGTATATAAAGGTCAGAACTGTTTATTTGGCATCTGATTTGAACAACTTTCAAATGTAGTTCTAAACCTGATACTTGCGCCAGCCTATACCCCTAGACTCACGTAACAAATTGGGGGCTCGTCCGGGATTTGTTATGTCCCGCATGAGTCTAGGGGTATAAGCGGACACAACAAAACAAGTATTTTAAAGAGCGTTGGGTCCTTGAGTCCTGCCACAGCACCACAAGCAACAAATTACCATAAAGATTTTTATTTCACAGCTCATGGAACAAATACAAAAGGTATTGTAATAAAATAAAATAATAAAAAAAAGAAAAGAAAAGGGAAACAATGGCTTCAGGAGAGGGCAAGGTCAAAATAAACAAAAAAACAAAACAAAAAACCTATCTAACTGGGTAATTTAGCTAGGTAACCTCTAACTAAACTAACAAAGAAAAGAAAAGAACAAAATTGTAAACTGCAGCTACAGGCTAGGCTAGGCTAGGCTAGGTAGGACAAAGACAGCGCTCTGGAGAAAGCTCTTGGGAGAACATTTTCTCCAGCTCCGGTAGCTGCTGCTCTGCTTTTATGCTGGCCCACTCTTAACTGGTAAGCAGGTACAGCTAGGGGCAGTCAGCTACCTGCCAGGCAGACTGAGTTGGAGGAGCCAAAGAGGAAACAGAAAGAAACAGAAAAAGCACACAAAAACACATTAAAGAAAACATCTTTTCTGAAAAAAGCAAAAAAACAAACAACAACAACAAAAAAAAAAACAGCGTCTCAGTATTTAAAGACCTAAACTGTTTATTTGGCATCTGATTTGAGCAACTTTCAAATGTAGTTCTAAACCTGATACTGACTCACATTTAAATCCCTCTTACTTTTTAATTTTGTCATCAGTGGCTTCTTTTTGCATGCACTGTATAAGCACACTTATAATGCGATTAAGGCTGTTGGAGTTGGAGTCGGAGCTCATGTCAATAGAATACTGTAATTATGTTAACGTGATTATACTCATTACAGTGTTAAATCAACAGAGATCAGCAGAGAGTAAATGTAACATTATGAGTGGCTTTTGCAGTTAATTAATAGGTTCATGTCACAGATCCCCTGTCTCCCTGGACTACAATTCCCATGATCCTCCTGTTTCTTCACCTGCACTCACTTCCCTCGTCATCTCCTATCATCACGGATCACCTGCACCTGGACTCTATTATCAGCACTCCCTTTATATTGCACTCACTCCCTTCACTCCTCGTCCGTTCTCTGTTTGTGTTAAGTGCATGTTTGGTGTACTCTGCCTTTTGTTTATTAAAAGTATTAGATGTTTGTGGAAATCCGTATCTGCCTCATCTCTACACCAGCAGCCGTAACAGTTCACTCTTGTGAACCTATTACACAAGTGCTGAATGACCATTATTTATGAGTAATGTAAAGCAGAATCACTAAAGAGACAACAAAAACAGAAAAAAAAGAGAACAGTGACACTTTGAATTTTTTTTTTTTTTATTAATTTTCATTTTTTTTTTATCTCAAAATCAGTTACCATTTGACTTAACTGACCAAGCTAACTTGTTACCAAGTTTGTTATTGCAATCACTCACAATCTTCAAAATCAACACAATCATACATATCATTTTGGGATGAATGTTTTTATATAGACAAAGCATTGAAGTTTCATTTTTTCAAGACTTTAGGTGCTCAAAAGTATAATTAAGAATTAAGCCAGTCCTTGCTCATCCTTCAAAATCAGAATTCTTTTCTTTTACTAGTTCTTTTCATTTTATTTCATCTAAATATGCTCTCATTTCATATCTCCTGCAGGTTGGTACAATCGTCTTTACATCAACTTCACTCTGCGTCGTCATATCTTCTTCTTCCTGCTTCAGACGTACTTTCCCGCCACTCTGATGGTCATGCTGTCATGGGTGTCCTTCTGGATCGACCGACGAGCTGTTCCTGCCAGAGTCTCGTTAGGTGAAACCAGTGGGGTTGCATAACTTAACGCTTGAATGTGTCCAGGATTTTATCAGTTTTTGTTGATGAATGCTTGCATCTCACAGTTCTAGAAAAAAATATCCTAATTTATAATCTTACATTATTTGTTACATTATAAATCAAGAATATTAAATCATTTGGGACTGCCAAATATAACAATGTTAAATATAAGTGTAGATTTTCTTGTGTCTCCAACCTTCCTGGTGTGCAAAGATTGTTTATTAATTGTATTGTTTTTTAAGGCAAAGAAAGAAAGAAAAAGACCCATCATTAAAATGCAAAATAAGCATTTTTGTTTCTGCTGTTTAGAATCCCAGTGGGTAGTTGGTGTAAAGGTGAAATAAAGACACTATTTGTAGAAGAATCTCACTGTCATTTCCTTTAGGCATTACGACGGTGCTCACCACCTCCACCATCATCACTGGAGTGAACGCCTCCATGCCCAGAGTCTCCTACATCAAAGCCGTGGACATTTACCTGTGGGTCAGCTTCGTCTTTGTCTTTTTATCGGTACTTGAGTATGCTGCCGTAAACTACTTGACCACAGTGCATGATGGGACAGATCGCAAGTTAAGAGAGAAGGTAAATACAACAAATGATTTTCAATTATATTCAGGTAATCTCCTTATTTTGCTAACATTCATTTTCACTATTAGTTTTTGCCTTTATTTACCTTTATTTTGTCATCTTTATTATGTTGGCTTGACAAAACATATGGTTGTATATTGTATGTAGGTTATTGTTTTTATAAGGTGTCCAGCAACACCTTGAACACCAAGATTTACAACATTTACATTTATTAATAGGAAAATTGGTGTGCTGTGGTTTTATGGTTTTATCTCTTCCAAAGTGGATGCCAATTTTAAAAATGACAGAAAGAAATGACCAGAAAGAAGTTAACACAATCTTTTATTCATACGGTTATATTTGACCTGGTTACTGGGACTGGCAAAATGATTAGTCTGCCAAGACCTAATTAATATAAATGTATACATGTTTTAAAATTTTAATGGCTGCCACAATAATGGCCCAATTCAAACGTTTACATGATCTTTCTTCTTTTTCTTCTCACTCGAATGGTGACAATATTATTCTTGTAAACAGTTTCCAGCATTTCAGAAATAAAAGTCTATTTTTAACTCTTTCCCCGTCATCGTTTTTTTTTTTAAGTTGTCAGCCACTGCAAGCATTTTTGATCATTTTCACAAAATTTTCATGGCCCCCAGAATATTTTGTTGTATGAATATCTGAACATGTAGTATATCAAAATAAAGAACAGAGCCTCTGCTTAAAAAAAATCTAGCTTTATGCATTCTTGTTCAACTATTCTCAACTATTTTCAACTCTATCAATTCTTAAATGTGGGTTTCATAAAACAGCAACATTTTGAACAAAAAGCTGAGAAAAACGTGTTTTTGTCAAAGACTACACCGTGCATAAGCTAATGCTTTTATAGAGTGCCTCAGGGATGACGCATTTTTGTAGGCAAAACCCGGAAGCGAGTTAGCATTTTAGGACTTCCAGTTCCAACGCCGTCAAGTCTATGGGTTTTTTAAATGGGTTTTTGCTAAATCGCCTGAAATAAGGTCTGTGGTTAACAAAACCTCTAAATACTTTCACGTTTTGATCTATGACACAAAACACACCAGTTGTAACCCACTTGTGATTTTTTAAACTTTTACTGTGTCTTAAAATCGGCGGTTGCTAACAAATTGCTAAAAGGGACTACTTCCTTTGGCGGGGACTTTAGACGTCATCATTAAAAACGGGACATTTGGACAGCATTTCTCATGAAAAAGTTGATAAGTATTCATACACAGCGCAGATCATAATCAGCGAGCATGTTTTTAAATAACGTTGTTTTTTAAATACAGTTTGAGGAAGCTTGGTGGTGATGACGTTGATCCGTGACCATGGTGTGCTGTAGTCCGTTTATAGCCTACTGTTAGCCTTTTATATCTGACGACTTTATTTAGGCTTCAAAATCTATAAATGTTGTGTTAACTTGTAAAGATTATCTTGATAGACAAAACGTGTAAGTGTCATAACCCTTTGTTAAACACAGAGCTTATTTTCTGCGATTTTCCAAAAGTCTATGGGAAAAATGCATAGGCTTTCAACTGAAGGAACCCGTGACCCGCTAACTTCCGGGTTGGCCTACAAAAACGCGGGCACTCTATTGCTTGGTTCTGCTTCTTCTTCATTTGTGTTTTGATCCTGAGATTATGTACTCTTTCAGAAGATGCTTAATAGCGCCCCCTACCGTATGACAGTGAAAACATGGATTGCCGGAAAATTCCATCAAGTGCGGGGAAAGAGTTAAAATGCATGCACATTACCTTCATGGTAACAATTACCATATGGTTCTTTGCGGTGGTCAAAAAAGTTTTGGATTGATCCTTTTTTTGTCATTTCAAAAATCATTAATTTGGCCAGGATATTTTACATAGGTGGTAGGAGAAACACACTGACATTCTGGATTTGTACAGCAATAAAATCACAGACTAGCCCCTGTAAATGTTGATTACTTCATAGAACGTCCCATGAGAACAAGTTACTATCTGGGTAAGGGCTCAAGTGACAAATAACTCTATAGCAATATCCTTGAAACAGCCAAGCAAACCAGTCCGACTAGCAAGGCCTATATCACTTCAAACTTCAAATCTTTTTTTTGGTTTTCAGGAGTTTGTCAAGCCAATATTCAAAGTTTGCATTGTATACCTTTCCTCTTGTTGAACTTTAAGTAATATTAGCTGGCAACCTCTCAAGGTTTGTCTTATCCACGCCTAAATTAGGGAAACCCCACCCCCATAATTTGCACCTTGCAGCCAAGTTAAAAGTTCTCTGAATGGTAACAAAAGCTTTGTTTGTGTTTATCCATTTTAGCCTTTACCCTGCACATGTGACATATCTCACACAAGGACTATGATGCTTGATGACGCGTACTGTAAGCCTGATGTCAATGGCCTGACAGGATATACCCAAGCTCCTGTCTCCTCTGAGGAGACTGCAGATAAACAGGAACACATGGTAGTGTGCCTGTCTTTGGCAAATGAGGCCACAACAGCCAAAAAGAAGACTGTCCGAAGCTTCCGTATTATCCAAAACACTCATGTCATTGATGCCTACTCTCGCATGATATTCCCTGGGGCCTTTATATTCTTCAATCTCATCTATTGGTCTGTGTACTGCTGAGTTGCCTTGCAAAGGGATTGTGGTTGTAGCATATTATATATTAACAAAAGTAAAAGAAAACTGGTCTTTGTTATTGATTGAAAGTAAAAGACAACATGACATGATGCAGGCTGGATTTAAATCCAGCACAAGTGTCCTGGCATTGATGTTAAGGACGTGCTGAAGGCATGTACAACCTTCTAGCAGATGTAGGGTACAATGGGGCCAAAGTTTTCAGAGCCCATATGTGCCAAGCCGGCTGTTAGGAAGTTAGGGCAGAGCTAATGATTGCCTAACCCGGGGCCACTACTAACCCTACCTTCACTAGAACTGTAAACTTCCCTCTAGCAAATGGCTAACCCACCCCCACCACTAACCCTACACTCTAAAAAATCCTGGGTTGTTTCAACCCATGTTTGGGGCAAATATAGACAAACCCAACTGTTGGGTTTAAAAGTTTAAAGGTGCCATAGAATCGAAAATTGAATTTACCTTGGCATAGTTGAATAACAATAGTTGTTCTGACATAGTTGAGTTCAGTACATGGAAATGACATACAGTGAGTCTCAAACACCATTGTTTCCTCCTTCTTATGTAAATCTCATTTGTTTAAAAGACCTCCGAAGAACAGGTGAATCTCAACATAATACCGACTATTACGTAACAGTCGGGATCATTAATATGTACGCCCCCAATATTTGCATATGCCAGCCTATGTTCAAGGCATTACACAAGGGCAGGATGTCTGGATGTGCACAGCTGACAGACAAGAGCTGTCGCTATTTTCATTTTAAACACTTGCAGTCAGTATAATTCATAAACACAACTTCATTCTTTATAAATCTCTCCAACAGTGTGTAATGTTAGCTTTAGCCACGGAGCACTATCAAACTCGTTTGATATCAAATGTCAACATCCAAATAAATACCATACTCACACGATCCGATGCATGCATGCAGCATGCATGATGAACATTTTGTAAAGATCCATTTTGAGTGTTATATTAGCTGTGTGAACTTTGTTTATGGTGTTTAAGGCAGTCATGAGGAATTAAAGGGGCAGCAGCTTGAATCGGCGCATTTATAATGATGCCCCAAAATAGGCAGTTAAAAAAATTAATTAGAAAAAAATCTATGTGGTATTTTGAGCTGAAACTTCACAGACACATTCAGGGGACACCTTAGACTTATATTACATCTTGTGAAAACACGTTCTAGGGCACCTTTAAAATGTAAACATTTAAACCAACTGATGAGTTTGTCCATATTTGAGCAAAACATGGGTTGAAACAACAGCATTTTTTTGAGTGTAACCCTAATGATTCTATAATCTCCACCCTGAAACTGCTGTGACTGCATGGTGCTACGGCTCTGCATCTGGATACTATTGGGTAAAGACGTATTAGATTTTATTCTCCTCTTAACCACTAGATAGCACAACAACTTTCCTAAACGTTTCAGTATGCATGTGGAAATTTGGCTGTTTCTTGACACGATCGTGGGCAGCAAAGCTGATTCTGTGCTCATTTGATCTAATATTTAATGTTTTTTTTTTTTTTTTTATCTAATCCTGTTGTGTGGGGGGAACCCCAAGAACAAACGTGCAGTGTACGCACTCTGTAGATTGTCATGTAGAATAAAACAATACCCAATCAGAAACTGACAGAAGACGGAAGCATAATGTGACTTCATCCAAACCTTTTTTTTCCTCTGCAAATTTTCTGTAAAAAGCAGTCCAAACACTATTATCGCCATTTCTTCTTGGTGCTTACTCTAAAGTCAAGATTTGTTTGTGAATGGAATCTGTTAGCGTGTGGTGGGCAGTCTTGGTCACATCGCTCCACACATAGGAACAAAACTGTTAAACCTATTTCTTCATTTTTTATCATGTTTGTGGTCTCTCACATTTTGAAAATCTGATCAAATTTTAAAAATCTTTTAGTTTAGGCCAGGCATTACCTGTTATAATATGAACACCTTGATTAGCTGGTTCAGGTGTGTTTGATTGGAGGGTTGGAGACCCCTGGAGAAGTGAAACAGGAGTAGTGAGCACATTTTCTTAAGTTGTGCCTTTAGTCCCATTGTACCCCACACTTTTGGATAAGAAAGATGTGTATGTGAAAATTGTGTTCGCATTTTTTAAATTATTTTTGGTACTAAGCAGTACATTTTCAAAACTCTTTGTTTTACATAATTCATATCACCTTTGGCATTGAATACATGTTACTGTACTGTATTACAGTAGACATGGTCATCAGAATAGAGATTACATTTACATTATCCAAACAAACTAACATATTTTAAAAAAAAGAATAATAAAAATGTTTACAAATATGATTAAAGAACACACACACACACACACACACACACACACACAAAAAGGATTTTTTTAAACAATATTTTTACAACTGGTTGCATTGTAAAAATAAATTTAATACTTTACTGTAAATGGTATAACTCAAATGAATTAATCAAGCCTGTCTTTAACATTTGGCCATATATTAATCAACATCACAGTGAATATCCTCGTTTAATATCCCGCTGTGGGAAAAACCTTCAGGCATGATGAATTCATGCTTAACATTGCTCAGTTGTTATTGCAAGTCTAATCCATGGTGTGAAGGAGGGTGACATGCTCATGGGGATGGCCATCATACACCTTCCACCTCCAAACAGAGTTCCTAAAATGGGGAAAGTGGAATGAGAGATATAGGGTAATGAACTGAAGATAATCCTAAAACCATTCCAAACCAGCTCTGCATAATGGAAACTGACATTGTCCCACACAATAACATAGTCAGGGTGAAGAAATCACCTGTCTTGGCCTGCTCAAGTTCATTTAGAAAATCCTATCAGGTGTTCAGTGTCGTATGATCTAAGAAATGGTGTACAACCTGCCCCACACCATCTTCACATATAGCCACTCACATTGAGACGTTTCCTTCACACTTAATGCACTAATCTAACTAGTAATGCCATTTGCTGTATCGTATAAGTACATATACATAAGTATAAGTAGAAAGTACATAAGAATAGTTAGCAGACTTACTTACCTCCTCTTTGTTGAGGCCCATGTTCACCTGTTTGGAAATCTACATCAACCTCTTTGATCCCTCAACATGTCTTCCGGTCTATCCAGCTCCATTTTTGCGCTCTACTTACATGGTATCGAACTGTGATCAATTGTGACCACCAGGTGAATGAAATTAGTAATTTTAGTATTAGGATTGGTCTATTCTGATTTATCCATTACCAACACACAATAATCTGACCAGTTCAAAATCTATAGACCAAGGATTGTCCAATCCTGCTCCTGGTGGGCCACTATCCTGTAGAGTTTAGCTCCACCTTGCCCAACACACCTGCCTGTAAGTTTCTCTCGGGTGCTTCTCAATATCCCTCCTCGTTTCCTTGCTCCTCCGTCCTCCATCCTATGACCCGGAAACCGATCGAACTCAGCCATCTTGAAGGACATCTCAATTCTCTAATTGCACCACGAGGAGGCGAGGATCGAGGAGTGAGGAGGGGACCCGAGGAGTCATGAGCGAGGATACAGAGGTGCATCCTTTGCTGAAGTCTTTCTCGTCGAGAAACCTGACGCACATATACATTCTCCTCCCCCTTCATATCTGTCACAATAATTTCAATGTATGCTTTACTTTTACAGTTTAAATAAACTTTATATCTCATATATTTCAATGGGGCATCTTGCTTTATTTATATTTATTATATTTTTTTAAATAACCAAACTTTAACAACATGTCATATGGGTAGATCCCTCGAGCGCATCTAATGGCGCTTTGAAGTGACGCTAAAGGGAGCGAGGATAAATCATTTCACTTGATTCAATTCCTCCGTCCTCGCGTCTTTTCCTTGTGCCCTTACCTCGCATCTTGAAGGGGTGGAGCTAAGACATGAGGAAAGGAAGCGAGGAAAGGAAATGAGGATGCACAAATAAGAATTGAGAAGCACCCATTGCATGCCTAGTAAGACCTTGATGCTGGTTCAGGTGTGTTTAATTGGAGTTGGAGCTAAACTCTGCAGGGCATGTGTGTCATGATCACTAGTGGGAGTGCCCTAATCAGCCACTAGAGGGCACTCCAACCCGGACTCTTGTTTTCACTTTTGGACTTCATTTCCCATAACACACTTCCCGGACTCATTATCCTGTTTCATTGCAACCAGCTGTTTTGTGTTAATTCATTAGTGTCTGTCTATTTATTCCTGGGTTGTTTCTGCTTTTGTTATGGTGTTTTCATGTATGGTTTCTGTTTTTTACGTTGTGTTTTTTCTTGTTTTTGTATGGATTGTTTCTGTGGATTTTGACCCTTGCTTGTTGGATTACGTTTCTAGATTACCCCATTAAAGCTGCATATGGATCTAACCTTCTCGTCTCTGTGCCATAGGTGACAATGTGGCCCTCTAGGAGCAGGATTAGACACCCCTGCTATAGACATACCAAATTAATTGATTAACCATTAAGATTATTTGGATTAAACAATAGACAAGTGTAGTAAACTAAAAAACGAGAGATGTAAATGAAAAGTCTGACAGTAATATCATTGTGAAAGGCGGTTACTGTGAATGTTGATTTGTGTATTGTACTAATATAATTGAAAACATGCTTGTGTATTTTGATTATCTGTTGTGATGTATTAGTACTAAGAGTTTTGAAAATTTACTACTTGCTTGTGAAATTTGCACCAAAGCAATAAAAAACACCATATGAATGGGTTTTGTTTCACAATCCTCTCCAGGGTGCGGTTATCCTATTGCTTGTACACCATAGTTCCCTAACAGCTTGACATCAGGTGACCACAATTTTGCCCATAAGGACAGATATAAATCTTGTGTAGGCCTTGGAACTATATTCCTGCGAGGCAAGCATTGCCCCATGCACTAATGTAAAACACTACTGAAATACTAATGTATCCCTACATTTTAATGAAAGGACAATTGATAAGAACTCCCGATCAGAGCCCGGTGGCTTACCATATATCCTATCCGTGTTCCTAAAATTTGATTGGGATGTTCTTCCAGAACCAACAACAATGTAAATCCAGGATCATGTCAGCCAGAAAAAAGCTTCATTTTTAATTGAATGTACTCAGTGTACATTAAGGGTCACCAAACAATGGAGACCCTCAAGGCTCTGTTTTAGGCCCACTTCTGTTTTTCTTATGCACCCATGATTCTGTTACAAAACTCAGGTTGTTGAAATTTGTAGATGATATAATATCGCTGATCACAGATGGCGCAGAGGATGCATAAAAACAGGAAGTTGAAACAAGGACAGTGTGTGAGGACAACAACCTTTGTCTGAACAATAGTGAAACTATGGAAATAATCATGGATTCAGAGATGAAACACACACCTACATACACCTGTGGTCAAAAAAAGCATGTTAGTGCCTCCTATACATAGATCAGATTAAAAATGGTTACATGATATTAAATATCTTGGCCAGTCTTTCTATTGACAGTAGCCCAACTAATTGCATAATCTGTTATGAGAGTAACTCAGCCTGCCTGCAGCTTGAAGTCCTACAGGGTCAGGGAAGGCATTGCCACTTGATATTCATTGTGGGCTACGTAACATCTTTGACATAATCTCAGGTGTCATAAAATGGTCAAATCGAGCTAGATTGACCTCACTTACTGCAATTGAAGACTGCATCAACACATCTAGTCAAAAACCAAATGACTACTAAACAATGGGAACTTCTAAATAATGGAACATTCATTGTACTTACATTGTGTCAGGGATTGATAACAGAACCCAAGTGCAGGCTATCTTAACTCAAACTCTGTATTAATAACAGGAAAAAATACAGAATGAGTAACATCCCCAATAGACTGAATTTAAAATGTGTGTGCATGTGTACATATATGAAATGTACATCTCTATCAGTGATATCTCAGACATTGATTAGCATCATCTAATGTTTACCCCATATGTGTGTATGATAAGATGTTTATAGGATATTCAAACTGAACAATGGAATGTATTATAGAAAACTGTTTTGATTTTTTTTTTTTTTTTGAAAACTTTGCAATATGTGGAGAAATAAAGTGTGTAGAAAATACCACAGTTGTCTTGTGTCTTGTTTGGACTTTTGTGTTATTTCCTGTTTATTTGCTATCTTTGTAGTCCATTGTAGTTTTTCATGTTGATTAGCTCCTAATTGTTTCCAGGAATGTCTTGTTAGTCTCATTACCCCTTGTGTATATATAGCTCTTGCATTTCTTTTGTCATTCTTGTCAATCATGTTTGGTGTTTAATGCATGTACCTGCTTTCTATGCTTGCGTTTCTTGATTGTTATGTTTGCCTGCTCTCCTTGAATCCAGCATTACAATTGCATTACATTTTAACTCTGCCTATTAACCTCAAAAGACATAATCTGACAATTCTATATCCTTCAGTATTTTATATGCTCTGGTAACAGTATATGCTTGCTGAAGAGAGTGCATGTGTTGTTGCATGTGATGTTGGTCAGAGATTTGAATGCTTAATAATTGCCCTTTATCATGGCAAACCTTTCAGCATCAGCCCTAAACAGTGGCACAAAGTGGGCAGAGTGAATGAAATTAGACTAATCAATGGAGAAATCTATGAGTTAATCAGTTAGAACAAATGTGTTTGTACAAGAGACACGTGCAATGCATGTGAATGCTGAAGGAAAACAGTTTAATTCAATTGTACATTGTTTTCATGCAGCATATGATTATATTAAACTTATACAACAGACAGCCATGAAAACAGCTTATGATCTTTGCAACAGCTAAAGAATAAAGAAAGGTTTGGCTAAATTAACTATGCACCTCGTTACATGTATCTTCAGTCGTGCCATATGAGATGGTTCATTTGTTGAATAGCCTTAAAATATATTTTCAAACAATCAAGACATTTTTGAATATTCTTACAATTTTTTTTATATTTATGAAACTCTCAGACTTTTGCAACAGCACTGTAAAAAAATATTTTCCTGATATGTTATGACAACATTTTTTCTTTTGTCAAATCAACTTAAGATAATTGTAGCCTAGTTCAGATAACATAATATTTTGAGTTTCTGTTGATTAAATCCAATATCTAAACCAAACCAAACCAAACACAAAATTTTAAGGCAACCAGGTAACTTACTTTTTTAAGTTAAACGAACAATTCTTTTTTACAGTGTCCAATGATATAAAATACTGTGCAAGGAAAAAAAGCTAATGTAAAAGCCATGGCACTTTGTTAAATACTATGGTATTGTATATTTATGTACTATGGTACTTTGGTATGTGTTCTGTCATGTAGTAGCTTAAAATAATTTTTTTTAAATAAATTGCTACTTTTAGATTATGTATATTTTTGTTTGTTTGTTTATTTATTTGTGTGTTTATTTATTTTGTATGAACATTAAACCAGTGTTTAGAATATGTGTTTGGAAACACATATTAATCCTCTTTATTATGACTGTTTCCCCCATTTAAGAATAATAGTACAATTAAAAATAAATACCAAAAGGAAGTATGGGAGTTAGGCTGGTAAACAAATGAAAATTCTTAACTGAGTTTTATGCAGTAGGAGAAACATGCTAGACATTTGTTGGCTGCTTTTCCTTTGACAACTCCTCTCATCCATTAAAAAAATTAAAATTCATTAAAAAAATAAATTTAAAAGAGATTTATTTATTAATAATTATTAAAGAAAATACGACTTTTTCTAATTAATAATTTTTTTTGTGTTATAAAGCAAAATAGGTTTCTATGGTGTGAGAATAAAACATGATTTACTCATTTATGACCAGAAAAACATTTTAGTCAAAACATTAAAGTCCTAAAGTCCAAGGTTTTCACTGGTCGCGTAGCTCTTTTCGATTTATACTCAATATCACGAATATGATTGAACGAATATTGAATAATTAGCATTTTTTATTAATCAAATGATGCATTTTATCAACCTTTAAAAATATTCCAGAGATACCATTTGGAGGAAACTAGAACAATGTTTAGTGACTATGCAGTTCATATACCACTGGATTATGTAAGTGTAATTCAAATAGCACGTAATACCCACAGAACATTACATAATATACAGTCAGCAAATGTCTGTTTCACCTCTAACCTGCGAAAGCCCCTCCTGGATGCGAGAAAGGATGCAGCAGACAGCATATCTGACCTTCACATTAATAGCCTACAGATTAAACGCATGTAGAGTGCATTAGATGGCACGTCGGCACAGGCTGCACCACAACAATGGAGCGTCTTTAAGGTTACTGCAGCAGTGATTTTGAATTTAATTGCTTCTAAAAGGACTTGCGTGGCTGTTGATGTGGGCATCATGCACGCTGATGTCTGCTTTCTGCTCTGCGCGTGCTTTCTCTCCACTGGAGCGCTTCAGCCGCGTGGACAGGTGCTTCAGACATGCAGCCAAACCAGGTAAGAACATCACCATAATCATGCATTTAACGGTTATTCATTGAAAGAATGAAAAACACGGAAATTGTAGACGCGCGTTGAAGGGCAAACAGGATGCCAATGACACCAGAGAGTAATGAATATGGCGTGATTCATTTGGTTTATTAACCATTTCTTGTTTCTAGCTTAGCTATTTCTGCCTAGTTACAAGAAAAAATCTATAATACAACATAAGATAGACCTTTTGTTATAAAAAGGTAAAAAATAATTTCAATTCAAAACGAAAAAAGAAAGAATTTAAAGGTCAAAAAAGCTTCGAAAAGTGCATTTTAATGTGTCTGTCTGGCAGACAGTGTCTGCACATTATTAATAAACAAACAAACGAATGAATGATCAGAAAATCAGACCAAACTGGAAATCAGGAATTCTGAATTTAATTTAAACTTCATAGTTTTAGGATTGTTTTTTGATTTTTTTTGCTGTTTGGAACATTCTCATATCATGCTGAAAAACATAATCATTACGAGTGCTGGCTTCATTAAAGCAAAAAGAGATATAACAAATACTAAGACTATGATCTTCGCTGCACTTATGGGTATATATATATATATATATATATAAAAATCATGCTTAAAAAAATCTTTCACAGCATATGAATATGTCTGATGAGTTGTTGTTATGTCGAATGACAATGTCACTTCCTGCATTTGTTAGATCCAAACGAGAAACCGACAGAACAGAGAGAGAAGCACGTAAACCTGGCAGGTAGAACAACAACTATACTGTCAAATGTATCTGCAACACTGTCTGACTCATACATTTCGTTTTCTCCTTTTTTTAAAATAAATAAATAACATATTTTAATATTACACAATATCATTTGCAAGAATTCCCCAGGTTCAAGCCCCCAGTACTGTTGCAACCCTGACATGCCCTGAGTGTAACATTAAAATTAAAGTAATCAGAATCATAAAAATGATTTTACATGCTGGGTAGCAATAAACACAACCAGCTATGATGTGCAAACATGAAGTGATTTATAGTCTTTCTTTTTTCTTTTTTTAAACTCATTAGAAAAATTTTACAATGACTACTTCCTAATATATTCCCCTAATATATCATATTAATAATTAATATATTAATTGAAATATATTTTTTAATTTTCTGCATGTCAAATACAACAATTGTCAGGTTTATGTTCAGTTTTATGGATTTTAGGGTATGTTTACACGATAACGGAGAAGTTTTTCCTTTGAGTTTTCCGCGTACAGACGACACCATTGTCAAAACGATCTCCATTCATACGAATCTGTGAAAATGACTAAAAACGCTGTATTCTGCTGGCAGGCCATTAGATGGCGATGAACCACTATAGACTGAACATGTAATGCGCATGTGCATGACGTCATCGTTTTCACAGTTTCGCGTTTTTGTTGTTTACACGGAGAGAGTTTTCGAAAACTTGCATTTTCAGGGTACCAAAACGCTGTTGTCGTATAAATGAACAGCCAAAACGCATAAAAAGTTTTCTATTTTTAGTTGAAAATGATGTTGTGTAAACGGCCCTTTCGTTTGTATTTCAATAATTCCCTGTGCTGTGTTCCTGCTTTCTTTGTTCCCGATTTTCACGCTTCTTTTCTGCTTCCTAGGTTACTTATTATGCCCTTGTTTGTCTCCATAGTAACCTATGATTTTCACCTGTGTCTCATTTAGTTCATTGTTTGCCTCTATGTATTTATACCCCTCTGTTTTCAGTTGTGTTTGTTGCATGTGGAGTAGTTTTTGTTATCCTGTCTTGGATATTGTTCTCCTGAGTGCCTTTGTTTTGATAATTGAAGTTTTTGACTGTATTGATTTTGAATTTGATCCTCGCTTTAGTGTGTTTGGACCATGCTTTACCAGCAATCATATTTTCACATTTTTCATAATGTTTTTTTTTTTGTGACTTCTTTTAAATGTTTATTTCTTTAACAGCACCTTCCTGATGAGAAGTCCAGACGTCACAAAAGCTCCTGTCACAAAATCAGAACAACTCCTGAAGTTAGATGACCATGACTTCACCATGAGGCCTGGCTTTGGAGGTGGGAATAAAGAAGAATACTTTGATCCTCAAAAACATATGATAGCAAGCACTGACTAGAGGTAGAAATTATGGACTAGTCTTCTGGGTGGTTGTCTAAAACAACATAAATCTATTTTAAATATATAAATAATCAAGCTTATTGTTGGTTATTATACAGAATAAATAAGTAACTTCATAAATCTAATTTTATTAAGTATTACATTTGCATCTTTTTAGATGATTTCTGCTTGCTGTAATAATTACTTTATTGGCTTTATTTGTGGTGCATATGGAGTAATAAGCAACATATGATTTTCATTAATGTATTAATGGCAGATACGAAATGCCAAGATCTTAATAAACACCACAAGACTCAGATTTATGGGATTTGGACTGACATCACAGGCAATCAGCTTTACATAAGCTGATGCCAGATTATGACACTGATTTACTGTGGCTCTGTGCCACGAGCATTCACTTATCGGCCCCTATCTTCACTAAAGTTAACACAAACTGTAAATACTACGGTCAGATCAAAACCAGATTAAGGGTTATGAAAATAATGTCCTGAGGTGAAAAAAAGGGTATTTAGTGTTTTTTCACAGATTTACGTTTTACGTTTCATATGTTTTTTTTGAGTGCTAAAAACAAACACAGATGCTTGCTAGAACAATATATATCTACATTTAAATAGCTTATTTATTTTTACAGTTGTAAAAATATTAATAGTTAATTAATATTACATTTTGTTATGAAATGTGGTTGAACTCTGCTATAAAGCAGTGGACAGACAGATCTCAATCACAAAGTCTTTTACTATGGTTTGTAGATGATGATGATTGGATGGTCTATTACAAAATTGTAATGTATTGTGGCAAAATTGAAATGAATTTTCTGTGAGGGTTTGTTTTCATCTAATACTGTATGTCAAGATAAAGTGGGACAGAAGCTTTCGAGTAAAGTGGGGCACTTTTTAAAATCTATTATGATCAATTAAGATCATTAATCTTATATTTTTATGAGGTAAGATTTGCATTTCATATATCAGAGTGTGGACATCTAAGTGTCCCGAAATGGTCCAAAAGAGAGTTAAAGTGTAGATCAATGTGCAAACAGTCTTTATTTACACAAAGATATCCTAATGGCAGGCAAAAACTAACCAAAATGCAACAGCTTAAAGAATTAGTTCACTTTACAATGAAAATTAGCTCATCATTTACTCACCCTCAAGCCATCCTAGGCAATGCACGGAAACCACCTGTTTGAAGCTCGAAAAAAGTGCATCCATCCATCATAAACGTACTCCACACAGCTCTGGGGGGTTAATAAAGGCCTTCTGAAGTGAAGCGATGCATTTGTATAAGAAAAATATCCATATTTAATATGTTATAAAGTCAAATAACTAGCTTCTGCCAGACCGCCTTCCATAATCAACGTACAAAAAAAGCGTACCTGAAGTCACATCAGTTACGCTTGTTTCGTAAGTTGAATACAGAAGGTGTAGGACATAGCGTAAGCGTTTTGAACTGGTTCATATGTGTTTAATTAGGGCTGGAGCTGAACTCTGCAGGACAGTGGCCCTCCAGGAACGGGATTGGACGCCCCAGTTTTAATGTTACTGAAGTGGATAATAAATGGATAGATTTGTTGAGCAGATTATTTTGGTCTATGGTTAAATTTATATATATTTTTTCATAACTAAACATTTAACAGTTTAAAGCTCATTAGTGTGTGCAAATTTTTAGTTTGATGTATCATGATTTAAAAAGGAAAAATGAATATTGTGCTTGATTTCAGGTCCCGCGATACCTGTGGGTGTTGATGTTCAGCTTGAGAGTCTGGACACCATCTCTGAAGTCGATATGGTAGGAAACAGACACATGCCTTTATAAATATGGCTTACAGCTCTTGCATCATAAATGATTCGGTGCTATCATGATCTGAGATGCCACAGGATTTGGATAATAGCAAGAGCTCTAATTCAACATTGGCTCTTTTTCTTATAGAAGGCTCTTGGGATAGAAATGAGGCTACTGTTTAAACTGTTTTAATCAGTTGTTAAGATGAATATATGAATGGATTGTGTTACAGGACTTCACCATAACCCTGTACCTGAGACATTACTGGAAGGACGAGCGACTGTCCTTTCCCAGCAACACCAACCAGAGCATGACCTTTGATGGCCGGCTGGTTAAGAAAATTTGGGTACCCGACATATTTTTTGTCCATTCCAAACGATCTTTCATTCATGACACCACCACAGAGAATGTCATGCTCCGAGTGCATCCCGATGGCAAAGTGCTCTACAGCTTGAGGTAACTATCACAAATCACACATACAGTACACATACTGATGGTCTTGTTACAACAAAGCTCTGACATTTTATTCAGGCTTTGCTTTTTCTTTTTGTATATAACATTTGCCCTCTCAGAACTGTTGAAACACTCATTTTAATCCTGATCAAAGTTCAAGAGACAGATTGCCAGCAATCAGAAGAGCTATGTTACGGCCGGCTTTGCTTTATGAGCTGAGTCTAAACCTAATCAGTGGAAGAGACTCAAATTTGCTCAATAAACAAAAAGATCTGTGGTTTTCCATCTTTGATATAAATCAACACATTCACTTTTCTGGCATTTAGGATTTCGGTGCTTGCTATTAAGTTTTTGTCAACCAAGGTCTGTTTTCTACAAGAGGCGCTGATTCTGGTTCTTGCTTTAGATGAGTGAACGTGTGGATTAATATGTGGGAATCTGTGGGATTAATGCAACCCACATGTCTATTCAGACACAAAGCTGGCTCATTGGTGAGCTTTAATCTCAGATCTGTCCCACACCCAGTCTGCTGGACGAAATGACTTGATTCTTCTATGAACATCTCGACTTACAATCTATAAGTCAATCTGTTGTCAAGGCTAGCTCCTCCCTCTCAACCATTTGATCCAGTATCTGTCCTTTTATCCGAGGCCAGATGGCTGATCCGAAGTGTTTTGCTATTTACAGTGCATTCAGAAAGTATTCAGACCCTTTAATTTATTTTTCCACATTCTGTTATGTTGTGCAGTACACTAACCACATTTCCAACATAGACGATGACCAACAAAGTGAACGAAACAGGGTGTGTGTACCCTTACAAAAAGAAGTTTATTCACGTGTGCTATTAGTATACTTTTTTTAAAACTAAAAATAAGAAAGTATAGGCATACGTTCTAGTCTGAAAAATGCTTAACTACATTTCGTGATACAACAGCAGTAGTATTTTTAAAATTATGCAGGTTTTCTTCTCCACCATTGATTCTTGTTGGAGTGAGATGCATTCTGGGATACTTTGCTGTCTGAAGTTCACACAAGTCACCTCCTGATGCATTCCCAGAAAAAAAAGGGCGGAGCAAGAACATATCCAGGGATTTGAACTGTACTTGGCTAGATGTGAACTTTGAATTGAAACAGTACTTGGGCAGTGACTGATGCTTCACAAGTCCACAAGAATGACCAACCCTGCTGCTGGAGGGCCACTGTCCTGCAGAGCTTAGCTTCAACCCCAATCAAACACACCTAAACCAGCTAATTGAGGTATTTAGGGATTCTTGAAAATTACAGGCAGGTGTGATGAAGCAGGGTTGAACCTGAAGTCTGCAGGAAGGTAGTTCTCCAGGAGTAGGTTTGGAACCCCTGCTGTATGTTTAGTTTTGTAGTGTTCTCATATCTGTTTTACATGAACAAAGTGGATTATCCTACTTCTGTCATCTGGAGTACACCAGGAATTCAGTGTTTAGCTAATCTCATCAAGCTCTGTTTGACTTGAGGGGGCACTATCTCCTGGAAAGCAGCTGCTTCAAATCAGTCTTGAATGAATTAATGGCCCAAGGCAGGCCACCTTCTCGAAACATAAGTGACATTTATATTGTTGTCCATTATCCTTACCTCATCCAGAAACTTTGTTTGACTTCATTCTTGACAAAAAAACTGTCTTTTAAACCTTGCATTATGGTAAGTTGCAGTGTTCAAATTCTTGACAGCAGCATTGACTGCATCTTGAAAATAAATGTCAAAGCTGAGGACAGGGTGGTATATTTCACATTCCTTGAAGTTAGGGCTGGGCGATATATCGCATGCGATTGTCACACACATTTCGTCAGTAAAGCCGGTTCCCTGATTACCGCTAAATAGCCATCACCTGCTTTCAAATAGAGCGCCATTTAATAGACAGAGCCGTAGTTCACTGACAAGCTACGCAATATCGCGTTCATTATCGAAGGCGATTCATCTGTGATGATGAACGCGATATTGCGTAGCTTGTCGGTGATCTACGGTTCTGTCTATTAAATGGCGCTCCATTTGAAAGCAGGTGATGGCGATTTCGCGGTAATCAGGGAACCAGCTTTACTGACGAAATGCGCATGACCATTGCATGCAATGTATCGCCCAGCCCTACTTGTAGTGCATCAGTAAAAGAGCAGGGGTGCACATAACTTTTTTTTTTTTTGGTCTGGTTCTCAAGGGAGCACCTGGAGATGCTGCTTGGTACTCAAACTTTACACAACACTCTTATCCTACAAGTTGTTGTCATCACTTTCCTCCTGACTGCTGTCCTCACTATCTTCTTTGCTCTCGAACATGGTAGATGATGTTTTGTTTTTATTTTATTAACACTAATGACACAGACTCCTCTTCCGCGTTTTGAATGTGTAAATTGGCAAGACAAAACACATCCAAATGATAAACTTTCACATTAGCAGATTAACTGCTGAGTTTAACCATCATAATCACATGCATGCCGAACCGCGGGGCCTGGTCCATATGGATCAACTGCAATCCGTTGCACCCCTAATAATTAATGAACACACTTATCATGGTTGCGATCTTACCAGAGATGGAGAAAAATCCTTCTCCTGTAAGTAAATGTGTCCCTGTCCCCAAAAATGTTGGTACTCAAAAGAGCTTTCCTCCACGTTTTCTGGTAGGCATTTATTTTTACCACACATGCGCACCTGCACACCAGTTATGTGCGCCCCTGGCTAAGAGGCTGAAGAACTACTTTCACTGTTTCTTAAACCGAAATATCAGAGCCTTTGGTATCAGATGCCATTCCTTTTTGTCTTCCGCCCACACAGCCTGCAGCTGCTCCAAAAACCGTTCCACCATCATAAGATGAATTCCAGAGTTTGTGGTCTGGGAGGGACAAGTGTTTGTTTCTTAGCCCACTGACATGCAAGCCTTAGTTATCTGGTAAATGCAGATATGGGCCTTCAAAGCCTTGACAGTGCTGCAGACACCATGTTTATTTCTATTACTTCGTTCACAACAATGTGGAGATTTCCTTTGACATTTTCTGTCTTTGTCTCCAGCTTTCTTTCTTCTCTTCAAAAGAATCTGTGATCTGTGAGTTAAATCACAACAGCCAAGTTGTCACAATGACAGTTTCCTTGACTTATTTATGTGCTGCAGTTTTCTCTTTGTGTCCACAGATCAGTTGCAAAATGGTTTTTCTGAGATGCTGAATTATGAGATGTTTGGTTTCAATATTCATGTGAGGTATATCTGTTTATATAAAACAATTTTGACTTGGAAGCTGACATTTTAAAGTAAAACTGTTAAAGCATTTGCTGGAATCAATGTTTTTCAACTGTGTAGACAAGAACTTGATCCATATGAATTGGTTCAGTTTTCTTGTTTCAAGTTTTGTCATATTTAAATGCCTCTGAAAAGCTTGGTGGGGTCATGTTCATCCTCATCAGCATGATGCTGTGAAGATTTGTAAATTGTGTTGGTAGGAGAGGAGAGAGGAAATTAGAAGTTTGGTCTACCTTGACTAAAGCTGCCCGCATTCTCCACTAAGATGTATGTTGGTATCCAAGCCTGCTTTTGTGTGATTTTGCTTGTACTTTTTGTTGGGGATGCTAAGGGTGTGCTTTAGAGTTCTGACAGGGTGATAATAAAATTAAACATCCATATTGGTAACCTACACAGACAGCATTTATGGTCTCTGCATAAACAGCATACTATTTTAGTCATTTAGGATTATTGAGATAAAAGGGAGCTCATAAAAAGTTGACTGCATTTATTACGTCTGGAGAGAGTAGCTTCTCAGTCCTGATATATGGCTTCAGATAGCATTTATCGGCCAAAGTTGATGTCCCCTTTGAACCCTTTTTAAAAGTTTCTGAAGTCAGAGATCACTTGTTTGCAATCCAAGCTCATTGGAAAAATGTGCCTTTGGTGGTATTTCTGCAAAATGATATGTCGCTTCTTGCCTGTTTCGTGACACTTTTAAAGTGAAATGTCCAATGATTGTCTCTTAAAATGGGTTTCCAAACATGTGGCTCTACAAAATACACAATTGTATCCAAAACATGTGGCTCTACAAAGTTACTGCCTGTAATCACGTACCACCTACAGTAAACCTTAGCTTAAACCTAACCTTAAAGGCAAATGTGGGATAAAAATGCATTTTCTGAAGCATAATCGATAATTTGTTTTGCTGCCACTAGTGTTCATTTCATCTGGAAACTACAGTGAATTTTATATATAGGAATGTTTTTAGAGTTAATGGAGGCATGTTTTTCCAATGAGCTTATGTTGCTTGTCTGGTGTAATAAACGGTTGATAACTGATTGTGAATTTAAAATAATAGCGTGGCTTTTATTTTAACAAATAGCACATTACAAATGATGATTTTTTTGGGGGGGGATCCTAGGTTTTGGAATCATCAATTTCTATATATTTCTTTGAGTTCTATATAGTGTATTTGTTCTGTATATCTGTGACGCAAGTTTTAATTACTCCGTACACTCTTAACAGGGTCACGGTCACAGCAATGTGCAATATGGATCTCAGTCACTTTCCACTGGACACCCAGACATGCTCATTGGAGATTGAAAGCTGTGAGTCTAAACGCAATATGATTGATGTAAACATTTTCATGACTGAATTAAACGTTTCAAAGCATAATGTGACACATATTTCAGAGAAAAATAGAATATTCAGTGTTTAAGTGTTTGTGAGTTCATATGTATTTGTGTTATTCTCTTTGAAGATGCCTATACTGATGATGACCTCATGCTGTACTGGAAGAGAGGAAACAAATCTCTGCAGACGGATGAGAAGATCTCTCTGTCTCAGTTCCTCATTCAGGAGTTTCACACCACCACAAAACTAGCTTTCTACAGCAGCACAGGTACTGGTGATTGGATCTCCGGTAAAGTTAGAGCAGTGGTTCCCAACCCTGGTCCTGGAGTATACCCAACAGTACATATTTTAGATGTCTCTTATCTGACACAAGCATTTCAAGTTTTGAAGTCTCTACTAATGAGCTGATGAGTTGAATCAGGTGTTTTGATTAGAGAAACATACAAAATGTGCAGAGTTGGGGATGCTTCAGGACCAGGGTTGGGAACCACTGAGTTACAGCATCTGCAACTAATCCTTCACTAATCCCACCCTAAAACCACTACTGATGACCGCTGTTGCTACCCTCCATATTGTCTCATGTAATGTAAGTCATGTTGCATAATACCATAATTCCTGACTAGTAGAGATTGTTAAAGCGGTTAAAACTTGAAGGGTTAGTTCACCCAAAAATGAACTACACCCGTAAGTCCGTTCATTTTCGGAACACAAATTACGATATTTTTAATGAAATCCAATGGCTCAGTGAGGCCTCTATTGCCAGCAATGTCACTGAACCTCTCAAGATCCAGAAAGGTAATAAAGACATATTTAAAACAGTTCATGTGTGTACAGTGATTCTACCTTAATTTTATAAAGTGACAAGAACAAAAAAAAACAAAATAACGACTTTTCAATAATATCTAGCGATTGCCGATTTCAAAACACTGCTTTGAAGCTTTACGAATCTTTTGATTCGAATCAGTGGTTTAGAGCGCCGATTTCAGTAAAAGAGGCTTCGTTTACGCAATCTGAACCACTGATTCGAAACAAAAGTTTTGTAAAGCTTCCAAGTAGTGTTTTAACTTTTGTGTTAACTTGGCAGGAATTTAAAATTAGCCTGATTACGTTATTACACAAGTTCATACTTCCTTTTCAAAATAGTAGTCCACAACACAATTTCACTTATGAACACAACATGTCTCTTCGGTAGATACTGTACAGCGAGCTATTCAGTTCTGTTACTAGAAGGCCACAACCCAGAGAGTTTAGTTCCAACCCTAATTAAACACATCAGAACCAGCTAATCAACACAGCATATTGATTTCCAATCACAGTCCCCTTACCATGTCCATTGACCTATCTCTCCCTAAGCGGTCCTTTTCCTAGTGCTTCAATCCATCTCTGCTTACTGACAGTGAATTCATAGAATATATTACCATCAAGTTGAAAGAGTTTTTGGAGTTTAATGACAACGGGGAGGTGTCAGACTCTATACTTTGGGTGATGTTAAAGGTGGTTATGCGTGGGCATATTATTTCTTACGAATCTGCTGCCAAGAAAGAAAGAGAAAAAAGACTTTTAGAGATACAAAATGTTCTTCCTACCCTTGAATTGGCGTATCAGGTGTCAAAATCATCTAACGACTACAATAAGATAATGAAGCTTAAGTATGAGTACAGCTGCATTCTTGGTGGTCAAATAAACAAGCTTTTTTTGAGAATGAGGCAGAGGCATTTTGAAACGGGATAAGCCTGATAAGCTCTTGGCGCAACAACTTAAAGGAGCTCAAGCTTCCAGGTCAATTTATTGCATCAAAGCTAAGGATGGCACACTGTTAACTAACCCCAAGGATATTAATGCCCGTTTTAAAGATTTTTATAGCGAACTCTATACTTCCAACAGTACAGCCACTCATTTTGATTTAACACACTTTTTTGACTCTCTTGAAATACCTAAACTTGGTGACGTTGCTAGGGCTGACCTGGACTCTGATTTTACTTTTTGAAGATAGTCTCTGCCATTTAAGTCATTTCCAACTGGGAAGGCGGCGGGGCCAGATGCATTTAGTTCCGAATTTTTTAAAAGATTTTGTGATATTCTCATGACATTTGTGTCATGGCTAAAAATAATATATGCCAGACCAAAGTGTTCAGTTTTAACTAATGCAGACAGGTTGCTTGAGTTTCCTTTACATCGCTCCGTGCAACAGGGGTGCCCCCTTTCACCTGCCCTTTTCGCCATTGCGATAGAACCTCTTAGTTTAAGTATAAGGTGTCATACAGGTATCACAGGTCTCGAAGTGGGAGACAAGAAAGTTCTTATTAGTCTGTATGCAGATTATGTAATATTGTATTTGCAAAATTCTGAAAGATCAGGTCCCATTCTCTTAGATTTTATTACTAGTTTTGGGAGACTATCAGGGTATACAATCAATTTGTCAAAGAATAACTTTATGCCTCTTTCTGAGACTTCTAGACCTGGGTTTTTGGAGAATATTCTGTTTACCAGGGATCATTTTGTGTATCTCAGCTTGACGATCCCCAAAGATTCAAAATTATTATTTAAGTTAATTTTGCAGTTTCTTTCAAAACTTAAAAGTAGTATAGGAAGTTGGAAAATTCTACCTTTGTCTATGATCGGGCGTATAAATTCAATAAAAATGGTTTCTCTTCCCAGGTTGATATATCTTTGTCAGAATCTCCCTGTTTTTCTTACTTCTGCTTTCTTCAAGGAACTGGACTCTTTAATCCTCTCTTATGTTTGGAACTATAAGACCCACAGAATCTCTAAAATGCATCTACAAAAACCCAAGTCTGTACGTGGCCTGAGTATGCCAGTATTCAAGTATTATTATTGGGCCGCCAATATTAGGGCTTTAATGTACTGGGTGAAGGGGGCACCGGCCAATTTGACATCTGACATCCCCTTGTGGGTACAAATGGAGACTAACCTGGCTGTTGGCACCTCCATAGCAGCCATGTTGTTCTCCAAGTTTGATAAGCCTTTTTTACCCCCCTGGACTGATAGAACTTGCTTTGTCTGGAGGGAGAAGGGCTTAGAGTCCATCAGGGACCTTTATGTTGAGGGAAGGTTTGCATCCTTTAGCCAGTTAAGAGAGAAATTTGATTTGCCTCATGTACACTTCTTTCGTTATCTACAAATTAGGCATTATGTGCAGTCCAAAATTTGTAATTTCTAACAACTTCCTGAAAAACATGTGTTTTTTTAATGTTTTTCTGAATCCTCCTGACTCTAGACATCTTATTTCCAAATTTGTTTGTTTATTTGATAGCTGCATTGCAGCTCCTACTGAGAGATTTAAAGCAGCCTGGGAGGAAGACCTTACAATAGGCCTCTTCCGCCTGATGCAGAACTTGCAATCTTTGGTTTTTCACAGCGCACCTTCTGCCTCTCAGGGACAATACAGCAATCTCTAACCCTGGGTATGATTGTGGCTAAGAGACTTGTGCTGAAGAACTGGAAGTCACCCTCACCCCCTTCCTTTCGAATTTGGATTACGGATATGATTTCTCTTATACAAATGGAAAGACTCAGATTCTTGAACTAATTCCATTGAAAAATTTCCACTGTTTGGGTTTTATTCCTGGGCCATTTGGACAAGTTAACTGCTCAACCAGCCCCTAGTGGCTCCACTGAGGCTAATGCTGTACATCTTCCTGGGCACCTAGACTGATTGTTTAGCAGGTTTTTACTGTAGTATTTCTGGCTACTGAACTAAACATTTATTGTCATTATCATTATTATTTTTACTTACTTTATTATTATTATTATTATTATTATTATTATTATTATTATTATCATTATTTAAATTTTTTTTTTTTTTTGCTTGTGTGGTCCGAGACATTGTCGTTTGTCTGTTCTGTGTTTATTTTTGGAAAAAAAACTCTAAAATAAAATATTCAAAAAAAAAACAAGACAAAAAAAAGAACCAGCTAATCAAGGTCTTCAGAATTACTTGATTATTACAGGACGGTGTGTTTGATTAGGGTTAGAACTAAACTCTGAGGGTTGCAGTCCTCCAGGAATAGAATTGAATAGCCCTGCTGTACACCATGATCGGTGGTGCTTTGTTATGACTAAAACTGCAAACTTTTCCCCTTCAATCTTCTCCTGCAGGTTGGTACAATCGTCTTTACATCAACTTCACTCTGCGTCGTCATATCTTCTTCTTCCTGCTTCAGACGTACTTTCCCGCCACTCTAATGGTAATGCTGTCATGGGTGTCCTTCTGGATTGACCGACGAGCTGTTCCTGCGAGGGTTCCTCTGGGTGAGATGTTTTAAATGAATTGTATAACTACATCATGCTGCAAAACATTGCAGCATGTGCGGTTGCATAATTCGATTAAAAACTACAGGAACACTTGTGTTCAACTTGAAGCGGTGCTGCGCAGTACCGCTAGAGTGATTCGAAAGCATACAGAGCATACATCTGCCCTCTCGCTTTCAGGGTAATTTGATGTCTGAGGGTAATTTGAGGTCTGCGCAGCACCGCATCAAGTCGAACACACCTAATGACACATACACTTAAGTGCCTTCCCCAAATTCCCCAACACGTTTTGCAGCATGCACTTTTGAATAAATTGATCACACTGATCTCTTTGTAGGCATTACGACGGTACTCACCATGTCCACCATCATCACTGGAGTGAACGCCTCCATGCCCAGAGTCTCCTACATCAAAGCTGTGGATATTTACCTGTGGGTCAGCTTCGTCTTTGTCTTCCTGTCTGTGATCGAGTACGCCGCTGTCAATTACCTGTCCACTCTGCAGGAGCGCAAAGTACAAAGCAACAGGGTAAGCTAAGACAGTTTAGTTAAAATGTATTAAGATGTACTTGTTCTGCGGTTAATACGGCATTTTAGCAAGGCTAATCATTGATATTTAGGGACAAACATAGAAGGACCTGTCTTATTGGCTTCTAGAGATGTGTGGATCATGTCTAACATTACCCAAATCTGCTGTTAAAAATAAATCATCCACCTGCCACCCAACCTACTTTCTGAAACTTCTCTTGGATCCGTTTTGCCTCCATTACTGCTTAAACAACTGGACCCCCAACTGAGTCTAAGTCTGCAAATTAGTAACTAACAAAACAATTCAGCTTCAAACATGGTAATATTTCCATGAATCCATCATTGATGATTTAGCTCATCCACCCAATTAATTAGAATGTTTTTTTTTTTATTACTTGGCCAACCCAACCTGTGGATTATCCGCGGATATAACCACGACATGCACATCCTTTTTGGCTACAAGAAGTTTAGCTTGGAGTGTAATTTGATTGCCTAGTGAACTAGACTCAAGGAAGTAATATTTAAGTCATGATCAATACAAATACTCCAAAATAGTACTTACAAAAAAAAAAAAAATAATAATAATAATAATACCAAAAATTCTTCTGTAAAAAAAAAAAATCCCTAGAGCTAAGTTAAGAAATTACTCTGTAAATCTTGACATTAATGCAAGGACGAGGAGTCTTTATTAAATAAACACAAAAATAAGAAAATCCAAATGGGAAAACAGAGGGCAAATTCCAAACTGGTTGAAATATAAATTAAGGCTGGGAAGATGGATAATAATAATCCAAATGGGGATCAGGAGACAATCCAAAGTAGTGAACGGAAACACAACAGCTTTACAAACGACAAGTAAAGACAACGACCGACAACTAAAGCCTGAAACACAGGGGTATATATACTGTGCACATGCAAACAAGAGGATAACAAGGCACAGTTGAGACTGATTAAATACTATGGAAACTAATGAGGGTAACAAAGGCAAAACAGGAACTAAACACAAGAAGTGAAACATGGAAACAATAGAAACAGTAAGACATCAGAACATCCTTGAACAAAAAAACACTTTAGACATGGGGAAAATCGTGACAGTTTTTTAAATCTTTCGAAAAAATGTAAAAAATTTGTATGTTGTTTTTTTTCTTTTTTTTTTTCCAAGTATTATGTTTGATACATCAGGCTTTTATGGCTCATATAGTATAGAGTGAGAATATGGAGCTAAACTCAAACTGAGGGAAAAAAAAAACTGCATTTAGTTTTTTGATCAAAGCTATGTAGTTTTTATTGTGGAGGGCAAAACATATAATGAGATGAACAAATAAACATTCCTCAAAAGCCTCATGGATCATATTTGATATTCACATTGTAACATGATTTTTCTGAGAAAAAAAAAAAAAGTTTGTCAAGTAAACCTAAGTTGCTTCAGTCCAGTAAGTGTCCATCGTGAAACATCACTAACAATAGTTATTCTTGCATGTACTTTTTTAAAAATCAGTAAAATTTCATAGTAAAAAGACACGTGTCACGACCTGAAGAGGGACAGTACTGTAATATTACATGTCATATGTGCTTGTATGATCCAGCAGTTGCCGTGTACTTGTGGAATGACCCATCCTGGTCAGATGATGATGAGCAGCAGTTACAGTGACATGGACATGATGACCACAGGAAACTACGGCATGTCGGAGCTGAGCGGGGACAAACAGGAGCAGTTCCTGGTTCATCTGGTCCTAGATAACGAGCAGGGAGCTCAAAGACCTGCTGTAACCTCAAACAGTAGCTTATTAATAGACACTCATGCCATAGACACATACTCACGGGTCATCTTCCCTGGAGCATACACACTCTTCAACATCATATACTGGTCCATCTACTTGCAGTGACTGCTGCTTCTTCACTATGACATTTGACAAAGTCTTGGGTATACAAATTACCCATGAAAAACTAAGTTTGTTCTTTTTTATTACATTGCAACATGGAATCAATTTTGCCAGCAATAAAATGCATGTGAATGTGGGCAGTTGACATGATCTGTCCTCAAAAGAAAAAGGTTTTTTTTTCCTTAAATATTTTCATTGTTAGGCTGAATAGCAAAGAATATAGATCTTTTCAATAAATATCAAATTGCCTATTCAGGTAGTGATTTGTTTATAAATTTCATGTAAATTTTGGAAATTATACTTATGCGAATGTCGTCAACATGAACTGTGAAATACAGAAATCAAAATGATCAGAATAGATTAGGGGGTTACGTAGGTAACCAAGGTTCTATGAATGAGGTCAACGCCACCATTTGAGTCAGCCTTGCTAGAGGGCGAGCTGCTAGGAGATTGTATGTGAAATGAATGCGCTCCACCTGCACCCAATCATCTTCTATAAATACAAGTGCAATACTGCCTGGACATTCTCTTATTTTGATGACTGGCACTACCTAGTCCCCAAATGACCACGTTGGGTGGCGTATTGACGTCATTCATAGAACCGCGGTTACCTACATAACCCCCCGTTCTATTTCATCCTGGTCAACTCACCACCATATGGGCCAACAGTTTAGAAGACAGACATGAGTTAAACTTGATCCTATAACAGTCTGATATTATGATATGTCAACGTGAACTCCAGACCCTGAAACTAAAGATTAAATGGTAAACCGAGCCAATAGATGTGTACACCTTGAACGAAAACCAAGTGTTTACAGACTTATACCTTCCCCTGCTTGGTAAAACAGAATAAGGAGATCCAGCCTGCTGCTGCACAGACCAACTCTAAAGGCACAAATTTTAATAGTGCCCAGGAGGCAGCTATCCCCCTTTTGGAATGTGCTACCACACCCCCAGGCGGAGGTACACCAGCACTGCTAAATGCCACCTCAATAGCCTTGACAACCCAGCGGGCCAGCCTCTGTTTTGACAAAGTCTGGCCCAGTACTGACTCCCCATAGCAGACAAATAGTGGATCTTTCTGCCTTATGCACTGAGTGTAAGCTATATATCAGCTCAGGGCCCTGACTGGGCAGTTTAGGTGCAGCCGGGCTGTTTTCTCCAAGATATGAGGAGGTGCATAAAAGGGTTCCAGAACCAAAGGTCTAAACGCATATACAACACATATCAGCTGCATGTAAAGTAAACCTAGTGAGAGACCGAGGAGTCTCTGGCCACACTTCAGTGATATCTGAGATTTTCCCCTTTTCAGATGGGATATCTGCTCCCTTAGCATCAGAACCCTCTGGAGGTTAAGACAGGCTCTACCTCTGACAAGATGGATTTGCACTGTGCATTTCCTTTCAAGACTGTTGGAACAATACCCCGGTAAGGTGGTGGCTTTGTTCTGAACTAGAGCCTTGAGTTCAACCCTGAGTATTACCTCTTAGAGTATTGGGTACTCTGGCCCCAGTGAGCCAGATGCTGAGGTGTAAAGTGTGACTGCCAGAGGCTGGCAACCATCAGCACCTAGACTGGCATCCTGACAGTCGCATGTCTACCTGTTTTGTTTGGCGATTGCCCTGGCTCAGGTTTGCTGAGGAACTCTGGGTTGAAGTATGCTGTGTACTTCCCCAGCCCTGCATAGATGAGGTTGAACGAGACCACCCTGTCTGTTGGACATGTTAGCTCCCTTGCCTTGTGTGTCCCAGGGCTGCTTCTGATGGTGGGCCAAAAACCTCCCCTGGTACAACTAGGGCAGCCATCTCTGCCACATAATCCTGGTTAGAAACATTTGCTTCTGAAAACCAAACCTGGTGGCATGCTTGGACCAGTGAAGCCAAGCACTGACCCAGCACCCGGCATGTGCATTGGCCCCCTGGACCAGCATGTCAACCAATCTCAGTGTCTCCGGTATTTCATCACTGGGAGCAGCGGACCCCAAATCCTCTAACAAACCCTCTAAATAGACCAACAAGAGGGAACTTGCAGCTTGAGAGCCTCTTCTCTTACAAGAGAAGAGGCTCTCAGTGCTGTTCTAAATATGGGTTTATATACACTCGCGGCGTGTATTTTGTACTCACTAGTTCAATAATCTGCAATGCCTAAATGGTAATTTTCTCCCAGCAGAGAGAAGAGGTTCCATTCAGTTTTTCCCTTAAACAGCTCCACTCTTCGATGAGGCAAAAAAAGAGAATGTGCCAACAGTATTGAACCTGTATTTGTAGTGGATTAATTGCGTGTGTAAAAAATCTCCTGACAGCTCGCCCTCTAGCGAGGCTGACCCATGTGGTGGCATGTTGACCAGGATGAAATAGAACAAATTAGCTTTAAAAACATTTTTATTATTTATTTTTATTATTTACTTGTCTTTATATTCTTATTCTTTTAGATTCTTATATATCCATCCAACAGTGACACAGTTACAGTGGGGGGCTTACCTCCTCTCAGCTCATTACTGAGAAACTGAGAAAAAATTGGGGAAGGTCACGTGAGAGGAGGCAATGCTATGATTGGATATGATCGGTTATGATTAGATATGATTGGTTCGTACAATAAATCCCGCCTCTTGTTTTCGTGTGCATTCCCAAATCGGCCTGAATGAAGACAATGATGTGTTAATGGGAAAACTAATTAAAAAGTAAGTAAACAACTCAGCCACTTAGATATCACCTCTTTGTCACTTCAAAATCAAACTTGAAATGGCCTGAAAACATGGGGTTTTTAGTGAGCAATCAGCTTGGGGAAATTAAAGGTACATCTTTGTGTCTGTGTCTATTGGTGCATTCAAGTCATGTCGGAAAGATCGTATTTACGAGCTGAACGCACATGAACGCCACCACAATGTCGTAAATATGAGTGGGAAGCTCGGGATTTTCTTTAAGCCCCGATCTGGAAGAGTTGGGGGCGTGTCAGTGAGAAACATGGCGAAATACCACAATACTTAAGTATTTAGCAGTGACATTGTCAGGCTTTTCTATTTACAACGAAGTAAGCTAATTCCCAGCAAAAAATATGATAGCATCATAATATAAAAATGTAATATGTAACAATAAAGTTTACGATGGCTTCATAAATTAATTAAAAACATAAAAAAGCAACATACAACCATTGCACATTCTTTGCTCTACATTTTCAAAAAGTAGAAATGTTGTTATTTTGTGTAATTAATTTAGAGAAGGCACACCACCATCATACTCCGACGAAAGTGACTTGAACGCACCTACCGTAGTACACACGACTTCCCACCTCGTAAATACGAACTTCCCAGGAGGACTTGAACGCACCATGTGACTAGTGTATACAAGCTTGATGACTGCTGAAAATAAGTTGACTTTTAAAAAGAAAAGATAATAATATGTATTGTTTAAATTGTTACTGCCTTTAGTTATTATTTTGGAATAAATGTAAAATGCATAAAAACATTAACTTGACTTGGTTTTAATAAGTAGAACATTACATAGTGTTAAAAATACAAAATAGAATTGTATTTGGTCTGAAAAAACTTTAGTTATCCTTCATATCACCAAAAAGTCTTTCGTTTTATCATATTTATTAAAAGATACATACGCTGTACCGAGTCTTTCCGAAAACAGCCGAGCGCCTGAAGGCGTGCCGTGTAAGTGGAGCTAAAGAGTCACGAGCACTCGCAGCTTTTACGTAACGATCATCTGCAAGCTATCAATGGTCAGCTAAACAAATGTATTTAAACACACAATACACCACTATTCCTGGATAACTTTTGAATCACTATAATTAATATAGCGTATAGTGAATAATGAATTCACTACGTTCGTGTTGTTTACATTATATGCACTTAGGCACCTATTGCCAACAAAACAGACATTTGAAGCAGTTTTACTCACCACCTGCGGTTTCAAATGATCTGTACATCCAGTGCAGAACTGGGCCTTGTTTATGAAACCATAAGCTCCGATCCTGAGGGCTCAAGCAGCCATGGAAAACATGAGATAAAACAAATATCGAGAGCGCATCAATGTAATGCGTGAGCACAAAACTCTCAGCTCCACTTAACACTGGGTTCTTTCGGAAGCAAGGTTATCTTTCCCTCACAACCAAAAAAACACTCTTTGGTGACACTGTTGATTTCGTGAAGTCCTGTGACCTGTGCAGTGCTGCGGACGACTTCCGTAAAGCTCTCTCGCTCTGGTCAACGTGACCAGGAGAAGTGCCCGTACATGGAATTCCGACCCCGTTGATGTCTCACAGGCCCATACTCGAAAAAAATACCAGAAAGTCTATGAGGATTTGGAAGAGTATTTTGGCACAGAAATGCTCCGTCATATGCCCAACTCGTGTTTTGAAACTTTGGCCATGTTTAGCATGAGAATCCAACTCTTTAACAGTGTAAATAAGTCAGAATACATGAAATAGCATTATACCCCCCTTTAACTTGAGGGGTTTATTGGCCTTTGATTGGATGCAAAAATAATTAGTTTTGAGTGCTTAGAAAATAAGCTGTGATAAATTGATTATTCAGTAATGGGATAATTAGTTGCATTAGGATCTGAAAACTTGCAACACTGCACACAAACATCAATCATTTTAAGTATAAAATTCAAAAAAAAAAAAAAAAAAAATATTGGGGACCAAAACTCTTTATTTCAAAATGAGCAGAATAAAAAGATAAAAATTATTATTGTATATTTTTTTTCACTTTTGAACTGATGCAGATGATACAAAAGACTGTCATTGAAAGGCAGTGAGAAAATGAGTTTGAAGAGTTTAAAATCAAGCGTGACATCCCAACACTAACAGACCATGTACAAAATGGTACATTATTCAGTCAATTAAAAACAAACTATGCAATTGACATAAAACATATCATTGCTTGAAGATTGACATGAGTAGTTGCTGTTCAGTGTGCTTCAATATAAGGTTAAAAAAAACAAAACAAAAAAAAACATTTTCTTACAATCAGCTGTCCAATTCTTCATTGGCGATTGTCGAAGTGGGCATCCTTCCCAACACTTTCAAACATTTCAAACACGTATACTGGTGTTACATGGAAAAAAAAAAAAAAAAAAACATGATACAGGACTATGAATTTCAATAACAAAAGTAAATAGATTTTTCAAGTAAATTAACATGAAAAAATCTTCACACATTAAATCTCAGACTCAGATTTTTTACACTTCCACAAGTCTTCACATTTAACTCAAGGGTGCTTTCCGAAACAACAAGGAAGCTTCAATAGTTCTTTGCAACAAGATGTTACCAGTTCGTATCATGTACTAAAGAGTCCCATCTTTTTCAAGGTTCTGCTTGGACCTTCAGCAAGGTTTTCAGGTGCTCAGACATCTGCTCTTTGCTGCAGTTGTGCTGTGCAGCCGTATGTTGGTGAACACAATCTCCCACCCAGTGCCTGGGCGGTTTTGGGAAGGACGCTGGGTGAGGGCGGCTCGCTGAACTTTGCTCCAGCATAAGTCTTATCTGCCTCCGATGAAAGCTCAGAAGGACAAGCGTTCACCCTCTTGAGGCCCTCAGCCGGGTACAGCGGGCTCTTCTCTGTATTCATGGAGTTCTGGTGTCTTTTGGCAAGCTGAGTGTTGTCTGGCATGTTTCTTTGCTTGCTCCACTGTCTTCGTTTGTTCAGGTTCTCGGTGGTTTGCTCAAGCCTGCTCGAGCTGTGGACAGGACGCTCTGCTGGACTGGCTTCCTCGTTCATCACATTCTGTTTTTGACTTCAGCTGCTGAAGACAAAAAAGAAAAGGTAACATTTTTATTTTAAGATGATATAATGACACATTACATGCACTTACTGTAGTAATAACAGTAAATTCTGTAACTAATCCTAAACCAAACCCCAATCCTAACCTTAAGCATAAAGTACATGTAGTTAATTAATATTACACAGTACTTATGTGTAATTACAATGTAACAACGTCAACTTAAATAAAGCGTAACCTAAGGAAACCATTAGGATTGTGTCAGGACAACAGGTCACACAACACAGCTGATCAGATCTCTATTCATAGCTCTCTTATTTATATTGTGCCCAGAAACCATACTCATGGTTCATACTCATTTATTTCTAGTGTCTGTGATTAAATCATTTGTGGTGTTAATGGGTGCACTTCACAGTACTGCTTAACAAATCTTCTAAATCACTTGTTTTGAAAATCAAGCTCCATTTTGATGGGCATGCCACATTCAAAACTTGGAAGTAAACGCACACTGCTAGGATTGGTTAAAGGTTTTGCATATTAAAATAATTTTCAAAATCCCCACCATTACATGTGTGGAATTGTTTTGAAAACATTGAAGGTTGATAAAAATATACTGTTATGTAGTTGAAACATTTTACATATTATATATGCTTTATAGGGCTGGTACAATACATCGAATTCTTGATTCGTGATATGAAGAATCTGAAGCGATTCTGATATTTTCCGATGTATTGCGATTCTCTCTCGAATCGATTCTGAGGTTAGTTTTTAAAACAGCAGATGGCACTTCTACACGTGCTTTAGAAACACCCATACACTGCCTGCTTCCAGTTCCTTTACACACACCACTTTACAAATGTAGAATTACAAATCTCGCATCATAAAGGCATTCTGAGCCGAGGTGCAAGTACATTTAACCACTTAAGGCCAGAACAACACCAAGCCGATGCCGACGAACTAGTGGCGACAAAAGCAGATTGCGGGGTTGGCTCACGTCGGCAGCGTCTGTGTCCAAAGTTGGCCTGACACACCAAACCAACGCTAAACAGCCGACGGCCAAGTAGCACGTCAGTTCTGCGCCTGCGTGAGATGAAATGCCTTTCCAAACCATCAGGTGGCAGTATCTGAACAGCCAATCAGAATGATCAGATGGACCGACGAGCTCCAACGCCGATTCAACATTCCAATCGGCCGAACAAAATGCCAACGAGAACCAACTTCAGCTGACGGTGTGGAACACACTGAGAAAACTTAGTCGGCCAACGAAGAAAGAATGCCCGATGGCCGACCGTCGGCTTGGTGTGTTCCTGCCTTTACGTGACTCAGTCAAACGCAAGAGCAGTCTTCAGCCAGCAGTCTTCTTTGTGAGCGTTTGAGAGTGTGCGGTTAAAAACTAGCCTAGAGCACCATCTGCTGTTAAAACTAAGCTCAGAATTGATTAGAGAGACAAAATATTAGGATCGATCCAGATTCATTGTATTGAAAAAATGCCAACGAGGACCAACTTCAGCCGACGGTGCGGAACACACTGAGAAAACTTAGTCGGCCGACGAAGAAAAAATGCCCGGCGGCCGACCGTCAAGTCTTGGTTGTTCCTGCCTTTAATACTCAGTTTAAACGTACTTGGAGTTACTACAGTTATAATTGGCAAAGGATGACTTAACGGTGTTTTGTGTGAACGGGATTATGAATGAATGTACCATCGTTTGTCTCACTGTCGTTCTTATAGGCTGTTCTTAGTTCATCCTTTTCGATAAAGTGAAAAACATAAACATTGACATTTGCAGTGTGTTGCGACATCATTGTCGAATTCAATGTAGTTATCACTGCATCATCTTTTATTTTCAGTCTCTCTGTAAAGCCTACGTCGAACTGTGTCTTGTTTAAAAAGAATCCGCAGTATAAAAAAAGTGAACAAATGAACAGTGTCTTAGGCCCTGTTTACACTAGTGCATTTTAGTTCTAAAACGGCGTTTCCCAAAAGCATTGTAAACCTAAGTTGATCATGGAGCAATAGCCACCAACAGTCTCCATGATCAACTTAAGCTTATGATGCTTTTGGGAAACGCAGCCCTGATCTGTTATTGTCCGTGTTCCGGAAGCATAATGTAGACAGCAATGCCTTCATTTTCAAAAGTCTCGGTTTTGGTCCGTTTACACTGAAAAGCAACCCCGGTAGTTTTCATACTAAAACGGGGTCTGCAGCATTTTCAAAGTTCGAAAACACTGGAGTAGTGTAAATGACAGGCGTAACCGTATAAAAAGTAATGCGTTTTAAAATGAAAACGTACTAGTGTAAACGGGGCCTTACTGACGCGATCTGGGGCTGGTTGCATAAACTGCTAAGACTAGTCTTCCTAGCTTAAAGGTGCCCTAGATTCAAAAATTGAATTTACCTTGGCATAGTTAAATAACAAGAGTTCAGTACATGGAAAAGACATGTGTGAGTCTCAAACCCCATTGTTTCCTCCTTCTTATATAAATCTCATTTGTTTAAACGACCTCCGAAGAACAGGCGAATCTCAACATAACACAGACTGTTATGTAACAGTCGGGGTGTACGCCCCCAATATTTGCATAATGCCAGCCCATGTTCCTAACATTATGAAAGGGATAACACAAGGGCAGCCACTTAACGTCTGGAGCTGCACACAGCCGAATCATCAGACTAGGTAAGCAAGAACAACAGAGAAAAATGGCAGATGGAGCAATAATAACTGACATAATCCATGATAGCATGATATTTTTACTGATATTTGTAAATTGTCTTTCTAAATGTTTCGTTAGCATGTTGCTAATGTACTGTTAAATGTGGTTAAAGTTGCCATCGTTTCTTACTGTATTCACGGAGACAAGAGCCGTCGCTCTTAAACACTTGCAGTCTGTATAATGCATAAACATAACTTCATTCTTTATAAATCTCTCCAACAGTGTAGCATTAGCCATTAGCCACGGAGGACAGCCTCAAATTCACTCAGAATAAAACTTTAACATCCAAATAAATACTTTACTCACATAATTCGAAGCATGCATACAGCGTGCATGACGAACATCTTGTAAAGATCCATTTGAGGGTTATATTAGCTGTGTGAACTTTGTAAATGCGCTGTAATATAGTCGACAGCTCATGTGGCAGGGAGCACGCGATTTAAGGGGCGGCGCCGAGTGTAAATCAGTGCATTGTTAATGATGCCCCAAAATAGGCAGTTAAAAAAATTAATTTAAAAAAAATCTATGGGGTATTTTGAGCTGAAACTTCACAGACACATTCAGGAGACACCTTAGACTTATATTACATCTTGTGAAAAAGCATTCTTGGGCACCTTTAAGACTGTTCCTAGCTTTTTTAAATCAGTTACATAAAAAATGTAGAGTGACCTAATTTGATACTGAAATGTAAGGCGCTGTTCACATCTGCTATTAAGATGTGTTTTGGTCGATCGGATCACAAGTAGACGAGGGAGACACATTCCCGTTTACACCTGGTATTTTAATCAGTCTCTTCTGTCCACTTTCGACCACTTCTGTCCTGATTTCTTTGAGGGGAGGGTCTATGGGTAGGTAAATATATGGGCTTTTTCAGATCTTTCGAACTAATGGTTGAAATAAGCTCACTTGATATACATATGAACGTGACTGGAGACCAAGGAAAAACATAAGGAGAGCATGAGCCTTCGTTTCTGCTCTGATATACACAAGCCCACGCCGAATGTGCATGTTAGACGAGTGCATGTTAGAAATCTGGAATGGTGAGAGAACATTGTGCTTGGTACATTTTTAAAACCAAATAAGGGTCTTCAGCCAACAAAGTTTAAATCCCATCTGGCTACAGCTAGTACTTTTCCCATAATGTTTACGCATTAGGTCAGGCGGAGACTAGGGGGTCTTTTACGGTGTCTCATAATTATTCATGAGACTGCATGTCCTTATCATAAGAGTACACGCCTCGCATAATTATTCACGACAGCATGCGTTGACTCCCTATGACAGGCACTTAAAACTATATGATTGCAAACAGTAAGTCAGAGATGCATTCATGGATCAAACATCAGTGTTTGTTTTTGCTGTTTCGCTGTGTTTTGAGTTTGTGCGTCACATAAGTTCGCTTCAATAGATCCTGAATCTTCGACACAAACACGATTCATCCACACTGTGAGCGTAACTAGTCTTTTCAGCCCCATAACCATTTAAACAGCATATAAAGATGCAGAAAAATATAAGCCTCAAAATTTATTAAAGATGCAACAGCATATTCATATATTTATATTTGATGCAGAGTACAAATGTGAACAAATATTCATTTATTTGTGCTTTATATTAGCTGTCACAGGATGTGTATGTATTTGGGTAATTTACAATGAGCTTCCAAACCATGTATACTATATTTGTTCAGTTTGTTGCGTGCAATGGTGAATTGCAGCATGAATTTGTGGGAAATGTTGATGCAACTCAATGAGAGCGAAATAAAACTGTCTAAATCAGAAGCCATTGTTGTGTTGTCAGTCTCTTACCATGCCCACTTCTGTAGCATTTTTAAAAACTGGTGCTGAAACAATATGTAATATATAACACATATAACGCCACATCTGTTTTTTTTTTCTGGCATCCTTTGGCTAGTTACATCATATGATCTCGCTATGTGGGTTCCACTCACCAGCTCCATGAAGCGAGAGATAAGTAGGCTTATCCTATGATCAGCCAATCATTCATTAGATAAGAGGCAAAAGAGAACTGGTATTGGCACACGGTGAAGCGACTTTCTGTACGTACACAGTTGAAACGCACACACAGAAAGCCGCTTCTCAGACAGTGCACCAGTACCGATTTGAGTTCTCTTAAAAAAATTCTATCAACTTGAACTGACAAAAACACACTAAATTATGTCAAAATCTACGTTTTATGTCAAAAACGTTACAATAATAATAAACGTAAACAACTTACAGAGCTCTACTTGAACCACCTGATTCATTTCGGCGTTGATAGTGTTGCTAAATGCATAAATCCGAGTCTGAGGACGTGAACAGCTCTGGGTAGAACGCCACTGTTTGCCATCTTTTGATTACGTTACAACCAGTGTTGGGGAAAGTTACTTTTAAGAGTAATGCATTACAATATTGCATTACTCCCTAAAAAAGTAATTAATTGAATTACTTTTTTGTTACTTTTTCTCACATGGGCTGGGCTTGCTTTTTTGTTCTTTAACAACAACAACAACAACAACAACAACAACAACAACAAAATTCTATTTTTGGCAAATGTAAAGGCCCTTTCACACCAAAAGTGAAATGAATAAGCCTCAGGTTAAAGGAAATGCATATTTATGCCTGTACAGTAGAGGGCACAGCTCAAACAAACCTTTCAGCTGTGCTGCCATTCTGGATTAAAGAAAATGGACACTAATGTCAATGGATTTATTTCTATCAACATGGGGACAGGAGAGCTGTCAGTCAATAAAAGTGAAAAAGGAACTTGCATTACTTATTTGAAAAAGGAACTTAGATTTTTTGTTGTAAACTTAAAAAGTAACGCGTTACTACCCCCAACACTGGTTACGACATGGTGTGAACGCAGCAAAAGCTTGTTGTTTTGGTTCAGGAGGAACTGTAAAAGGGGGCTGCTGTTTGTTTGCGGCGCTCGGTGACTGCCTGTCTACAACTCTGCATAGCCTCATGGGACACGCTGATGATGTCTGCATGAGCAGGGTGCATGGACAGGCAGGTAGGACATCGAATTGGACAAACATTTTTTGGTCCCGAGACTTCCACAGAAGATATACAGTATGTACATGTTTTAATATTGAGACCACTTCTATTATTGATTGCCTTCAGGATGTGAAGACAACAAAAAGTGTTTATAAAACAAATTGTCTACCTTACCTTTAAGGCTTAAAGAAACACTCCACTTTTTTTGAAAATTGGCTTATTTTCCAACTCTCCTAGAGTTAAACAGTTGAGTTAGCATCTCGCTCAAAAATGACCAAAGAGTTTTGATATTTTTCCTATTTAAAACTTGACTCTTCTGTAGTTACATCATGTACTAAGACCGACGGAAAATGAAAAAGTTGCGATTTTCTAGGCTGATATGGCTAGGAACTATACTCTCAACTACAGAAGAGTCAAGTTTTAAATAGGAAAAATATCGAAACTCTTTGGTCATTTTTGAGTGAGATGCTAACGGTCTAATCAGATTCAATGAACTATGCTAAGCTATGCTAAAAGTGGTACCGCCAGACCCGGAGATCGGCTGAATGGATTCAAAAACAGTAAAACTCAACTGTTCAACTCTAGGAGAGTTGGAAAATAAGCCAATTTTCAAAAAAAAGTGGAGTGTTCCTTTAAGGCAATGATTTAAAAGAAACAAGAATTTTGATTATATCACGTAAGGTTGCAGATTTATTAGAGAAAATGTAAAGTTGGTTATTACAGTGCCATCTTTTGGTCTATTTTCACAAAATAGAACATACTAGTTTTCACATGATGTACAAATATGTCAATTTTCGTATTGTATTGAATGTCCATAGTTGGACATTCATAATTGAAGGTTTTAGCTGCTGAAATTTGATTATCTGTTGGCAGCCAAGTTTTTTTTTTTTTTTTTTTTTTAAATGTAGCTGAGTCACATTATAGGAAATGTTATAACACCAACCAAAGAAGATTTCAACTTCACTGATCATACGGTTATGTGTCCTCGGAATGTCCTGTGGTCTATGAATTTTTTTTAAAGGGATAATTCAAATTTTCATTTAAAATTCTGTCATCATTTACTCACCCTCATGTTGTTCCAAACCTGTATGAAGTTCTTTTTTCTGTTGAACACAAAAGAAGATATTTTAAAGAATGTTGGCAACCAGACAGTTGATGGTAGCCATTGACTGTCATAGTACTACTCTACAAGAAAGAAACTCATACAGATTTGAAACAACTTGAGGGTGAGTAGGTGATGACAGAATTTTCATTTTTGTGTGAACTATCACTTTAAAGGGTTTGTTCACCCAAAAATTAAAATTCGGTCATTAATTACTCACCCTCATATCGTTCCAAACCCATAAGACCACATGACGCAAGCTGATTTTCTGATCACATTTTTTTCCAGGCACATCTTACCAATTCCAAACCACATGAATCTTAATAACTACTATTAATTGTGTATTTAATCATTTATAAGTGATATATAATTGTTTATGAAGGCAAGAAATGAAAAACGCCTTATATTCAGGTGTGCATAATTATTAGGTACATTTTCTTTTAAAGATAAAATGAGCCAAAAAAGAGATTTAACTCAGACTGAAAAGTCAAAAATTATTAAATGCTCATGAGAAGGATGCAATAGTAGAAATTGTAGTTAAAGCATGAGCATTGGACAGTGAAATGTTCATTGGGTCAGACAAAAACAGGTGGAAAAGGAAAGACACATGTTTACTGCAAAAGAATTAAGATTTAAGGTGAAGAATTAAGTGTGAAACCATTAGGATCCCTTTAGTCTCCAGCGCCACCATTTTCCAGAACTGCAACCTACCTGGAGTCTCCAGAATTGCAAGATGTCAGAATCTCAGAGACTTGGGTTAGGTAAAGAATCCTAAAAAGTGACCCCCACTTAATAAGAATCACAAGCTGAAGTGTTGTAACATACATGAAGACTGTTTTTTATAGGCTTTATAGACAGACAGATTGAGAGTGACTCTTGAAGGACCAGCACCACATCCTCTTGTACCACTGTTTTAAGATTCTATCTTCAAGAATCTGGCAGTAAGATGTGGGAGCTCATTTTTATTCCATCTCTTATCCTGAAAAGTCCGTCTTGCAGATATGGAATAAAAATGATCTCCCAAAACTTACTGCCAGATTCTGGAAGATAAATTAAAGAATAAAGAGTGGTACAAGAAAATGTGGTGCTGGTCCTTCAAGAGTCACTCTCAATATGTCTGTCATTCAATCTGGGGTCATTTTTTAGGATCGAGGGAACAAATTATTAAATCGTGTGCATGATTTATAAATAGGGTGAACGAATTAGTAAAGTGTGCGCATGAGTTAGCCTACTATTTTTTTTTCTGCACGTCATGTGCGGGGCTCCGTAGTATTGCATCCTTCTCATGGGCATTTAATAATTTTTTACTTTTCAGTCTGAGTTAAATGTCTTTTTTTGGCTCAATTTATCTGTAAAAGAAAACGTACCTAATAATTATGCACACCTGAATATAAGGTGTTTTTCATTTCCAGCCTTCATGAACAATTATATATCACTTATAAATGATAATTAAATAAAAATTTCATTCATAAATGAAATTAATAGTAGTTATTATGATGAATGTGGATTGGAATTGGTAAGATGTGCCTGGAAAAAAAATATGATCAGAAAATCAACTTGCCTAATAATGTACAGTGGTTCAACCTTAATTTTTCGAAGCGAAGAGAATACTTTTTGTGCACAAAAACGACATGACTCATTATTGGCCGGCTCCTGCGACAGCATCAGACTCATGCGTCGTGCTGCTCATGTGTACATCGTCGACTAATACAGAGCCGGCCTTCTGACAAGGGAGGGGGGATATATTTAATATACTTAATAAAAAGAAGCAACAAGCATATCGCTGAGAAAAAAAGAAGAAAAAAAAATCGCTAAGAACACTGCATATCCCATACACAGGACATTTGACTGCACACAGGAAATACATTAGCCTAAGCGTTTAAACAAATAAGTATAAAATGTTTTTTTTCAGTACATCCATGAGATTTCCATGTTCCACTTTTAAGTTACGTGTCGCTTAGCCACAACCTACAGATCCAGCATAAACGGTGATACATTATATTTGTTATTAAAGTATCAACAACATTCAGAAGCATAAAACCAAGCACAGGTAGTGCTGTGTGCATGATTTTGCATGTAAGAATGCACGCAACGAGCGTTCTTTAATCACTAAAAAGATGAAAGATTGTTGCGATCTCACAAAGCTTCAATGACTGCACAATGATTCTTTAATAATAATGTCTGCACTTTTTAATCAGGATTTGCAAAGCATTCAGGTCTGAACAAAAAGGTCTGAGCGTTTTGAGCAGTGAGTGGATCCTAACATCTCATTGCGTTCCAGAAATCAACAGATTTGTCTGTGATTGGCTACATTGTTCAACACTGAAAAACAAGTTATTGGAAAGTCTGCCTATGCTTGAGCCCGTAAAGTGATCTTAGTTGTTGTTTAAAAAAAACCAACAACATTTTTATAGCCCATTTAAAGTGAATATTACAAACAAATTATTAGATGATAAAAATGAATAAATGTAACTGAACAAAAATTTACGTTGCATTTACTGTCCTGTGAAAACAGGGGGTGCTGCAGCACCCCCACTTCCCACGCCCATGAATAAAGTTATTTTTGTTTTGTTTTTACACACAAAAAGTATTCTCGTCGCTTTATAAAATTAAGGTTGAACCACTGTAGTTACGTGGAGTATTTTAACCATGTCTTTAGTACCTTTCTGGTCCTTGATGGAGGTAATTAAATTGCTGTCTATGGAGGAGTCAGAGAGTCTCCGGATTTCATCAAAAATATCTTAATTTGTGTTTCGAAGATGAACGAAGGTCTTACGGGTTTGGAACGACATGAGGGTGAGTAATTAATGACATAATTTTCATTTTTGGGTGAACTAACCCTTTAAATTTGGACACTGAGTTCAGGAGATAAAGGTCAACTCACGAAAAGTGAGAAGGACCATACTGTTAATTCAGTTATATCTTCGCAATACGACGACAAATCAAAATATTTTGCTATGTGCAAAATTTGGTGAATTTCAGATGAAAAAAATTATAGAAGGAAATGAAATCAGACTCAAGGATGCAGGTGCAAAAATAATCTTCTTTCTGGCCCCCAGGGTTCCAGATTTAAGATCCAAAATGCAAATTGGCCTATTATAGTGTTGGACGGATGTGTGTCTTTGCACCTGAGCAGATGCAAACATTTGGGACTGTCCTGCCAAGTTTGGGGTCTCTACGATTTACGGTCTCTGACGCCCATACATTTTTATGCCAGAAAAGAAGATGATGATGAAGAAGAGGAAGAGGAAAAAAAAAGAATCAGTACAAAACACAAATGGTTCCAACATCTTCTGTGATTGAACCCCAAATTATAGAGATCATAAGCTTATTACAGATTCAGTCACTCTTGATGCTGATCAGTAGTGTCTGCCAGGATTCAACAGTAGGGTGTTGATTTATAGATCAAGCCTCGTGGGATTCGAGCTCATAACATTTCAGTTATCAACCCAGAGCTTTAACCACTAAACTAAACCAACCTATTTACAGATTATTAACAGAATTAACACAATCACACAGTAACCAGCTAACCACTGACTACACATACTATAAGCCTTTAGTCCAATGTAAAGAACACTGAAAATGCGGAAGCGCCAAAGGCACATGCTCTAAATTTGCTATTACCAGGGCAATAATAAAGCATGTTACCTGTTTATTCGTGGCTGGTTTAGAATGAGCTGGTCTGAGCTCTTCATGGGTGGTTAATGGGGATTTAAAGCTGCTTTTGTTGATGTTTGCTGATGCTTTGTTGTGTTTACTGTGAACGTTTCGTCCTCTCTTCTTCAAGAGCGCTTGTTTTGATCTACTTATCTTCATTGCTTTATTCTCCACGCTTGAGTCAACACGATGTCCAAAAGCATCGCCCAGCATGATATCAGCTTCACTATATAGATAACTTTGTATCAAATACGCCTAGATGTAAACAAATACTGATGGTGATGATGATGATGTGGGATGTTTGCAGCTCTCGGTCGTATCTTGAGGTCCGCAGAAGGTGACAGTCGAGGAAGTTATCTGAATCAAATTTGTTTTGATCTCTGTCTTAGCTAACACTATAAAAATATCCGTTTATAGCGAGGTCCAATATAACTACATCGCCGTTTTTTAGTAATGGCTGTGTGGTGCACACCGCGCATGCGCCATATATTACATCATATTGGTTTGAAAAAAAAAAAATGATTTGAGACGTTAGAACACATTCTGTAAAGAATATAGAATACTGTTATTAATAATAGAATAATATAGGATTCATACCACTTATTACATTCCGCCAAAGTATTGACCGTATAAACAAATGTCAGACGAGTGCTTTAATTTGTGCTGAGCATCTTTTATATGGTGGCTCTACAGTCTACTGTATGAGTGGAACCTGACATTGAAACAAATCTCTTATGGCAATACACAAAACACATTACAACAGAACGATATTGTATTTTAATAAAGTATAAAAAGAGTTAACGTGTCAATTGTGTATAAATACGTACATATTTATACATTACTAAAGCGCATATAAGGGGCAAGAAGGCTTACTACATGTGGATTATTACATCTATCTATCTATCTATCTATCTATCTATCTATCTATCTATCTATCTATCTATCTATCTATCTAGATGTGTAGCACCCTCTACTGTTCGCCTCGAGTCACTGCTATCGGTTTTAGTGGGTAACGCACAAAACTGCGGACAACGTGGGGAATTACTGTTTACTTCTGAGCAAGGTTTGAGAATCGGTCGTCTCATGGAGCTCATCTCATGAAAGTTGACCCGAGGAAGGACGTTTCTACTGCGCGGAACTCTTGATAAAGCTGTGAAACGCTAATAGTACTACTGGGTTTGTGTCAAAGGCCCAGGCAGCGGATCACAGAAGCTCCTCCAGCCCGCTCGACAGGCTTGAGCTCCGGAGCAGCTGAAAGCGGACTCTCGCTCATCTCGAAACGAGAGCATGTCTCAAATCGGAGCGCCTCCTCGATGGAGGAATTGTCCCAGAAGAGGACAACCTGTGGCTGGTGAGCATCTATCAGATAGCCTTGTTGTCAATAAAGCTGGTCTGTTAATCCACTCTCAGTCTCAGTAATGCAATAATTTAGTTTGTTAGAGTTAGGCTGTTATGGAGAGCATAAATGTACTCAAGCCCAGAGCTGTATGACTGCAGCTTCAGTGAAGCCAGATTGAAACTCTAAATGCTTTCGGTCTAACAGATAGATACAATTAGCCTGTGCTCGTTTATAGCACTGACCAGTGCACTGTGTCGTTTGCCAAAATGAACCAATGATAACTTTGCCAAAATTAACCTATGATAACTTAATTTGCGTGTGTTTTTAAATGGGAGCATGTACGACTTCAAAATAGATACAAGGGCCACTCTAAACTTATTTGTTTTGTCTGGTTTAAAATTGAGTGGCTAGCCAGATTAGCTCGCTACACGCAGATCAACACAAGTTACGTCACTGAAAAAGAGGCGGGAGTTGTGTGTGTGTACGAATTCTACTATGGCGAGGGATTGATTCATGAATATTAATCACGTAATGTTACGTTCGGCCTCCTGATTTGCCAAGTGGCCGAACGTAAGACAAATCAGTAGGCCGAGACGTCGGCAGGATTTTAACGAATCGTACTATGGTGTAGGAATATGAGTAGATGTATGATATGACGTAATTAATATAATGAGATAATGCTGCGTCCCAGACGAGGTTGGACGTGGGAATTTACCAAATTAAATGCCCCACTTCAGACCTCAGTGAGTTCCAGGCAATCAGACATCACTTTCACATGCCGACCACATGATGTCGCCACGACACAACGAGAGCATACCGTGTTTTTGTGTCAAATTATGGCAAAAAAAAAAATGAATAAAAAAACAACGTAAAATCGCTTTGACGAACAGCTTTTATTATTAAATAAAATTAATGTCTAATGTTAAAGCCAGTGTTCTTACTTTTCCATGCATTTAGTTCATTTCATTTTTATTTTTGGCATCTAAGATCAGAGTAAATTTACTCGTATGAATACTTATGAATTAAAATAAATGCGCTACATGAATATTATTATTTGAATACCATGGTATTACCGTCCAATACCATTATTGTACTGTAGTACCATAGAAGTACTTTTTATAAAGGTTTCACTGAACCAAACCATCATGTTTATTAAAGGTCATGCCATGAAATTCTGTGATGATTTCTATCTTCAGGTAAATTTCTGCCCATGAAAACCATGCTTGGACCACGGTATGATGATAAAGTCCCTGAGGAGAACAGGTTTCATCCCAGCATGCTGTCCAACTATCTCAAAAGCTTGAAGGTATATGGAGGTTCCTCTTAAATTGATATGTAATACTCTATGTTCTGACTGAGCTGTGTTGATGTGATTCTGACCTGTCCACAGGTGAAGATGGGTTTGCTGGTAGACCTGACGAACACTAGCCGCTTCTATGATCGAGCTGAGATAGAAAAAGAGGGAATCAAATATGTGAAACTTTCCTGTAAAGGGTATGTGAACCTCAGAATATCAATGCTGTGTTTTTTTCTTTCTTGCTTTTGAAATGTAATGGTTCATAAGAGAAGATCCCAGCAAGCATACAACACTTTGCAGTGTTTCATTTTGGTTTCTGTTAGGTTATTGTCAATGTATAATGTTTAAAAAATTAGCAAAAGCACTCCTGAAATGAATATAAATAAATAACCAAAACATGACATCTAGTTTACATATTCAAATAATAAAAAAAAACAAATAAATAAAATAAATTTAAAAAAATCATTGGGTAACAAACTGTAAACTAAAATATATTACAATACAATACAGTGTTTTTAAACTAAATTAAAAGTTTTATTATAAATTATTCTAAATAAATGTATAAATATTCAAGGGTTCTAACAGTTGACTTTTTTTGCCATCAACCGACAATGACTGCAAAACATTTTACTTAAGCATATTATGATTATTCATATAACTTTTTAATTAGAAGAGGCTTTTTGAATTGGTGAACGAGACATGCATTCCATGAAAATCTGTATTATTATGTTCTGATGATATATTTCTACAGTGTAGCTGCGCTAATATGATCATTTGAAGATGGTGTTGATCCAGTGTGAAAAAAGGACACAAATAAAACAATACATGACTTTTTTTTGTCAATATAGATATGGACAGTTGCATGAAAAAGTATGGGAATCGCTTGCAGAATCTGTGAAAATGTGAATATTTTTAACAAAATAAGAGAGATCATACAAAATGCATGTTATTTTTTATTTAGTACTGTCCTGAGTAAGATATTTCAAATAAAAGATGTTTACATATAGTCCACAAGACAAAAAAATAGCTGAATTTATTAAAATAACCCTGTTCAAAAGTTCCATTGGTTCTTAATGCTGAGAGTCGTTACCTGGATGATCTACAACTGTTTTTTTTGTTTTGTGATAGTTGTTAGAGTCCTGCAGATTCTTCAGTTTTCGAGTGTGTGTGTTTTTTTTTTTTGTTTTTTTTTTCGCAAAGCTATTTGAGCCCTTTCCAGCTGTGACTGTATGATTCTAAGATCTTTACACACTGAGGACAACTGAGGGACTCAATTGTTATCACCCCCGGCTCCTAATGCATCGTGTTTCCTTCTGGAGAATCAGTGAATGTTTGAACATTTTTTAATAGTTGAGTTTAAGACCCTCAGTTGTCCTCAGTGTGAAAAGATGGATCTCAAAATCATACAGTCACTGCTGGAAATGGTTAAAATATGCAAAAAATCCTTGAAAACTGAAGAATCTGCAGGACCTGGAGGAATTTTCTGAAGAACAGAGCTCAGTTTAACTGCTCAGGACAAACAAGAGACTCATGAACAACCATCACAAAACATAAAAACAGTCGTGGAGCATCAGGTAACCACACACAGTATTGAGAATCAATGGTTCACATACTTATGAATGGGGTTATTTTAATACATTCAGCTATTGTTTTGTCTTGTGAACTAAGTGCAAACATCTTTTATGTAAAATATCTTACTCAGGACTGTACTAAACAAAAAATAACATGCATTTTTTTATTATCCCTCTTATTTTATTAAAATAATTCTCATTTTCACAGATTCTGCAAGTGATTCCCATACTTTTTCATGCAACTGTATTTAATTATAATATATTATGTTTTAAAATATAATATATTATATTTTAAAATATAATATATATATTTTAAAATATAATACAATATAATATAATATAATATAATATATATTTTCACCTGCTTACATGTTAAATACAACCCATCTGACATTATTCTCTGAAAAAAAAAAAAAGTTGGATAATCGCTGTATGAATTTTAAGACCCAGTATACTTAAGGCGAAAATTGAATTGATGAAATTTTATAAGTTTTATAAGTTTTTCCAAAATGATGGTGTTTTACAGTTTGATTCTGTTTTAGAACAGATTGCTAGTGCAAACTTTACAAAAAACTTGGGGCCGGCTGTTAAACACCTTTGAACTGCCATTGGTCCATGATGATTATATAATTTGTCATTTAAAGTTAAAAGGGGATCAGGCCTTTGCTGTTGCGGGTCTGAGCCTCTGGAATAGTCTTCCTCAGGAACTTAGAGAGGTCTCATCTTTAAATACTTTTTAAAGTTTTAAATCAAAAGCTACTTCTTGTCTTTAGCCTTTGAGAGGGTGGGCTAGTCTTTGTTGTTTTAGTAGGATGTGTGTTGTTTTAAGTTGTGTGTTGTTTTCTTGATTGTACAGCACTTTGGTCTGCAGGTGCAGTTGTAAAGTGCTTTATAAATAAAGTGAATGAATGAATGAATTTGTGGGTGTGGCTCTGGTGCTCTTTGACATGGATATCTTTAAAGGTTTATTTTACTTTCCAAAGAATATATTGAGCATTAAAATGTGTGAAATCTTAATTTTATCGAGTTGAATTTGCATGAGAATGCTCAGACTGCCTTTAAATTTTACTCTTTAGTATGAATAAACCTTTATGTGTCACTTTTATTCTGTGTGAACATGATCTCTTAACTGCTGAAGATGGTGTTGTTCTAGCCACTCAAAGACATCAGACCTGTTGGCTGCAGTATGATGTCATTGCTAATGGATGTCTGAGTGCCATTCGCAGCCTTTCTGCTGTAGCTGACATGCTAGCTTTGATCTGTCATGTTAAAATCAATGTGTTTGTGTCTCTTTCAGTCATGGTGAATGTCCCACAGTAGAGACTACAGAGATGTTCATCAGACTGTGCGAGCACTTCATAGAGAAGACACCCACCGAGCTCATAGGTAAGACCAGCCAGCTCAGCTTTGACACTTTTGCTTGATTTTGTTTTTGCAAACCTTAAATCTTGATACCGATGATTACACCGTGTCCTATTGGCCCGACGCAACTTGCAGTTTGTTTTGCTGAAAGTACTGTCAAAGTCGTCCATGTGACTTGTGTGCTGAATTCTAAGAGTTATTTTTCTCAAATGAAGAACAATCTGCAGGTTTTAAAGTGCCCCTATTATGTTTTATCAGGTATAATCTTTCATGCAGTTTGTAATATAGCTGTTTGTGAATGTAAAAGGGCTGCAAAGATTAAAGTGCAGATAAATTAAGTTATTGGCTGAATCCCAAATGGCACACTTCTATGCACTTTCGGTCTTGTGGACTTACAATGGCTGCCGCGTGCACGTGCCCATTAAGTCCATGGGACCGTAGAGTGTCCCATTCATCATTTTAGGTTTCAGAAGGGTGCATTTTAGGGCCCCTTTGCAGCTGCTATGCACCCTCGATGCGCACTTCAGCTGAGCTTGCAAGTCTGTGAGCTACGCAGTGGACTATACACGGCAGTCAAAGCGGCATTACGTCATGAAAGTGCAGACTCAGAGGAAGATTCACCGATTCATGATTCAAAAATAGATTTCAAGATCAATGCATAATTGCATATGCATCGTCAGTATTTGTAATCGATGCATTGAGAAAACGAGTGAATCATTACACACATCGTTCCAAGTTTAAACATGATTAAACATGAATGTTATAAACAGACGACTACGACAATACATGGTTTATCTGTGTTCTTCAAGCCTTCTTGCATATTTCCATAATAATAATAGATTTATAATGCAATGCTATTAAAAATGCTATTTCAAACACTCGACTGACATTATGAAGTGAGTTTGGAGTAAAAACACATTATTAAATGTTGTCTTTTGTTGGACAAGATGTTCACAAACGCTTCTCATGTTTAGAAAGTTTGTATGTTTGACTTATGTTGCTTTTTCAAATGCAGTGCTCTCAGATGGAGCGTCATTTACTACTGATCACAGAGCAGCTCTTCACTAACATGCTGTGTACATACTTATATAATTAAAGTCTTTGTGATGTCATAATCGCACTAAGCCAAATCGTGATTTTGATTCAATTTCGATTAATCACGCAGCCCTAGTACCCCTTAATCACTATGCCATCTGACCAATCAGAGTAGAGTAGACCAATGACAACAGACTATGCCATCTGACCAATTAAAGCAGAGTAGACCAATCACAACAGACTGAGATATCTGACTAATCAGAGCAGAACAGGCTCTAGGAAAGGATGGGTTTAGAGAGTGTACCTGCAGTGTATAATATGATAAAAATAAAGTGTTTTTTGACCTTTCATGCAAGTAAATCTTTTGTAGGAGACTCCAAAACAAAATTAAGAACCTTTAAAATAATGTAACTGGGGCACTGTAGGAATTATTGTCCTGGAAATAATCTTCTCAAATACAGTTGTGCATATCCATATATTTTGCAGAAAGCCTTGACACTAAACTCAACTGGTTCTCGGTGTGTCGTAACTGAATGCGACAAGTTTGACTATGCTCAAGTGCAAATGAGATTTCAGAGTTACTGAAAGTGAAAATGCTGTGCTAAGAAACACAACTAGAGCCATCCAGAATATATTTAATATTTAATATGCACTTACAGTATCTCACAGAGTGAGAAGTGAGTACACCCCTCACATTTTTGTAAATATTTTATTATATCTTTTCATGTGACAACACTGAAGAAATGACACTTTGCTACAATGTAATTTAGTGAGTGTACAGCTTGTATAACAGTGTAAATTTGCTGTCCCCTCAAAATAACTCAACACACAGCCATTAATGTTTAAACTGCTGGCCACAAAAGTGAGTACACCCCTAAGTGAAAATGTCCAAATTGGGCCCAGTGTTTTGCCACCATTATTTTCCAGCACTTCCTTAACCCGCTTGGGCATGGAGTTCACCAGAGCATCACAGGTTGCCACTGGAGTCCTCTAGCACTTCTCCATGATGACATCACGGAGCTGGTGGATGTTAGAGACCTTGCGCTCCACCACCTTCCGTTTGAGGATGCCCCACAGATGCTTAATGGGGTTTAGGTCTGGAGACATGCTTGGCCAGTCCATCACCTTTACGCTCAGCTTCTTTAGCAAGGCAGTGGTCGTCTTGGAGGTGTGTTTGGGGTCGTTATCATGTTGGAATACTGCCCTGTGGCCCAGTCTCCGAAGGGAGGGGATCATGCTCTCATAATTCATGGTTCCCTCAATGAACTGTAGCTGGCAGCACTCATGCAGCCCCAGACCATGAAACTCCCACCACCATGCTTGACTGTAGGCAAGACACACTTGTCTTTGGACTCCTCACCTGGTTGCCGCCACACACACTTGACACCATCTGAACCAAATAAGTTTATCTTGGTCTCATCAGACCACAGGACATGGTTCCAGTAATCCATGTCCTTAATCTGCTTGTCTTCAGCAAACTGTTTGCGGGCTTTCTTGTGCATCATCTTTAGAAGAGGCTTCCTTCTGAGATGTCAGCCATGCAGACCAATTTGATGCAGTGTGCGGCGTATGGTCTGAGCACTGACAGGCTGACCCCCCACCCCTGCAACCTCTGCAGCAATGCTGGCAGCGATCATACATCTGTTTCCCAAACACAACCTCTGGATATGACGCTGAGCACGTGCACTGAACTTCTTTGGTCGACCTTGGCGAGGCCTGTTCTGAGTGGAACCTGTCCTGTTAAACCGCTGTATGGTCTTGGCCACCATGCTGCAGCTCAGTTTCAGGGTCTTGGCAATCTCCTTATAGCATATGCTATCTTTATATAGAGCAACAATTCTTTTTTCAGATCTTCAGAGAGTTATTTGCCATGAGGTGCCATGTTGAACTTCCAGTGACCAGCATGAGAGAGTGGGAGCAATAACACCAAATTTAACACACCTGCTCCCCATTCACACCTGAGACCTTGTAAAACTAACAAGTTACGAGACACCGGGGAGATAAAATGGCTAATTGGGCCCAATTTGGACATTTTCACTTATGGGTGTACTCACTTTTGTGGTCAGCGGTTTAGACATTAATGTCTGGTGTGTTGAGTTATTTTGAGGGGACAGCAAATTTACACTGTTATACAAGCTGTACACTCACTACTTTACATTGTAGGAAAGTGTAATTTCTTCAGTGTTGTCACATGAAAAGATATAATAAAATATTTACAAAAATGTGAGGGGTGTACTTCTGTGAGATACTGTATGTGGAGTAAAATGTTGGACCAATGAGATTTGACTGTGGACAGGGCAACCCAACACAATGTGACAAAAATAGACAAAAATAAATAATTTAAATTAATTTGATATAATTTTAAATCATTTGATAAATGGTTTTGTAAATAAATTGAAATCATAAATGCACAGATAAAACCTCTTTTCAAACATATCTTATCAACTAAAATGAATGTGTTTTTTAAATAAGGTTTGATACGCATTTAGATATATGATACGATCAAGTTAAAAAAATATGTATATGAGAATGAAAGTAAAATGATATTGCATGCAATGTAATACTTTAATACTATTTAAAAGAATATGGCTGAACCATCCAGTCCTAAAGCACTGAGCAGTGACAGTCACTCATAATGACCTGAGAAATGAGGCATCATTGGGAGCTAAGTGACAGATGCAGACTTTATTGAGTCAGTGACACACAGCAGTGAACTCTATGAATAATTCTTATCATTGCTTATTTGCAGCAAATGTCTGTGAGATGAAATGTGTGTGTATATGCAGATGTCATACTGTGTGACGCCTGCAGATGTCATACCTCTGTATTTCATCTATATATACATCTGCAGACGTTCATATTTGACTCAAATCAAAGTGACTGTGCCAATAACAGGCAGAAGTCACAAACTGTGTTGGGTAAACTATATGAAAATTACTAATTGCTCGTTAGATGCTTTACTTACAACATTGAAATACACTGTTCAAAAGTTTGGGGTCGGTAATGTTTTTAAAAGAAGTTTCTTCTGCTCACTAAGGCTGCATTTATGTGATTAAAAATACAATAAAGTACTGTAATACTGTGAAATATTATTTCAATTTAAGATGTTTTCTATTTGAATATATTGAAAAATGTAATTTATTCCTGTGATCAAAGCTGCATTTTCAGCATCATTACTCCAGTCTTCAGTGTCACATGATCCTTCAGAAATGATTCTAAAATGCTGATTTGCTGCTCAAGAAACATTTCTGATTATTATCAATGTTGAAAACCATTTTTAGAAAGTTCAAAAGAGCAGCATTTATTTGAAATAGAAATTGTTTGTAACGTTATTAAATTAATTTTGATCCATTTAATGTGTTGCATTACTTTCACTGAATGAAAGTGTTAATTTCTTAAAAAAATCTTGCTGACCCCAAACAGTAGTTTAAATTCAAATATATCAATTTTAGAATGTTTACATATTGAAATATTTTCAATCTCTATATTGTCACCTAATCTTTTTTTAGTTTATGGTGTACTGTGAGACCCTGATCATCCTGTTAAAGTTTAATTTGGGAAACTGACTGATTAAACATAATGTACATATTGAGTTTGGCCTGTTGGAGGCGCTCTTGAGTTACGTTAATGCACTGCATGGCCCCTACAGAACCTGCTAAATGAGATGGAAGGCTGAGGATGGAATATTATGAATGTCATTGTTATCACCACGGTAACAGTGTGATTGACACTGCAGGGAACATGAGCACCAGAGACATGCAAAAGAAAGACACATGAAGAGAATTTGAGCTCAGGGCAGTAAGAGGAAGACATGTGAAGTGCTAGATTACTGTTATTGGCCGTCTCTGATTAATAATCAGTTAAATTAGCTACACTGGGGCGTGAAACTTACAGCGTGGGACCATGATTTATTTAACTTATTCATAATTCATCAAAGTACTCTAGATAATTAGTGTTTGCAAGCACTACTATTACTTGTTGAGGAAAAGTGCATTACTTTTACTTTTTTCTAACTAATAAGACTCAACATTTTGACATGGCAGACAGTAAAACAGGAAAAAAAATCCTGTATACTTTCACTGAAGGAGGAGGAGGCAAACCATCTTTTGAGACCAGAATATCACAGAAAGAGACTGGAAGGTGGGGTCTTTTGACTTACATTCAAACCTTATCTTAGATTTAACAATTTAAAATAAATAAATGGGGCTGCACAATTAATCAAAATAATACAGAAATTTATGTGTGATAAATAATACTATTATTTAAATAAATACTATTGTATCCTGGTTATCAAATCAAAGGTTGCAATGTATGTTGCGCTCAATGCGCTGTCTGTTTTCTGTGTGTGTGTGTTTTGTTTTTTTCGTTTTTTTGGCGTGCATCTTATAATAGTGTGTTTTCAGATTAGCTCGGTTCACAGTAAATGCTGCTTCTCTTGAACTCCATCTCTGCAAGAGCTGTGAGTTTAACGTGCATTTGGGAACATAATGTGCACTAGGTTCACTTACTTACATTCACATTCGCACAATTTCCAACATTTTTGTGGACAGACGTTTACAGAATTTCAACAATATTCTGCCAAAATAATAGATGAATATTTTTTATTATTTGTGTTTGTTGCTTCTTGTAAAGAGTGAACCCCCTTAAAATGACCTGCTTTCCATTAGCAGTAGAGTGTTTGTTCTTTCAGCAATATCAATGTGAGACATTTTCAAATGAAATGAAATGTCATATAGCAGTTCAAATCACAACATATGACAAAATAATCACAATATACACTGATGAGCCATAACATTATGACCAGTCACAGGTGAAGCAAATATCATTGATCATCCCTTAAAGGATTAGACCACTTTTAAATAAACTTTTCCTGATAATTTGCTCACCCCCATGTTATCCAAGATGTCCATGTCTTTCTTTCTTCAGTCGAAAAGAAATTAAAGTTTTTGATGAAAACATTCCAGGATTTTTCTCCTTATAGTAGACTTCAATGGGCACCAAACGGTTGAAGGTCAAAATTAGCTTCACTGCAGCTTCAAATTGTTCAAAACGATCCCAGATGAGAAAAAAGGGTCTTATCTAGTGAAACCATCGCTCATTTTCTGAAAAAATGGAAAATTATATAAGTTTTAACCTTAAATGCTCATCTTGAACTAGCTCTCTTCTTCTTCTCTATTAGAATTCCAGCAGTGCAGACACTGCTAAGTGTATTACTGCCCTCCACAGGCCAAAGTTTGAACTAATTGTTACATACTTTTGAACTAGTATATTGCATATAAAAATTAGTTCAAACTTTGACCTGTGGAGGGCAGTAATACGCTTAGCAGTGTCTACATTGCTGGAATTCTAATAGAGGAGAAGAAGAAGAGAGCTAGTTCAAGATGAGCATTTCTGGTTAAAACTTATATAATTTTCAATTTTTTTTCAGAAAATGAGCAATGGTTTCACTAGATAAGACCCTTATTTCTCATCTGGGATCGTGTAGAACAATTTGAAGCTGCAGTGAAACTAATTTTGACCTTCAACTGTTTGGTGCCCATTGAAGTCCTCTATAAGGAGAAAAATCCTGGAATGTTTTCATCAAAAACTTTAATTTCTTTTCGACTGAAGAAAGAAAGACATGGGCATCTTGGATGACATTGGGGTGAGTAAATTATCAGGAAAAGTTAAACAAGGCCACATATTAAAGGATTAGTTCACTTTAAAATGAAAATGTACATATACATCCTAGGTGTATATGACTTTCTTCTTTCTGATGAACACAATCGGTGTTCCAACGCATCTAGGCTTTATGATGCCAACGAGTATGAGCTGAGGAAAGTGCATCCATCCATCCATCGTTAACGTCCTCCACACAGCTCTGGGGGGTTAATAAAGGCCTTCTGAAGCAAAGCAATGCATTTTTGTAATAAAAATATCCGTATTTAACAAGTTGTAAAGTAAAATATCTAGCTTCTGCCAGACCACCTCTCGCAGTTCAAAATGCTTACTCTATGTCCTACGTAAAGCGTTTTGCTTTTTATCGCAAGTTGGATATGGAAGGCGGTCTGGCGGAATCTAGATAACTTGTTAAATATATTGAGTCCTGTTTTCTTTTACATCCACGTGGATGGCCGTGTACGAGTGTGCTGTTTACCTGGGCAAGTGATGCACCAGGATGCACTGTAGGATGATGACAAGCTGGTGGAGGAAGTGTGATGCTCTGGGCAATTGTCCTGGGTCCAGCCATACATGTGGACGTACAGTTGCAATCAGAAATATTCAACCCCCTCACCTCAAAAGACATTATAGTGATGTTGATAAAAGATAATGAAAATCAATGAAAAAAAAAAAAACCTTGTGAAATAACAAAAAAATATTTATTGAAACATACGAGTTAGTTTGACAACAGAAGTTGACTTAACTTTGAAGTTTAAATGAAAATTGTAACTCTTGTATAACATGAGCATGTGCAGTATTATTCAACCCCCAGCTTCAGTACCTTGTGGAGTGTCCTTTATTTTTTATAACTTCTAACAAACGGTTTCGATAAGTGCTGACAAGGGTCTTACACCTCTCGATTGGAATCTTTGCCCATTCTTCACATGCAAAGGTCTGTAACTCAGTGATGTTTGATGGCTTCCGTGCTGCAACTGCCTTCTTCAAATCCCACCAAAGATTTTCAATTGGATTTAAATCTGGTGACTGAGAAGGCCACTCCAGGATGCTCCAGCATCTTTTCCCCAACCAAGCATTAGTTGATTTGGAGGTGTGCTTGGGATCATTGTCTTGCTGGAAGATCCAATGATCACCAAGGTTTAATTTGTCCACAGAAGGCATCACGTTCTTTTTTAAAATGACCTGGTATTTCTGGGAATTCATGATGCCAGGTACATGATCAAGATTGCCAGTTCCTGCCGCAGAAAAACAGCCCCACATCATCAATGACCCACCTCCGTGCTTGACCGTGGGGATGGTATTCTTTTGGTCATAAGCCTGACCTTTTGCACGCCAGATGTACCGCTGGTCCATATGTCCAAAAAGTTCCAGTTTGGTTTCATCAGTCCATAGAACTGTCTCCCAGAACTCTGTAGTTTTATCCAAATTCCTCCTGGCATATTCTAGTCGACTCCTGATGTTCCTTGAGGTCAAGAGTGGAGTGCGTCTTGGGGTCCGGCCATGAAGTCCTTGATTATTCAGTGCACGTCTTATAGTTGCCACTGAAGCACTTGTACCAGCTCTCATCAGGTCATCCTGTAGCTTTCTTGCAGTCACACGGGGGTTTTTCTTAGCTGTCCTGACTAAGATGCTAAGGGCCCTTGATGAAATTGTGGGCTTTCTTCCACGGCCAGGAAGGTTTGCAGCTGTTCCATAAGTTTTAAACTTCCTTATAATGCTCCCAATGGTGTCTCTTGGAATGTTAAATATTTTGGAAATCTTCTTATACCCAAGGCCCTTCAGATGTGATGAAATAATCTCCTCTCTCAGCTTTTGTGGAAGCTCCTTTGTCTTTCCCATGATTGCAGCTCACCTTGAACACCTTCATGGTTGGGGTTTATATATGCATCACAGCTGAAGCAAATGAAGGATCGTTATAGAGTATAAAAACTATAAAAACTGTCAGAAAGCTTTAAAAGTAACAATATTATATAGGGGTTGAATAATTGTGACATGGCTATCTTAACAAAATACACTGTTACACAAAAATACTACATCATACATTTTCTTTGTTGATTTTATGCATCACTTAACTCATAAAGAAGTCATCCAAAGCAGAATCCCGCACTTTGAAAAGATTTTTATTCATAAATCCTTAAAACTCTTTGGGGGTTGAATATTTCTGATTGCAACTGTACATTTGACAAGTGCCACCTACCTAAACATTGCTGCAGACCAGGTACAGCCCTTATGACAATGGTGTTCAGCAGCATGATGCACCCTGCCACACTGCACACATTGTTTAGGAATGGTTTATTAAGGAACAAGAGTTCAGGGTGTTTCCCTGGCCTCCAAATTCCCCAGATCTCAATCCAGTTGAGCAACAAGTTTGATCCATTCTCAACATTTTATTTTGACTTTTTTTCTCAAAATTTAACACGTTTTTTCTCTAAACACAGCGACTTTATTTTAGAAATTTAATGATTTTATTCTCACCTTTGTATTTTGACTTTTTTTTCACTAAATTTAATGTTTAATCTCCCATTAATGACTTTAATCTTGAGATGGTTTTATTTTTTTTTTATTATTGCTTGACCCTAATCCTCTTCTGTACTTTATTCAACAAGGCTGAATATTATAGCACAACTATTTTCATCATTGATCATAATTAGAAATGTTTCTTGAGCAGCAAATCATCATATTAGAATGATTTCTGAAGAATCATGTGATACTAAAGACAGAATTAAGGGCGGTTCACAAAGAACACTTTTTTCCATTTCATGGCGTTACTTTTCCATTGTTTTTCTATGTAACCTCGCTAGATGGACGTGTTTGACATTTGCACTCGTGTCTTGCATGTTTTGCAGCATCTGGAGCATGACACAGTGTTCTAAAATTGCAACGCTCAAATTAAAAGAAGTAAAAAAAAAAAGTTCAGCATCTCGAGTTTTTCAAAGCAAAAACTAGGGCTGTCGCAGTGAAGGAAGTTTCCCTTGCCGTGATTTTGAGTGGCTCAATTATTGCCATTTAAAAAAAAAAAAAAAAAAAAAGAAAAGCTATATAAAAAGGGCTGTGTGGTCAGTAAGGCACAAAGATGAAGGAGATTCAAAACAAAACAGGCAGGAGAATAACGCAACCACACAATGCATAAATTGACCAAGAACAACTGAAACACAGGGCTATATATAATAAACTAGACATATGTGAAGTCAATACGTAACTATAAAAACTGAAAGAGAACTTCACCAGAAACCAATAAAAACCAAAACTAAACAGAGCGGAGAAACATGAACTAAAGGAAACAGAATATCAAAATAAGGGTCCACATAAAAACATAAACCTGACAATAAGCTTGTTAGGCTATTGTTATATGTATAAAAGTTAGTTCAAGATCCTTGAATCTGACTAGATGAGAGGCTTTCTAAGACTTCTGATATTTTACCAGCATCAGCACTGCTCATCTCTGTGCATTCTAGAAAGGCTTTCAGTCAGTGCAGGTTACATTGTTACGCAACTAGGTGGTGGCAAAGGGACTGTCTTTGAGTGGAGTCATTAAACCGTTCATTTAACTAATACATTCAAAAACGCTGATTCATTCATGAATTAAACAATGTGTTGAAATTATTTTAACTTTGAGCGCCACTTTACAAGGCTCAACCGAACAGGTAACGGGGTAACGCTGAAGCTGATGCTTCTTTTCATATAGACCATGGCATTGATTCAATGCATTGACCAGCACTGATGTCATTCATGCGAAATGCCCTTAAACATGGAACTGATGCTACAACAAAGATATCTGTACACACTACACAGAGTCATAATTAAGTAGAAAGGAGCCATTTGATTATTAACTTGTTTTACACTTAATGCATGTGTATTGAATGTTAGATAAGAAAAGTATAGCCTTATGGGGAAAAAAGAAGTAAAAATGTGAACATCATAGTTGCTTGCGTTCCTCTGCGATTGGATTGTTGGTATTGCAGGATTACAATATGGCAAACATTATGCTAGTGAGTGTCTGTTTCTGCATCTGTCGTAACCTGAAAACACTAATTTCTTGCTCATATTTTTGTTTTTGTGGCTTAATGTCAGGAATATTCCACATGTTTCGCCACATGGAGAAAACAAACTTTAGGGATTCTAGATTCATCTTCTAATGGTAAATGTTACACTAAGGTAAAAGCCGTAGGAGATGCTTGAGTAACAGATGTTTTCATTAGTTTATTTACACACAAAACACATTTTTACTTGCATTTGATTCCTGTCAAATGTGTAATGTTAACTTGGATGCTGTTTTCCAAATTATAGAATAATAGTGGAGTCTATGAAACAACACAAACAGAGTTGGAGTGGCCAAAAAATGGGCTTCTTCAAACTTGCCACCCTTTGTCTAGATTCCAGCTCTGTTCAGTCTAGATGCTTTCAAAACCAACTTCACAAGGTGCATCTTGGGATGCTATATCCAAATGAAACAGCTTTTTTGGGGAAAAAATTGGGACAGGACTTGTTTTTGTCCATTGGGAATTAATTTTAGATTCATGTGAATAGAGTTGCTGTTACATTAGTAAAATTTTGGTGAAAAAGGTCCATTAGTGTAGCGTCCATTTACTTACCAGCTTGAACCCAATGCAAAACGTGCATGTGGAAATCTTTTCGCCCTGGACAATGGTAAATGTGACTGTACCTCCACAGGATGCTGAAGGGGGGGGATTGAAATTCTTCTTGGACAACTTGTATTGCCCAGCCGTTGCATGCATCATCAGAGAAGAGAAGTCATTGCGAGGGGGCAGACATTATTAATGCTTTTGAATTAAGGGTTATGAGGGCAGGTGTTTTTTTTTGTTTTTTGTTTTTTGTTTGTGTGCATGTAGAAATCACTTATAATAAATGCTCCAATATTCCATTTAAAAAGTAAGAATAGTCTCTTTTGATTGTGGTGACTTTAGACTGTATGGAATATATAATATATAAATATAATCAAAGATGACTGTAAAAATAAATTTGCATTGTTTATCCTTTTGATCTTTAATTCATAAAATTAGCAAAAATCTAATGTTTCATTGAAGGAAAATAATTGAAAGTGGGGGGAAAATCACTTTATGAAATAAATGTTTTTCTCCAAAACACGTGTGCCACAATTATTGGCACCCTTTTCTACAATACTTTTTGCAACCTCCTTTTGCCAAGATAACAGCTCTGAGTCTTCACCTATAATGCCTGATGAGTTTGGAGAACACCTGACAAAAGATCAGAGACCATTCCTTCATGTAGAATCTCTCCAGATCCTTCAGATTCCTAGCTCCATGTTGGTGGTGCTTCTCTTCAGTTCACTCCACTCATTTTCTTTAGGATTCAGGTCAGTGGACTGGGATGGCCATGGCAGAAGCTTCATTTTGTGCTCAGTGACACATTTTTGTGTTGGTTTTGATGTTTATTTTGGATAATTGTCCTGATAGAAGATCAAACCACGGCCCATTATTGGATTTTCAGCAGAAGCGGTCAGGTTTTGATTTTTTTTTTTTTTTTATCTGTTGGTCTTTGATAGAATCCATGATACCATGTATCTGAACAAGATGTCCAGGACCTCCAGCAGAAAAATAGGGGCACAACATTAAAGATCCAGCAGTATATTTAACCGTGGGTATGGGGTAATTTTTATCCATGTGTGCACCAAACCCATCTGGTGAGTTTGCTGCCAAAAAGCTCTTTTTTTTAAGTTTCATCTGACCATAGAAGCCATTCCCATTTGAAGTTCCAGTCATGTCTGACAACTGAATATGCTGGAGATTGTTCCTGGATGAGAGCAGAGGATTTTTCTTGAAACCCTCCCGAACAACTTATGATGTAGGATCATTTTTTTTAGGCTTTCTGAGACTCAAGACTAGGGTTGGGTATCGTTTGAATTTGAACGATTCCGATTCCGATTTCGATTCCTTGTTTCGATTCCGGTTCCTAACGATTCTCGATTCCGATTCTTTTTTTTAAGAGGCAGGGTCAAAAAAGTTTAGGATATTTTAAATGAGCTAGGTAACCAATGGTCTTTCTGAAGGAAATAGTCTGACCTTCTCCATCAATTTTAATTCTATGAACTTTTTACTTTTTATGAACTTTACTATGAATTTCTCACAGGGCTGTTTTCAACTACAATATAAATATCAAATCTATGAACTTGAATTTAGTTATGAATTTATTAATTTAGTTTAGGCCTATATCATTTGATGCACCGATCGAAATTACTGAAAATTTGCGTCCGAAACAGCAATTTACGCGCTTGTCTGAAGGGAACCTTATAGCCTATACGCAAATTTGTGTCTAACTTAGAATTTAGACCAGCTAAAATATATTGTTAGACCAAAAATATCTTATCAGTTAATTAAGTAAAAAAGACATGTAATAAAGTAGCCTAATAAAGAAATTTAATAAAAACAAAAAGACGTATATTGCTTCAGCCTTATTCAAAGGCCGCAGAAACATGGGTTCGTTTGTTACGCACTTCAATCCATTCCACACCCGACTTTATTGGTTTTCTTCCTATTTATTAAATACAGGCAATTGGTTGATGAAACATTGATTGAAATTAAGATACAATTTCTACAAAACGAAATTCACTTTAAAGAAAGACTTACTATAAAACAAAACTTAATGAAGTGGTCAAACTCGCTGCATGTCTCCCGACATCGCGCATCCGTCATGATGTTCACTTTTCATAATCAAAACATAGGTGAAATTTAAAAAATAATAATAATATTAGGCTATAGCCCAATATTTAAATATAAATATGAAACTAAATTGGCTATTTTTATCCCTCTGGCCGATGAATGCGCCGGCGCGTTCTGATGGATTTTTTCCTCATGACAGCTGAAACAACTTAAAACAGGCCTTCCGTCATTTTTGGCGATTGCCTAGATTAGTGCAAGACTACAAATGGTCTACTTTTATTTGTGTACGCTCACAATAACAACAAAACCTTGTGCTTTTGTAAAATAAAATAAAGAAAAAACAGGGTGCGCTTTCAGCATGTCTCTCTGCGAGAATCTTTCTGAAACGTCTCAAAAGTGAACTTAAACTCAGCGAATAATTGTACCTAAAAGAAAGAAACATCTCCATTCGATAAGAAATTTGTAGGTCTGTGTTAAATAATAGGCGTTCTATCCGCTGGAGTGTGTTGTTTCTGAAATCCTGGCCAGTGCTCGTTGCTGCTGTTATCAGTTCTCATGCAACAGACAATCGAGCGTTTTGTTCTGGTAAAAGCACAAAACAAAATGCACACAACGTGTCCTTGCTCTTGATGTACAATCACTGATGAACACCTTTGGTTTTAATGAGGAAATTAGCCTAAATATTTATTCCTGCCAGTATTTTAGTCTGCGTTATCAAAATCACTAAACATATAGGCTAGGCCTATATAGCATATATAATATTATTCTATAATAACATCAAATGAATCAGTGCAATGACAATTCACCACATGATTCACTGTTAAATCAGTTTTTGTAAACTGTGGTTGAGACGGACTCAGGTGCATAACAAATTTTAATACATGACATCACTGCTTGTGGGAGGGGCCCATCTCATTCTTTGCGGGGGGGCCTCACAGACATGCGTACCGCCATTGCTCTGAGGTGCTTTATCATGTTCGACGTGCACCCTCCTATGCACGAAACAATCTTGCCGCAAATGTTGCATTTTGCCGAGATTTCGTTCTGTTTAGAAAAGTGAAGCCACACCTTGGACCGCCGACGCACGCTATCCATGTCCGACTCGCTCGGTTATGCCAACACTTCCGGTGGACGCTTTCTTCGTTGGTGTTCAGCGGTTTCTTCTTCCAGTCGGCGGACTGTGAATCGAAACTAGGAATCAAAATTTAAACTTTTGAACGATTCCAGGAAAATCGCAAAGCTAGTCCCGGTTCCAATCGATACTCGATACTCGATACCCAAGCCTACTCAAGACTCTAATCTCTGCAGTTCTCCAGCTGTGATCCTTGGAGAGTCTTTGGCCACTCAAACTTTCCTCCTCACTGTGCATTAGGACGATTTAGACACATGTCCTCTTCCAGGCAGATTTGTAACATATTTGGTTGATTGGAACTTCTTAATTATTGCCCTGATAGTGGAAATGGGGATTTTCAATGCTTTAGGCAAGGCAAGGCAAGGCAAGCCAATTTTATATGTATAGCACATTTCATACACAATGGTAATTCAAAGTGCTTTACATAAAGAAGAATAATAAAAATAGAACATAAGGAATAGAAATAACAGTAAAAACAGATAATTTTAGGAAGTCTTTTAGGAAGCTTTGAGTTTTTTTTGTTGTTTTTTTGTTGTTGTCCATCAGAGTGGATCTAAACGGATCTATCCATCAGAGCAGATCTAAATGGATCTTCCTCACACGACAGGACTGCTACCTGTTAAGGCACTTCAAACTGATAAACAAAGTTTCAATCTCCCCTTTTACCAAGACACCTCAAACTGTGCCACACAGCCCTAATCCCCCTTCCGGAGATATCTTATCTGTGCAACGCAGCTCAAATTTCCCCTTTGGAAAGTGTCCTGACTGTAATCCAGAGATATCTTAACCATGCACCACAGCTCAAATTTCCCCATGGTTTGTCCCCTTATCCAAATTTACCAAATTTTAACCTAATCACAAATGCTTTCTTCCTAATTCTCCCAGCTCTTTCAATCAGACAGCAATATTTAAAATGCATTAAAAGTCAGAAATAACAAGAAAAATATATTTATATTTAAAAACAGGAAAAGGAATTAAAAGAATAAAAAGATAATACGTATAAAATAAAATGCAAAAAGATATGTTTTGAGTCTGGATTTGAATGTGGCTACTGTTGTAGCACACCTGATCTCTTCTGGAAGCTGGTTCAAAATATCCATTCAAGCTTAAGAACTTGTTCAGCTGGTTGAAAACAACTTTTTCAGTGATCTTGCCTATGAAAGGAAGATTTTAGATTGGTCTGTAGTTGCTAAATATGGTGTTATTCAGATTGCTGTTTTTCAGGAGGGGCTTAACAACTGCGGTTTTCAGGGATTTTGGAAAAGTCCCAGAGAGAAGTGAGGTGTTTACCACTTCTAGGAGATCTGCTTCTAAACAGTTAAACAGTTAAACAATTTCTTCCAAAATTTTACCATCAGTTGCTTCGAAAACAGACATAATAGCTACTTTCTGAGGTTGTGATCTGATCTCTTTTACCCCAGTGCAGCTCAAGGATGTGCTGATCACCTTTCTGATATTATTAATTTTCTCAGAGAAGAAGGAAGCAAACTCACAGCATTTGCTGTCTGAGAGCATTTCACTGGGAATCTGACTTGGGGGGTTTGTTAGTCTCTCTACAGTAGCAAAAAGAGTGCGGGGGGTGTTTAAGTTTCTGTTTATAATATTTGAGAAGAAGGTCTGTCTAGCTTTGCCTAGTTCGACATTGAAAGCATGAAGGATATCTTTATAGATGTTATAGTGAATTTCAAGTTTTGTTTTTCGCCACATGCGCTCAGCTTTTCTGCATTGTCTTTTCATGAGAAAATAGCTTTAGCTATTTTCTTACAGCCACTTTCTATTTTGTGAAGCTCAACAATCTTTTGCTGCACATCAGGGGCCGTATTCACAAAACATCTTAAGGCTAAAAGTAGCTCCTAACTTGCCGATTTAGGAGAAACTCTTAAAAATAATGGGGGTGCCAGTCATTTTAGGATGCCTACATTTTTGCTCTAAGAGTATTTCACAAAGCATTTTAGCGCTAAAACTAGCTCCCTAAGTCTGTGAAACGTTAGGAGTAGTCAAGAGGACTCCTAAAGCACAAAGACCAAATCACAAATAGTCATAATCCACCCAAAGACACTGTACACCATTGAGGCAATAGTGATAGAGCCTTGGGTGCTGAACCTTTTCTTCATAAATGCAATACATTTTGATTTATAGATTTAAATCTACGATGAGACGCCAAAAATAAATCTTTAGCAAATAAATAAATATCGTCTGTGGCATTGGTTTTCATGAATTCACACTTAAAAATGATTGAATATAGTAAAAAATAAATATAGGCGTATAATAAGCATATTTGGTGTGCTGTCCAAGGGGACCGAGGGCTCGAAGCTTGGAATTTAGCCCAAACCCAAAGTTCTCCCCATATCCCCAGCCGACAGTGAGGAGCGGGGTGGCGGAGGGATACAGAAAACTGTCGAAGTAATAGGCTAGTCGGATCTCATCTGTGTATATATTCCTCCTCTCGAGCTGATTAGATAGACCGTTTGAATGTGTTTCTCCCAAACTTTGTTTATAAAACATAATTTGTCGCTTGAATTCTGCATTCTCTTGAGATGCAGACATCCAAGAGGCGGACAATTAACTGTATATATGGCAACAATATGGCAACATTTTATTTTGACTATGGCAACATTTTTATTAAAAAAATATTTATTTGAATAGGGCAGCATTTGTATTTTTAAACCTTTGTTTTAATACGGAAACATGACTCCTCATTCTACAATATTTCTATGATTTAAATATGATTAAATCGCTGACTCCTCCCCCATCAGCCAATCACTGTGTGAATACTCCATAGCAACGAGGTCAACCCCGCCCTTACTCTTAGCTTAAGACTTCAGTCTATTCCTTAGTAAAAATTGGTCTCAGCAGCTTTGTGAATAGGTTTTAAAAGAAAACTCTTAGCTAAGAACTCTTACTGCTATTTAGGAGAACTCTTAGTGGTAAGATAAAATGTTTTGTGAATACGGCCCCAGAACTACATTCTTTGGATTTACTCATTGTGATGAATGATTAAGGGAATTTGGCCTTTGTGTTTCCTCATGTTTGTTCTCCTGTGGAACAGGAAGTCATGGCTGGACAATTTCATGTTCATGATCACCCTGGTGTGCTAAAAAATGTATATATGAATGGGAATATACTTCAGAGATATTTTAATCATAAAAAATTCTAGGGGTGCCAATAATTTTGGCCAACGTGTTTTTGAAATTCTAGAAAAAGTTCTAGAATAACATTTATTTCATAATATGATTTTTTCCCCCCAACTTTCAATTCTTTTCCTTCAATTAAAGGTTCGATTTTTGCTAATTTTATGAATTAAAGATCAGAAGGATAAACAATGCAGATTTATTTTTACAGTCACCTTTGATCATATTTACCAAGGGTGCCAATAATTCTGACCACAACTTTATTAAGCTAATTTCAGGCATTTAAGCATATAAGCCTTTATATCTTAAGGTTTTTAAAGCCGTCATGAAATGGAAGTTGCGTTAGTCTTTTCTTCCATTTTGTGATGTATGTCAGAGTGAAATGCCTTCTGGAGCAAGAAAAATTGTTGGGCAGAACTTGATTTTGTCCATGAGTAATTGATTGGATGGTTGTGGTTTGCTATTGTTGGATATCATGTGAGTGACAGCTTGTTCCACCCTCGCACCAGTAAACACATCATCAGAGAAGAGATGTCGCTGAAAGAGGGAGGAGAAGATTTTATGTTTAAAGATTATGAGAATTATGAATTTAACACAATAATGATGTGCACGGATAAATCATTTAGAGTAAACACTGCACTATTCCATACAAAAATTAAGAATTGCCAATTTTGATTTCATGCTTGCTGTCATGTGTGTATGTTTGTGAACTTGCAGAGTTAATTAATTTTTTTTTAATTGAGTGAATACCATGATCACCACACAATGGTTTGAGCTCTGTGATGAATGAGTTTCAGGTAGTTTATTATCAGGAAAGCAGGTTTTTTTTTTTTTTTTTTTTTCCATGTTTGGCAAGGTTTCATCAGTTGTAGGATGGTGTATGTATTTAAAATTGTCACATGACTTGTGAAGCGCTGTGGGAGTGTGAAATGAAGTAACGTTGGTGAAGAGTAGCAAGCGCTTGAATTAGCCAAAAACTGTTTACAACACTTGAAATATATGAAATGTAATACTTTCATCCTGGAGAAATGTTCTTTATATACATGTACATACTCTCACTTTATATTAGGTTTCTTTAACTGCTTTGAACTATGGAGCAACTATACAAGCAATTTGGGTCCCACTTTATATTAGGTGGCCTTAACTACTATGTACTTATGTCAAAAAATAAGTACAATGTACTTGTCATGGTTATGCTGCATATGAAGGCACGAAGATGAAAGGTTCACAAAGTATTAAATAGAGTAATCCAAATGAAGAAGAGCACACAAAACACACAGGACTTAAATTCACAGACAAATGAGGTGATTAACGATAACACAGCTGACAGTGATGACAAATCCAATTAGAAACCATGATGACAAACTAGTGGCGGGAAATGGTGCAACTGAGTCCCAACAGGGTGATAGTGTGACAGTACTTATTGTCTTTATATTGTATTGCAAAACACTTTTGCTGCTATTGAGGTGGAATACGGGTAAGGTTAGGGACAAGTTTGGTGGTATTAGAAGGTTTAAAGGGGACCTATAATGCAAAATTCACTTTTGCATGGTGTTTGGACATAAATGTGTGTTGGCAGAGTGTGTACATAATCACCCTATAATGATAAAAATCCACCCACTACCTTTTTTTTTTATCCCCATAAATCATAAAAGCATTGTCACAGAACAAGCCGTCAACATATTTCAACATATTTCTATGTAATTCGCTTTGTATGTTGATGATAATACAAGGGAATGAGAGTTTATAGATAATTATTTTAATGCACACTTGCCACTGTGTTTTATTAAGCTCTTACAGTGATTTTCTAGAGTGAAAACAGATGCTTCATATTTTGTGTGAAGTACAATAAACATCATAAAACTCATCTGTAAAGTTTTGGCCATCATTTGGATGGTACAACAGGCTTGTAGTAATATAGTGAATAAAAACAAGAAGACAATAGAAGTTATAACCATAATTGAACTAAACTTTACCTGTTCTATCTCCATGCAGCATATATTTGCAGTTTCTGACATTATAGTGCATCCTGACTGACTCCTGGCACCGGAGAATCAGCTCTTGAAGCTCCGCCCTCTTAGGCCGAGTGCAGCAGCTCATTTGCATTTAAAGGGCACACACTGAAACGACGCGTTTTTGATCAACCACTAAAAGTGGCAATTTTAACATGCTATAAAAAATTATCTGTGGGGTATTTTGAGCTAAAACTTCACATACACACTCTGGGGACATCAGACTTATTTTACATCTCGTAAAATGGGGCATAATAAGTCCCCTTTAAGGGTGGGTTAAGGTGTAAGGGATGGGTCAACAGTGTAATTATAAATGTAATTGCATAAATTAATTACAGATGTAATTACATGCAGGTATTTTTAAAAATATAAGTACAATCATGTAAAAACATGTATGTACACAATAAGTGCATTGTATATTATAAACAATTTAATAATAATGTAAGTACATAGTAGTTAAGGCCACCTAATGCCAGTCTTGGCAAATATTCTAATAAATATAGTCGGTTATGTCTTAAACGAACATACAAATTTAAATAAAATGCTTGTGTACCAGTATCTTGGATCCGTGCATCTCTTAAAGTGACAGCAGCCTAATATTCCTGCTGCACTGCTGTATGTTTTAATGTTAATCAAATACCAAAAGACAAAAAAATCACTCACTACTCTTGATTTAAATAACTTTTGTAACTTTAATAAAAATAAAAATGTAATTAAAATATATTTTACATTTGATTACATGAAAACTACTGTTAGACATTATGTAATTTGCATCATTGTTCTGTTGTATTTATGTTGGCCTGTTGAATGTTAGATGGATCCATTCTGTTCAAATGATTTGATGATGTAGCAATAAGCCAGCAAGTATACCTTAATGTATGTGTTATTTTTTTTTTAACTTTGGTCAATTTAAAACATGATCAAAACGCATCTATTTTGATGGCAAAAGTTCAAATAAGAGCGAAAGTGACACACATCTGTATCGGAATTGAACCAATAGTTGTTTGTTAAAATACATAATTTTATATTATATATATATATATATATATATATATATATATATATATATATATATATATATATATATATTATATATACATAATTTTATAATACGGTATAAACCACCCACCCCCAACAAAAAAAAAGGTGCATCCTTAAATTTTACTGTAAAATACTGTCAAATGTACATATTTAAGCTAAAAACTGAATGAATTTCCAGACAAATTACAGTAAAAACCCAATAAAAGAGCATTCCCAGCAAGTCCCTGCCTTACACATCATATCACATAAGTATATTTTAATTAAAGTGTTGTTTCTTATTATTTTTGTTATAAGTAATGTACATTAGGGTTTTTTATGTTACATTTTCTGTTCTTTAGTTAATGTTTATTGCATTTTTAGAGTGTACCCTGACACATCAAATTATTCATGTTTGGTGATCAGGCCACTTACAATGAACTATGAATTATCATGTGGCTTTATATTTTAACACCTGCATTGTTATCAGTACATTTTAATTGATAGTTCTTGAATTTCTGTAATCCGCATCTGCCTGTTTGTTACACTTAAAATGATGAATTTTTTTAAGTGCAGGGTCTGGGGTGATGAATCTGACCTTAATGGTGCAGCGGAAGGTTTACATTCTGCCAACTAATGGCAGATCACAACCCATAATCCCCACTGCTGTTGCTTCAACCCTTTCAAGTGCATTTCTGTTGTGTTATTAGTAGTTTTCTCATACCACGCCATGATGCTGCAAGCAAACACCCTCTCAGTAAATGTTCTAGTGTAAAAATAACACTTTAAATCCCTACAAAGACCTACAGTCACCCATCAAAGCCCAGACATCAATGGAGTTGAGCATCTGTGGAGTGGCTTAAAAAAATCGCTGTGTGGTCTAAAGTTTTTTTGTTAAATCACTATCTAGCGACTAGGACAGCTGTGGGTTGTGATATGAAATCACACCGATGAATGTGTGGCATTTGCTGTGTTCGCCTCTGATGAAATCGTTATTTTCCTATCGCCAGAAGATATAATCCCAGAAATACCAGTACAGCTGCAGCTACGTGAGAACGCTTTGATAAGAAATCTTATTTGGTGATACTTTTGTCATGTCATTGTAAGTATAAATATCTTGTTTATGTGAAGGCAAGCTGATCAAGAACCCACAAACATTACGCTTGGTTGAATTGGTTCATTTTGCCATCATTTGACATTTGGCTAGCGTCCACTTTGGGGAAAAAAGAAAACATTTCCTGTTGCCTATGATTTACTAATAAAGACACTTTATCAGGGTTTGTAGAAAAGATATCTAATTCATGTCCACTTGTCCAGATTAAAGAACAATTTCACTCATAGGGGAATGGTATGTTCCTAGTCTTATTGGAAAAGTTTCATCAAGGCACGTTATTACAAAGACAGAAATGTTTGTCTTCATAATGTTTCATCAAAATGTAATAACTCACGCCACCTCTGAAATTACTCTTATTTTCTTCTAACCTTTTCTAGACTGTGCTGACTATTGATTGATGTCAACCAGCAGTCAAATACAGATGAAGGAAAAATATGTAAACCCTTTACTTTTTTAAACCCTTTACCATATGCTCAAACAACATACAAGCATTGTTTTTGCGTCCTTATTGAACACACTGTGTACATATTCACAATGTATGGTGGGGAAAAAGTACCCCAGTGTTTAAAGGTTTGGGCTCTGTAACATTTTTTTTATTTTTTATTTTTTTATGTTTTTGAAGTCTCTTCTGCTCACTAAGGCTGCATTTATTTGATCAAAAATACAGTAAAAAGAGTAATATTTTGAAATATTATTTAGAATAACTATTATTTATATATCTATCTTATATATTGATATCTGTTATTCAGAATAACAATTTAGAATAACCGTATTCTAAGTGAATATGTTGTAAAATGTAATTTATTCCTGTGATAGTAAAGCTGAATTTTCAGCATCATTACTCCTGTCTTCAGTGTCACATGATCCTTCAGAAATCATTCTTATATGCTGATTTGCTGCTCAGAAAGCATTTCTTGTTATTATCAGTTTTGAAAACTGTTGTGCCTCTATATATTTTTGTGGAAACTGTGATACATTTTTTTCAGGATTCTTTGATGTATAGAAAGAACTTTACAACATTGAACTTTTACAACTTTACAACATTGAACATGCCTTTACTCCCACTTAATGTTAACTTAAAACAATCCCTAAAAATTTGAACGGTTGTGAATGCAAACCCCTTAGATTTAATAAATGGTTGACCGTCATTTGATAGCAGTAACCTCCACCAAACATTTCCTGTAATTGCGGCTCAGACATTCACAGCTGGTCAGGAAGAATTTTGCACAATTTTTAATTGCAGACCTTCAGTTTGACCATATTCTTGGGATATCTGGTGTGAATCATTCTCTTGAGTTCATGCCAAAGCCAGGTTAGGGTGAATACCTTGACTCAGCCACTCGAGAAGGTGTATTTTCTATGTTGATTTAGTCCTGTGCTTTTGGTTGTTGTCCTGTTGCATCACTCAACTTCGGTTGACTTTACGTTCACCTGATAAATGTCCTGATAAGTTTTGCAATTCACTATGTGTTCAAAAAGACATGAAATCAAATTTTAAGATCAGTTTATGCAGAAATCCAGGTAAATCCAAAGGGTTCACATACTTTTTCTGCTACTCTACACTATTTCTTTAGGCATTGCTTTTTCAGACTGCAATTCTGGGAGCTGAAAGTCTGCAGAACAAATTTGCATATAATTTTATGTTTTTGACAGTAGGCCGAACCGAACTTTAGTAGACTGATGACTGAACACATGCACTAAATTGATGGGTTTTTTTTTTTTTTTTAAATAAAGAATTCATCCATCACATGCAGAGCCTTGACAAATGCTACTCACACGCAGAACACAATATAATCCATCTGATGTTATATTTGGTTTTATCAGTATAATAAAAAAGGGAGTTGAGAGACCTGGCTAATAGTGGCTATCATTACTGGCTATCTAAAATGTTGCACCTAGGTTTACTATAGTTAACTAAAACTAAAACCATAAAAAACTTGCACCAAAAAAAAAAAAATTAAAATAAAAAATAAACTTGAACTGAAATAAAATACAATATAAAAATAAATAAAATCCATTTTATTTCAGCTAGTAATCAAACAAACCTGAACAAGCTAATCAAGGTCTTAGTCAAACTCTGCAGGAAAGTGGATCACAAAGGCCAGAGTTGCCCAGCCCTGAACTAGATGCTCTATTCTGTGAATCAGTCTAACAATGAGCAGCAGATTTCATAAAATGTTGTAAATCAAATCAGTTAATAACTCATAATATTTTTTAACATAGTCACAATTTGGCTGACAAGCCTGTAAATTCACAGACTTGCAACTGATATTTGAATCTCATTTTAGGAGTAAAGATGAGGTCCGTTTTGAGGGTCAATGGAGAAAACCCTAGCCTAGAGCGCAAAAAAAATCTATTTAAAAAAAAGTATTAAAATTCTATATTCTATGTTTTAGGGCAGGGGTGTCCAATTCTGCTCCTAGAGGGCCACTGTCCTGCAGAATTTAGCTTCAGCCCTAATTAAACACACTTGAACCAGGTCTTAGGCATTAGAGCTCCACGATTCTGGATGAATTGACCCTTCGCCGGGAGTTTGATTGACAAGCGACCTAACCAATTATAACGCAGAATCCGCCATTTTGTCCAACAAAGCAGTTAGGAGTTAGAAGATTAACCCCGGTGGACTTGAACTTGAAAAATGGTGTATATTTATGTCTTTCCGCGTTTTAAACAACATTCCTTCTCATGTTCATTCATGTTTATCTGATGCTTTAAATGAACTAGTAGGAAGAGATGATCGGTTCACGTGCCGCTTGATTTGAGGCGCTACAGCAATCTGTCACGACACATTAAAGAGCCACAAAACGGTTTTTATTGTTTGAATTTCTTAGAAAATTACACAATTTGAAAGCTGGGACTTTGTTTAATATCATAAGTAACCTGCTCTGTCTTGTCTGTCGATGTGTTGTCAGTGTCCTCTTTTCTCCGCAATGTATTTTTCATTGCGTGTGTACAGTATTTGCGAAGGGTCAATTGAGAATCATGTTTTTTTTCTCAGAGATCACAATTCTGAACAGAGAACTAAACAAAAAAGGAAAATATACCAGAGGATCTGATAAAAGGTTAATTGCTGCAGTCTCTTTAAAATGGTTAATTATTCTCAATGAATTATTTTTTTAAAAATCGGTTCAAATAAATGGTTCAGTGACTCAATTATAAATACTTCTCTTGTTTCATTATTGGTTGAATCTGCATTTTTTTTTTTTTTTTTTTTTTGAACGAATCTTTTGAATGAATGATTCAATGACAAATAAAAAAATTTTTAACAGTTCAGTGGCGTAACAATGTAATCAATACAATCGTTATTTGAAATGCCAAGTTATTTTCTAAAGGTGATGCACTCTATTTTCAGTAGACATCAGTGATTATATCCAAACTATACATTTTTGTCCCAGTACTTCTGTGATGATATGAATATTTGTAACAGAAATAACAATACTGTGTGGTTGATAAGACTGTTTGTGAAGCTGTTTCGTACCTATACATGACAACTGCTCTCTCTGGCTTAGCGGCAGCATCAACACAGATTGAATGTTCCTGTGTGATTTTGTCAAAGGTCATAGACAGATGAATCATTGTCATTTAGAAATAAGATTGTGTGGATGTTTGAATCAATATCACAATCTTTTAATGATTAATTGTGCAGCTCAAGTAGGCATACTAGAAACGTAAAGGCATGTTTGTTCAGGCAAGTTGGAGCTAAACTTTGCAGGACAGTAACGTCTCCAGGATTGGACACCTCTTTACTAGGGCTATACAATATTATGTTTTCACTACACGATTATCGTGGCCAAAAAAATTCACAATAATTATATTACTGTATTATCTATAGAAAATTTGAAGGAAAAAAAATGACGTGTCTCACTGAGGTTGGGGTTGATCGATGTACCCCGAGTTCACAGGTTGAGTGGCTTTTCAGATTTTATTTCCAAGAATGAGGTGGGGAAAAAAATCCAAATTCTGAGCTGTCTGGGAACGCAGCATAAGATATACATGAAATCAAAGAATGAACTTGTTTTGACATCATTTCAGACTAAATCAGGCCTAAACGAAGTTTGTTTGAAGTTTTTTTTTTTTTTTTTTCTTTTTTTTTTCCCCTAGAGTTCGAAACAGCTTGCCAAAGCAAACTTAAACCCCTTCAAAACTACCTTTAGTCTGTGGCGATAATGAACTATAGGTAGGTGTGGCTCTGGGGCTCCGCCTTTTTTGAAGTGTAAATTTTCTCTGGTATATTTCTTGTCAGTCCGTCAGTCCGTCAAGAGTTGCGTTATAGTGGAAACTGAAGTTTTAATTATAATTGAAAGCATCACTAACATTGTTTTTACATGTTTAATACTTAGGGATGTTCGATAACAGTACAGACTGCTGAAGAGGTGGCTTATTTCGAACTTCTTTTTACCCTAAAATGAAGAATGAAATAGAACTTGGCTGTGAGTAATTCGGGGCCTTTAAGATGCTATACTGCCACCTACTGTGTTCCAGTGTTAACTGGTTCTGGATTATTTACAATATTATTGTATATGTTTAGTATTAACACAATATCAATCTTTAACTTTTTAAATATAGCCATTATCAGTCAGTACCAGCATATTGCGATACTAATATGTTCATATGCTTTAGATGGATGGCTTTGGCCTTTGCATCTCACTGTTTTTCATTACTATGTTTGATTATTACCCTGTCGCAAAAACGGCAAACTCAAAACAAAAGGCCAACTCTATGAAAGAAGCGCTCTGAAAGCACGCCTCTCTGCACATCCTGCTGATGACTGTAATTATCTTAATAAGTTCACAGTTATTTTCAAGCTGCGGCTGGCTTGAGCAGAGTTCAGCACTCAGTGCTGCATATTTAATATGTGTATCAATGAGGAGGAGAGTAGTCCTCTCAAATAAAGGGCTTTGTTCTGTCATCAATTACCACTGTATCATTCCAAAGGCCAGTGTCTAGTTCCATCCATGTGCGCAGACTGCATTAATAACCAAAAATGATTATATTGATTCCAGTGAAGGATGAAAATCGTTCATGTGTCCAAAAATGTTTGGTTTGGCAAGTGGGTGGTCTGTGTGATTCAGTTGTTTAAGTCACTGTTGTGTTCTGTCTCCTGCAGGCGTTCACTGCACACATGGCTTCAACCGCACGGGATTTTTAATATGTGCCTACCTGGTGGAGAAAATGGACTGGAGGTTAGATAACACACATAAGCACTCACCCATTGAACACATGTAGACCGGGCACAAAATGAACTTTTTTGCCGACCAGCCACAGTAGGTGGAGAAAGCCAAACCAATCAAACAAAAAACGGCTCTTTTTGCACACACATTCATTGAATAACATATTACTAATTACTTACAAAAAAACCTCATCAGTGAATTGTTCAATAGACTAATTCAAGCCGTAACTTTTTCATCAAAAAAATCATCAGACTACATGCTGTGTGTTTGTTTTTCTGTGCAGCCAACAAGGACTTCATGATAGAAAGACATTTTCTTGCTATTATTTTTTATCTTATCACATTAAATACAAACTGCAAACTTAAAAATCATGTCAAATATAATTTACTTGTGTCTAAGCAACACAATTTAAAGGTAGATTAGCAAAATGACCTGCCACTGCCTAAAAAGTACTTGCATTTGTCTTGTTCTAGATGTTAATTCAACGTTTTAAAGTTTGGGGTCAGTAAGATTTAAAGAAATTAATACTTATATTCAGCAAGCACTCTAAATTTATCAAAAGTAACAGACATTTTTAATGTTACAAATGATTTTTATTTCAAACAAATGCAGCTCTTTAATAATAAACTTTCTATTCGTGAAAGAATTCTGAAGAAATAAAGTCACTGATTCCAGAAAAATATAAAGCAGAACAACTGTTTTTAACATTCATAATAATCAGAAATGTTTCTTGAGCAGCAAACTGGAATATACAGTGCCCTCCACAATTATTGGCACCCTTAGTAAATATGAGCAAAGGCGGCTGTGAAAATAAATCTGCATTGTTTATCCTTTTGATTTTTCATTTAAAAAATTCACAAAATTCTAACCTTTCATCGAAGTAAAACAATTGAAAGTGGGGGGAAACTCACATTATGAAATAAATGTTTTTTTCTAATACATGTTGGCCACAATTATTGGCACCCCTAGAAATTCTAGTAAAATATCTCTGAAGTATATTCCCATTCATATTTACATTTTTTTAGCACACCAGGGTGACTAGGAGCATGAAATTGTCCAGCCATGACTTTCTGTTCCACAGGAGTACAAATATGTGTAAACACAAAGGCCAAATTCCCTTAATCATTCATCACAAAGAGAAAAACCAAAAAATATAGTTCTGATGTGCAGTAAAAAATTGTTGAGCTTCACAAAATAGAAAATGGCTATAAGAAAAAGCTAAAGCATTGAAAATCCCCATTTCCTCTATCAGGGCAATAATTAAGAAGTTCCAATCAACTAAAAATGTTACAAATCTGCCTGGAAGAGGACGCGTGTCTAAATCGCCCTAATGCGCAGTGAGGAGGAAAGTTTGAGTGGCCAAAGACTCTCCAAGGATCATAGCTGGAGAATTGCAGTGATTAGTGGAGTCTTGAGTCTCAGAAAGCCTAAAAAAAAAAGATCAAACAGCACCTACATCCCCACAAGTTGTTTGAGAGGGTTTCAAGAAAAATCCTCTTGCTCTCATCCAGAAACAATCTCCAGCATATTCAGGTTGTCAGACATGACTGGAACTTCAAACAGGACCGGCTTCTGTGGTCAGCTGAAACTAAAAAAAGAGCTTTTTGGCAGCAAACCCACCAGATGGGTTTGGTGCACACATGGATAAAAAGTACCCCATGTCCACGGTTAAATATACTGCTGGATCTTTAATGTTGTGGGCCTATTTTTCTGCTAGAGGTCCTGGACATCTTGTTCAGATACATGGTATCATGGATTCTATCAAATACTAACAGATAAAAATCAAAACCTGACTGCTTCTGCTAGAAATCTTATAATGGGCCATGATTGGAGCTTCCATCGGGACAATGATCCAAAACAAACATCAAAACCAACACAAAAATGTGTCACTGAGCACAAAATGAAGCTTCTGCCATGGCCACCCCAGTCCCCTGACCTGAACCCTAAAGAAAATGAGTGGAGTGAACTGAAGAGAAGCACCAACATGGAGCTGGGAATCTGAAGGATCTGGAGAGATTCTGTAGGAAGGAATGGTCTCTGATCTCTTGTCAGGTGTTCTCCAAACTCATCAGGCATTATATATGAAGACTCAGAACTGTTATCTTGGCAAAAGGAGGTTGCAATAATTGGGTGCCAATAATTGTGGCCAACGTGAACTAGAGAAAAACATTTATTTCATAATGAGCTTTTCCCCCCATTTTCAATTGTTTTACTTCAATGATAGGTTAGAATTTTGTACATTTTTTTGAATGAAAGATCAAAAGGATAAACAATGCAGATTTATTTTCACAGCCGCCTTTGCTCATATTTACTGAGGGTGCCAATATTTGTGGAGGGCACTGTATTTACTGCCACGGGAATATATTACATTTTAAAATGATGTAATCAATGCATTAAAATAGTGTAAAAAATGTAGCCTTGGTGAGCATAAGATACTTAAACAATAAATAAATAATTTATTAATAAAATAAGTAAATAAATAAAAAAAAACAACCAACCTTAACTTTTGAATGGTAGTGTATACGCCAAAATATGGTTATTTTTGCTGAAAATTCAACCCTAAATCAGTCTATATATTATATAAGCATGTAGAAATGCCTGTTTTGTTGAAAATCCAGTGAATGAAACACTTTTCAAATTAAAGAGGCTTCATCTCATTTGATTATTTTCTCTTTTGGTTTGGAACTTGATGGACACAAACCAAAACATAAAAATTATTCATAACAATCAGTGCAATAACAGCTCCACATTATGCAACAAAATCTGTCAAAACAACAAAACTAATATTATAAAACAGATTGTTCTGACTCTGAATTCAATTTGGATGAGCAACAATGGAAGCTGTTGTTGCAGTCATCAGCTGAATTACATACAGTATTAATGCGGCCAGTTTTGACATTGACGGTAAATCATAAACAACCTGCACGTCTACACTGGTTGTGGTGCATTGCAACGTGAAAAAAAGAAAAGAAAAAAAAATCCTAATGAATCCAATCAATGAAGCTGTCTGCACTGAATGTACCTGTCTGTGACAAAGGTACAGAGTAGGCTGTGTTTTTCATTTGGTGTAAAGTGTTTTTGTTTTTTTTATAATACAGCAGATAAATGCTCTTAAAAGTAAAGGTTCTTTACTAGCATTAGATTCTATGAAAGCAAATTGCACACAGTCCTAATGACAACAGTGAGCTTTTACGCAAACCCGTCTGATGTTAAGAGAAAAAAATATGCCATTTTCTTTTGTTACACTCTTGACACTTTTTTTTAAAATTACATTAACTGAGTGACCTAAAAAAATACATGCTGAATGACCACAATAGCTATGTTTCCATCTACCTATTTTAATGCATATTTTGGGATATCGCATAAAAAAACACAGGATGTAAAGGCCAAGATGTGATTAAATTCTAAAAATGTGAATTGATAAAAGGCCAATGAGAATTGGCGAGTGGCATTTGCATGCCACTCCCCCGGATGAGTGCATCACTCATTCAGGTTTGTGCTGAGGAGCCCAGATATTGTTCCAGCCATTTCAGTGGGCAGTTCAGCGTTGTGGCAAGAGGGACACCACATCTCCTTCCCTCCATAGTAACCGAGACGTTCCCTATCTGTCAGTCACGGCGACGTTATGTCGATGAGGGGTCCCTGCGTGTGAGAGATCCTCAGTGACTTCAGGCCACTTAAGTCCATTCAGGAGATGGCGGGTGGCATGCTTCGTGAAAGTAAACCAATTTAGCGGTTTATATATTCTACTGCTGCCATGTTGTCTGTCCGGACCAACACGTGCTTGCCCTGGATCAACGATTGAAACCTCTGCAGGGCCAGCAATATTGATATCCACTCAAGTTTGTTGATATGCCAATGCAGTCAAGGTCCTGTCCTGGAGCTTGACACTGCTTGCCCATTGCACACTGCACCCCCAGCCAATCTTGGACGCATCTGTTGTAACAACACAGCATTCCTGGACACTTGTTGTAGGGGAAACCCTGCCTGTAGAAATGCAAGGTCTGTCTAAGGGCTGAATAAGTATTGACAAATTGGCGTACTGGAAATGTGATGTGTGCCGCTACACCATGCCAATCTTGGGAGTCGAGTCTGTAGCCAATGCTGAAGCAGTCTCCTATGCATCAACCTGAGCAGTATAGCTGCCGTTGAGGACGCCATATGCCCCAGGAGCCTTTGAAATTGTTGAAAATGTATAACCGCTGTTTTTTCCCTGAACGTCTTCAGGGAGTTCAACATTGACTGAGTGCGCTTGTTTATGAGACGGCTGTCATAGTGACGGAGTCCAACTCCATCCCAAGAAAAGAGATGCTTTGCACTGGGGAGAGCTTGCTCTTTTCCTAGGAAGTGACAATATTGTTCTCTTGAACACATGGGATGGAAACGCTGCTTTATTTGCAAATGTTTTATGCTATATTCCAGTTTTATGCATTCCATTCAACTTTGAATGGAAACAGTCGATAGTCACTAGTACGTTTACATGCACCCTCATTATGCGATTATCATGGGATGTTGGCAATTTTGCGATTAAACTTTACCTCATGTAAACACAATACTTCAATCAAGCTAATGTGATTTAAGCTCATAATCGTAGTAACCACAAGCACATTAAACTGTGGATTTATATAGATTTATATCGCAATAAACATACATGTAAACACCTTAATCGCATTATTACTGCTCTAACCAAAGTGTGCACTGTGCATGTACTCGGACATACATGGATGCTCAAGTTTTCCCTTTTCTCTTTGAATCACTAAACTCTATCAACACAACTCGCTGCACAGTCTCTGCTCTTTTATCTTCATCCAGAGACAGTGTGAAGAAGGCAGCGGCAGCGTAGACATTGTTACAGCGGCATTACTGTTCATCACGATGCTGAATAATATCCATGCGTCCATAGAAATGTGTTTTGCAAGTGGATTAAAACAGTGGCCAGTAACACACCCACTGTATGCGAGTTCATCATTTACTACGAATCATTTACTACGAGTACAATGAATTGGGGTATGTGAAGAATGCCATTAAAAATGGTTTTAGTGTCTAATCAGAATAATGAAAATTGGAGTGGAAATATTGGTTTAATTTGTTTAATAAGGAAGAACGAATTATACATGCAAGCCCGGTTTTATTGGGGTGCTGAGCACCCTCAAACAAAAGCAAGAGCACCATCACTTGATACTGTAACATCATATTGACGAAACCGATTTGTTAAACGCTCCAGTGCGTATTTGTGTTTGCGCTCTGGAGAACGAATCTCTGAAAGAATCATTTGTTCTTCATTTTGTTGTTCTAGCACTCCCTGTCTTTGTCGAAAAATGAAAAAAGAAATATGACATTGCCCAATGTGTCTATTGCATCCCGACCAAAATCACTTGATCACACATCACTGCAAAATAATGAAATTTCCAAAGTCAAAAGTAGAAACTTCCTGGATGAACTTGAAGACAGGAACACGTCTTTGCTCATTTCAATTTGAACTTAAACTCTTCATGCTGAATAAAACAAAAGTGCTCTTGTCCCTGTTATTTGTCAACTACCCTTGATCATTGTGAGACATGATTAGAGTCAGTTTGATATCATTCCCTCTTATTTTCACCCTTACGATCAGTCACTCTTCCAGCATAAAATCTGTTCATTTTTTAGAGGAAATTGCTGAAGAGATCAGAAAAACACTGCTGACGTCTTTCAAGTTAAAAGTCATTTCTAAGTCTCTGAGTCTCCAGCAAACTTCAAGTTGTAATCTATAAATGGAAAGGCTTGGAACAGTAGTAGGTCTGCCTTGGAGCCATCTGCTGAAATTTCAATGAGAGCGCATTAAAAAAACATGCGTAGAAGTGAAGGATTTACTTATATCACCTTCGGTCAGTGTTCATGACTGTACAGTCGGAAGGACATGGGTAAAATCCTGAGAGGACAGCAAAGCAGAATACAAAGCAGTGTTAGCAAGTACAAACTGACCTACTCTAACAACATTTTCAGCTGATTGCATTTTTCTCCAAATTGGATTTTTTTTTTTTTTTGGTCTAATTTAGACTTGAGATGTCAACAAAGCCACACAAGGAAAATACCTAAATGTTTTTCTGTGCTATCAGTAGTACAGACTCAGTTTGGTGTGTGGGTGTGAGTTCATAAATGCTGCCACGGTGAAGGCTTGGCTCATGAATATTAATTAGGTTACACAGTGTTTGCTATATAGGCCTGATTGATTAGCTCACAGGCAGGATTTGGAAAGAAGGCTTGGCACATGAATATTAATTTCTTGTGACTGGACTGGATGCTTTGGAAAGCTTGCTAACCGATCAACATGCCCTAATTAATATTTATGAACTAAGTCATGGTGGGAAGCAGTCTGCCAGTCAAATAGCAATGTATTCAACTATTTGAAGGCTACATACCATTGTTTTATCCCTTGTGCTGTGTTGAAAACACTGTAACACCTTTTGTGTTCCCGGTCAAAATAATAATATGTTTTATTTATTTAGCTCCTTTCAAGAACCCAAGGATGCTTTACATGAAGTTGCTAAATAACATGAATACATATACAAGTATACAGTCAGTATACAACACGTAATCGACCAGAAGGAACAGACAAAGAAAGTTCATCTACATTAAACTTACAAAAACAAGCATAGAGCTGGAAAATTGAGACCGACAATCAATTAACAAAACATGTGTGAATAAGTGAGTTTTGAGAGCAGTTTTAAAGGTCTGAAGAGAAGAGACATCACAAAGGTCTTGTGGTAGTTTGTTCCAGAGCTTAGAAGCTGATATGCTGAAAGCCCTACCACCCACACTAGATAGACGGAACTTTGGTACTGCAAGCAAGTTTTCAGAGCTCGATCTCAGAGTACGGGCAGGGACATAGGGGATAATCAATTCGGAGAGATAGGAAGGTGCTAATCCATGACGAGCCTTGAAAACTAGAGCAAGAATCTTATAATCACAAAATGATTATAAATCTCTTGTTATGCTATTTTATCACCAAATATTGGATTCTGTTTCTTTTGTCAATTTGTTTTCTTTCAGTTAGGACAGGTTTTGTATTCATTTTTTAACTGACTGATCATAGGCCTCATTGATCTGAAAGTATTTTTCTTTATCTTTGCAAGCACACATGTAAAAATGTGAACATGAACATGACTCTAAATGTTTCTCTTATTTTCAATGGATGGTCATTTTTGACCAATATCAGATCAGTGATGCCTACAATCAGTCCATTTTAAAAGAAATAAAGAAAACAAGTTGACAAAAAATAGAATCCAATATTTGGTGATAATATAGCATAACGAAAGATTTATAAGCTATTTTTTTGTAGGCCGGTCATTTTTGACCAGGACAAGATAAAAGCATTTCAAAACAAACTTCCTGGTTAAACATTAAGGGCCCTATAATACACCCGGCGCAATGCGACGCAAGGTGCAACGCAAGTGTGTTTGCTAGTTTGCGTCCGGCGCCGTTCGCGTTTTCCCGTTCAGCGCCACGTCCTTAAATTAGTAAATGCATTTGCGCCAGTTAGTGCGCCCATGGGCGTGCTGGTCAAAAAAAGAGGTGTGTTCAGGCGCATTGCCGGCGCATTGCTATTTTAAGGAGCTGAAAATAGACTGCGCCATAGACCAACTCAAACCTGGTCTAAAGTCTAAAGTCAGTGGCGCAATATTTTTTTGTTAGAGCGCGTTGGTAGAAACTGTGCCTCTGGGCGCGTCCACAGTGCGCGTTGACTTTGCTTATTACACAAAGGGATGCGCATCACACAAACATGCCAAATATTAAAAACAAAAGGATTACAGTGTAAAAGAATATTATTGTGTAGGCTACATAAATATAAAAATGTAATGATGAATAGTCATTGCGTGTATTAGAATTAGGCTACCTATTTTCAATTCAGCCTATTACTAATAATGATGAACGAAATTGGCTAATTAATTGAGCAATCGTGCCAATACACACACATATATATTAACAGACTCATCGCGCGGAGCTATTTGAAAGCCTGCATTTGCAAGCCCGCTTTAACTTTGCGCACGAGCAGATCGGTTTCTTCGAAAAGCGTTCAGCTTTTCCGCCAACAAATTCCGCCATGTAAATAGCAATCCACCATGGCGCGAGCGCATCTCGCTCTTAAAGGGAATGGGAGATGACACTCTGATTGGTTTATTGAACGTTACGCCCATTACTCATTAGGAGAATAGGGACAACCCATTTCAAAAATGCGCCCCGGCGCACGGACCGTTTTTCCGTCGTTAAAATAGCAGAAGTGGATTTGGACACGCCCTTTACACTTTGCGTTTAGATCGTTAAAATAGGGCCCTAAAGCACACTAGTTTGAACAATTGTACAGAATATTTTTTACATTTTATTCAATATTGCCAAAATTGACCCTTCGCCAGGAGTTTGACTGACAGGCGATCAAACCAATCATAACGCCGAATCCGCCATTTTGTCCGACAAAGCAGTCAGGGGAGTTAGCAGATTAACATAGGTGGACTTGAACTTGAAAAATGGTGTGTATTGATGTCTTTCTGCAATTGAAACAACATTCCTTATGATGTTTATTCAATATGTTTTATTTGATGCTATAAATAAACTAAAAAGAGATGATCGGTTCACAAGCCGTTTGAACTGAGACTCTACAGCAGGGATGGGCAACTCAGGTCCTGGAGGGCCAGTGTCCTGCAGAGTTTATCTCCATCCCTGATAAAAACTCACTTGCCTATAACTTTCTACTAATCCTAAAGACCTTGATTAGCTGGTTCAGGTGTGTTTGATTAGGGTTGGAGCTAAACTCTGCTGGGCAGTGGCCCTCCAGGACTGAAGTTGCCCCTCCCTGCTCTACAGCGATCTGTCATGACACATTAAAGAGCAACAAGGTATTGTGTAAATTTCTTTAAAAATGACACAATTTGAAATTTGAAACTTTGTTTCATATCAAAAGTATCCTACTCTGTCTTGTCTGTCGACACGTTGTCAGTGTCCTCTTTGCTCCACAATGTATTTTTCACTGCGTGAGAACATGATGTGTGGCGAGAGATCAGCATGGCTTGTCGGACGTAGCCACAGTAACTAAAGGGGCGGGTCTTTGCGAATGGTCATTTACCCAAAAATAATGCTTTTTTTTGGTCAAAAATTGAGGTGCATAAGCTCAGATAAAGACATTCCAGTTTCACTTTATTTAAATTCCAAATACACTACTTTTCAATAGTGTGGGATCAGTGGCGTGCAGTGGTGTTCTGAAATGAGGAGGCACATTTTTTTTTATAAATCAATGTAAATTCATGTGCATTACTCAGTTGACACATCTTCCTTGTTAAATGAACATTACTTTACAGTACATCACAAAAGAAAAAAAGAAACCAAATACAATTCTATTTTGTAATTTTACATTAACAATGTAATGTTCTATTAATCAAAACCAAGTCAATCTCATCAAGTTAGTGTTTTAAGCATTTCTACATTCGTTCCAAAATAATAACTAAAGGCAATAATAATTTAAAGAATATATTTTATTTGTGTATTGCGGGTTTTCTTTTTAATTGTCAACCTAGGATATTTTGGGTCATCAGTCATGCTCCGTAAACACCGTCTGTCAAAGACACAAATTGTATTTTTAATTTCACCAAACTGATTGCACTAAAAACCCCCGCAGTCATCATGCTTTCAGTCCATTTCAAGTTTAATTTTGACGTGACATAAAGCAGTGATATCTAACTGGGTGATCGGTTTACTTACTTTTCAATTAGTCTTCCGATTGATGCCATTATTTGTTCAGTCAAACTGACGCGCGGAACGCGCAGTCAACGAGAGGCGGGATTTATCGCACAAACCAATCATATCCAATCATAACCAATTACATCCAATCATAGCACGATGGAGACATGCCTCCTCTCACTGACTTTTCCCCATCTTCTCAATTACCCCCACAAAACCCACTGCACGCCGGGGGTGTATTTTATATGGTTTCTTGAGAGGAAAGGGAGGCATGACTCCTCTGTGTAACTTTACCTGCGGGTGTCGCTGTTTGGCAGTGTTCCTTAAGATACGCGTGACATGCGCTCTTTTTAATGTCATAATTTGTAATATTTGTGTTGTTTTATATGTAATATGGATTATTTTCTCATCCTATTTTTTTTGAGGAGGCACTGCCTCCCTTGCCTACTCGGAGGAAACGCCCCTGTGTGGGATGAAAAACATTTTTTTTTTATAGAAATTAATGCTTTTCTTCAGTGAGGATGCATTATATTGATCAAAAATGACAGTCAATACATTTGTTATTAATACATAATGTTACTAAAAATGTCTATTGCAAATGACACAGCGCAACGCAGCACAGCTCTTCTCAACACTAATACTAATAAATGTTTATATATTATACTGTTATATATTTTCCCCATCTATGTGCTGCTAATTGCAGAAGAAAAAGAAAAAGATAATATTGTGGCACATAATGCTAGTTTTGTCAAGTGTGTGAAGGCTAGCATGTTAAAGTCAGTCTTAAGACATCAGGCTTAGAGTCTTCATTGTGTTTGCAGTGCATTTGAGATTACTGTGTTTGCTGTTCCTGTTGTCTCTCTATCTGGAGCTTTGAATGCATCTCTGAAAAGTGTTTGAGAAATAACATTGGTTTTGAGCATATACTGTATAAGCCCTCACCATTGATAAGGTTCTGATAAGGTTGTGCAAATAATAAAATCAACATGAAACATGATGCAGATTGCATTAATTACAGCTTGACTTGCCCACAATGTGTTTTGCTTGGTCAGTTATGGACTGCTGAGAGCATGAATCCATCACCATTTGAAAGAGGGGAGCAAATAAGCATTAATAACTTGACATATTAGTGTGCATATGCAGTAATGCATGGAAAATATTATTTAAATGGGTGAGTTTTAGGGCACTTTTCTCTCTTTTGTATGATATCCAGTTTCAGTATGTTTTGGGTTGCCACTGAATCCATATTTTGTTCCTGGAGCAAAAGCATACGATCTGTAACACACCCTACAAGAGCACTTATATTTACTCCTGGGTTTTTAAATCCCACCTCTTCCACACCTGGCTAATCAATACTTCATTATGTTCAGTCAAGCATGCTAGTAGTAGAAAGGGCTGTGCTGTCTCATGGAAAGGATTTAATAGTTATAATTTTGTTGTAAATCTTTCACTATTCTCTTGTTGTTATTTGAATGCCATGTGGTTGTTTTCCCCAGTAAGTGAAGACACACTGCTGTAGCTTAAAGCAGTTCATTTCATCTGTCATTTTTAGGGTGGCTTAGCGAGGACAGTAAGGATAAGACATATAATAAGACGGAGGCAGATTTCTTTCAGTTTACTTCTGTGGAAATGCCACGAATATAAACATGATGTCTGGCAGCAAGTTTAGCTGTTTAGCTTATCTCATAATAACTGATGCATTAATAAAGTTTATTCACTTTGATCTTTATTATTAGTGGGTAATTCTGCACTAACTTGTGCAAAGATTTGAGATTTGAGGGGTACTTAATTTTTATTTTACACTATTGTTTTTCAGTGAATTTCAGACCTCAATGATATTTATCAATAGTTAAAAATGCATATTGTAAAACTGTATCTTAAATATTTGAATTGTTGTACAAAATGTAAAGAAAGTTTGTAATTCATATGAAATTATTATGCATAATTAATAATATACACTAAACAACAAAATATTTTTTTATGCTCACCAAGCATAACATTTTTATTTGATCTTAAATTCAGTAAAAAAAAAAAGATACTGAAGTAACATTGTGATATTACAATTTAAAATATCTGAAATAATGCAAAAAAAAAGAGAGAAAAAAAGAGAGAGATATCAATTTAGAGATCTGACCAGTGCCATTTTTAAATTGATTGTTAGTTGGAAATAAAAGGTAAATTATGTTTTTAATGCAGCAAAAAAGTTGCTTTTAAACATGATTTATCGTTTTGTTTTGATATGTTTAACACCATGAATTACATTAGCATTCTTAAATATATCTATAATTTGATTATTTTATTTACATTTTTCATTTTGCAGTATAAAAATATATCAAGTATTGCGTTATATGCAGTGTATCCTGTGTGATGATACACATTGTGAGTGATTGTGTGTCTCCTCATGTCAGTATCGAGGCAGCTGTGGCAGCGTTCGCTCAGGCTCGGTCCCCAGGCATCTATAAAGGAGACTATCTTAAGGAGCTCTTCCGGCGTTATGGGGATGTTGAGGATGCCCCAGCCGCACCTGCTCTCCCCGAATGGTGCTTTGATGATGAGGAGGATGAAGATGTGGATGATGACGGGAATGCCATCGCTCAGGGCTCCGAGCCCAGCTCCTCTCAGTCCAGTCAGGGCAAAAAGAAGAAAGAAAGACTAAAAGTGGTGCGTAAAACTGATTTCAGCTCATTCTTTCACTGGTATATCCCTGGTTCAATACAGCACAGCTCATCTGGGATATTAATAAGGCTATGTACCATGGAATGTTATAGTATTCCGGGTATCAGCTTCCTTTCCATTTGAACTGTTAGTGATGAGGTGTGTGGTGAGTGTGTAGACATGATGGTTGCTTGTTTGTTTGTCTCAGGGCGCTGTGTTTCTGGAGGGGGTGTCTGTCAAAGGAGTCACTCAAGTCACGTCACAGCCTAAGCTCGGCACCATCCAGCGCAAATGTCAGGAGTTCTCCGAGTGGGACAAGTGAGTGTGTGTGTGTTTTACCCCCCACAGATGCTTTCCAGCCTAAGCCGTGTCACTGATATGTCAAGTAATCGAAAGCGTTCAGATGGTGAGGAGGACTGTGAATGTGTGTGGGTCATGAATAGGGTAAAAAATAAAAACTAATCTTCCATTTTGTTCCTTGCCGCTCGTCAACCTTTACATGTCCTAACCAGATGCGATGCGATAATATTCCAGCGACGAGCAATTTGACTGTCCACACTAGATGTGACGCGACGTGACAATGAGAAGCGATAAAATAAATCAAAACCCACAGCCAATCAGAAGAGAGTGTGGGCGAAGCTCTCTCGACAAGAAACCAGGAGACACAATGAAATGGGTTAGTAGTACATTGTAAAATTCATAAATATTACACAATTTAAAGTACATACGGAGTGACTGAACCAATCTTGTCATAGAATACACTTGTTTGTTCACATTGAGTTGACAGTTTGAACGTTCCTTGTGCCCATTTATTTATTTTCAAGATCTGAGGTGAATTAGCCACTGTTGTTTTCATTACAGCTAAAAAGCCGGGAACACAGAATGATATTCAAACTCACTTTAGACATTTAAGATGCATTAAACAAAGCCATTAGACATTAAATAAAGCACATAAACAGTACCTGATATTATCATTGCTATACTTTGTGTTGCTGTTTCAGTCGCTACGTCATAGAGAAATAGAAACAGTTTCTAAAATAGAATATTTGCGTGTCGCAGTCACTGCTGGTTAGGACAACAACTCAGATTAACTTGGAAAAGATACCTTTTATTGCTTGTCGCGTCTAGTTAGGACACGGTGTACCTCAGAGGTTAAACTAAATATTACATGAGGTTGGAAATTTTTGCAACCCTGTTACCAAATTTGAAGATTTTCTTGAAATAAACATATAATACAAATAACATTCATAAAATGTAAAAATTAAAAAATATAATAAATATTAAAGAATAAAAAAAAAAATACACCAGAATGGGTAACAAGTTTGCATATTTTAGCCAAAAGGAAGATATGACTGTGTTATTGACAAAATGACTGTAGTTAAAGGTGCTAAAGAGGATGTTTTGTTTTATACATTTGTGCAATATTACTTGAAACTGTCTTCACTAACTGATAAAAGACTATTTATTAGGTGCACTGAAAGGAATAATATTAATATACATCATCTGTGCACGAGGTAGGGCCTTAAAAACATCAGCCAATCGTTTACACGATCATCGCGTAAACGATTGGCCCTCTGGCTTGTCAATCACTGCCATTACGTTCCTTGTGAGAGACGTGCGCGGATTGGCCCTCTGGCTTGTCAATCATTGCCATGACGTTCTTTGTGAGAGACGTGCGCGGCTGCGCGCTCCAGTAACTTTCCACACTCTACAGGCGCCGCATGCAATGTTTTTGTCAGGAGACAGGAGTAACAACTGCAGATTATGAGTTACCTGCGGTGAGTCCGACATAATGAATCCACTAACACGACACAGCGAATGCCGGTGGTAAACACTCGTGTTCCAATACTCGTGCACGAGTTTTGGGAGGCGTTCCCTCGAAATGAGCTATAAAAGAGGGGGGTTGTTCTTACGCATGCGCTCATTTCAAAAACTCACTAACAGTCTTTGGTTTCTCAGTCGACGAAAAGATCCTCTTTAGCACCTTTAATGATAAAATTTCCCATAAATTAGAAAATATTTTATTATATACAGAGTTCGAATTAAGTCATCACGGATATAAACTGATCAAATGTAAACTGCCTTGAATGTGATTGTTTGTAAGAAAGGGGCGGGGTTTAAGCTGATTAATTCAGAGAAGTCTGACATGCATCACCAGAGAGAAGGCTGTTGTTTCACTGGAAGGTGGAGTTATGATATTATTAATTAAAAAATTACGAGGTCAATTTTTTTTAAATTAAACATCCTTGGATGAATCGTAAATCATTAACATGCATTTAGAAAACAGATTGGGTGAATTTTCATTTCATGCCAACTGTAGCATAGTCCAAAGCACATGACATTTGTGCCTAATAAGTAATGGGAAATATATTTGCAGCCTATTAATGGAAAGCATCACAGCTGAGTTCTGCCATGAGTTATTATCCTGATGAAACCGCAGCCATGATTACTTTCATTGATGACTGGAGATCAATTAAAACAACCCAGCAATCACGTTTTTTTTTTATATGTGCTTGTTTGTCAGATCCGGGTTTCCTGGGGCTCAGCCCGTATCGATGGACCTCAGGAACATTCGTCTGTTGGAGAAGAACGCTTATAAAGTCAGCTGGAAAGCAGACGGCACGCGGTGAGTCCAGCGACTGCAGATCAGGGAATTGAAGTAGTTTTCGTTCTTAGGCCTGAAGCACACGCTATGCTAATACATCAACACAGATGCATATAGCTACATGCTTGCAGACTTGCTGCTGTGTTTCAAAATGTTTGAAGCACTGCTGCAAGCAAAGATGGCAAATGAAAGAGGGCAATTAAATGTATTGTAACTGTTTTCAAGTATTTTTAGAGCCATATTACACTTTTGTGGCAATTTAATTCTTGAAATCCTAAAGTATTTTCATGAAGTTACTATAGTTGGGTTTGCTATTTTACTGTTAGTTTTGTGAAGACATTTATAATGTTACGATTCGAAAGATTTATATTTCAAATAAATGCTGTTCTTTTAAACTTTCTATTCATCAAAGAATCCTGAATAAAAATGTATCATGGTTTACACAGAAATATTAATCAGCGCAACAGTTTTCAACTTTGAAAATAATAATAAATGTTTCTTGAGCAGCAAATCAGCATATTAGAATGATTTCTGAAGGATCATGTGACACTGAAGGCTGGAGGAATGATGCTGAAAATTCAGATTTGACGGCATTGAAATTAATGACATTTTAAAATGACATTTTGAACAAGCTTTGGTGAGCAATAGGCTTCTTTTAAAAAACATGAAAAAAATCTTACTAACCCAAACTTTTGAACATAGTGTTATTATAATTAAAAATAGTAATAATGGTAACACTTTACAATAAGGTACATTAGTTAACATGAACTAATTATGAACTGCACTTATACAGCATTTATTAATCTTTGCTAATGTTATTTCAACATTTACTAATACATTATTAAAATTTCGTTAACATTAGTTAATGCACTGTGAACTAACGTGACAAACAATGAACAACTGTATTTTCATTAATTAACGTCAATGAAGATTAGTAAATACAATAACAATTGTATTGCTAATGGTTAGTTCATATTAGTTAATACATTAATGTTTAACAAATGTACCTTATTGTAAAGTGTTACCATAATAATATGTCTTTGATAATTATTATTAATATGTATCATTCGGTTTTTGTTTACACCAACTAAAGACATGGAACAATTCATGCAGACAGCTGTGCTTTATTATGCTTTATTATGCTGTAAACACTTTTATGCACTGCTTTATTATTGTGTTATCATTGATTTCAGATTTAACTTTCCCTAATGGAACATATAAACAAGTCTGAATGAGTCTTTTTAGGAAGTCCAAACCAAGATTTGTTGGTCATAGTGAACCGTGGTCGGTTGTTGTATGTTTTATTCAGACACTTCCCCCCTAATACACCGATAACCAGAAGTCAGGCTTAGAGCAACTTAATTAAGTCTAACCTTCCAGCGCTGCTTGAGGTTTTTTGGCTCCATTTTTTATTTAACAAGATGCTAGTTTTTGTCTTTGAAATAGTTTTATTTAATAATAATAACATTGATGCCTACATAGTACATCGAATGTTTTTCATCATTCTTGTGATGTTCTAGCACCCCTTCAAATGATCTTCAGTATAATTCTCTCATGCAGTTTCTATAATGTGGGAGTCTAGTGCTCATAGAGGGCCATTTAATGATGCTACAGGTCATTTTATGGCAGCTCTGCTTGAGCTTGTCTGCTGTAATGATGTGAGCTGTCTCTCTTCACTCCTGCTGGCTCATGCGCTCAAACCAGAATCAAACGTCTGCATGAACATCATTAAACACTCATCCATAAGACGGATCTGCTCAGAAGCACCACAGTTGGCACCTGGCAGAATGTTTTATGCCCTGGCAGCAGTGAATGAGCTGGTTTGGTGTCTCATAGTGATCCAAAATTAGCAGAAAGTTGAGCAGAACATCCCTGGTTTTTGATAGAAAAACATTTTGCTCTATCACTGAGACATTCAAAAGGTTTAGCTGATCTCTTTAACTGGAGATCTGTTCTAACAAGCCCATTATCCTGTGCTTTGGCCATTCTGATGCTTTTGCTCTGGGGACATCCAGCAGAGCTCTCTATAATAATGACCAAACGAGAGGCTATTAAAGCTCAAGCTCAAGGAGGGCTGAAGGGCTGAACAATTGTTTTTTTGGGGGGTATGATTTGATACCTATGGAAGCTTGCTTCTGCTAAGGAATAATAAAAATTTAAAAGATAATTACGAGTTTGCATCTCACAATTCTGACTTTTTTCCAGAATTGCGAGTTATAATGTCAGAATTGCAAGAAATAAACTCGCAATTGTGAGAAATAAAATCAAAATTACAAGATATATACTTGCAACTCTGACATTTTTTCTCACAATTGTAAGTTTATATGTTGGAATTCTGACTTTTTATCTCATGATTCTGACTTTTCTCACCACTTGCAAGTTTATATCTTGAAATTCTGTCTTAATTTCTCAGAATTGTGAGATATAAACTCGCAATTGTGAGTTAAGTCCAGTTCTGAAGAAAAAAACAACTGACTCGGTGACGGAAACAAGCTTCCAGAGATACTAATGATAATATCTCCAAAACCTCTTTTTGGCATGTGTGCATACACTGTCAGCATTTGAGAGAAGACAATTCTATTTACTGAATTCTAGAGTGTTCCCATTCATTCGGTACTCTTGGGATGACTACATGACTGGGATAATGCATTCTCGCATAATTCCCTGAAGCACCTTTATTCACACATATTAAAGGCCAATAGCGCATAATGATGTGGACAGATGTGCTGAATACAAATTTGATGTAATGTAATCTTCAGCTCCTCACTGCACTCTGAGAACACCATCCTGCCACATTCACAAGACAAGCACTGTGCTTAACGGTAGTGGCAGTTATCTTGTTTCAGCCAAAAGTCAAAAAGATGTTTCTTAGCTTTGTTTTGCAGATTTAATTACTTATTTAATGAAAGGGTTTCTACCTTATTTGATATGTGAAAAGGATACTTGTGAGCGCAATCCCGTGTGTCTGGGAATTGTCCACACCAGCATGGCTCTTTTGACTTTCCATTAGCACATTTTCAACAGCTCTGTTGCTTGTCTCTAAAGGCCCTGATATACTAATGGCAAAGATCTTTTTCTTTCTTCACTTAGGAGTCAAATGTAGTTTGAAATACGTGAGTGTTAGTGAACGTCCCAATGCCGTCCATGCTGCTGATAGCCACATTTAGATGAACATGTAAAATGTGGCTTCCCTCTCAATAACAAAATAAAAACACAACAAAATTTACAGCGGTGAGGAAACGGCAGTAAAGAAAACATCTGATTATAGCAATGTGGTTATGTTTGCACAAACTCTGCACTCCAGTCACGTTTTATACAATATATTGCTTTAAAACAAGCAGCTTTAAATGTAAAATTATAAATTCAATTTCTACTATAAAGCCACTCTGTGTGTTCTTGTTTTTATTCCCGGACGTTTGACCTCGACAGACTGAACAGAAGAAATGAACTGAAGAAGATTTCCACCTCAAAGAAGGCAAAGCCTTAGAGCCACACCTGCCTATTGCATAATCATTTACCAGTCTTTGGAAAGCTGTTTTAAACTTCAAACACTCTTCATTTTGGCTTGATTTAGTTTGAAATGACATCACTCCAGTTCATTCTTTCATTTCAGGACCTTTAAGCTGTGAAATTTGATGAGTTGTTTCTTAGTAATGCATAATTCAAGCAAGATCCCCTTCCTTCTGCCTGAGCTGATCTGAACGCAGCTCTGTCTGACACATGTGCAGACACAGGGAAGTGGGGTGATCATAGAAGTTGATTAGAAGTTGATGAGAACATGTAACGTTAAAGGTGGGGCAAGTAGATTTTCAAATTTTTTTTACTATTGGACATTGTTGATTTTTGAAATCAACCCAAACAAACCCACCCCTCTCTTTATTGCTCCGCTTCCCAAACTCATCCTTCAATCCTAACCACCCTCCTCCGAGTTGGTCTCAAACCTTGGCCCGTTCGCTGCTGGCAGGCGAGACGAGTACACTGACAAACGCAGCTAACACCGCATTCTCTAGCGGTCGTCAGTGCGCAGTATTTTACTTGCACAACTCTCACTAGCTGGCCTCTGTTACACAAGCAATGAGAGTGTGGATGTCTGTTTATCACAGCTGACGCGCAACAAAATGCTTCATGAAAAATAAAGCACAGATGATGAACGAATGACAAGGAAGCACAAAAAAAATCAATGTACAGTACACAAGAGTAAATACAAACAAGTGTAGAGCACAGCGGCTCCAGACAATCAATGGCACTCAAAACCCAGTGTTACTCACATCTGAAGCGGAATCAAAGCTGCCTCTGCATCTGTTTTCAGGCCTTCCCGCTTAGCTCTCTCCAGTGCTGGAAAGCTTTTCTAATATTAACACGGGTCCTAAAGTGCTTTCCCAGTCATAAACCTTAATTCCAGTGATTATTCTTTTGAGCTCTTTTGTATTGTCTCATCTCTCTTTCTGCAGTTTTTTTTAATCTTATTTTTTTATATAAAATCTCCCTCTTGCTCGTTCTGTCTCCTTGACCGTCATACGCCCCCTAATGGTTACGCGTTTGTTGTTGGTGTCGACCCGACTAACCTTTAATGTACCAGTAAGTGTACAGACTTTGATATATATGACAACTCTGAATGCTGGCGATGACCTCCCAACACTGATTTGGAAAGCCTAACCAAAGCCAAATGTATTCAGCTGCTGCTTCTCAACTGCTGCCAGCCTGTCAGGAAACCAGATACCACCTAAAGGTATATTTGGTGGCTATTTCAGCCTGACATGAGGGTTTCCATCGCCTGAGGCCAACCGACTCGGCATTCATTTTCTTAAAGGTGCATGTGGTCTTTAGGTGTGGTTACATTTTCCATTTTCAGTGAATTTTCAGTCACAATGGAGTCGTTTCAATAGGAATCCAAGCAATTGGAAATTTTGCTTGAGGGCGAAAGATATTCCAATGCAGATTTCGCCTCCTGTTCAGGTTGGTCTTGTGAATTTGCTGCATTGACCAATACAAAGCTACTTGGTTTGAATGTGACTTTAGTGTGAGCTGTGGTTCATACATCCCTACACTATTGACAACAGACAAAGGACCCTTTTTGCCACAAAATGTGTTAATGTTACTGCACCTTTACACCTTTTACTAAGTCAGTAGTTCTGTCATGGTACGGTTTTATTGCACGAAGCCCACATTGGCTTCATCCAAGCAGCTCGTCGGTCCATCCTTAATGTGTTCAGTTTGCTCCAGATGGATATTAAATTATTTTACATCTTGATGCAGCTTACAGTATATCCCTAAACTTATGCCCCTCTCTTTTGAGCAGGATCTCTTTTTGCTTTGTATTCTGGTTTTAGAGATTATCATCTTACCTTTATTATCTATGCTGAAAAATGTCTGAAAAGAACAGGTTCAATAGACTAAATCTCACTTGGCTCTTTTTCTCTTTGTTCAATTATACCTATTATGACAAGTATTTATCTTAATTTTTCTGATGGAAGTGAAGCACATGAAACAAGGCATTGTTGTTAATCATTGCAGCTCATCAATTCCTGCAGTTTCAGTGCTACCGGGATGTGCGTTCTCAATCAGTGCTTTTCTTTTCAGCTGCTAATTTCTGCTCATAAACAGAGAACAGCTGCTAAATTTGTCCAGTCTTGCTCTTTCTTATGTTGTAGCCACAAAATCTTCCAGCTGCTGTTGCTTGAACCTCTACCATTTTCCTTGTTCCATTCAGATTCTTATTAAACATCAAATCCTTCTTTCTTTGTTACTGTTAGGGTCGCAAATGTATTTGGTGGCTCTATGCCAAACCCTTTTGTGTCACCATTAATCCAAAGTTTGATTTTTCACTTTTTAGCACTTTGGCCTAGAAACATAATTATCGTTGAAACATCACTCGGCGATATGATCGCCATATTGAGATGTTGAAATGTTTCTATGCTTCTTACAAACCTTCTGCAGTTTTTTTTTACCAAAATTAGTAGTACCGTCACACAGAAATGACCATAAAAACTGCCACAGTTTTCTAAATTCACGCTCAAGGACAACAATAACAGAAAACAGTCTATCGTAATGAAACTTGGTAGGTGTCATTGGTCTGATAGGTATGCATGATATATAGAAAAAAAATATATGTCATGATATGGTTTAGTATGATGCAAAGGCTGTGAATAAATTAAAAATATGCACTGCAGGTTTCAGAGTGAAGAGAGGCACTGGGTTCATTTACATGTAAACACCAGGTTAATTATATTTAAAGGTGCCGTAGAACGTCTTTTTAAAAGATGTAATATAAGTCTAAGGTGTTCCCTGAATGTGTCTGTGAAGTTTCAGCTCAAAATACCCCACAGATTTTTTTTAATTAATTTTTTTAACTGCCTATTTTGGGGCATCATTAAATATGAGCCGATTCAGGCTGCGGCCCCTTTAAATGCTCGCGCTCCCCGCCAACGGAGCTCGCACTTGCCTTAAACAGTGCATAAACAAAGTTTACACAGCTAATATAACCCTCAAAATGGATCTTTACAAAGTGTTCGTCATGCAGCATGTCTAATCGCGTAAGTATTGTATTTATTTGGATGTTTACATTTGATTCTGAATGAGTTTGATAGTGCTCCGTGGCTAAAGCTAACATTACACACTGTTGGAGAGATTTATAAAGAATGAAGTTGTGTTTATGAATTATATAGACTGCAAGTGTTTTAAAAATGAAAATAACAAGTCTTGTCTCCATGAATACAGTAAGAAATTATGGTAACTTTAACCACATTTAACAGTACATTAGCAACATGCTAACGAAACATTTAGAAAGACAATTTACTAATATCACTAAAAATATCATGTTATCATGGATCATGTCAGTTATTATTGCTCCATCTGCCTTTTTTCGCTGTTGTCCTTGCTTGCTTACCTAGTCTGATGATTCAGACGTGCAGCTAATACTGTAATGCCTCGATCAGGGGCTTGCATGCAAATATTGGGGGTGTACACCCCGACTGTTACGTAACAGTCGGTGTTATGTTGAGATTCGCCTGTTCGTCGGAGGTCTTTTAAACAAATGAGATTTACATAAGAAGGAGGAAACAATGGAGTTTGAAACTCAGTGTATGTCATTTCCATGTACTGAACTCTTGTTATTTAACTATGCCAATATAAATTAAATTTTTTATTCTAGGGCACCTTTAACTAAAACTAAAACCATAAAATAACATTTTTGTTACTTATATTTCAGCCAATTTCTAAGGAAGGGCTAAAATATCAAAAAATATAAAAATTAATTGAAAAAATTATACAGAAATATTTTTTTTTATAAAAGTCAGAAAAATGACAAAAACAGAACAAAATTACTTTAAACTTTTCATAAAATTAAAATGAGAACACAAAATTTAAAAATAAAAATGAAAATATTAAATAAATTCAAAATATTATTCAAAATAAATAACACTGGTGTGCACATGTAAAGGAGGTTACTAAAAGTTGGTCAGCAATTCTGACTTTGTCTCTTGTGTTTTTACAGGTACATGATGTTGATAGATGGAAAAAACGAAGTCTATATGGTTGACAGAGACAACTCTGTATTTCACATAGCCAACCTGGAGTTTCCTTTCCGGAAGGATCTTCGCATCCACCTTTCCAACACGCTTTTGGATGGGGTGAGTTATTGCAATGTTTGAAAGCCTGTTAATCCATTTAGGAAGAGAGGATCTACTCTATTCCTATACTTAATGGATGTCCACGGGTTTGGCTTACACGAGATGGTCAAAAATAAGCCAGTGTTGTGAGCTAATTCTTTAAATGTTAAAGAGGATCTTGCTCTCAAAGCATTTATTACCTCACTCAAAACATCATGCACTACACTGGAGAAATAGCAAGGGTGGGTTTCATATTTAAAGGTTCAGTTAAGTCTTGATCAAGGTTCGACTTGTAATTTTAGTTGTTGCACTACTTAATTTTAAACTATAACTTGTGATTTAAAAAAAATGCATTTCATTTTGACTACCATGATGGATTAAGCAATAATGCAGTAAACAATAAAGATTTGACTATTTTCACTTGAAACTGTCTCTGCCATGAGTAGCTCATGTTAAGCAACAAAACAAACTTAGTTTTCTACTGACGCTTTACAGAGAAATATTGTTAGTTTACTGGGTAGGGTTGCACCAGCTGTTTGTGGTATCAATTCAGTATAGGGAACACATATTCACTATTAACTATGACTTTTCCCTCAAGAAACTCCTTATTTACTGCTTATTATTAGTTAGTAAGGTAGTTGTTCATTTAGGCATTGGGTAGGATTAAGAATGTAGAATAAGGTCATGCAGAATAAAGCATTAATATGTGCTTAATAAGTACTAATAAACAGCCAATATTCTAGTAATATGCATGCTAATAAGCAACTAGTTAAAAGACCCTAAAATAAAGTGTTACACTGTTCGTAAGTTCTTACACTGGAACGTAAAGTCCACACTAGGGGCTTAGTTACTACTAGCTAGTTTGTAACTAACAACCAAGGAAGAACAGATTTAGTAGTTTGTAAGATTTCCTTAAAGTAATGCGTAGTCACATACTGTAATATGACGTTTACCTTCATTGATCCTATAGCGGCCTTTAAAGGTGCCCTCGAATGAAAAATTGAATTTATCTTGGCATAGTCAAATAACAAGAGTTCAGTACATGGAAATGACATACAGTGAGTCTCCATTGTTTCCTCCTTCTTATATAAATCTCATTTGTTTAAAAGACCTCGAAGAACAGGCGAATCTCAACATAATACCGACTGTTACGTAACAGTCGTGGTGTATGACCCCAAAATTTGCATATGCCAGCCCACGTTTCCAACATTATAAAAGGCATTAGACAAGGGCAGCCAGTAACGTCTGGAGCAGCACAGCCGAATCATCAGACTAGGTAAGCAAGCAAGAACAATAGCGAAAAATGGCAGATGGAGTGATAATAACTGACATGATCCATGATATCATGATATTTTTAGTGATATTTGTAAACTGTCTTTCTAAATGTTTCGTTAGCATGTTGCTAATGTACTGTTAAATGTGGTTAAAGTTACCATCGTTTAATACTGTATTAACGGAGACAAGAGCCGTCGCTATTTTCATTTTTAAACACTTGCAGTCTGTATAATTTATAAACACAACTTCATTCTTTTTAAATCTCTCCAACAGTGTAGCATTAGCCGTTAGCCACGGAGCACAGCCTCAAATTCATTCAGAATCAAATGTAAACAATATAACGGTAATACAATACTCACATAATCTGACGCATACATGCCGCATGCATGACGAACACTTTGTAAAGATCCATTTGAGGGTTATATTAGCTGTTTAAACTTTGTTTAGGCATTGTTTAAGGCAAGCGCGAGCTCTGTGGGCGGGGAGCGTCAGCATTTAAAGGGGCCGCACAGCATAAATCGGCTCATATTTAATGATGCCCCAAAATAGGCAGTTAAAAAAATTTATAAAAAAAAAATCTATATGGGGTATTTTGAGCTGAAACTTCACAGACACATTCAGGGGACACCTTAGACTTATATTACATCTTATAAAAAATGTTCGATGGCACCTTTAAATTTGTAAACAAATGGTGTGTTGAAGCGCCGTTAATTTCAGTTTACCCTGTTAAGTTTGATTCTAACTTCTTTTGCCTCACGTCACTAACAGTAAAAATTTTCCATTGAAATACAATACTTAATTTATGAAATAACGTAAATGTAAATGACATTCAGAAACTTTATTTGAAATTATTAAAGAGCACTGAATAAATACTGATTTAAAAAAAAAAAAAACATAAGAAATGACATTTATTTATTATGACTGATTTCATCTGACATGCACAACGGATCGTTGCACACAATGGCATGCTGTTTAGATCAGATTCGTTTTGAAGAGCCGCAAGTCATTTATTGGCATAATGTTCTCTCTCTTAAAATGTAAGGGAGTGTAAATGTCAACATTATCATATATGTCTAAAGGATTGAAGTCTTTCGGGTAAAACAAGAGCTTATTGATGCAGTTCAGTCAGTCTGCTATTTTATTCCAACCGTTACTCCTGATCGGAGGCTTTCCTAAATATTTAGTTTATACGCAGTTATGTTTCAAATAAGTTTAGCTGGTGCAACCGACCCCAGGACTGATACACATAATTCACAAGCCATGAAAGATACTTCTTGTATCAATTAATAGAGCAAACTAAAAGACAAAAGAAAACATAAAGTGTACTGTATGATGAGTACGAGGCATGGTTCACAGATTAATCATTGCAATGTCACCATGTCCATTTGACCCTTGCCCTGCATGCTTCCACCCAGTGAGGGAGTGCAGTAACACTCATCTGTCAGCACTCCTGAGTGTGTGCTCCTCTTCGTCTCATTTCCGAGACGTGTCCTCTAATGTACCGGCAATCCATCTCACCACTGAGATGAGTCGCTTAATCCAGCTTTTTAATAATGTATGTTCATTTTTATTTATTATAAATATATAAATATATGTGGCCTGCCACCACACCTTCTTTGTCTGTCTTTGCTCAGTCTGTCACTTTTAGATTTATATCCAATTAAAACCAGGATTAAAATGAGAGTTTAATGTAAACCTGTTTTTTGATTATAAGATAAATCATGATTTAATCTTAGTTTAAGATCAGTCCTTTTTGGTGCAACCCACCCTAAGAGTAGTATGGCAGTGTATTTATGCCAAAACATTGATTTAAACATGAAATTACTTTAGATGTTGAAAAGAAATTACTTTAAATGTTGAAGGTCCTGAGCTCTGGGAACACGAATGAAAAATGTAATGCCCAACAGCAAATGTTTTGGCAAACTATTTTAGTAGAAATGATTGTCTCTTTGATGCATCATGGGTATTTGCTTAAAGAAATCTTAACAGCGATTTCACAAACGTGATGTGTCTTAACAGCAATGGTTTGTTCACACCAAGACGGAAATTAATATCTGATAGACTGAATAAATAACAAATTGATGCTGATGATATGTTGTGTGCAGTGTCTGCTGCCTTAGCAAATCATGCAACATTACTGCTGTTCTTGACAATGTACCTTTTGTAAAAGTGTGCATTTAGCACTTACTAGCATATATAGATACAGACTTTGCATAGAGATTGATTTAAGACTCAAACTCTCTTTGATACAAAAACATACCATGTATGAGTTCTTCCACACAATTGCAAATGTGACATTTATTTTATACAACAGTTCAACAAATAAAAAGGTAATATTAAGAGATGTTCTCTTTAAACACAGTATTGTCAGTAATGTTAGCTCTATTTTGAAATGAAATAATATTTCCAATGAAAGCCACAGCAGAACTGCAACACGCAGCGGTGTTTCATGAACAAATCTGCGGCTTACAATGAATCTTGAGAGTCAATGATTTAATCACCCATTCATAATTACAGCCGCTTGCTTCATTACTGAATGAATGAATGACTTGATGACTCACTAATTAAGACAGTGACTTGCCGCCACCTATGGGCAGTTTAGTGTAATATTTTAAAGTATCTCTTCATTCATTTCATATTTCTCTATTGAACATTTTTTTATTTAACTATCTCATAACATACGGATGCACAATATATCGGCCCCATATCAATAGCAGCAATAAATGGTCATTTTTAATGGTTATCAATCCGGTAAGAAAATTAGACCCATATATTAAGACCGATAGATAATGGATTATTTCCTTCAGTTGAGACATTTGAGATGTGCACTGTTTGCCATGGTTTTGAATTGCTTGATGCAGTTAAGTGCAACGTGCTGCACAAATATTGTCATATAGGCTACATAAAATTATAACGAGAACACAACTGTAAAAGAATGTTGTAACGTTGTAAGATCAAAAACATTGATAATTAATGTTAGTTAATAAAATATTTGTGTTCATGTTAGTTCACAGTGCATTAACTAATGTTAAAAGATACAACTTGGGATCTTAAAAATGTCTTAGAAAATGTTAAGATTAACATTAAGATTAATAAATCCTGTAGAAGTATTGTTCTTTCATTGTTCATTTTAACGAATGCTAACAAAATTAAACCTTATTGTAAAGTGTTGACATTTTTTTTTTTTTTTTTTATAAAGAAAGTTGGCCATAGGAGTGTAAAATTTAATTTTAAAAGTTAAGGAATCTTACACTGGTTCAAACTAGGCTACTGTATTGTGTATGTTTGAAGTGTTTGGGACACGTTTGCTTTTATAATCAGGCTCTCAAAGTATATTAAAATTTGGATTTGGATTTATCGGCTAATAGGAGTTTAGGGAGTTTTTTATCTGCTTTAAAATGTAAAGAATTAGCGGTTATCAGCATCTGCCAAAATTTTCATATCGGTGCATCCCTATCATAACAGTATTTAATCCATTGTAATTGCATTCATGCCACCTCTGAGCAGCATTAAACTGTTTGTAAATACATCTAGAGGCAACTTGTGCCACTGCAGTGCAAAGACGGCTTGTGTTGATACTGATTTAAATTGATTGAAATTGATTTTGTTTAGATTATTGCTTTATTTATTATATTAATAATTAAATTAGTGGAATTTTAAGAATTTGATATAAAACATGACATTTAACCCTCTATGGTACGGTGTTGCCTCCAGGCAACATCGTCTATTTTAGTTTGTTTTTAAGGCGAGACACCCCAGGTGAATAGGGTAAAAAAATTAACTAATAGATACCACCATACTACCCCAGGTGATTGATTACATTAAAAATTGCAAACACTTTTTGTATTACAAGTTTTCTAAAATGTAATGTTTAAATATGCGAATGAGGCGTTATCTAATTAAATATGCGCTAATTTGCATAACATTTTAGAACAAAAATCTGAATATAAAACTGTAAAGTTTGGTGTATATAAGTTCTGCTGAAGTGGAGATTTCTGACTCAGAGCAGGAGAAAAAACTCATTTTGAGAAAACGGCCTTTAAAGATATTTACTGTAATTGAAATCTATAGATGCAAATAGATAAAGTGCTATAAAATATACACTTAAAAGTGTATTTTGGATGTTTTCTTTCCACCAGTCTGAAAAAACACTTTATGAAAAGCCAAAAAGTGCAAAATCTCAAAATTGACAGGTGCCTGAAAAAAGTGTTTTTGCCTGTAGTGTCTCCCATTAATAAGGTACCAATTGATTGATCAAACGTATCTCAGGACAGAATAACTCAAATACTAATCAATAAAAGTGCAAAAAAGACCAAAACATGACCAACAGGGGTCCATTTTGTGTCCTGTTTCAGCACATGTGCATGTCACATGGCTTCATATTTTCTCCAATGAAAAGTGCTTTTTCACTTGTTTGTATCCATTTAATCACCCACAAAAAATATGAGTCACTGGCAAGTAAAGAAGTATTTTTAAGAACTTTACATTATATATCATCAAATGTTTTAGAGAAAATAACAAAAACTGTGTGTTGCCTCAAGGCAACATTGTACCATAATGGAATCGCATAAGGCCATACAGGCATAATAGGTTTGAATACAAATGTATTATATTTGTAAGGAAAAGAGTTGGCATTTTCACATGTTTTTGTAATGCACTTATAAGAATAGTAATTCACATACTATATCTGCATTTATTATGATCTGCACATTTTCTAGAATACTTCAAAAAGCTATAAAACACAGGTAGCACTGGCAGGTGATGAGGGTGATGATGGATATAATAACTTGATATAATAACATAATAATATGATGGTTTGGTAATACTTGTGTTCCACTATAGTACAATGTTGCCTGAGGCAACAGCTGGATATAAAATGTTACTTTTTATTAAATATGAAACTTTTAATACATTTAAAAACTGGATAAATTTGTTTGTTCAAGTGTCTAGTTAGAAGAAATTGATGTTTTCAATAAATATATTTCTTTTTTTTTACATGAAAATGCCAAATGTTTGAATTTTTCCATTATGGTACAATGTTGCCTTGAGGCAACAAACTTAAAAAAAAAAAAAATTAAATAAAAATTTATGAAAGTGTTTATTGATATTGTTAAAGTGTCCAATTTTATGCAGGAAAAACAACACAAATAATTTTTTCCTTATTGATATCATATTGCGTACCATATAGGGTTGGAATCAATTTATAATCAATTTACATCAATTTATCAATCAATATCAATTTAATGAGGAAAATATTGTCCCTTCACAGAAGCTAAATGTAAAATGCCTCAGGCTTTTAGTTAAGAATTACTATTGGCAATAGCCCTAATGCAAAATCACACTCTTAAGTTTGGGAACCACAGCTCTGATGGATACCCAAACACACCTTCATCTGCTCTGCTGTGTGACTGACTGTAGGAGCGCAGAAGCAACTTCATCATTCTCATTTCACCATTAAAATTTAAAATTTCTGCAGCATGAAACTATGTTCTCTTATATGAAGTGATCCCATTCTTCAGACTATTTGTTTTCGGTGCAATTTAGTCTGTTTTTCAAAAGTTTTTTTTTTCTCATCTCCATAAAAATGTGTTTTTCACCAGTGTAAAGGTCACTGATCTACATTGCGGTGTTGACTTGTTTCATAATTTATTATTATTGATTACTCTCTTTCTTTGCTTTGTTTAACCTTTTGAAAATCCTAAAATCTTTTAATTTACAGGTTTAATGAAAAACAGCAGATTTCAATGATCTCAGACATTTGGACCTCACATATTAACCTAACAATACTTTGATTTGTGCCTGTGTTTGATCTTTAAAGCTAAATATATCAATTTCGAGGTTTTTTTTTTTCTTTCTTCAAAATCACATTGTTACATCATGTTGATTTTTATTGGCTGGTTTTTATGAGCGGTATTTCTTATCGTCATAATCTTTTTTTTGCAGGAGATGATTATTGACAAAGTGAACGGTCAGCCCGTCCCACGCTATCTCATCTACGACATCATTAAATTTAACGTGAGTGCCTTTCAGCTACAATAACAAAAACACACTCCTATTTGTTCTTTATTTAATTAATAATTACTGTTGGCAGTTGCCCTAATGCAAATTACAGTGAGCAAATGCATCACATTGAGCAAAAACAGTGGTGTCTCACCCAGCTATTACATTTGGCATAATTTACTATCCATCATGCCTTTCCAAACCTGTATGACTATCTTTTGTGAAACAATCTTTTGTGATACTGTCAGCTCCAAAAAAGACAATAAGCACCATAAAAATATTATATCAATAAAAAAAATGATATCATTATATCAATATTATATAAGTATCAGAAAAGTAGTTCATATGGCTACTATACTTTCCCTTCATTGCTGCCCTCTGATTAAATTATGATTGTATGGCTTCAGAATACTTGGAATATAGCATACATTTTAAGTGTTATTTTGTCTAAGTTGCCATCCATGTGCTACATAAATATTCTTCAAAATTTCTATTTGTGTTTATGCACAGAAGATAGAAAGTCATATAGGTCAAGAAACGGCATATGCAGCCCATTTTACTAAATGGAATAGTTATCCAAAAACTGCTTGGTGGCATCAAGCAAAAAGGAAATCAAGTTTGATTTGTAGAACAATTTTCACAGCACATTGTTTCAGAGGAGCTTTAAGGTAAGGTTGATTTTCTGAAAATGATTTTTCTCCTGAAGCTGTGTAGAGTTGATTTATTATTACATTTTTTTTCTCTGTGAAATAGCATGCAGTGTTAAAACATTCACAATAAGACCAGGAATGTGTATTAGGACAGAAAATAAGGTCCGTTTTGATTTCATGTTGATTGGATGCCAATAAATTGTGTAGTTCAATTCATTTTATGTCATAATTCACATTCATCTTAGTTTTGGGTGGGAATGAGTATATCTTAGAATGTTCTTGCATCATTTTTTGCTGCTTGCAGGGCAGTATAAATCAAATAAATCCAGGCAATCATCTGCTACATGGTGTGCATTTGAGACGGGACGCTTGGATTTGTCTTGCTTGGTTACCATACCGAAAGGAACATTTTTCCAAAAATGCAATGCTAATCCGTCATTTTTAAGATTGATGCCAAAGGCAACCAGTGTGTAAATATAGACGGCACATTAATTAAGCTTGTCCGGTGATGCTTCGGAAGACTAATATTCAATTCAGTTATAGTGCTCATGTACTGTATACACTAAGCATGTGTCATCAACTATATTTATTGCATTTTTATTTAAAATATGAGTACATTAAAGACTTAATACAGATATGTCTCTTGAAATATCATTTTGTCGAGCACTGCTGGAGTTCTCATTTACAAACAGCATGCAGGAGATTCTTGAGTTTATTGCTTTTAGCTTCTCTCTGCATTGATAACGCTGGCCATCGTTCTGTGTTGTAGATAGGTTTAGATTATTAAACTAGAAGTGTCCCTTATCCCTCCACATACTCTTCTCCTAGTCCTCCCATGCAACAGAGAAAGCTGACTTTGTGAAATTCCATTTAAGGCTTTTTGAGTTTCAAATATTAAAAATGGTTTATGGTTATTTGTCCATAAATACAACCATTCAAACCTTTGGGGTTGGTAAGATTTTTTTAATCTTTTTGAAAAAGAAGTCTCTTATTCTCACCAAGTCTGCAGATCAAAAATGCAATAAAAACTAGGGGTGGGAATCACAATAAAATATTTTCACAATTCTTCAGCTACAATATGATATTATTGTGGGGGTGTTTTTTCAACTGCAAATGTCCTCAAAGGAAAACTTTATCTGTATGTGTTTTTATCTAATAAGATAAAGTTCTAAGTCTGTTCATTTCACATCTTTATATCCATCTCATTCGTCCCTTCTTTGATTTAATATTTCCCTTCCTTGTATTTCAGACATATTTTTTTAATATAAATGACAGTTGTTAAATAAAATGTTTGAACACTTAATTCAGTGTTGTTTTAAGCAGCTTTATAAATAACAACTTACTTAAACCCTAATAAACAAGTCAAAGGTGACACTGTACTTTGTCTTTTCGGTTATGAAATGTGTGCTGAATCATATTTATGTTATTTTAGAAAGATGTGTACATTTGCCAATAACAGAAACTTAAAAGCTTATAACTTGAATGCTAGATGGTGCTGTGGTTTTTAAAAAAAAAAAATTATACTATGGGGTTATTTTAGAAATGGCCTTCACAGCACAAGACAGTTTGATTTTGAAAGAGTATATAACCTGTCACCTACCGTATGTAGCAGTGATGTAACAGGTGAGCTGTCAGGTAATGATGATGCAGCCTGTTGTATTCTTCTTCACCCTCTCATAACATTAGACACAATTTACTGTTGCTGCTGTCTGTCTTGTCATTTGTGTTGTATTATGAACAAGTGTGTTGGCAGTGTAGATAAGGCATTATGAAGATGGCATTTTTTATTGTAACCACAAACAAAAGTTTTGTGCCATCACAGCGCACAGCTGGCTTGCAATGCAGATGTAGGTTGACAGCATTTGCGTGTCAAATTAACATGTTTATTTAGCTTTCACCAAGCAATTCTTGTTCAGAAATATGTGAGAATGATCTCTTTTACACACTAAACAGGTATGGCAGGGAGCTAAACAGGTATGGCAGGGAGGTATAGGCAGTAGTGTTGCCAAGATATTGCATAAAACACTATGCGGCAGCTTGAAATCAATTTTGAGCATGAGTGAGTTATATGAAAATGGTATCACAAAGATTTTGTCAGCATGGGCTGATGATGATCTGTGTCAAATTTGGTGAAGATCGAATGAAACCATCTAAGCTCAAAGTGGTGGACAGACAAAATGGCCAACTGTTGAAAAATATATACCATTGTATTCTGTAGGACCCAAAGAATGGAAAGAGGTGAGATTTATGGCCTTCAGATGAAATTCAAAAAAAGGGTTAGGTTAGGGTTAGGCAATTGGCAAATGCCCAAAATGAGAGACGTGGCAATATTGATTAATGTTTGACTTAGCATGCTGCACCGAATCAAAATGAATATAAAGTGATTGATGAATATTGCACCTTTAAGTGTGTCCCTAGCTTAAGAATGAATACCGCACATTATCCTAGCAACTACAGAGCAATGCTTTTGTGTTCGGAACTCAGTAGCAATGTGGTGGCTTTGGCAAGGTCAAGGTAAATTTTTCTTGTAAAATATAAAAATATTGTTGGATGATATGGCTTTTGAAGTGAATAGTCCCTGTAGTGTGAAGAGTTAAGCTTGTCTTCATGGACATGTGGCATATGGTATGAAAACAAAGGATTGTCACTTTACACTTTCCTTGGCCAACACCTCCTGTCGGTCCTATGAATCCCCCTGCTGTGTTCTGGCCTGTTGAAGGTCTGCTTCTCTTGTGTTTCCCTGTTGGGCCTGGCAGGCAATACCTTACCCCTGCTTACTTATGAATCAGTGTTTCCAAAAATATAGTTCTATCTTGCTTTGCTTTTTTTTTTTTTTTAGGGATATTGGATTTTAAAGGTGCCCTAGAATCAAAAATTGAATTTACCTTGGCATAGTTGAATAACAAGAGTTCAGTACATGGAAAAGACATACATTGAGTTTCAAACTCTTTTGCTTCCTCCTTCTTGTGTAAATCTCATTTGTTTAAAAGACCTCCGAAGAACAGGCGAATCTCAACATAACACTGACTGTTACGTAACAGTCGGGATCATTAATATGTACGCCCTCAATATTTGCATATGCCTTCCCATGTTCAAGGCATTACATAGTGATATTTGTAAATTGTCTTTCTAAATGTTTCGTTAGCATGTTGCTAATGTACTGTTAAATGAGGTTAAAGTTACCATCGTTTATTACTGTATTCACAGAGACAAGAGCCGTCGCTATTTTCATTTTTAAACACTTGCAGTCTGTATAATTCATAAACACAACTTCATTCTTTATAAATCTCTCCAACAGTGTGTAATGTTGTTCTAGGGCACCTTTAATATATTATTTGTTCTCACACATCATCTTGATAGTCTTGTAATATACCAGGTCGCTTTGACAGAACATTTATGTACAGATTTAACTTCTATTAAATGTCTCTGTGACTCTCTTCCAAAACTTAGTGAGCTGCCTCTCTAGATAGCATTTTAAGGAAATACAATCATGCGACACAAAGCCTGTTCTAAAAGTTAAGCAACATAATTATGCTGTTTTCTGAGCAGGGCTGTTTTCTCTGAGGAAATAAACGAAGCAGTGGAGGCTCAGGAAAATTCAAATGAGAAAATAATTGACACTACAAAAAAACAAATTTGAAAAATAAGAGATCATACAGTGTGTAAAGCAGTCATTTTTTCAACAGCAGATAAAGTTGCAGAGGAAATCAGCACCTTGTTTTCCTCTCTTGAGCTAATTTTCTCGAAGTTACTTGAGAGGAAGCGACGCCTTTACTCTTCCAATGATTGGCTGTTTGCCCTGTCATTGTGTCAGTGGAGTAATGGCAGCCATGATCATGTTGGCTAATGGCCTACAAGTCTTCAAAGAATCCTAAAAAAATGTATCACTGTTTTCACAAAAATATAAAGCGGCAAATTAACAAAGATTAACAAATGCTATAGAAGTGCAGTTCATTATTGGTGCATGTTAACTAATGTAGTTAATGTTAACTAATGAACCTTATTGTTACCCAGTTATTTTAAATTACAATTTTATTTTACAATATTACTGTTTTGCTGTATTTTTGATCAAATGGACAATTAAAAATCTTTTTAAAAAATCTTAACCTTTGAATATAGTGTATGTATCAATCATATATTGTACTAGGAAGGACCTTCATAAGTCAAAGTGATATGATAGTGTTCTTATTTCTTTCTCTCTTTTTTTTTTAGCCTTTTGATCTTTTTATTAAATAGGACAATGGTGAAGCGACAGAAGACATACAGTAGGGCGTGGGTTGAGAAATGACACAGGTTTCAAAGTCGAATCATCTGCACATGAACAATATCATGCAGTGCATCAGACGTGCACTACCACAATAATAAAGATAGCTTTTAAATTTACACAGGTTTATAGCATATAGTCCTATAGAAATACGTAGGCGTCATTCACACATGATGATTCGCACTGTTGCATTTAAAAATCATGAAACACATGGCAGTTTAATGGTCTGGAGATGCACTTTTTTAAAAGTTCAACTTCAACTTGATACAGCATTCTAAAAATGTAGAGATGCTGCAAAAGATGTGGGACAAGCATAACAGTGAAAGCTGTTTGTCTAGTGCATGTTTACCTGGAAAACAATGGAAAAACAGTGCATTGAAAAAAAATGTGTTCTGTGTGAATGGCTCAGGAGTCTGGATCAAGGATTTCTGTTTTCTGTAGCTGCATTTAATTGTTTAACAATACAGCCAAATACATTATTAATGATTAAAATAATTATTCATGTTTAAAATACATTTATAATCCAATCTTTCCCTGTTATGGCAAAGCAGCCATAGGAGCCATTACTCCAGTCTCTTAAGAAAACATTGTATCATCTCATCCTTAAAATATGCTAATTTGGTGCTGTGGTGCTTAATATTAGAACAGTTGAGCATGGTTGTGCATCTCAAGAGGTGGATTTTTTTATTATTTTTTATTTTTTGGAAGAAGAAGAACAGAATTTATTTGAAATAGTCATTTGTAATCAGTCTCTGATTTTAATCTATTCAATGCAACCCTGAGGAATTGGTTTCTTTAAAAAAAAAAAAAAACTATTTTAGGTATTCTAAACTTCTACAGTAGAATAAATGGAAAATATTGAAATGGAAAAAATAAGTTTTCTGTTTACCAAAAACAAAAACTACATGGATAGTGTGTTACATTTTACAGCTTTTGGAAGCCATTTGTTCATCTTAGTACAAGTAAAGATTTTTGCACTTTCTAATGAATTTTATAGATTTTCTGGCCGGGTAAAAATAAAATTACTGTTGCACTGGGTCACTGTGGGAGATGATTTAAGCTTCTAATATATATCTCTGATTGCTGTTGCCGGTGTCTCTGTCACGCAGATAATTCCAGATCCCAACAGTGGTGGTTCTAGACAACAGTAACTGGGGGGAGGGGCCAATTATGCTTTTAGGGCACTCACATTAACATTTATTCTGAAATATTTTCATGATTTTTTTGGAAGTCATTTTACTAGGTCATGTATGATTCTGCAATCTATGCATATAAGCTAAAATGATTTCAAGTTAATTTTTTTTTTTGACAAGTAATCTTGTATTGTAGTGTGATAATGAGCAGTGATGAAAACACACTTTTAACATTTAGGCACTTTTCCGCATCTGTAAATTTGACATATATCAAAACAAATTGATAAAAATATCCACTCTATGATCTTACAAATAGGCCTAACACAAATCAACAAAAATTAAATTATTTTTTAAAATTATCATTCATGCTCTATTTACAGTTGTGGTCAAAAGTTTACATACACCCTGCAGAATTGAATTCAATTCACATTTATTTGTATAACATTTTCACAATAAATATAGTTTCAAAGCAGCTTTATAGAAAATGCATGTCAACATTACAATTTAGAGTAATCTGTTATCAGAGGTAACTGTGTCCAAGTTATGTAATTTCAGAAGTGTACATAGACAAATCACACAGTTGGCTAACAATGTATTAATTTAAACAATGTAATAATTTAATGCAGGAGCAATGAGCGCATTGAAGTGATGAATACATGTTAACAAATGATTAGGTTATACAGGGGCTGGAGTTATCTCTTCACAGGTTTTGAAAAGAATCTGCAAAATGTTAATAATTTTAACAAAATAAGAGGGATCATAAAAATTGCATGTTTTTAAGTACTGCCCTGATTAAGCTATTTGACAAAACAGATGTTTAGGGTCCACAAGACAAGCTCATAGCTCAATTAAAAATAAATGTAAAAAATGCTTCTTCAAAAGTTTACATGCTTGATTGTTAATACAGCATGTTGTCTCCTGGATGTTATTTATTTATTCATTTATTTTTGGCATAGTTGTTCATGAGTCCCTTTGTTTGTCCTAAGCAGTTACACTGCTCACTGTTCTTCAGAAAAATCCTCCACATTCTTCAACCCTTTTCAACATTAGCTATGTTTCTAGCCAAAGTTGCGAATTTAACTTAGCCGCAAAATTGGATTATCGCATAAATCATTTGCAAATAAAGCAGCGTTTCCAGCATTGTTCAAGAGAACAAAATTGTCACTTCCTGGGAACAAAATATCTGTTATAAAATTGGAAGTTGCTGCAATCGGGGAAGCCTCTGTGGCTCTTTTTTCCTACATCGTAAATGACTTGTGTGTCAGAGTGGCAGACGAAACACAATAAACGCTGTCATGTTCTCTTGCATTTGGATGCTGGTGTTTGGGATTAACAAACACCAGCACTTCTTGGAGGGAATTAAACCAAATCATTCTGATGACTGTCACCATTCTGTTTAGTTTTGTTCATGGACTTTACATTTACATTTACATTTATTCATTTGGCAGACGCTTTTATCCAAAGCGACTTACAAGTGAGGAATACAACAAGCGAGTCATCATGATGAGGCAAATAGACAAGAAGTGCTCACAATAAAAGTTATAGGCAGTGCTCAGAGTATCATAAGCTGCAATAGAGAGGAAGTGAAAGGATAGGTATAAGAATTTTTTTCTTTTTTTTTTTTTTCTTTTTTTTTTTTTCTCTAAGATGAGGTTAAGTGCTCACGAAAGAGATGAGTTTTCAGATGTCTGTTGAATGTTGCCAGGGATTCAGCATTCCTGATGAAGGCAGGAAGATCATTCCACCAGCAAGGGACAGTGAATGAGAATGTCCTGGAGAGTGATTTCGAGCCTCTCTGTGACGGTACCACAAGCCTTCGCTCCTTTGAAGACCCTAGGCTTCTGGTAGGAGTGTAAACTCGTAAGAGTGAGTGGAAGTAGGAGGGTGCTGAGCCTGTGGTAGATCTGTAAGCGAGCGTCAACGCCTTGAATTTGATGCGAGCAGCAAGTGGTAGCCAGTGTAGAGAGATGAAGAGAGGCGTGACGTGGGCTCTTTTGGGCTCGTTAAAGACAAGACGTGCTGCAGCGTTCTGAATCATTTGTAGAGGCTTGATTGTGCATGATGGCAGTCCAGCCAGAAGAGCATTGCAGTAATCAAGCCTAGAAATGACCAGGGCCTGGACCAGAAGTTGTGTTGCATGTTCTGTTAGAAAGGGCCTGATTTTCCTGATGTTGAAAAGTGCAAATCTGCATGACCGAGCTGTCTTAGCAATGTGGTCTTTGAAGTACAATTGGTTATCAAGGATTACTCCAAGATTTCTGGCCGAATTTGATGGAGTAATTGAGGATGTACCTAGCTGGATGCTGAAATCGTGATTTAGAGTCAGATTGGCAGGGAAGACGAGAAGCTCAGTCTTAGCCAGGTTGAGCTGTAGATGATGTTTTTTCATCCATGCCGAGATGTCCGCCAGACAGCTTGAGATTCGAGCAGCTACTGTGGGATCGTCTGGATGGAATGAAAGGAAGAGTTGTGTGTCATCAGCATAGCAATGGTAGGAGAAACCATGTGCCTGAATGATGGGACTAAGTGATGTAGTGTAAATGGAGAAGAGGAGGGGTCCAAGAACTGAACCCTGAGGAACCCCTGTGGTCAGTTGATGAGCTTTGGATACCTCCCCTCTCCAGGCAACCCTGAAAGACCTTCCTGTGAGATAGGATTCAAACCAGAGAAGTGGAGTACCTGTGATGCCCAGTGATGAGAGGGTGAACAGAAGGATCTGATGATTCACCGTGTCAAAGGCAGCAGATAGATCAAGCAGAATGAGAACTGATGATTTGGAATCAGCCTTTGCAATCCGCAAGGATTCAGTGACCGACAGCAGTGCAGTCTCAGTCGAGTGGCCACTCTTGAAACCAGATTGATTGACATCCAATTGGTTGCTCTGTGAGAGGAAAGATGACACCTGGTTGAAAACAACTCGTTCAAGTGTCTTTGCTAGAGAAACAGGTCAAACTTTTAGTTTGTTTTCATTTGACACATTTCTTTGTTCAGTTTCCCACCACTCATCTGTCTCCTTGGTGACCGTCATTATTAGTTCTTATGCATCAGCTGTGTTTGATTAATTATCCTTGTTTGTACACTCTACATAAGTCGTACCTTCACAGTCACAGTTTGTCCGGTCTCAGTTATACTATGTGTTTGCACTGCCTGCCTGCCTATTTTGGATTATCATTATATAACTTTGCCTTGTGGAACTTTATTCATCTGCCTTTGTCTGTATTCCTGCAAATGTGTCAATGACAGACTTTGGCTCAGGCATTTCAGAATGATCAAACCAACATTTTGAGATGCTGTGTGATGTGATTGGTCCAATGGTTAGTCCAGTTATCCAATCACATCCACTGTTGAGGCAAAATCACATGAGTTTTTTTGTTGCACATAGATGGATTTATTCAGTAAATGTGTTTTCAACATAGTTTGTGCATATGTCTTCTTATCAGATAAAAAATGATTACATGTACTACACATGATATTCTGTATTTATTAAAGTCTAGAATATGATGCTTTAATTACTGATATTGTGGGACAACAAATAGGAATTTAGTACAGGCATTTTGCATAAACATACAAAACTTGTAATTGGGGAATATTAATCAAGCAACTTTGACCATAAAAAGAAAAAAAGTCACTTTTTAGCTTTAAAAAAAATGTGTCTGAAATTGGACATTAACACAAAGTTTGGCCTAAAACTGAAACTGCACATTTATTTACAGGCCTGAGCTGTCAAATTATATTTCTGGTAACACTTTATTTTAGGGTCTTTTAACTAGTTGCTTATTAGCATGCATATTACTAGAATATTGGCTATTTATTAGTACTTATTAAGCACATATTAAAGCCTTATTCTGCATGACCTCATTCTACATTATTAATCCTACCCAATACCTAAACTTAAAAACGACCTTACTAACTATTAATAAACAGTAAATTAGGAGTTTTTCTAGGGAAAAGTCGTAGTTAATAGTTTATATGTGTTCCCTACACTGAAGTGTATGGAAGAGGATTAGGGCCAAGCAATAATAAAAAAAAATAAAACCATCTCGAGATTAAAGTTGTTAAATTTGAGAAAAAACTCGTTAAATTTAGAGAAAAAAAGTCGAGATAAAATGTTGAGAATAAACTCGTTAAATTATGAGAAAAATGTTGTTAAATTTCGAGAAAAAAAGTCGAGATAAAATGTTGAGAATAAAGTCATTAAATTACGAGAAAAAAGTTGTTAAATTACGAGAACAAATTCATTAAATTATGAGAAAAATGTTGTTAAATTTCGAGAAAAAAAGTCGAGATAAAATGTTGAGAATAAAGTCATTAAATTACGAGAAAAAAGTCGTTAAATTGCGAGAACAAATTCGTTAAATTATGAGAAAAATGTCGTTAAATTTCGAGGAAAAAAGTCGAGATAAAATGTTGAGAATAAACTCGTTAAATTACGAAAAAAACTCGTTAAATTTCGAGAATTAAGTCGAGATAAAATGTTGAGAATAAAGTCATTAAATTGGCTCATGCTCAACCCTTTCTGGTCTCGGACTAGAATGAGCTGGTCTTGACTACAACACTATGCTTTAGCCAGACCCTTAACTTTCAGCATAAAATCTACATTCTTTTTTCTGACTGAGAACCACCCATTTAGACAGGAATCTCAGTGAAATGTACAGATGGTACTCAACCAGAAGGCGTTTATTTGCTATTGAAATGCATTTCTGCTCTTGATCCCTAAGTAGTGGGTAGGATTTAAATAGTGATAGTGGAGATTTTACTTTTTTTATTTATTTATTTTTTTAAATTACATTAACATAACCAAATTTAGTGATCAAAAGTCTTTGTAAGCATTTGTTGTTTATGTAACGGAGGCCAGCTGTACGAGTAAAGCCTCACTTCACACTCTGGCCTCAAAAGGTAGAGGCTGTAATCTAGCATCCTTGTTAACGCGCCTGCCTCCCATTCAGAAAACGCCAGTTCGAATTCCGTGGGGAGGGTAAGTCTTGATGTCTTTAAAATAAATAAAATATGTTTTAGAACTGCAGGATACACACATCTCTCAGCATTATTAAAATCTATGTTTGTTTGGGACCTGAACCTGTGTGATTGACACTGCTGATCAACTCTCATACCACTGGACTATGAATTAACTTTCCTCGAAAAGCTCTTTTTCCAGCACCAGTGTGTCTGCTCACACAAGAGAGAAGCGCTCTTCATTTCTCTAACTTAACAGTAATAAAATAATCAGTGGTTATTTTTGTTTATTATAGTGCAAGGGGGCCGTGTTCAAATCCTGATCTATAGCCTAGCCCTACCTATATATTTTTTTAACTCGACTGCCAGTGATTATGCTGCATTTTGTGGAAAACAGCAGAAATTTTGATTATAGCACAGTTTGTGTTTTATTAGGGAAAACCTAACATAAAAATAATTATCATTTATAATAAAACTAAACTTAAATTTTTGTTGTGATTCACAAATTAATTCTGAATTATGAACCAAAGCGCATTCATACGTTAATATTCTGAATTCAAACCATCAGTTTTGGACATTGCAAGTCTGAACTATACCTTATCTTTGCGTTTAGAAGTGAATTTTGTAAACCAGGTGTTGTTCTCTGTAGTCATTCAGAAATGTGTCACATCTGCTATACAGAATCTCTAGATTGGCCAATTTGTAAAAGTCATCTTCACAGAAGGCTGACATGTAAATGGATATATAACACATATCTCATTAAATAACAAAATTCTTAGGTTGTATTGGCTAATTAATATTTCCCCCCAAACTTGTACACGCAAAACTTATGTACAAATCAGCTTCAAAACAAAATATGTATTCCTAATTTTACATCAAATCACACAGGGAAAACACACACTTTATATGCAAACCTGTAATAATTAATAAGTTAAACTGGTCCCCATGCTGTTTGTTTATTTGAAATCGTTTCTTCATTTTACAAATCATAGAATTAATTAATAGGAATTAGTAGGAACGAATTAATAAACATTTTAACTAATAGGCTACAAAGGAACGATTTAGTAAAGTGATCAACAATTTCTTAATTCATGGACACTATATTTATATATATATATACCTATATACACATATGTATATATATATATATATATATATATACAGGCCTCTGTGTTGTACAGCAATAGATGAGTCAAAAAGGACAGATAACAAATATGCACGACCTGTTGTAATACATCAGTAAATTATTAAATGTAGTTTCAAACATTTTATTTTTAAATAATTTGGTTAGAGTAATTTGGTCACATTAAGCATTTATATCAGGGGTCATCAACTATATTTGTCCAAGGGCCAGAATTTTTCTCTGCAGACACTGTAAGGGCCAGATACTCGTAATATAAAATAAAATTCGAATTGTATCCTAATATGTTATTATTTGATATACTAATTCTAATTCCAAATGTATTTTATTTTTTACATTTACCTGTACTGCAGCAAGCCACCAGGGGGCGATAGCGATATTTTAGGCTTCATATTTGTGAGGCTGTCAAGCTGTCCATCACTGTCACGCAATTGTGCGCTAATCCCAGGCAAGGAAAATTTTGACATTTGTGAAAAAATGAGCACGTGAAACAATAAAAGATGTTCAATGAGAGAACGCGTTTATCGTCATTCTTGACTGAAGGCAGGCTATGGCACAAGCTACTTTTCAGAAGGGTTTTTTTTTTTCGTTAGATTTAAAAATAAACAATATGGAACGGACCCGAATATTCAAATATTCGTTCGGTGGGTTGGTATTCGATTTGAAAATTTGACATTCGAATATTTTTTATTTTTATTTTTTGCACACCTGGGATCCCCCGCGAAACGATTCTCATTCCCCTTGAATAAGCCCGGCAACACACTGGCTGCGTGAGCGTCTCAGCTGCGTGGCGTGTCCGTTTTTATTTCGGCTCCATATTTAACAGGTTGGAGTTTGCACACTGAGACACGCGTCTCAGGCGCGCTCGAGCCACGCGGAAAACGCGTGCATGCTAGAAATAGAACGGACGCGTGTTCCAGCAACGGAGTGTTCAGAACAGCGGAGTTTGTATGGACCGAAGTGCATGTCTGAGCTTGTGTTTTGTTGCTTTGACACTGTGGAAAATACAATAATAGAAACAAAATGTATTAGCATTTTTACCCGTTATTATCAATCTAAATTAATCTCGTTTTTAATTTAACTTAATTTCGTTTTTCTTATTTAAATTTCATTTTTCTTTATTTAAATTTCGTTTTTTCTTTATTTAAATTTCGTTTTTGTTTATATAAATTTCGTTTTTTCTTTATTTCAATTTCGTTTTTTCTTTATTTAAATTTCGTTTTCTTTATTTAAATCTACCCTTACTGTGCCAATTTGTTAGTCAGAAAAATATTAGACTACCTTAAAAGTATTGCTTAATTTAACAGACCTGTGTGTGTGCGTTTTATATCACTAGTGCAGTGTCCGTTCTCGGAGCATAAGCCCTGCCGCGTGAGGTGCGCCGCTTCCCGCTCGCGCTGTTCTGACTGTAGTTTACTAAAAGTTTATTAATTCTGAATGTGTCGCGTCTCGCGTGTCCATCTATATTGCACCAAATGCGACACTGCACTGCCTTGTGAAGTCGATTGGATGAACGGTTCTCGAAATAATAAAAATGCAAACGGACATACAGACACAGATTCCTGCCTTTATTAGAGAGAAAAATATGTTCAGCCCCTCTCTCCGAAGAGTCGATGTTCATTACTACCGAAGCTTCGAAGCTCAAAAAATGGTATTCGGACCAGCCCTAAACTTTTTTCCTCTTACAAGGCTATTCCTGAATTCAGTATTATTCTGGGGGCCGGATGGAAATCTCTGGCGGGCCGGATTTGGCCCGCGGGCCGCCAGTTGACGTTGCATGATTTATTTTATAAGATTAAATGTTATAATTTTTTTCTTTTTTTCATTATTTTATCTTCATTTACAAGTAGGCTACAAGTATTCAACAATTTCAACCTGACTGAGCAATGTTGCAAACCGTCTCTTTGCCCCACCTGGTGCTGATTTTGTGAAAAAGTGTCACATACGACTGGGTTGTATTTAACGCTGCGGCGGTAATAGGCATTTTGGTTGACTACCTACTGTAACACGACCAACCACAGTGCACACTTTGTCATTTAGGGATAGATTAATCTGACATTAATCAAACTGCAATAGCAGCCTGATGTACAGTAATGACACAGCTCTTCAAAAACTGTTGTGCAGACAACACCAAAGAAATGAGTTGTAAAATAAATGTAGACTTGTTAAAGTAACTGATTATTTCACATTTAAAAAGCAAAGCATAGAGTACAGTGCTCATGGATATCTAATGTAAAGATCCAGTGTCATGAATATTGCTAACTGTCAAATCCAGTGACTATTTCTATTTCTCATTGTAAGAAAACAGTAACTTGGAAACACCCTTTCCCTGTAAACTGATTATTTGCAGTCAGATTTGTGTTTTGGACTGGACTAGAATCTTTCAACACATCCACCATCTTAAATTGAGATGCATTTTATTAGACAGCTAGCGAGGCAGAAACATAGCATCCGCTTTGGCCGTGTTTTGCCATCTGGCATCTAATCTTGTAAAGCTTAGCAATGCTTTCGTTTGTGGTGTTCAAACACAACCTCTTTGCCTAATAACCTCTTTGATAAGTGATGGGCTTTTGAAGAAGAATCTGAGGAAAAAGCTGATTTGGGAGGCAAATTTAAGATTTCTGAAAATAGTAGTGGGGTCTCTAGTGGTAAGTGTATTTAATGCATTAATGGTCAGCACACACTAAGGCTCCCAGGGGCCCAAGCGGTCAGCTTGCACTGTGGGGGCCCTGATGTTCTGCTTTATTTGGCAGTCTCTGGCCTTTAGAGGCCCCCAGCAATGCTGAATGAACATCACTTTTTAAAATACCTTTGTATTGTCTTTGTGATGCAGGCTCAAGACTTCCTACCAATACTTACATTCTATTCCTGTAGTGATGATTTGTGGCCTCTGGGATGTAGAAGAAATGAAAGCTAATAGTTCTGTCTTTTATTTTTGTTATTACACTACAGGATGGATTGTACCTGCTGTTAGCGTTATTTTCAGGCACTGTTGGAGTTGTTTTAGCTCCTGGTTCACTAAAGGAAATATACAAATGAAGTAACAGTGCAAACACGCCTATGATATTAACATAATTCCTCTTAAACTGGGTTGTGGAGGATGCAGCAGGCTAACATGGCAGACAGTTTGATGTTTCTGTCAGGCTTTGAGTTCTTCTATACTCAGATGTATTGAAGAAGGTCAGTGAGATCATGTGTGGATGATCCCAATATATGGTTTGCCGCAAAATGCTACTCTGTTAGGTTTTCTCTGCTATGCCAGAACTGTAGTTATTTGTGATATATGTCAAGGTTCTTCAAATCCACTCCAGGAGGGACTACACTGCAAAGTTTAGTTCCAACCCTAATCAAACACACCTGAACAAGCTAGTCTGACTCTTCTGAGTTACTAGGAAATTGCAGGTAAGTGAGTTTGATTGTGATTTAAGCTAAACTCTGCAGGACAGTGGCCCTCCAGGGCTGGATTTGAGGAACCCTGGTATATGCGTTTGTTTGGCTCTGCAAAGCTATCAGATAATGTGTCATCTGAAACCTGTTTTTACTGTTGTTGACTGCTGTTTACAACTAATAAAATGGATTGATTATTTCAATGGATTGATTATTTACTTGGTTTTCAGTCCTGGTCCTGGAGACCAGCTGCTCTGAGCATTTTGATGTCTCTCTTATCTGGCACACTAGCTGCATCTCAATTCAGAGGCTGCATCCTTCAAAGGCCTTATTCGAAGGCCAATTGCATCACAGCTCAACGAAGGCTGTCCTAATTCGAAGGCTCCTTCAAATGTGGTGTCCAAATGCAGGAATGAAGGAAACAACAGATGGATCCTTTGCAACCTCGCCTACCCCAGTATTCATTGCAATATTCATGACGACAGCATTTTTTTTTTAGAGAAATTGCCGGATTATACTTTTAAATGTAAGTATTGGGTTTCAATTTATTAGAATATCTAATGATAAAAATGGGGGGGGGGGGGGGGGGGGACTTTAAAGCTGTTCAAATGCTGACTTGTATCTTACTAAGATGGGATTTTATATAGTTAAAGGATTAGTTCACTCAAAAATGAAAATTCTGTCATTAATTACTCACCCTCATGTTGCTGCAAACCTGTAAGGCCGTAGTTCATCTTCGGAACACAAATTAAGATATTTTTGATGAAATCTGAGGGTATCTGACTCACACATAGGTAGCAACGTCATTGCACTTTTTGACGTCCAGAAAGGTTGTTAAAAACATGATTAAAATAGTCAACGTGACTACAGTGGTTAAACCTTAATGTTATGAAGCGACGAGAATACATTTGTGCGCAAAAACAAAACAAAAATAACAACTTTAATCAACAGTTTGAACCATTGTCATGCATGGTGAACTGGCTTCCTTGTTTACGCCTGAATGCCGGCTCATTATTGGCCGCATCCTGTTTCAGCATCACATGCGTCGTGCTGCTCACGTGTTCAGCTTCGGCCAATACTTAATTGGCGTTCGGACATAAACAAGGAAGCCTGCACTGAGTTCACTACGTATGACAATGGTTCAAATTGTTGAAAAAAAGTCGTTATTTTCATTTTGTTTTTGCACACAAAAAGTATTCTCGTTGATTCATAACATTAATGTTGAAGCAATGTAGTCACATTGACTATTTTAACCATGTTTTCAACTACCTTTCTGGACCTCAAAAGATGCAATGACATTGCTGCCTATGTGTGAATCAGATACCCTTGGATTTCATCAAAAATATCTTAATTTGTGCTCCGAAGATGAACAAAGGTCTTACGGGTGTGGACGACAAGAGGGTGAGTACTTAATGACAGAAAGTCTATAGGACCAGGATTGAAAACCACTGGATTTTTTAAAATATTGCTTGTTTAAATGTGCATTTAATCCAGCTACTTGCATTGAGAAATGTGATTTTTAAATTGTTTGACCATTCTTTCATGAAATTTGGGAGCCATTGTGAGTGGTGAACCATGACCCATCTTTGCTTTGGTGGATGTTCCTTTTATACTCAAACACTATACCCTCTCTATACCTGCTAATTGTGGACTGTTTCAAAACCGTGTAACTTGGATATTCTGTAATCTTTTCACTATTATTTTACCTATGTCCTAACTTTTTTGGAGTGTGTTGCCATCAAAGTAAAAATTGTTTATTTACAAAATACAATTAATTTTGCTAGTGAAAACATTGGAATTTTTTTTCTTTGTACTTTTCTCAGTTGAATAAAGGTTAAAGGTTTTTATTTTTATTACAACTCCATTTGTTGGTGCAAAAATGTTGGAAATTTTGGTACATTTTTTAAATTGCAGTACAATCCAGAATCTGTGATGTTAATTCTCTTTAACTTTTATTTAACTGACAAAATTACAAAGAAACGATTTCCAGTTTTTCCCACTGAACAAATACATTTAAATTTTTATTATTTTTTTTAAATATAATCAAATTTTGATTTTGATGGATGCAACACACTCCCAAATAGTTGGGACAGAGGCAAAAATAAAAGTGAAAAGGTTATAGATTATCCATCTGTTTTGAAAAGTCTACAATAAGCAGGTGAATTGGTAATAGGTGAGGATATCTTGATTGGGTATAAAAAGCATCTCTGTCTTTGCAAGCAAAGATGGGTATTGGTTCACCACTTTGTGCCAAATATCATGAGAGAATTCTTAAACATTTCACATTTCTCAATGCAAGATGGCAAAGAATTTAGGTCTTTCAGCATCTAGCATACATAATATTGTGGAAAGATTCTAGCCTGGATGCCAGCCGAACTTAGACCCGCCCACAACATTTTGAGGTCGGGGAGTTCGGTCTGGACTCGATCCGTAGAGGAGTAATTATGCCCGAACAGAAACTGTTCGGACCAATCACATTGTCAGGGCGATGATTGACAGATTATCACCAGAAACGTAATCGTCTACGTCATCAAAGAGCGCTTGGGGAGTTTGATTGACAAGCGATCTAACCAATCAGAACGCCGCATCCGCCGTTTTGTCCGACAAAGCAGTCAGGAGTTAGAAGATTAAACTCGGTGGAGTTAAACTTGAAAAATTGTGCATATTGACGTCTTTCCGCGTTTGAAACAACATTCATTCTCATGTTCATTCATGTTTATTTGATTATACTATCGGTTCACGAGCCTCTTGAGCTGAGGCGCTACAGCAATCGGTCACGATTATGGTCACAATACATTAAAGAGCCACAAAACGGTTTTTATTATTTGATTTTTTTTTAATAACTACACAGTTTGAAAGGTGGGACTTTGTTTAATATCATAAGTAACCTGCTCTGTCTCGTCTGTCGATGTGTTGTCAGTTTCCTCTTTGCTCCGCGATGTATTTTCCACTCTGTGTGGCGTGATAGCGCCACGGCTTGTCGGACAAAGCAACAGTAAGGGGGGCGGGTCTTTGCGAAAGGTCAATTAGTTTACAACAATGATGACTGTTGAAGAACTGAGATGTGTTACTTAGATTCCACCATCGCGTCTGTTATAGAAGATATCGACAGCGCATTAATTTTTAAAAAGGAACAGAGGACCGCGATCAAGGCATTTGTCGATGGGAGAGATGTCTTTGCCGTCCTTCCTAGGGGATTCGGCAAAAGTTTGATTTATCAGCTGGCCCCGATGGTCGCTAAGAAGAGTTCTGTTGACAACTATGCGTCGCTCAACATACGTCACTTACTCTGTAGCTCTGATTGGTTGTAGGTCTATCCAATTGAGGTCTTTCCTGGATCGGTTGAAATACGCCCCCATAATCAAAGCCCAATGGAGCAGTATCAGACTCATATTCGAACTAGAATTGAGTATGACCACGTCAGGCTAGAAAGATTCAGTGTATCTAGAGAAATCTCAGTCCGTGTAGGGCAAGGCAGGAGACCTCCGTTGAATGTGCGTGACCTTTGAGCCCTCAGGCGGCATTACATGAGAAACTGTCATGCTACTGTTAAATATAGCCACATGGGCTCGGGAGTACTTTTGAAAATCATTGTCACTTATCACAGTCTGCCGCTGCATCAAGAAATGCATCTGAAATCTCTTTTATGCAAAGAGAAAGCTATACATCTGTTCAATGCAGAGATCTGGGCTTGAGCTCATCTCAGATGGTCCAACACACAGTGGCAATGTGTGCTGTGGTCAGATGAGCCCAGGTTTCAGCTTGTTTTTGAGAAATACAGACATCGAGTTCTTAGTCCCAAAGACTAAAGGGACCAACCAGACTTTCATCAGTGACAGGTGCAAAAGCAAACATCTGTCATGGTACGGGGGTGCATCAGTGCAAACGGCATGGGTGACTTGCATATGTGTGAACTTGAAGGTACAATTGACTTGAAGGCGTATATTGGGATTGTACAGAGACATATGCTGCCATCAAGATGACGTCTTTCCTGGGGGAGCAAGACACCCAGGCCTCATTCTGCACATGCTAAAATAGAGTTGTTTTAGACGAGCAATGTGCTTGACTGCCTGCCTGCACTCTTATTGAAAATGTATGGCCCATCATGAAAAGAAGAATCGGACAATGATAACCACAGACTAGGTGCGTTTACATGGAGTATTGTAATCGGTTTAGTCCAATCCAAATGAAAATGCTCCATATAAACACCCCAATCGGAATAAAAATGCCCAAACCGAATGAAATAGTAATCGGTTTGAGACGGGTGGGATAAACCTTTTCTATAAACTGAACAAAATAAACATTCTGCCATGTAAACGAGTTAAACTGATTACTTTGTGTCTACGTCATCATGTCAAGAGGTCAGAGGTCGTCAGAATGCACAATGATGGCGACAAAATTAAACTAAAACAACACATTTATTAAATACACTGAAGGAACTCCGTAGCCTCAAAATGAGTCAAGATGCACAGCCACCAAAAAGGTCAACTTCCTGCGCCTGTCTTTTCCTCATCCCTTCCTGCAGTAATATGCTACAAATTCATGCTGTTGCTTAAGAGCAACACTTTACATAAAAATAGCGTGCATAAGAAATAATCGAGCGCCATGTTGACAGGAATACAAGGCGGCAAACAGGACATAATAATGTGCTAAGTCATTCCGATTGAAAGCACCGGCACATGTAAATACCATATCGGATTAGATAACGTTTCATGTAAACAGTCTACCGAATCTTTCAGTTTAATCAGAATGACAAAAAAAGTGTACATGTAAACATGGCTATTGTTGAGCAGCTGTCTTGTATCGGGCGAGATTGAGGAAAAAATTCCAATGGCAAAACTGCAACAATTAGTATCCTCAATTCCCAAATATTTAAAAAGTGTAATTAAAAGGAAAGATAATGTTACACAGTGGTAAACATACCTCTGTCCCAATTTTTTTGGAAAGTGTTGCAGCCATCAAAATCAGAATTTGTTTATATTTACAAAATACACTTAAGTTGGTCAGTGAAAACTTTGGAAATCTTTTCTTTGCACTTTTGTCAGCTACAGCTAAATAAAGTTTAAAGGTCCCGTTCTTCATGATCCCATGTTTCAAACTTTAGTTAGTGTGTAATGTTGTTGTTAGAGTATAAATAAAATCTGTAAAATTTTAAAGCTCAAAGTTCAATGCCAAGCGAGATATTTTATTTAACAGAAGTCGCCTACATCGAACGGCCAGTTTGGACTACATCCCTCTACTTCCTTCTTTAATGACGTCACTAAAACAGTTTTTTGACTAACCTCCGCCCACAGGAATACACAAGAGTTGCGTTTGTAGAGTGTGTTTGTCGCCATGTCGTCGAAACGCTGTTATTTTCATCCCGCAGTCCAATCACCGGGTCTGATTCCGGCTCAAATTGATAGGGTAAAATTAAAGACATGTTTACAATAACACTGAGCGCGTGCATCTCCACGTTATGGTAAGAGGCGTGACTTTTCCGGGCACGGTGCGCTCAGAGCTGTTGAATCACAACACAGGAACCGCTGGCACAATCAGAACTCGTTACGTATTTCTGAAGGAGGGACTTCATAGAACAAGGAAGTCATCAGCCCGTTTTTATGACAGTGGAAACAGCGGTATACAGATAAGTAAACTATGTGAAAAATACTGTTTTGTTTTTTTTTACACGCGAAACATGAACACATGTTATATTGCACACTATAAACACAATCAAAGCTTCAAAAAACCACGAAAAACGGGACCTTTAAAGAGAATTGACAAACCACAGATTCTTGATTTTATAGTATTTTACAAAATGTCCTAACTTTTCTGGAATTGGAGTTGTATTATACAGGGCTTGACCATGTTTACTTGGTTTACTTAGCGTTGGGTGTAATGACAAATGCAAATACTTTATTGAAGGAAGCAGCAGCTTTATTTTTGGAGCTTTATTTTTAGAGCAGGACCAGTGTTAATTTGTTCACAGATTATTTTTATTATTTTTATTTTTTTTGTCATATGTTTTGTTTTTTGACAGAAATATCTACATTTTTATGTTAACATTTTGTCATGTCATATTCATAAATTTTAGACAATTTTACTTATTTTTATTCAACAAAAATGTCAAACTTTCAAAATATTGTTATAATTTTACGAAAAAAAAATATTTCAAATAAATTGTTCTTTTAAACTTTCTATTCATCAAAGAATCCTGGTTTTAGCAAAAATTTGAAGCAGCACAACTGTTCTCAACATCAACAATAATCAGAAATGTTTCTTGAGCATGCAGCAAATCAGCATATCACCTTGAAACTGAAGGCTAGAGTAATGATGCTGAAAATTCAGCTTTGATCACAAGAATAATTTACATTCAGAAATCTATTACAATAGAAAAGTTATTTTATATTTGTAACGTAGTTCGTTGATATGTGAAGAAGGAGGCGGGAACCGGCGAACGTTAAACATAAATTTAATTCAAAATAAACAAAGCACAAAACGAAAGTAATGCTGGCAGACCCTCGCGGACGTCTGCTGGCCACACAAACATAATAAAACATAAAATAATATCCAGGCCTGGTCCTCTCTCCTCCTTCACTGTCATCGCTCCTCCTTTTATGCTTCCGGAGCTCCTCCGTGAGAGACTGAAGGCCGATGCGCCTCCCAGGTGGAGCTCATTAACTCTCGCGCCACCGGCCTCGCGTTGTTCCCTCACGGCTCTCGCCCGCCCTGGTTGCTACATACCCCCATCGCCCCTCGCAGGCCGGGGGTACTCCCGCTTTGACTGCGCTTACTCCCCCCCCCGGGGCCTGTCTCGGTGGCCGCAGCACCTGGGATTAAGGACAGTCGAGACGAGAGAAAGGAGACGGAAGCAATGGGAGTGACAGGACGAGAGAGGGGAGAGAGGAAAAAGAAAGAAAAAAAACAAGAAAAAACGTTTTACTGTATTTTTGATCAATTAAATGAAACCTTGAATGAGACTACTTAAAAAAAAAAAAAAAAGAAAAAAAGAAAAAAAAGAAAATCATACCGACCCCAGACTTTGGAACGGTAGTGTATGTCATTTAAAAATTATATATACTTTTCAACTGGTTTGCCATAGCTTATAAGTGCTAATTAATCTGTGCATTACAGTGCTTTATTTATTGCCTCAAGCATGCCTGTAGAACTGGGTCTGCGGACATGAATCACACTTTCAGTTGTGTGTTTGTTGAGAGATTTCTGCTATTACTTTTCCAAGTCTTAGAGTTGTTTATCTCCTGCCAGATTGTAACATGGGTAGAAAAAAAACCTTCGACTTCCAGAAAACAGAACATCATAGAGATCTATTGCAGTAAACATCCACCTAGCAACTACCTAGAACAACACCTTAGTAACCGCATAGAAATGCCCTAGCCATGTCATTGAAAATCACCACTTTTTCTTTTAGAAGGTGTTAACATCTACTGTTCTCCTTGTTTTGGAAAGAAAATGTTTTCTCTTGTCGGTTGTGTGTGACATGGATGGATTTAACCAAATGTTCAATATGGCACTTCAGAGCTCTGGCCAGACGCCGAACAGACCAAATCACAGTGAGTCAGAGCCTCTGTCATTCTCTGAAATCTGGCAGAATCACTGTAACATGGCCATTTCAAATCCATGTCCTTTGAATTTAACAAAGATATTTGTTCAAAAACAAATTTAGCATACTGAACAACACATACACCAGAATATCATGCAATAATATAAAAATACAGAATATCAAATCGATGCACAGGCTTTCGGAGAGATAAAGTCTATAGATCTGTGTGGTTGAAGACATCATTTGATTTCTCCGAGCTCTGTTCATTTCAAACCAGGATACTAATCTTTGTATGCTGCCTTTGGATATGTCTGAATGACAGCCCTGCTGCAGATTCTGGATTTGTTTTTGCCACAGAGTCATGGTTAACAGAGGTGTTGATTCACTTATGTAAGCTTTTTGTGGAGGCTTTATTTTTGATGTTCAGCAAATCTCTGGTAAGAGTCCATCCCTCCCTGTAAGCAAACTTTAACTTCTTACCTTAGTTTGACACATCTGGCTAATATGACCTATTAAATTTGTATCTTTTGGTAAGCAATGCACCTGTCATTTTTTTCTGCGGACACAAGGAACTTCTAGTGTAGTGTTGGATAATATTTTCACCATGTACAATAACCCAGTCTTCATAGACTGATTCAGAAAAAATCTAGATCGCTTGATGCGGCACCTTGCAACATGCAGTTGACAAACACCCATTTCTGTTTTTGTCATGCTACGGAGCTACTCCAGTCACTTAACTTATCTGGATAAAATAAAATCATCTTTTGTAACATGTGAATTCATTGTTAAAATTGTTTTGTTATAAATGTAATTTTCTGACCATTACATCAAAGCTTGTGATGGTTTAATGATTGGATGTTAAAATATATTCTCAAAAGGAGGGTGATTTGTAAACAAATACAGCAGTGTGACATGTTTGTTTGTCAGCAGTATAGTAACAAAATCAGTTACATTATCATTGGAAACAGAGGAAATGGGAATGGAAGTGCTAGTTGTCTTTAATGCTGACCCATTCTGCTTGTCTAATATAATTCACCTTTGAATGTTATGTTAAATTCCTTTTTTTTTCTCATAATGATTCCATTATTCTGTCAGACCCTGGATTTATAGAAGCTTTCATTACTTTTTGATATGGAATGTGTAAGTCTGGAGAGTCTCTTAAATATAGATGAGCGTTTTATTCTTCAATTTGCTTTTGGAAGTTGCCCGCAGAGAGTCAGGCTGCCGGTGTGTCTGGTCCTGCGATAGGAAACTGGGAAATTGGAAAATTGCAAATAAGATGTAAAATTTATAGTGGCTGGTTTTGGAAGATATCTGCTGTTAAATTGTATCTCTTTCTTTGGTGTCTCTCCTTCTACTTTCATATCTTCCCCAAAAACCTACATTTGAAACTATGTCCTTTATATTTATATTTGCAGACATTATTCTGTGAACCATGGATTTTAAGTGTCTTAGATGTTTCTTAAAGGGGACCTATTATGCCCCCATTTACAAAATGTAAAATAAGTCTCTGATGTCCCCAGAGTGTGAAGTTTTAGCTCAAAATACCCCACAGATAATTTTTTATAGCATGTTAAAATTGCCACTTTTTGGGGTTGAGCAAAAACGCGCCGTTTCAGTGTCTCCCCTTTAAATGCAAATGCGCTACTGAGCTCGACCTAAGAGGGCGGAGCTTCAAGAGCTCATTCTCCCCTGTCAGGATTCAGTCAGGATGCACTATAATGTCAGAAACTGTGAATATATGCTGCATGGAGATAGAACAGGTATAGTTTAGTTCAGTTACGGTTATAACTTATTTTCTTCTTGTTTTTATCCACTATATTTGTACAAGACCGTTTACCGATGAGTTTTATGATGTTTATTGTACTTCACACAGAATATGAAGCGTCTGTCTTCACTCTAGAAAATCACTGTAAGAACTTAATAAAACACTGTGCAAGTGTGCATTAAAATATTATCCATAACCACTCTCTCTTCCTTGCATTACCATCAACATACACAGCGAAGTACACAGAAACACTCGTTACAACTAACAGTAAACAAATATATAAAGACCTTATGCCTGCAACGTTTCGGGTGGCCCGCTTAATAAATCTGGCCCGCCAATTTATTTCCATCCGGCCCCCAGAATAAACTGAATTCAGGAATAGCCTTGTAAGAGGAAAAAAGTTTAGGGCTGGTCCGAATACCATTTTTTGAGCTTCGAAGCTTCGGTAGTAATGAACATCGACTCTTCGGAGAGAGGGGCTGAACTATTTTTCTCTCTAATAAAGGCAGGAATCTGTGTCTGTATGTCCGTTTGCATTTTTATTATTTCGAGAACCGTTCATCCAATCGCTTCACAAGGCAGTGCAGTGTCCATTTGGTGCAATATAGATGGACACGCGAGACGCGACACATTCAGAATTAATAAACTTTTAGTAAACTACAGTCAGAACAGCGCGAGCGGGAAGCGGCGCACCTCATGCGGGCAGGGCTATGCTCCGAGAACGGACACTGCACTAGTGATATAAAACGCACACACACAGGTCTGTTAAATTAAGCAATACTTTTAAGTAGTCTAATATTTTTCTGACTAACAAATTGGCACAGTAAGGGTAGATTTAAATAAAGAAAAACGAAATTTAAATAAAGAAAAAACGAAATTTAAATAAAGAAAAAACGAAATTTATATAAACAAAAACGAAATTTAAATAAAGAAAAAACGAAATTTAAATAAAGAAAAATGAAATTTAAATAAAGAAAAACTAAATTAAGTTAAATTAAAAACGAGATTAATTTAGATTGATAATAACGGGTAAAAATGCTAATACATTTTGTTTCTATTATTGTATTTTCCACAGTGTCAAAGCAACAAAACACAAGCTCAGACATGCACTTCGTCCATACAAACTCCGCTGTTCTGAACACTCCCGTTGCTGGAACACGCGTCGGTTCTATTTCTAGCATGCACGCGTTTTCCGCGTGGCTCCAGCGCGCCTGAGACGCGTGTCTCAGTGTGCAAACTCCAACCTGTTAAATATGGGAGCCGAAATAAAAACGGACACGCCACGCAGCTGAGACGCTCACGCAGCCAGTGTGTCGCCGGCCTTATTCAAGGGGAATGAGATCGTTTCGCGGGGGATCCCAGGTGTGCAAAAAATAAAAATAAAAAAATATTCGAATGTCAAATTTTCAAATCGAATACCAACCCACCGAACGATATTTGAATATTCGGGTCCGTTCCATATTTATTTATTTTAATCTAACGAAAAAAAAAAACCCTTCTGAAAAGTAGTTTGTGCCATAGCCTGCCTTCAGTCAAGAATGACGATAAACGCGTTCTCTCATTGAACATCTTTTATTGTTTCACGTGCTCATTTTTTCACAAATGTCAAAATTTTCCTTGCCTGGGATTAGCGCACAATTGCGTGACAGTGATGGACAGCTTGACAGCCTCACAAATATGAAGCCTAAAATATCGCTATCGCCCCTGGTGGCTTGCTGCAGTACAGGTAATATGTAAAAAATAAAATACATTTGGAATTAGAATTAGTATATCAAATAATAACATATTAGGATACAATTCGAATTTTATTTTATATTACGAGTATCTGGCCCTTACAGTGTCTGCAGAGAAAAATTCTGGCCCTTGGACAAATATAGTTGATGACCCCTGCCTTACGCGGCTCTGAGATTTAGGTAGTTAATGGAAAGTGCTACGTGGATTAATCCATCCAGCTACAGAACGCCTAAAACGCTTGGGAGACATTCTTGTCAGTGCAGCAATGGCAGACTGCGTAAACTTGCTGTGAACCCACTCAGGGCGGTTCTGTTTAAACGGCAGTGTCTGTCAACATTTGTGGGCGGGGTCTGTGGCTAATGTGACTTCACACTGCCAGGGATCTGGAAACGGCTTGTTCTGAGACACTGCTTATGATTTATGGGGATTAAAAAAAAGGAGTGGTTGGATTTTTATCATTATAGGGTGGGTGTGTACACACACTGCCAACACACATTTATAGCCAAACACCATGCAAAAGTGAATTTTGCATAATAGGTCCCCTTTAAATATAATCGATATAAAAATTATTCTTAAATATAAATGTTTCATTATTAGTGGTGATCACTATTAATAAAGTCAAGCATCAATGATCATATTGCACATATAACAGGTAAGTAACTAACCCCTAACCCTAAAGATGCGGTCACATTAGCAAAATTTCGGCAAAAAGGTCTATTCTCTATTGTCAGTGGTTCAGTAATGTATGAGCATGTTTTGGTAAACACAGTTACAAAAATCACAAACTTCCCAACAAAAGGAAACATTGATCACCATAATGGTGACCAAACATTTCCAATAAAACATCAACATCTAAATCTCTGTTAATTCTCAAAAAGAACTGAAGGTGAATGACAGAAATAAAGTCAATCAGGTTTGTAGTAAGAGAGATTTAATGTCTTTTCAGTTGATTTAATCTAAGGCTGTGGCTGGAGGTCAGTTGTAGTTCTTGTGTTCCTCTTTCCTTTATGATTCTGCTTGTCATTATCAGGTGTCTTCAATAATCGAACAATCATCACTCAATTAATCACTTAAGTACCTAATTAACTCTAACACTGCTTCAGTGTTACTTTTAACACCCTGCTGGGGAATTTACTGTGTATTTAAGTGACTAGATTGAACTATGAATGTGACCACACTTTAAGGGTGTTTTCACACCTGAGCATTTGTTTCGGAACCTGGTGCTCCGAGATTGCCTGAACAAGGTGGTCTGGGCTTGATTGCAAACGAACTCTGGGGTGGTTCACATGTCGTGTGAAAGCAATCCGATCCAACAGACCAACGAACCAAACGATATCATATTTCATAACAAGAAATGTGTTATATAAAATGCAGCAGTGTTTGATTCTCTGAGAGAGCACATTAGTTAGGCTACTGCAGTTAAAAACTAAACCTCTTCATCTTAAAACGTTGCGTAATCATGCTTCTCCGTGCAAGAATGCTGTCCCAACGAAGCCTTGAATTCCCACTCTAGCTGCATTATAACATTCATATAGTGTTTGCATGTGTCTCGACACAGATAGTCTATTGACACCACTAGGAGATACAGAGAGATCGTGCTTGAATTAGTACGAATGTAGTACATAATTTAACAGCGGGAACGACGGCTACATTCATATAGTGCTCATGAAGCGAACTTGTCAGTCATTTTAATGTATGACGCAGAGCAAAATCTGACTAATAAGGGGACAGTTGTACATGCATGGGACTTGTAAACACATTTACGCTTTGAAATATTGTCTTGAAAAAAATGCAACATTGTAACAAATGAAGTCCCCGTTTCGGAAAAATGCAATCAACCTACAGGTGTGAAAACGCCCTAAGAATCTAACATTAGTTTGTGCTCCAGACATGAATGATTCCTCAAATCATGTGTAATTATGAGGAAAGGTATGCTATTACTTTAAAGTCACCATGAAATCACTGGATTTATGGAATATTGTAGAATTTAGATAATTTATCTGTGCACTTCATTATTTTTTTTTTAATTTATGTGCCCTTGTAATCTTTAATCAAAAACGTTAACCTCCCATCCCCCTTAAAATGGATCATTGTCTCTTCCTGTCACGTGCAATGACTCAAGGGTGGAGCTATCTGGAACTTCCAGCAGATCCAGTGACGTGAGGGATAAACACTGTTGCTGGGTAAACGGGGGAATGCTGAAGCTTCACTTTATAGAGATCAATGCATTAACCAGAGCTGATGCCAGTCATTGGGGAGTACATCCTCAATAAATAAAGTTCTTAATGTGAGGGTGCTGCCGGTGAGTCCGGTGGAGAGAAATCCCCCACAACTGACTGCAATCTGGCATTCAGATCTGCCTCCATTTTGTTAGCAACACCCAACTTCCAGCGATCCAATCAGTTCCTGAAGGACGAAATCACTTCCCGCCCTCAGATGCCTTTTCACTCTGATAGACAACACAGTAGAGAAGAAAATACAGTCGCAACTTCCGTTTCCTGCCGACTTTAAAAAGCATTCAGAATGGAGCTTAAACCACTCAGAACACCTTAACAACTGTATAGCAACACCATGGCAACTACCCACAACACTTTCAGTTGCAGAGAAACAAACTAAAAATTGCTTGGAACCCCACAGAAAGCATCCAGAACACCTTTGCAACTTCTTTAAAACCACTCAGAATACCTTAGCATCCGCAGAACCTCATTTTGACAAAACCCCACAACACACTAACATAATTGTTGTTTTTTTTCTACACAAAGTAGAGTCTTCCTCGTTCTGCCATATTGACACCACATGACTAATTGTGTCATGCAAATGACTGGGTTAATAAAAAACAAAAATAAATAATACATTTACTTTACATATTGCCTAGACCATTTACAAAGCAGAAAGTATCTAAACCAAGCATCTAAACAGAAACAGAAGCATCTAAACCAAACAAGCAAACCTGTTGGCATAACACTACCTGATCAGAATGTTAGTGATCCATCAAAGTGAGTGCAAGAACAAAATGTTCCAATAAGCATTCCCTGCTACACTGATGAAATAAACCAGTTCACATACACAGATTGAGGAGAAATCACACTGAGTGCACTTTTAACACATAAACGCATCATTTGCAGAACTTAATTTTTGATATATATCGAAAATACAGACTGAAGTACATCAAATACATCAAGTAAATGAGTTGCTCATTCCATTACAAAGTGACCCAAGAGGAGCTTCCTAAAGAGATAAGAGTGTTGTCAGTGTGTAATACATGAGTTTTCTGTCTACACAAGGATGAATGGGTTCAGGAACAGACCCCTTCAGAGCGGGAAGGAGAGCTTCAGGCCTGTTTTGTCCACGGAGAGCTGCAGTGAATTTAACTTTTGTGATGTGTAGTTCCACTGGAGATACCTTATATTGCTTCAAATCCATTTCGTTAACCGAGTCACAGCCTTTTTGAGGCGTTAAGTGACGAGGTGAAGCTTTGATTTAGTCGTAGTGACGTGGATCGGTGGTCCCATCGGAGCACTACGATACGTCCAAGACTAGAGAGCATTATGTGGAGATGTTTCCATGGAGACGGCTGCTGCAGTCGTGATGGAAAGAGAGTGAGGTGGATTATTTCCAGAGCTCCTTGCAGCCGCTCTGATGCACGTATACACACAGCGTCTGTTCCTTGAACACGTTCCCTGAACGCTCTTAAAGGGAACATATCAAGCTAAATCAAATTTCCCCTGATCTTTTCAAATACAAGTTTTTTTTTTTGCACTGTAGACATAACGTTTAAACTCCCCAGTCCAGCCAAGGACCTACACACTAGAGACAGTTTGACATTTGAGTTTGATGTAAAGAAATGGGGAAAAATCCATTATGAGGTTTTGGACAGTGTCAGGTCATTTTGAAACCAAGTGGGAATAAAGCGAATTGTGATCCCAAACTGTGAAATGGTCAACGAATGCCCATATTAGAGTTTGTTGCCACACAAGTTCTCGACCTTTGAAATCAGTGGATTTGCAGGTTTGTAGGTTTCATAACTCAGTGTCCTCTCAAATGCAACTTCATTATCATTTTCATTGAAATTGATCCACTGGTTAGTCCAGTTATCCAATCACATCCACTGTTGAGGCAAAGTCACATGAGGTTTTTGTTGTGCATCGAGGGAATTATTTGGTTAATGTGTTTCCATCATAGTTTATGTTAATATCTTCTTATCAGATAAAACATTTATCCACCTCAATTGAGCCCACATTAATTTTTTATGATTTTTTTATGCACATTTTTAGAATTTATGTGCATCTTTTCATTTCCATCCAGCTTTTTTTATGTGATATCCCAAAACACAAATAGGTGGATGGAAACAGCTTGTTTTGGGGCTGGATTAATGAAAATCTTAAGAAGTAAGATACATTTTGAATAGTTTGTAAGAAGTGCAATTCTAGAACAAATTTGTTAGTAGTTCACAAATATTTCGTAAGATCATGTTTTTTTTTTCTTGAGAAAAAATGCCTTTGTGTGATCTGGTTGCATGTTTTGCAGAAGACTCGCTGATCAACTCAATGAAAGCACCTCTTTTTGAGCTTTCTTCAGATTATGATATCAAATTATCAAAATTGTATCAAAATTATGCCTTAACAATTAACATAAAAAAACTAGATTCTGATTTGACTCATTTTTGTAGAGTTGTTACTGAATTTCAAGTTTAGCAATAAGTCACATCACGCATTATCATGACCGATCATTGTTTACATTATCGCTCACTGGTGTCATGTCAGAATCAATGTTGGTGAAAGTTATTTTTAAAATAAATGCATTATAATTGTGTTACAGCACACTCACTTTTGTAATTAAAAAAAAAAAAAATGAAACACAAACGTGATGCTTATCTTATAAGTCATTTTTGCTTATTAGTATGGTTGAATTGGAACATTGAAGGTCAGCACCAAAGACATTGATTAATAAAGTGAGATTAAATACATAAAGTATATTTGTATTCTTTATTGTTGCAGGTTTGCGTAATATTGCGAGTTTGCTCGTTTCACTTGTTTTATATCACATTTAGTCTAGATCTACAATAACCATCATGTTTACACAGCGCACACAATGCCTCTTCACTCACGATTTCTCTCAACATGAGGACAGTAAATCTGTCAGTTAATAAATGGAAATACAAAATAGCTTACGATACTTATTTGATAAAGTAACTGAGATATTTTGTTGTAAATTTAAAAGTAATTTGTTTACTTGGAAAAAGTAATTTGGTTACGTAACTCGCGTTTCTTGTAATGTTACCTCCAACAGTCAGATTACTTGTGCTCATCCCTTGTAATAGTGATATGTATTAAATCTAGCTAGTATTATGTTGTAATTCTCAAATTCAATCAACACCTTACCTTTGGGATTTAAGGGGCCGTTCACACAGAACGCATTTTTCCATTCCACTTCGCTACTTTTACATTAGATGGACATCTTTAACTGTTGCAATCACGTCTTGTGTCGGCACGCAAGTTAAAATAAGTAAAAAAAAAAAAAAATATATATATATATATATATATATATATATATATATATATATATATATATATATATATATATATATATATATATATATATACAGGTGCTGGTCATGTAATTAGAATATCATCAAAAAGTTAATTTTTTTATTGTAAATTATTTTTAAAAATGAAACTTTCATATATTCTAGATTCCCTACATGTAAAGTAAAACATTTCAAAAGTTTTTTTTTTTTTTTTTTTTTGTAAATTTTGAAGATTAGAGCGTACAGCTCATGAAAGTCCAAAATCCAGTATCTCAAAATATTAGAATATTTCCTAAGATCAATCAAAAAATGGATTTTCAAAACAGAAAAGTTCAAGTTCTTTAAGGTATGTTCATTTGTGCACTCAATACTTGGTCGGCAGCACATAATACAGCAAATGACTTGCTCCTAGCACAAATTACAGCATCAGTGAAGTGTGGCATGGAAGTGATCAGCCTGTGGCACTGCTGAGGCACTATTGAGCCTTCAGATCATCTGTATATTGTTGGATCGACTGTTTCTCATCTTTCTCTTGAAAATATCCCATAGATTCAGGTCAGACATGTTGGCTGGCCAATAAAACACAGTATTATCATTGTCAGCAAACCACTTGGAAGTGGTTTTTGCACTGTGGGCAGGTGCTAAAGTCCTGCTGGAAAAGGAAATCAGCATCTCCATAAAGCTTGTCATCAGATGGAAGCATAAAGTGCTCCAAAATCTCCTGGAAGGTGGCTGCATTGACTTTGCACTTGATAAAACACAATGGACCAACACCAGCAGACGTCACGGCCCCCCAAATCATTACTGACTTCAGAAACTTCCCACTAGACTTCAAGCAGCTTGGATTCTGTGCCTCTCCAGTCTTCCTTCAGACTCTGGGACCATGATTTCAACATGAAATGCAAAATTTACTTTTATCTGAAAAGAGGACTTTCGACCACTGTTCACTATCCAGTTCTTTTTCTCCTTAGCCCAGGTAAGATGCTTCTGACGTTGTTTCTGTTTCAGAAGTGGCTTGGTAGTCATTTTCCTGAAGATGTCCGAGTGTGGTGACTCTTGATGCGCTGACTCCGGCTTCATTCTACTCATTGTGAAGCTCTCCCAAGTGTTTGAATCGGCTTTACTTGACAGTATTCTCAAGCTTGCGATCATCCCTGTTGCTTGTGCACCTTTGCCTACCCAATTTCTTCCTTCCAGTCAACTTTGCATTCAATATGCTATGATACATCACTCTGTAAACAGCCAAACATTCAGTAATGACCTTCTGTGACTTACTCTCTTTGTGGAGGGTGTCAATGATTGTCTCCTGGACCATTGCCAAGTCAGCAGTCTTCCCCATTAGTGTGGTTTCAAAGAACAAGAGATACCCGGAATTTATACTGTAGGGATGGTCATTTAATGAAACTCAAATGTAAATATTCTAATATTTTGAGATACTGGATTTTGGACTTTCATGAGCTGTACGCTCTAATCAACAATGTTTTAAAAAAAAACTTTTGAAATGTTTTACTTTACATGTAGGGAATCTAGAACATATGAACGTTTCATTTTTTTAAATAATTTACAATAAAAAATGAACTTTTTCACGATATTCTAATTATATGACCAGCACCTGTGTGTTTGTGTGTGTGTGTGTGTGTATATATATATATATATATATATATATATATATATATATATATATATATATATATATATATATAATATATATATATATATTTTAAAAAAAAGCACCTCTAGATGCATTTTTTTTGTCATTCCACTGACCTGTGTCTTGTTTTTAACAGCAAAAACACGTTCTGTGTGAACCAACCCTAAGACAAGCTGGAGGTTATATAACTTTAGAATTTCCGATAATTTTTAAGATTTGGAAAAATTGGAATTCTTATTCTCAAGAAAAAAAATAAGAACAATCTTAAGAACTATTTACTACAAATACAATATTTTTTTTTTTTTTTTTTTTTTTTTTTTTTCAATTTAGAAAATAGTGGTTGAGAATCATTTTATTCCTAAGAATTTTTTTTGAATCCGGTCCTGGGTCAATGAAATTTTTACTGTGAGTGGAATTACTCAGTGCAATTCATCAGTAATAGAATCTCAAAAACCAATAACATGTCTAGTCACTTTAGGGCTTTTCACACTGCGCTTAACCCCGGGTTATCTTCAGTAGCAACTAGTTCATCTAGCAGTTGATTGGTGTTGTATTTGTCCCGTCCCTCCTCCACTGTGATTGGACGGAGCATTTTAACCAAAGTAGAAGTTGGTAAAATGCTGAGCGCTCAGCACTTCAGCATGAGATAGATGCTCAGCACCTCGTTACGTTCATGCCGTTTTAAAAAACAAGGTGCTCCCATTGAAAACAATTGGATAAATACGCTAGCCTCAGGAAAAGCTGCTTCGGTGGACACACATGGCCTAACTATTTAAAGTTTGAAAAGCCCTTTTGTTATTTTCCTTGGTCGTGGCTAGTTATGACACGACAATTGTCTCATACCGGTTTAGTACATGATGTAAGCTGTAAAAACATCTGAAATTTGTCATTGTAACCACGTTTATACATCAGGACTTAATCAGTATTAAGCAACATAGGCCACACTTTAATAACGCTGTGAACTATACACAGAGGTTTGATAATTATAATCAAGATCATGTACATGTAGACATCTCAGAGGTGTAGTACAGAAACAAAAAACAATATAAAATGGTAATGAAAACCTAAATTACTTATATTTTTGGAGCAGGAAACTTTGACTAACATCATGAGAGCACAACTGTAGAATAAGTATAGTCAAATATATTAATATAGATGAGTAATAGTGTTATTCAACCACAAAGGCTGAATAAATGACATGTTGACGTAAAATCACAAGCAGTTTGCATAGCACAGGTTTAAATCTTATCTTCTTGCATTGCAAATTACAACTGGAAAAACAAAACTGGATTAATCATCTTATTTATTTATTTTAAGTGTGCAACTAGTCATGTAGAATCTGTTGAGCTGTTTGTGTGAATTTTTGACTGTGATTTGTTTTGCAGGGTCAGCCTGTGGGTCAGTGTGACTTTAACAGACGTCTGCTGTGCATTGAGAAGGAGATCATCTCCCCACGGTTTGAGAAAATGAAGCTGGGACAGATTGATAAAGCCAAGGAGCCCTTCAGCGTCAGGAATAAGCCTTTCTTCGACATCCACGCTACACGCAAGGTATTCAAATACCAATACCTACAATACCTGTGAATACCACTTAAGAGTCCATGAATGAAAACATATAATGTGCTATGGTTATTCACATTAGTAACCTCTAATATCCATCCTATCTAAACATCTCATGCAGTTCTCCATTGCTACTGTCACTTTGTAAAACTGTATTCTCTGTGAAGCTGCTTCGAATCCATTTGTGAGGTAAAACGCACTTTAAAAATTCAAGTGCAAAGGTGTTGTTCAATGAAAGCGTCTCTCTGATGCTCTTTCAGAAGTTATCTGAAACTCTGAAGGCTGCAACTCAGAGAACACAGAAGAATCGAGTGAATAGCAGCGCCTGTTAAAGTCTGAAATGGCTGTCTGGTTATTCCACAGGCATAATGGTTAGGTGCAGAATTCTTCTGATGGTTGTATACAGAGCAGGTGTACAGGACATAGGGGAGACTGGGGCTAGTCACCACAGACTATTTCCAATGTACTAAAGACAATAATCACCTCAAACCTTTGTCTGACTGGTACATCCACTATACAGACAGTTTTCAGGTTGCAGTCAATTGACAAATTGCAATATATTCCACATTGTGCCCATTTCGGTTAATTAAAATGGACATCCTTGTTCTTGGACCGACAGCTCTTTGTCTGGTTCTGGATGTAGGCCTTAAGGAGTCTAGTTTTGTTTTTGGAGTCTAGTTTTGTTGTTAGGGGTTCTGTTATTGATCTGGGTCTGGTTTTGACTTTAATTGGCACATAGCTGTGGTTTCATTGAACATTTCTAGTTCAAACTATTGAACATTTCCACCCTCATTGCCCAGGAGAACAGATTCAGCTCATTTAACACGCATACTGTACGTCTGTCCCCTATACGAGGGCTGGGTGATAAGTTGTAATCGATATTTACCAGAAAAAATAAATCCACAATATCAATAATAAACCTTTGAGACATTTTCGATACTTAGCATTTTATATACAATATCTAGATGTGCATGTCCCTGAAAAATGTGTTGTTTGGTCTACAACACATACAAAATCACACGTGACGCTCGTGGTGTTTCAGCGTCGGCCGTCTCACGATATTAGGACATGAATCTTCATCTGCAGAGCTGCTCTGAGAGTCACTTCACCAGCATTTCACCATTTCATTTGAGTAAAACTGTCAGATACACACAGAAACTCAAAGGTCTTCACTACAACCCAGTTTAACTTGAACAAAATATGACAGAAAAATATTACTGATGTACAGTAAAATGTACTTCTCAAAGTAATAATAATACTTCTTGTAAATTTAACAATTACATAAAGATAAACACCACATAATTAAATGTTCAATTTTGTAGTAGAAAGACTGAAAGTTTTTTCTTGTAAAATGCACTCCAGTAATCCTTGTTTTATTTACAACTTTGAAAAATACATGTTCTGTTGTGCAGCACCTTATTTTGCAAATAAATGTACAAAAAAAAATTACATTTTAAAAGACTAACTACATTGTTGAGGTTTTATGAATGAATTCCATTAGACACCATTTTTGTTGATACATTTGTATTATTAAACAGAGAAAAACAATAGTGTTTGGGAAAATATAAAAATAATTTCCTGATTTAAAGGGTAGCTTATTCTGTGCAGTTTACTCGTAAATAAATTAGTTTATATTCATTCTCAAGGTTGAACAAACATGTGGGATGCTCCATAGTCCCATGGTATGAATTTATAAATGATAAATATAGATATTAAATGATATGCAAAAAAGTGCCATGCATGTCAGGGCCATTTCTGTAGCGGTTTAATCAGACATTGCTGTTCAGACCTGTAATGCGCACAGATATGAACCCAACAAAAAGACCTTTTTCCTGCTCTCTTACAATGGCCTTACAGTTCAATATCAGGAACATCAGCCTATTATCTGTGTTTTTCTGCTCCCTGTCTATGAGGGATAAGTGGGATCATTTTCTGTGAAATTAACATGCTAGAGGGTTTCTGAGAAATTTCCTGCAAGAAGAGATTCTCTCCCCATGTCTACAGTAGCCTCTCTTTAACCACATTTCATTCTCTGTTCATTGTTCACCATGAATAAGTCTGTTTTCCAAGGAACCTCTGGTCTGGTTCCTCTGTGCCCCTAACTTCAAGCTTGTGTGCTAGATGTGTATGTGTGTCTCGGCTTTGTCTTGTTCGAGTCTGATCTGAAGATGAAGTCTTGCAGGATGAAGTCATAATGACAGGCTGTTGAGAACTGAGAGAGTGTCATTGTTGTAGTCTCCAGCCATCTGATGTGCGGACAGGAAATGGAAAATTGAGGAGTGGAAAAAGATTCCCATCAGTAATCGGTACAGAATGGCTTCTCTACTGCGGACTATGGTCAGGATCAAAGCGCTTTTGTCTGGGGGTTCATTCACTCACGATTCCATCAGATATGAAGCCTCCATCAGTTATGAGGAGCAGCGTTGTCACTTCTTGTCATCCCTCAGTTTGAGCACTGAGTCTCAGAACATGAACTACACAGCAGTATGCTGGACACGTTACATTTACGCTGCTGTCTGCTGATATCTAGGTCATAAATACAAGCTTGTGAATGATAATCCTCTGTGGTCAGTATGATATGAGTACATGATGAAGATATGAAATGCTCACTGTTTTGAAAGCTTGAGAGGCACATATGCAAACAACTCTACATATATTTGTACATTCAGTTACAGATACAAAATGACCTACATTTGGTTGTAAATTATTTGTGCATTAGTAAATTGATTTATGATATTTCTCATATATTTATGCATCTGACGAGCGCAAGTGCTTGCCTTTGTGTGGTTTTGACATTTTCCCATCATTATATATGTGGCATTAAAGCCCTGCCAGCACAAACAATGTTTTTTTTTCCATTTGCAACAAAACCCATCTGTGAGCTAGACGTAAATATCCAGTCACTAATTGAGTTAAAATTATTGCATATTTATGTGCATCCTGTCACCATGAACTGGCCTATCAATCATCCTGTCAAGGTTAAAATTCTGTCCTGTCGACATCCTGACACTTCTCAATTCTTTTTCTCTATCCTTCATGCATTATTCCTCTTGAATTTCATTTACTTTCAGCTACCATACAATGCTTTCTACCTTTGTTCTGACATTCTCTTGAGAGTAGTCATTTTTATTCTCAACTATTAAACTTATGTGACATTTAAAAACAATTAAAAACTGATGAAGCACTGTCAAAAAGGTGAGACAGTTGCAGATCCGAGGAGATGCAGGTATTTCTTGTGAAAGAATTACAGTGCCTATAGAAAGTCATCATACCCTTTTGTCACATTACACCCTGGAAAACAAAATAAATTTAGTCTAACTTTTTGAGCTGTATGTTCACATTATAACCCTCATCATCAAAGTAAAAATAGCATTTTAAAACATTCTAGAGGATTATTAAAAATTAATTAAGTGACACCTGAACATCAATGGTAGTTCTAATTTAAAAAAAAAAAATTGATTTCAGGCTGTATGACAAATAAAGTAACTTTCAAAGGGGGATATGCTGATTTGATCAATTTTGATTTAATGATTTAAAGATGCACATAGTTAGAGTGGGATGGTTGGGGGGTTCAAACAAATAGAATGAAATGTGTAACATCAAATAATGATAATTTTTACAATAACAAATATTGTAATTTCCTGGCCTTTAAAGCAGTCACATTTGTCCTTCAAGTAACTAACTTAACTGTAGTTAACATCCAGCTTAATGTTGCTATATATTATGTTTTTATATCATCAAAAATAATTAATACAAACCCGATTCCAAAAAAGTTGGGACACTGTACAAATTGTGAATAAAAAAGGAATGCAATAATTTACAAATCTCATAAACTTATATTTTATTCACAATAGAATATAGATAACATATCAAATGTTGAAAGTGAGACATTTTGAAATGTCATGCCAAATATTGTCTCATTTTGGATTTCATGAGAGCTACACATTGCCAGAAAAGTTGGGACAGGTAACAATAAGAGGCCGGAAAAGTTAAATGTACATATAAGCAACAGCTGGAGGACCAATTTGCAACTTATTAGGTCAATTGGCAACATGATTGGGTATAAAAAGAGCCTCTCAGAGTGGCAGTGTCTCTCAGAAGTCGAGATGGGCAGAGGATCACCAATTCCCCCAATGCTGCGTCGAAAAATAGTGGAGCAATATCAGAAAGGAGTTTCTCAGAGAAAAACTTGCAAAGAGTTTGACGTTATCATCATCTACAGTGCATAATATCATCCAAAGATTCAGAGAATCTGGAACAATCTCTGTGTGTAAGGGTCAAGGCCGGAAAACCATACTGGATGCCCGCGATCTTCGGGCCCTTAGATGGCACTGCATCACATACAGGAATGCTACTGTAATGGAAATCACAACATGGGCTCAGGAATACTTCCAGAAAACATTGTCGGTGAACACAATCCACCGTGCCATTCACCGTTGCCGGCTAAAACTCTATAGGTCAAAAAAGAAGCCATATCTAAACATGATCCAGAAGTGCAGGCATTTTCTCTGGGACCAAGACTCATTTAAAATGGACTGTGGCAAAGTGGAAAACTGTTCTGTGGTCAGACTAATCAAAATTTTGAAGTTCTTTTTGGAAAATTGGGACGCCATGTCATCCGGACTAAAGAGGACAAGGACAACCCAAGTTGTTATCAGCGCTCAGTTCAGAAGCCTGCATCTCTGATGGTAATGGGGTTGCATGAGTGCGTGTGGCATGGGCAGCTTACACATCTGGAAAGGCACCATCAATGCTGAAAGGTATATCCAAGTTTCTACACAATCAATCACCCTTATTTATATAGCGCTTTTTAAATGCAGATTGTGTCAAAGCAGCTTTACATTGATAATTGGGATATAATTTTCCTTTTAAAGAATAGTGTCAATGCAGGCAGATCAAAAGCACTGTTGAATAAATGTCAAGAATACTGTTGAATATCAAATGTCAAGTCAAATTAAATTAAATTAGGGCTGCACGATTAATCGTATTTTAATCACGATAACGATATCTGCTTCTCCCGAGTGATTTTAAATAATCGTCACGATATTGGCCCACTCTATGAAAATGAACATAATTTGGAAATATTGGAAGTAATATTAGGAGTTTCGCTGTTTTATCTTTTGAAGTTCCTAAAGGTTTCACCAGTTTTCATAATGTTGATCAGCTAGAAATGATTGTTCTTTGCTTTACAAATTTGCCGGGCAATTTGAATCTGGTTTGTCTTATTGCAAACGAATTTTGTTGCTTTAAAATCTAATGTGAATACATATTACAAAGCGCTCACCAAAACCATGTTTTGTATTGATTTACCATCTAACGAAGTTATCATAGTTGGTTAAATTAAGTCGTTGTGCCACCTACAGGCCTTTTGGGTGAATTGTAGGTTGGTAAAGAACTTGCAAAATAGCCATAATTACATTACTCTTTTTGATAGAATAAACGTAATTAATAATCGTGATTATAATTTTGAGGAAACTGTGGCACTGGCTGTCGTGTCGATGAGGCCTTCACAATGGATGATCTAGTCGACTCGATCTCTGCTGATACTTCAGGGCTGCGTTGTGGTCGTATCAAGGCGCCGGTCCTCGGTCTCATCTGGATACGGCCCGAATCCGGTTGACTACGGTAAACCTCGGGATAAACAGAAAGACTAATATTAGCGTAGATGCCATTCTTTTTCTGATGTAACGAGTACATCTGGTGTTATAGGAAGTGTTCCCGGTTCCGGCTGAACTAATTTATGCAGCCTAATAATCCTTTAACGGATTTGAAAATATAAATTTATAATGTGTTATGTGTATGCCAGGTTAAAGAGATGCGTTTTTAGTCTAGATTTAAACTGACAGAGTGTGTCTGCATCCCGAACAATGCTAGGAAGATTGTTCCACAGTTTAGGTGCCAAATAGGAGAAGGATCTACCACCTGCGGTTGATTTTGATATTCTAGGTATTATCAGCTGGCCTGAATTCTGAGATTGCAATAAACGTGAAGGACTATAATGCATTAAGAGCTCGCTTAGGTACTGGGGGGCTAAACCATTTAGTGCTTTGTAAGTAATTAACAAGATTTTAAAATCTATACGATGTTTAACAGGAAGCCAATGCAGTGACGACAGAACTGGGCTAATATGGTCATACTTCCTAGTTCTAGTAAGAACTCTAGCTGCTGCATTTTGTACGAGCTGTAGTTTATTTATCAAGCGAGCGGAACAACCACCCAGTAGAGCGTTACAGTAATCTAACCTCGAGGTCATGAACGCATGAACTAACTGTTCTGCATTCTTCATTGAGAGCATATGCCGTAGTTTAGATATATTTTTAAGATGGAAGAATGCGTTTTTACAGATGCTACTAACATGGCCTTCAAATGAAAGATTGGTATCAAAGAGCACACCCAGGTTCCTAGCTGACGACGAAGACTTAACAGAGCAGCCATCAAGTGTTAGACAATATTCTAGGTTATTACGTGAAGAAGTTTTCGGTCCAAAAATTAGAATCTCTGTTTTTTCTGAATTTAGTAGTTCTAGAACAACATATGTTCCCATCCAGACGTCGTCTCTTTCAGGGAAGACCTTGCATTTTCCAACATGACAATGCCAGACCACATACTGCATCAATTATAACATCATGGCTGCGAAGGATCTGGGTACTGAAATGGCCAGCCTGCAGTCCAGATCTTTCACCCATAGAAAACATTTGGTGCATCATAAAGAGGAAGATGCGACAAAGAAGACCTAAGACAGTTGAGCAACTAAGAAGCCTGTATTAGACAAGAATGGGACAACATTCCTATTCCTAAACTTGAGCAACTTGTCTCCTCAGTCCCCAGACGTTTGCAGACTGTTATAAAAAGAAGAGGGGATGCCACACAGTAGTAAACATGGCCTTGTCCCAACTTTTTTGAGATGTGTTGATGCCATCAACTTATTTTTCCCTTAAAATGATACATTTTCTCAGTTTAAACATTTGATATGTCATCTATGTTGTATTCTGAATAAAATATTGAAATTTGAAACTTCCACATCATTGCATTCTGTTTTTATTCACAATTTGTACAGTGTCCCAACTTTTTTGGAATCGGGTTTATATATTTATTGAGTAAAAGATAGATATCTCCTATAGTTTTTAGTGGTCCATCAAAACCTTCAGCACTCCTGCATTGATGCAGAATCCTTGTGCATGTGCTTCTGCAGTCAGTGACGTTATTGGCCACTGCTATAACAGACGATTTTCAAGTCACACGATTGGCTACTGCTGTTGTTAAACACATGATTGTCAGTAATGTAATTGTCACAATTGTCTGCTTGTGTCATTTCTTTTCCACCTGTTTTGTCTGACCCTGCTGACTCAATGAGCATTTCACTGTCCAATGGTCATGCCTTAACTCCCTGAGGTCTGAAAACGTGCCGGCGCGTTTTCAGGTTTTTTTTCACATTGCAGCAAAACAGACTTAAAATACTTTGTCATTTTTTTGTCATAGAGACATAAGTAATACATCAATTGAAACTATAGAATATCTTCTTTTATTTGTATACACTCAGAGTAAAAACAAAATGTTGTGCTTTTTGCAAAATAAAGAAAACTAAAATGATGTATGATCTGTCCTCTCCCTCTGAACAAAGTTTAATCTGATAGTTCTCAGAAAATGAACTATAACTTAGTGACTACTAATCACAAAAAAGATAGACTTAGGTCTAAAGACACGTTGAAATGTCAGGTTTTAAGTCATATAAGTCATATCGAAAACAAAAATTCTGTGTTTATTTAATCTGTATGAAAAGAGACACAGTCAGAAATCCGTGATTCAGCTCATTATCTGCTAATGCGGCCACGCCCACGGAGCCAGCGCTATTCAGAGGCAAATTATGAGTCAATACATGCATACATCATCTCAATCGTGTATTTATTGTCTTGAAAAGTGTTTATCTGTATGTAAAAGCCTGTATGTTAGCGACCTCTGGAAGACATGCCATTAGTTCCTGGTTCTTCTTCTTCTTTAGAATAATTTGTGGACTAAATGTGCACAGAGAGCGCCCTCCGGCTGCAAGAATTAATTGAAAACACCATTCCTGAAATGTCCTCTTATTCTTTGGAATAAATTGTGGACTAAATGTGTACACAGCGCCCTCCGGCTACAAGTATGAATTGAAAACACCAGCGCTCATAGTGATAACAATGAATATAGAATAAATATAACTCTTCTGTATAGAAAATTGACATAAACATATGAGAATCCATCAATATTTCTCCAAATGTGAATGCTTTTAAACTAAAAACCTATATTCAGACTCTTTGCATCACAGAAATACATTATATTTTAACTGCCATTTCTAGTGTTGCATTAGTATTGCATCCTTCTCATGGGCATTTACTAATTTTTGACCTATTTCATCTGAGTTAAATTTTTTATTTTATTTTTTTGGCTCATTTTACCTTCAAGTATGCACACCTGGATATAAGGCGTTTTTCATTTCCAGCCTTCATGAACAATTATATATCACTTATAAATGATTAAAGGATTAGTTCACTTTCAAATTAAAATTTCCTGATAATTTAGTCACCCCCATGTCATCCAAGATGTTCATGTCTTTCTTCAGTCAAAAAGAAATTAAGGTTTTTGATGAAAACATTCCAGGATTTTTCTCCATATAGTGGACTTCAATGGAGTCCAAACGGTCAAATCAAACATTTATAATTATTTTCAATGTTGAAAACAGTTGTGTACTTTTTTTTTTCAGGATTCCTTGATGAATAGAAAGTTCAAAAGAACAGCATTTATCTGAAATACAAAGCTTCTGTAGCATTATACACTACCGTTCAAAAGTTTGGGGTCAGTAAGAATTTTTATTTTTATTTTTTTGAAAAGAAATTAAAGAAATGAATACTTTTATTCAGCAGTAAAGTGGCAGTAAAGACATTTATAATGTTACAAAAGATTAGATTTCAGATAAACACTGTTCTTTTGAACTTTCTATTCATCAAATAATCCTGAAAAAAAACATTGTACACAAATATTTTGTACAATTGTACACATTTAATGTTTCTTGAGCAGCAGATCAGCATATTAGAATGATTTCTGAAGGATCATGTGACACTGAAGACTGGAGTAATGATGCTGAAAATTCAGCTTTGCCATCACAGGAATAAATTACTTTGTGAAATATATTCAAACAGTTATTTTAAATTGTAATAATATTTCACAATATTACTGTTTTTTTACTGTATTTTTAATTAAATAAATGTAGCCTTGGTGAGCAGACGAAACTTCTTTTAAAAACATTAAAAATCTTAGTGGTTCCAAACTTTTGGACTGTACTATGTGTGTAAAAAAAAAAAAAAAATATATATATATATATATATATATATATATGTTTTAACAATAAACTGCCGGAATTCAAATAGAGAAGAAGAGAGCTAGTTCAAGATGAGCATTTATTGTTAAAACGTTATTTTTTATTTTATTTTTTTTAGGAAAATGAGCGATGGGTTCTCTAGATAAGATCCTTACTCCTCGTCTGGGATTGTGTAGAACGTTTTGAAGCTGCAATGAAACTTTGTAATTGAGTAATTTTAACCTTCAACCGTTTGGGCTCCATTGAAGTCCACTATATGGATAAAAATCCTGGAATGTTTTCAGCAAAAATTTAAATTCTTTTCGACTGAAGAAAGAAAGACATTAACATCTTGATGAAGGGGGTGAGTAAATTATCAGGAAATTTTAATTTGAAAGTGAACTAATCCTTTAAGTACAAAATTAATAGTAGTTATTAAGATTAATGTGCTTTGGAATTAAGATGTGCCTGGGAAACAAATATGATCAGAAAATCAACATGCCTAATAATTCTTCAAACACTGTAAATGTATGAGTAAGAACAAAAAGGAATGAATGAAGGATAACAAATGGCCAAAAGAAACCCTTGAATGAGAGAATGAAGAGTGAGAGCCAATAAATAAATAAATGATTAAATGAAAGAAAGTTCATTAAAAAGAAGAAATCAATGAAGATAACGATTAACAAAAGAGGAAGAACAAAAAGAATGGATTGGACCTTGAAAAGGGTTTAGAAATGTATGAAAAAAATCAAAAGAAAACGAAGTGAACAAAAAATGTGAAAAAAATGACAATGAAAGTGAACAACAGAAAAAGATTAAAAAACGAAAAAGTGAAAAGATGAAAGGAAGAGAATGAAAACATGAAATACAGAATGAATGACCGAACAAACCATACAGGAAGAATAAATGAAGAAAGGATAAAGAAAGAACAACCTTAAAAGAAGAAACAAAAAGGAAGAGAACCAAAGAAAGAAAGAGGCTCATCTGTGATGGAAATTTTAAGAGCGCAGTGATGAACAACCTGTTCCTCAGTGTTTCAGACTCTTCCCACTCGTTTGCACCGCTCACAGCAAACCTTTCATCTCACATACGACTTTGAAAGAGTTTAGCGGGAGTTAATGATCTCATTAAGTGGTAATGTCCTCATTAAACAAGGGTCAGGTTATGGAAAAGCTCCTTAGCCACTTACCAGAACAGACTGTGAATACTGCAGGTAGAGGCTAGTATGGAGAGGGCTCCTGCTCCTCTGAGCTTTGAGGCTGAGTTGTATTAGGCATGAACGATGCTGTTTGCTGCAGACTGCCTGACTGACTAGAATTTTAATACACCATCCAAGGCTCTTTCAACAGCAGAGCAGCCGTGTTTCTGAGAGATTAAACGAGAAAATAAAGCAGCTAATGTGGAGTGGAGGGTCGGCTTCATTTGAGTCTTGGAGAGAAAATCTCTGTTAAGGCTCTGCTGCTGTAGCCCTGTGTGCTGTGCTAATATAACAAAGTCTCCTGTGGATTATGGGTAAGGTCATAGAGCGGCACGTTCAGCTGAGGACAGATTATCGTTAATGAAAGAAGTCGAGAGTTTTTTCTATTGAACAATGTTCAGTTCAGTGTGATATCAGGGTGTGGAGACCTTGTCTGAGTTGTGAAGCGAACATTGATGGCAGAAATCCGTTTAAACGCAGACAGGCTCAAGGTCTTGAAACATTTATTAGAAAGGAATTCATTTATGGCAGCTGCTCTATAGACAGGGTCACGCTAATGAAAATGTTAAATCTGAGAGCTCTGCTGCCCACTCGCTCAATTTCACACTGTACTTTCTGTTGTTTGAGATATGCATTTTTTATTTCTGTACACTTCCCTTTTATAATGTATTGTTTACAGACAATATTAGACGCCATTTCTCAAGGATGTTCCTCAAAGTCAAAATGGACTTTATTATACGTGTTTCTGGAGTTACTGTTGATTCATCGGTACAGATTAAATGATGCCAGTCTTTGTATCAACTCAGAGTGGATCAAATAGTCCTTGTATAACTTTCTCTTATTCAGTATCCAGGCTCATGTTGAATTTTTTCAGGAACATTTAAAGGGTTCATTCACCCAAAATTCTGTCATCCTGAATTTATGCTCACCCTCACGTCATTGCAAACCCATAAGACTTTCGTTCATCTTCTTTAAAAAAATTAACATTTGATGAAACCCAAGAGATTTTTTTGTACCTCCATTGAAAGTCCACTCACCCAAAACTTTGACACCTCAAGAAGTTTTTTGACATTGCATAAATGATGGCTTTATATAATGAACAGATTTGATTTAGGCTTTTATTCACATATAAACATTGATCCAACACATGAGGCACTCAAATGGTAAATAAAAGCTCAATCCATACTTGCTTGACGCATGAGAAAAAACCTCAGTGGTTCTTGCACACCAATCGATCACAATACAGCATCCTTTTAACATATTTGATGTGCTCTATGTGAATTGGTCGATGTTTATATTTGAATGAAAGCTTAAATTAAATCTGTTCATTGTTTAAAGTGATTGTTTCTCTTCAGAATGGATTGGTAAGACTTGAGAGGACTTAAACGCTCGATTCAAATGGATTACTTTTACAAGCTCTATATGAACTTTTTGAGTGTTAGAATTTGGGTGGAATAGACTTTCAATGGAGGGACAGAAAATCTTCTAAACATCTTTAATTTGTGTTTCGAACATTTCATATGTAAGCAAGTAAGCTTGCTCATATGTTGATTTTCTCTAAAAGACTAACAAGACTAAAACATGACTCTGTTTGTGGAAGCAGTCTGACATGTCAACTTCTGGCGTGAATTTGGGACTGCGCTACCTTTCCCCCCCCAAAAAAAAAGGCAGATGGAGAGCGTGTTTGGGGAAATCTGTTTTGGAAACTTTGCCTCGAAGTTTTGTTTTTTTTCCTAACTGATATTTAGCTGTCCTTGTCCTCTGTCCTGATGATTTTCTTTTCCCACATGGCTACATGTTTTTTATGCCACATAACACATTATACATTCTCTTTTGCTTTGTTCACAGCTCCTGGAGGGCAGTTTCACCTCGCAGGTCAGCCATGAAGTTGATGGTCTTATCTTCCAGCCTATAGGGGTGAGTCTGACACAAATACAAACGGGTAGAAGAAAAATGCACTGTGACTGCAAATTCAGGCTGTGGGGGAAATGGAGGCTGGATGTAACTTTGCCGCACAATAATTACCTGCAGTTAGCTGAAGAGTAAATAAGAGGGTTTGTTTTATGTTCATTCAGGCTTCCTCATAAGCATTTCAGTTAATGTAAGTAAGCATCCATCATTTATGCTGCATTATACAGTGTGAATGCACACGAATGCTATCCAGCCTCAAACTAAACCGAGACTTTGCGAGTCTCAGCCAAAGACTTTTTGTTTTGCATGAAGTAAACATGAATTATGAATTTTGCACAAATATTATATACATGCAACTGCTGCACCAGGGCTTAGTTATTAACCCTATAATGCCTACAGTATCATATTTGAGGTCCCAAGGCCTCTAAATTATCAACATAATCAAAACTTTGCTGTAAAACCTGTTGCACACAATCTACTACATGCCTTTTGTCATCTGATTAGTTTATTTTGTACTTTTTAATAAGTTAAATGCCTTTTAGTATAATTGTAAAAACATCCACCTTCAGCTTGTGGTTCACAAGTCTTTTTTGCTGTGAAATCTTAACTGATTTTTATAAAGTAAACATAAGAATATCTTTGATATTGTTAGTGATATTTCAAAATGAACACTTACTGGACTGCAGCAACTTCGGTTTACTTTATTTTCCATACATAATTTTTTTAGAAAAATCATTTAAAATTTGAGTATCAAATATGATCATCAGGCTCTAGAGGAACGTTTATTTGTTCATCTCTCAATCATGATTGTATTGCATTGTATTATATGTTTTAAAACTCCAGAGCTTTGATCATAAAACTAAGCATTTAAATATCTTACTAAGACATATTATTGGAGATAATGATATTTATATGCAATTTATGTAAGTAACTTCTAAACTGTTATAAAGTTCTCAATCATTTACGTTACAAGCTTCGGAATTTCATCTTTCTTTTTTTTCCATATAAATATCAGAAACTGCGTCAAATTGCAAATTTTTGCTCAATTTAGGTCTCTGTATAAAATTGAGGTGTTTTTCTTCCTTAAGTATGAGTTCCATATTCTCACTATCATACTATATGAGCCATAAAAGCCTGATGTATCAAATATGAACAATATTATGAATATGAACAACAACAAAACCGTGCATATTTTTTATGGGGGGTGAGTCCCAGAATGTTGAGACTTTGATATTTACAAGAACATGACAATCAATCAAATAATAAATGATAAACTAATATGCCTATTGTTCGGCTTTCTATAAATTGGGCTGGGCAGACATTTGAAAAAAAAAAAATTAAAAAAAAAATCCTGTGTAGCTAAACCCCCAAACATTTGAAATTTCTGAAGAAAGCCCAGGATGCCCACATTAGAATTCACCAGGCATGTGGTTTTAAAAATGTGGCATGTATGGTCACAGACAAATTTACCAAAAAAAAGAAAAAAGAAAAGAAAAATCCTCTATAGAGGACAAAAGCAGGTCCCAGGAGGAAAAACGCACCAGAGATTCACAGCAGGTGCGCCAGATTGAAAACATAAGCTTGGCATCAATGTGCTGTTGACTGATTAGAAACAAAACAGAAGAGAGAGGCACTTTTAGTTGCATCATTAAAGCTGCAGAAACATAAAAATACTCATGTTTTTCTGGCAAAAAAGAAAGAAAGAAAGAAACAAAGAAACAAAGAAAAAACCCAATATTGTTCGATCTTTCTGCAGATGCAAGGTAAAGGTCATACACACCACATTTCTGTGTGACAACCGATCAATCACGTCAATATGTTTAAAAATGTATTAAAGGAAATGTCCTCAGAAGCCCTCATATAGCATAATGTATTTTCTTTGCTGATATGGTGTTTGGGATTTCTATCAGCCATCTCTCATAACTGCTCTGATATTGACTTTCTTTCTGTGTAATGCAATGAGACATTTTGTAGACAGTGATACCAAACCTCTGAACTTCATACATTCCATACAGATGTCCAGGACATTGTCTTAATGTAACACTGTTGAAGAAAGTGCACATTAGCCAGGTGTATTGCAATAATTTCAGTATTCAGCGTGTCTCACATGCAGTGCTATTCTCATTTTCACATGTCCTCCAGCCTCTCATTTTGAAAGAGAAAAATCCTGTGACCCTGTGCATTAGAGCAGGTTAGATGTTAACTCCACGAGGATAGATCTCTAGCAGACTGTGCACCCCTGACTTACATTTTAAATAATAGTCTGTCTATTTGCATTTTATCTTATCTAATTTGCATTACAGCAATGTAAAAAAAAAAAAAGAAGAAAAAAAGACAAATTTATCATTTTAATATTTATGAATCATATACGTACACGTGAATGTGAAGGAGTACTAGAATCTACAAACACATCAAGTGTACATCATAATGTACAGATACAGAGATAGTAACACTGTTGAAAAAAAAAAAAATGGGGGGGGGTGTTCCTGGTTTCAGGAGGTAGGGGTTTTTCAGAGGGGGCAGAGTGATTTGAGTTCAGGGCTCTCTGGGGGAAAAAGCTGTTGAGCAGTCTGGTGCGAGCCCTGGTGCCGATACGTCTTCCTGATGGTAGGAGCTGGAAGAGACTGTGGGAGGGGTGGGTGGGGTCCTTCACGATAGTGTTGGCTTTCTGAAACATTGTGCTAGGAAAATGTCCTGGATGGAAGGGAGAGGGACACAGATGATCTTTGCAGCTGAGTTCACTGTCCGCTGGAGGGTCTTGCGGTCTGTGGTGCTACAGTTCCCATACCCATACCAATGATGCAGCTGGTCAGCAGTCTCTCAATGGTTCCTCTGTAGAATGTTGTGAGGATGGGTGGAGAGAGACTTGCTCTTTTCAGCCAGTAGAGAAAGTGTAGGCGCTGTTGTGCCTCCTTGGAGAGTGATGTGGTGTTGGTGGTCCAGCTGAGATCCTCTGTGATGTGCACCCCCAAGAATTTAGTGCTGCTGACTCTCTCCACAGTTGAGCTGCTGATAGTTAGTGGGAGGTGTTCAGTAGAGATTCTTCTGAAGTCCATCACAACCTCCTGTGTCTTCTTCACATTGAGGGACAGGTTGATAGCACCACACCATTCAGCCAGCTGTGCCACTTCCTCTCTGTTGAGTGTTTCATCACTGTTGCTGATGAGACCTACCACCGTTGTGTCATCGGCAAACTTGATGATGTGGTTGGAGCTGAACTTGGCAGTGCGGTCGTGGTTCAACAGCGTGAAGAGCTGCAGGCTGAGCACACAGCCTTGTGGGGCACCTGTGCTCAGTGTGGTAGTGCTTGAGGTGTTGTGGCCGACACGGACTGACTGAGGTCTTTCGGTTAGACCAGCGAGTTTAGTTTTTTGATAAGCTGTTGAGGGATTGTGTTGAATAGTTGTGGACTTGAGACACATGGGGATGACTGCCTGGCTCAGCGAGATGTTGAAGATACCTGTTAGGACATTTGTCAGCTGTGCAGCACAGTCTCTCAGTACACGGCCAGGTATGTTGTCAGGACCTGCAGCCTTGCGTAGTCCTAGATAGGGTCTTCCTTACGTCGGCTGGAGACAGACAGAACGCCTTGTAGTTAGGAGGTGTGGGAAGTTTTTGTGGATGTGTATTGTTCTACAACTCAAACCATAAATAAAAAAGTTGAGTGCATCTGGGAGTGTCATCATCTGGATCATCTGGATGTGTCATCATCACAGGCCTGTGGCAGGGGCTTGTAGTCAGTAATGGTCTGATTGGCTTGCCACAGGTTCCGAGTGTCTTTGCTGTCACTGAAGTGTTTGTTGATTTTTTTTTTTTTTTTTTTTTTTTTTTTTTTTTTTTTTTTTTTGAGCATACTGTTGTTTTCCCTTCCTGATGCCATGAGAGACTGGCTCTTGCTGTTTTGAGAGCTCTCTTATCACCTGATCTGATACCTCATCTCAGAATAATGCAGGGAGCATTATTTTTATTTTATTTTATTCTTTATTAAGACATTAAAGTCCACAATCTGTTGGTCAATATGTATTAGTAATAGGGTTTTCCAGGGTTTATCTATGTTTGTTTATTTTGGTTTTGGGTGGGTTTTGCACATTTTCTTTTTGTTTCCATGGTTTTTCATAGTTTAAGCACACCTGTTATTAATTTTGTTGATAGGTTTGGTCTGTCTGTTTAAGCTCTGGGTTTCATTCCATTCATGGTCAGTTCTCGTCGCTTTATGCCTGGTTGTTTTGTTCTTGTTTCAAAGTAAGTGTTGTTTTTAAGTTCTTTGTTTAATAAAAACTATACTGCTGAACTTACATCCGCTACTTCATCACTGAATACAACAGAAGAACTGACCAGATAAAGATGGATATAGCTGCAGTGAAAATGCTCCTCCTTATCCAGGGGGATCTGTCCCTTGAGACCCATTTGCAGAGGTATTTAGACCTGCTCCCCATTGTTCACTATGATGATTACAGTCTCTGTGTATTATTCCGGGTGGGTTTTGAATCATCATCCTGTGCACGCCTGCCCGGAGAAGGGAACTTTAAGAAATATGTCGACTGGGTGTTGTTGCAGTGTAGATCCCCCTAAAACATTGGGGAGAGTAAGGAGAGAAACAGACCAGCCTGAGCCCACCGCATGATGTGGCGCTGGAGCCCACCACGATAGCAGCGCCAGTGAGCAAAACTGAGCCAAAGATCATCCCTGAGCCCGAGCCCAACTAATCGTTCAACCAGGTGCAAAAACGTCAGTCACCGAGGGACTGCTGGTGTAGTTTTGATGACGTGTAGCGCTATCCCCTCAATAGAGGCAGAAAGAGCACTGGTAGATTGGGAGAATGAGTGTTTTCTACCTGTTTTGTTTCCCTGCAACTAGCCTGTTTCTTCACTCAGCACCAAATTGTTAGAGTTTGTGTTCCCGCCCTGCCTCCCACGCCCACCTCCTCTGCTTGTTTTGAGTCTGCCCAGTGAAAGTTCCTTGTCGACCAATATATGTCTGTCCTCTATCATCTGAGAAAACATTTTGTGACATTCTCCTTTCACTGCTCTGTCCTTCAGCCCTTCAGCCCACTCTCTCACTCCAGCCCTTCGTTTCCTCCTACTCTGCCTGATCTTACCTTCTTGGATCAGCCTCATACTGTTAGCTCGCTGGTCCAGGCCTGGAGTGTCGACCCACTAGATCCGCCTATAACCTCAAAGCCCGGAACTCCACATCAGCCTGTCGAGCAGTTGGTTCTGCCTTGGCTCCTCGCCCCCTCGGCTCCACCCGGGACCCTCGTCCCTCCGGCTCCATCTTGGTCAGTCGTTGCTCTGGGACCATGGACTTATGGCACATCAGCTGTGCTCGTCCCTCCACCCTTTTTGCTTCAGAGGACTCCTCCTTCCCTCCAGCTCCGCCTTTGTCTCGGTCCTCCGGCACCCCGGCTCTACCATGGTTGCTCGGCACTGAACTCCAAGACCTTCTGTGACGTCCAGTCCTTTCAGTTTGTTGTCTCTGTGTGGGTCTTTACTGCCAGCAGCTCCATCTCAGTCAGTTGTCCCCCTAGTTCCTTCTGCCAAGGCTCCACCATGGCTCCTCCCTCCCTTGACTACACTGTGGGCCTGCATCCTGGTCATCCTGCTAGGTGATCTGCCCTGGCTCCTCCCAACTTCATCTCCATCTCCACCCTGGCTCCTCCTGCCTCTGCTTCAACCCTGGCCCTGCCTGTCTTGTGTTCCTGCTCTGCATCCCCCACCTAAACCTCCTCCCACCTACTTCTGTTTGACTCTGTTTTTTGAGAATGTTATTATGAAGAAGGTGTAAGGTTATGCATTCTTGAGGGGGGATAATGTCACAGTTTATTCGTTTATGTTTTGGTTTTGGGTGGGTTTTGCACATGTTTTAGTTCAATTTTTCATCTGTTTCCATGGTTTTTCATCTGTTTCCATGGTTTTCATCTGTTTCCATGTTTTTTTATCGTTTGATTAATTTGCACACCTGTTATCAATTTTGTCATTGGTTTGGTTTGTCTATTTAAGATCTGCGTTTCAATCAGTTCATGGCCAGTTCTCGTTATGGTATACCCAGTTGTTTTGTTCTCATTTCAAAGTAAGTGTTGTTTTGAGTTCTTTGTTTAATAAAAACTATACTGCTGCAATTACATCCACTACTTGATCATTGTGTGCAACCGCGGCATGACAAGGTTCAGTTTCATAATGTTAATTATATCACTATGGGTAACAAAGAATCTTGCAGCTTATTGATTCTGCAGCATGATGTTTTTCTAAATGTGTCAATAAGACTTAGTAAAGTGGGATTAGATGTGTCAAGGCAGTTTAGTTAGTAAGACATCAATAGTGCAAAGGCTATTTTATGCTCTACAAAATGTTCTGTGGCAATTATAAAAAGGACAGAGGAGCCCTGCCTCTGGAAATGTTGAATGACTTTGACACCGTGTTGTTGATCAGCCCTGCAGCTATAGGATTTTTATAGAACAAGCCAATCAACCAAATCCAAATCTCTTTAGCATTTCAAAAAGATATGCCCATTCAACCCTTTCAAAAGCCCTTGTGTGCATCCACTGATAGCAGAGCATGTCAGACTTCCCTCTTTGATGCTGAACAATATCCAGTCCTTCTGGTCATTCCCTGTTAGGTAATTTATAAATATTGTAACTGATAGACTTCCTGCCACAATTTATACAAGGTTTTGATCAGTTCCGAAACCTGGTGAGCCACCTCTCGGGTTTTGGTACCAGGCAAAAGGCAGCTGAACTTTGCTGTTTCCTAAGACACTTTTTGTAGCCAAATTCTCAAGGTGTGTGTTTCAATTACCTTTGATCAGTCTGATTCAAGGTTGTTTAACTTGAATGTGCAATTTCGCAGCATTGACCAATGTAAAACTTCATGCTTCGCTACACTATTGATAATGGACAATGAACCAAGTTAGCACTGTGTGTATAAATTTTGTAGAACTTCTACAAGAATACTTGTAGAAGTTAACTGAGAGAAAAAATAAATCCAAGACAAAGAAAAAAATCGAAATTACATTACCTCCGGTTGCCTGTATTGAAATCCAATGTGCATTCTCTCTATGTAGAACCATTGAAATCAGTCAATATCTGTTTGCCCACCTGTTAGAACTGGTAGAGCATGGTGCCAGCAATGTCAAGCTCATGGGTATAATTGCCAGGTATCACACATAATGGCAAAATGTATACTTTAAGTGCCCTGATGCTTTGAATAAAAGCGCCTGCCAAATGCTTAAATGTAAATATCCATTTCACGTATGATGCTGCCTGTGTAAGCAAGAGACAATAGCTGGGGTTCCATTCCAAATTGTGTCACATTCAGAAATACGAAGCATTGACCATTTTTATACGCATTATCCTGAGGAAGCCCATCTTGTTGTGATGAAGCAGCTGAATGACCTCCTTGATTTCTCTGGGGAGATTTGTATTTGCTGTATTAGAGCAATTAAACATTGGTTTTAAATGCTGCAGGAGGGTGATGTCGAAGATGAGGTGCAATAGTTCACATAATGATGGCTCAAATGGCTGCCCACTGCTCCTGTGTGTGTGCACTGACTTGGATGGCTTAAATGCAGAGGACAAATTCCAAGGGTTACTCTGAATGTCACTTTCACTTAAATATTATACATATATTCACGTATGTACACGTTTCTCTTTGTGAGCTTTAGTTAGGGGTGGCTGAAATGCAACTTTACTCACCTTAACTGCCAGCCTGCATGGAGAGGTTTTTGAGACTCAAGTGATACCAGCAGCTTCAAGTACCTGTTTTCTGCTCAACAGTGGCTTTTTTATAGCTGCCCTTTTAATACAATTAACTTGTTTGACAGAAACTTTCCTGAATAAACCTTGATCTGACCGAGTTCAGCTGTGCTCTAAATCGCTAACAAATCTTAATGATAGTTTGATAATCTCCATTCAGTTTTCACAAAATATTAGTTGTTTTTCATACCTTTTGCATAACATTGCATTATTTCATGCATTTTATCTTCAGAAAGATCTTTCTTCCTCCCCATATTGCATGAGAACTGTGCTTAATAATGTGGAACAGCCTCTTTAAGTAGGTTTCCTATTTACCTAAGAAGACCTGGCAAACTTCACTGCTCAAAAAAAATTAAAGGAACACTTTGAAAACACATCAGATCTCAATGGGGAAAAATATCATGCTGGATATCTGTACTGATATGGAATGGGTAATGTGTTTAGAACGAAAGGATGCCACATCGTTTGATGGAAATGAAAATTATCAACCTACAGAGAACTGAATTCGAAGACACCCCGAAAATCAAAGTGAAAAAATTATGCAGCAGACTAATCCATTTTGCTCAAATTTCATTTCAGCAACTCAGAATGGTACTCAGTAGTTTGAATGGCCCCCACGTGCTTGTATGCATGCCTGACAACGTCGGGGCATGGTCCTAATGAGACTATGGATGGTGTCCTGGGGTATTTCCTTCCAGTTTTGGACCAGGGCATCACTGAGCTCCTGGACAGTCTGGGGTGCAATCTGGTGGCGTCAAATGGACCGAAACATAATGTCCCAGAGGTGTTCTATTGGATTTATGTCAGGCAAGCATGGGGGCCATTCAATGGTATCAATTCCTTCATCCTCCAGGAACTGCCTACATACTTTCGCCACATGAGGCCGGGCATTGTCATGCACCTGGAGGAACCCAGGACCCACTGCACCAGTGTAGGGTCTGACAATGGGTCCAAGAATTTCATCCTGATACCTAATGGCAGTCAGGGTGCCATTGTGTAGCCTGTAGAGGTCTGTGCGTCCCTCCATGGATATGCCTCCTCAGACCATCACTGACCCACCACCAAACCGGTCATGCTGAATGATGTTACAAGCAGCATAACGTTCTCCACGGCTTCTCCAGACCCTCTCTTGTCTGTCACGTGCTCAGGGTGAACTTGCTCTCATCTGTGAAAAGCACAGGACGCCAGTGGCGGTGCCAATTCTGGTGTTCAATGGCAAATGCCAGTCAAGCTGCACGGTGCTGAGCAGTGAGCACAGGGCCCACTATAGGACGTTAGGCCCTCAGGCCACCCTCATGAAGTCTGTTTCTGATTGTTTGGTCAGAGACATTCACACCAGTGGCCTGCTGTAGGTCATTTTGTAGGGCTATGGCACTGCTCATCCTCTTCCTCCTTGCACAAAGGAGCAGATACCGGTCCTGCTGATGGGTTAAGGACCTTCTACGGCGCTGTCCAGATCTCCTAGAGTAACTGCCTGTTTCCTGGAATCTCTTGGGGTGTACTCACTTTTGTGGCCAGTGGTTTAGACATTAATGGCTGTGTGTTGAGTTATTTTGAGGGGACAGCAAATGTACACTGTTATACAAGCTGTACACTCACTACTTTACATTGTAGCAAAGTGTCATTTCTTCAGTGTTGTCATTTCTTCATGAAAAGGTATAATAAAATATTTACAAAAATGTGAAGGGTGTACTCACTTCTGTCAAAGGAAGTAGTCCCTTTTAGCAATTTGTTAGCAACCGCCGATTTTAAGACACAGTAAAAGTTTAAAAAATCACAAGTGGGTTATAACTGGTGTGTTTTATATCATAGATCAAAACTTGAAAGTATTTAGAGGCTTTGTTAACCACAGACCTTATTTCTGGCGATTTAGCAAAAACCCATTCAAAAAAACCCATAGACTTTACGGTGTTGGAACCGGAAGTCCTAAAATGCTAACTCGCTTCCGGGTTTTGCCTACAAAAATGCGTCATCCCTGAGGCACTTTATTATTTATAATAAAAGAATGAAATGAAAATGTATGTGAAAGGAGAATGTAAGTGTGTGAGTAGAAATATATGTATGTGAAAGGAGAATGAAAGTGTGAGTAGAAATATGTGTATGTGAAAGGAGAATGTAAAGTGTGTGAGTAGAAATATAATGTGAAAGGAGAATTTATGTGTGTGAGAGTAGAAATATATGAATGTAAAAGGAGAATGTAAGTGTGTGAGAGAGTAGAAATATATTGTAACGACTGAGATAAATCGGACACGAATATTTGTTATACTTAACAAATATTTAAAACCCCTCACCGAATGCAAACCCGGGGTGTCTGCCCAACCCCCCAAGGTAATAAAACTAGTTGCCATGGTTTTACGAGCTGAAACTATGCAGGTAGTTCAGTCATTGTGAGTCAGGCTACAAAGACAAGACATAAAGCCTGTAAAAACAGACTCTCCTGCATTAATTTATAGATGAACTGTTCTATAAGTGAACATGCAACCCAGGACATTGTGTATTATTATAACTGTCTTGCAAAATGTCGCTTTTATGGTATTTTATGCATATTTTATGATATGAACTACTAGTTCATGTAACCTCACTTATATATCGTGTCTCCTATCAAATTAATGCTCATTCAGGGTATCCGTCGGACATTAAAAAGCATTAAAAGTCATTAAATGGATTTTGCAAAAATTAAGGCATTAAAAATTTTATTCCTACAGGCATTAATTTTTTTTAGATAGTTTTGAAGAAAAATACTACTACCAGTTTATATTGAATTTAGCCTTCATAATTAATAACTTTAATTTGCTGTCGTAAAATATGTACATTGGTGTGATACACACACAGAACCAGTTTGGTAATTGCCTCTGGCCGGTGCAAAATTGTCGTAACAACGATTTGGACAGCGGCGGGCTGTGACCTGGAGACGGAAAGCTGCATCAGTGTTGCCAACTTAGCGACTTTTCAGACCCCTTTTGCGATTTTTTTTTTTTTTTTTTTTTTTTTTTTTTTTTTTTTTTTTTTTTTTTTCTTTTTCTTTCCAAGAAAGCGTGTTGTGACAAATATACTTGTTAACCTGATCTAGCTTCCGAGACCCACCGGTACTGCCGCATGAGCACAAGATCTTTCTTTCACCTCTCTCTCCTGTGTCTGATGTTCAGTGAGTGGCTGAGAGGAGCAGCACTCAGTTGAGGATCATGTGCGCTCTGTCAGAGAACAAATAAAATTCTAACCTGAGTGATAATTTTACGTGTACATATAACGTTAGCCAAAATCACAGCAACTGTCTTTATCTTATGTGTGTTGTGATTTTGTCAGACAACATCTCGATTATAAATCAGGATTTAGCACTGGTTAAATCCTGAAAGTGAAAGAGAATTTCACTTGCCCGGCCAGACAAGGACCTCATTAAAACGGAAAAAAAAAGGCGAGAATGATTTTATTACATTTAATGTAAGTGGCGATCAGTAGTGGACAATAATAGGCTGTATAATGTACTGATGATAACAAGGTTGTGTTGTTGAGGCTCGCGCACCATCTCAAGGAGAAATGGAAACATGAGCGAAGCACACGCAAAAAGAATCTCAGTTAAACATACTGCGGTAAAAATTCAAAATGTGGAGTTTTTATAACTTGATACAGTTAAGCAATATCACACGACCAGGAAAGCTGTTTTCCTAAATTGGCTACCATCACGATTAAAAACGTGACACTGATTTCATACAACAGTTCAGTTAACAAATAGTTAATATTAAGTCACTTACATTTTAGAAGGAACATTGACTGTTTTTGTTCTATTTTAGCAGCGAAAATAGTTTCAAACAAAGATCACAGCAGAACCATAGCGTAGCAACACTCACCCTGCATCCCAATGTGCATACACATACTATTTAGGATGGATAGAATGTTCATTGAGATTTTCATTACTTAATGATTCAGCATTCCCCATTCATAAACAACTAAATCATTTTTTAATGAATCAGCCATTGGAATGAATCGTTTGAATGAATGACTCACTTATTAAGATGGTTACTTGACACCACCTACTGGTGGTTTAGTTTTTAAAAGTATCATTTCCCCCAACATTTCTTACAATCCCATAACATTATTTAATGCAGTTGTATTTTTTTATTGTAAATTTGTAAATGATTTAATTTGATTGGTAACCGCTTTTAGTGTCTTATTCCAATTAAATTTATTGATCAAATTTAAGAATTTAAAATGAAAGATGAATCATACATTTTACATGAATTGTATTTTTATTTTATTTTTTGGACAAGCAACTGTTTTACTCGTACAAGTGCATGACAAGGCTTAATGTCGAGCCCTGCACGAAGTCTTAATGGGCCGCATTTCAGTCACTATTTCATATAGTCTGACAACAAAAACAAAAATATATAGATGAAACAATTTTATTGGGAATTTGGCTGTATTAAAATATATTATGTGAGCAAAAAGGGTAGCAGCAGAGAAGCAAACAAACTGCCGCATGACGTCATCTATCGACATTTAGCAACATATATATATATATATATATATATATATATATATATATGGCATTAAAAATTTAAAAATTGGCATTAAAAAGGCATTAAAAAGCATGAAATTAGATTTGATGAAACCTGCAGAAACCCTGTCATTTCACGAATGAAATTTTTATGTATGTGACCTCCTTATCAGTGTGTGTTTGTTGCATTAATGGGAGTATAAATGGACACACATCCACACGGTCCAGTTTAATCATGCTCGGTCGTAAAAGCCTCCTCAGGAGGAACGTTGGCACTCGGAAATTCAACCAGAGGTTAAAAGCCAGCGCACAATGCTCCTCCCTCTCTCTTGCTGATCCGACCGAAACTGCATCTTTGGGGGGGGTGCTACCTGTGGGCCCGCCAGGCCTGTAGGACTGCCCTGCACCCCAGCCATGTACTTAACTGGGAGAGAAAAGGACTCTTCCCCATCAAGATTCAACATAACCATGCCAGTTTGTCATCATCGTTCTTCATTCAATACAGAAGACATCAATTGAAACTTCAGCACCGTCGGACTGAATTCTCAGGACTTCCTCATGCCACAGTGTATCCAGACGTTATTCAAAAAGGCAGAGGCCTAATGCAAGTATCGTACGATATACTAAATTGCTGCTAGTTAAAGTTGTGTTTTGTTAACAAAGGAGCTTTGTAATAAATTCTGATGATTCTTTCCTGGTTTCTGGCTTCTCCATAGCTCCATTTCCTGTCCCACTTCTGGTTCAACTCTATCATTGCTCATTTTACCTATGTGTGTGTGACTTGTGTATGTATGTGTTTGTTAGTTTAATTACGTGTTCGTGATTTAGTTAATAAAACTTGTGCACAATACATATTTGGTTCTGACTCCCTGTCTGCTAATGAATTGCCTTTTTAAATGATTTAGATTTTGCTACCAGCTCTAAGTTCTGTAAATGCTAAGAAATAATTATTTTTCAATGGCCATGAAAAATACACTTCTCTTAGAATTAATTAATAATTAATAATAATAATAAACAATGCTGAGTGTTCACAGAATGAAACTGATTGATTAATTGTAATTTTAATAACTGATTACTTGACTACTTGACTAACTTGATTATGTCATTTGTCAATATAATGGGAGTGGCCGTTCCCTGCCAGCTCTTTTGCCATGATTTGCTATATCCAACTTTGGTGGAATATGTCATCATGGGTAATGTAGCATTTCTAGATAATCCACCTCTGCTAAGTGCATCACATTTTTTATGCAAGTTTATTTGAATTTCAAGCATTTCCATTTCAGGATTTCTTATGTGCTTTTTCAAAATGTACATCAAATTTGGATGGAAACCCAGCTGAAGCAGCTCCCTTGGGTTTGGAATAGAACTTTGTATCTACATTAAAAAAGGCCAACAGAGTGAATGTTTTGTGACATTTTGTGTTGACTTTTCCTGGTTTTGGCAATACTAGGGCTTCTCATAGCGATAAGAGGAACACACAGTGTCTTTTAGATCTCAACAAAGAATGCAGTTTAATATGTCAGGTGCAATCTTCCTGCTTTATCCCCTTGCTCATAAAAAGATTGTTTTTGTTTCAGTCACTTTTTTAACATGCGGCTCTATTTGCAGACAACTTATTATTGTGCTATAAAAAAAAGTTTCTTAAGGGCATCTGCAAAGCCATTTATTTTCTGAGAAATGTAATTTTCCTGTTCAATTTTGCACAACAAAAGTGTTGTTATTTGTCAAGACCACCTTTGTAAACCTTGAATCCGCCCCATTTTATACAAAGACAATTTTCCGATGTGTTAATCTTAACGTCTTTGTGACAGGTGCAGTTTTACTGAGGAGGCCAGCTTATCACATATACGATACTGCGAATGACATAATTGCTTGCACTGTTCGTGTGTATTCTGTATAGGAAAAAATAGACCATTGTCTTAGTGACATAATGTAAAATATATGTATGTATGTGTATGTATATATGTATATATATATATATATATATATATATATATATATATATATATATATATATATATATATATATATATATATATATATATATATATATATATAGGGATGGGAATCTTTAGTCACCTCACGATCCGATCCGAGTCCGATTCTGGGTGTCACGATCCGATTCCAAAATGATTCTTGATTACTTTTTTTTTTTTTTTTTTTTTTTTTTTTTCTTAAGATTTTAAGGTTTTTAAGTCGGTAAATGAATTCATTAATATTTGCATATCCTTACATAAATAATTATAAGTAGGCCTACTTTTTAAAATAATTACAATTTGAAAAAATTAAACCAATTAAAACAATTGTTGCCTATTTTAAGAATTTTAAACTAATATAACTTCAAAGCATACAAGTAATTAGCAAATAATAAAGAGGAGCCATGAAACATTACAAGCAATAAACAAAGAGCAATAAATAAAGAGTGCTTTCTGTATTTAAGTTTATCTGAACGTTTTCTTTCTTAGGTTTACTGTCATTTGATTGTTACATCATAGACAGCCGGAGATCTAATAAGTTGTATTCACACACGGATCTCTTATGAAATATAATAAGTAATGCGGTTTGTCCTTTCAATTTAATCCCTTAAGAAAAGGGATTGCTGACTGTGTTTACATTAATTTTGCGTCATAAAAACCATTTTGAGACAAATGCATATTAAACCACTTACACAAGAGTTGCACACTCTTCACAAACAAAGCGTCAGCATTTGAAATTGAAAGCAGCCTTCTGTATGTGAGTTTCATATTTTAAATATATAAGTCCACTGCAGTCCAAACGATATGCTCTTGTAGAGCATTTGTAAGGAAAACATCAAACAAAACGCGTCTCTCACAGCGCATCCTGTGCAGTGAAGCCCGCAAATATCATTGTCATTTGCTTCAACCTTTCCAAACTTTATGAAAGATTATTTTACGGATGGTTAGAGTGGTGTATATGTGTGTGAGGAATTGGAAGCAAGCAGAATCCGGGTGTTTCTAAAGCACACTCAGCGTCATTGTGCATCTGAATAAAAACTAAGCCTCAGGAATCTATTCTGAAATTCTCAGAATTGATCCAGAATCGTTTAATCGTTTAGAGAATCGCGATGCATCGATGGATCAGTTTTTTTCTCCCACCCCAATACATATATATATATATATATATATATATATATATATATATATATATATATATACACTGAGCAAAATTATAAACGCAACACTTTTGTTTTTGCCCCCATTTTTCATGAGCTGAACTCAAAGATCTAAGACTTTTTCTATGAACACAAAAGGCCTATTTCTCTCAAATATTGTTCACAAATCTGTCTAAATCTGTGTTAGTGAGCACTTCTCCTTTGCCGAGATAATCCATCCACCTCACAGGCGTGGCATATCAAAATGCTATTTAGACAGCATGATTATTGCACAGGTGTGCCTTAGGCTGGTCACAATAAAAGGCCACTCTAAAATGTGCAGTTTTATCACACAGCACAATGCCACAGATGTCGCAAGTTTTGAGGGAGCATGCAATTGGCATGCTGACTGCAGGAATGTCCACCAGAGCTGTTGCCCGTGAATTGAATGTTCATTGCTCTACCATAAGCCGTCTCCAAAGGCGTTTCAGAGAATTTGGCAGTACATCCAACTGGTCTCACAACCGAAGACCACTTGTAACCACACCAGCCCAGGACCTCCACATCCAGCATCTTCACCTCCAAGATCGTCTGAGACCAGCCACCCGGACAGCTGCTGCCGACAACAATCGGTTTGCATAACCAAAGATTTTCTGCACAAAATGTCAGAAACTGTCTCAGGGAAGCTCATCTGCATGGTCGTCATCCTCACTGGGGTCTAGACCTGACTGCAGTTTGTCGTCGTAACCGACTTGAGTGGGCAATTGCTCACATTTGTATTTGTATGGCGTCGTGTGGGGGAGCGGTTTGCTGATGTCAACGTTGTGGATCGAGTGGCCCATGGTAGCGGTGGGGTTATGGTATGGGCAGGCGTATGTTATTGACAATGAACACAGGTGCATTTTATTGATGGCATTTTGAATGCACAGAGATGCCGTGACGAGATCCTGAGGCCCATTGTTGTGCCATTCATCCATGACCATCACCTCATGTTGCACGGCCCCATGTTGCAAGGATCTGTACACAATTCCTGAAAGCTGAAAACATCCCAGTTCTTGCATGACCTTCTTGTATTCTTGCAGTTCTTGCATACTCACCGGACATGTCACCCATTGAGCATGTTTGGGCTGCTCTGGATCTGCATATACGACAGCGTGTTCCAGTTCCTGCCAATATCCAGCAACTTCGCACAGCCATTGAAGAGGAGTGGACCAACACCCCACCCCCCAATACAGTAAAACACATTTTACAATGGCCTTTTATTGTGGCCAGCCTAAGGCACACCTGTGCAATAATCATGCCATCTACTCAGCATTTTGATATGCCACGCCTGTGAGGTGGATGGATTATCTCGGCAAAGGAGAAGTGCTCACTAACACAGATTTAGACAGATTTGTGAAAAAATATTTGGGAGAAATAGGCCTTTTGTGTACATAGAAAAAGTCTTAGATCTTTGAGTTCAGCTCATGAAAAATGGGGGCAAAAACAAAAGTGTTGTGTTTATAACTTTGTTCAGTGTGTATATATAATGCAAAATACAGTTTCATGGATGGTAAATTTTCTCAGTTGGCCACACATTTAGTTTGGACCTTGCAAAGTGGCACATTTGCAATGTGTCAAAACTAAATTGCTCCCATTATAATGAAGCTGTCTACTCTCAAACATACAGAGAGAGACAATGGGAAAGTGACAGATGTGTTTACAGAGAGTTTATAATAACCCCTCCACACACCAACCAATTACACATCTCTGCCTCTCTTGTGCTATTAATGACATTTTCAAGAAAATGCCAAGGAGTCATATTCAGGTTGTAGAAATAGACTTTTACACACACTTTCTCTCTCCACCCCGTAACAGACGAGCAAAAAAGAAGGCGGTTTTGATCTTTCTACCTTTGAAGTTTACCAGGTTACTTCACATCACCTGAGCTGCTCTTACACACACATGCTTGTGTACCAGCACATCCAACAGACATCAGGTACTTCAAATTCTGTTGATGTCTGAAAAGGAAACACACATGTACAGACTAACAGTGTGCTGATCACGACATACTTTTATTAAGAGTTGATTACATTTATTCATTACCTTGTTTATTGGAAGGCTGAAATCTGCTCTCAAACAACTTTACATTTCGCCAACATCAACTAAATAATCTTGACCAAAGGACAAATAACTAGCCATGTATTTTATTCAGCTATGACCGAATGGAGTCAATTCCTCATGGACAAATTCAAGTCCTGCCTTACACTGTTTTGTCATTGAATATCCTGTTGTTTGTCACATTAGGGAAGAATCATGGGTTTACGAATGGTGTTTCATGTTGAACTTTAATACTCATCAATAGAACAGTGCACAGGATGTTTGTAGAAACAGCACTTCACACAGGGTCAAGGTTTCATTGAGCTTTTAAAATGAAAGCAAAAATACTACAAAATTAGTGTCATAATGAAAATTCATGAACATATCCTCATTGTTTGTTTTATGAAAACTGTAAATCAGATAAATAACCGAATTACATGATCAGACAACCAGGCCAGTTCACCAGTGTGCATAAGGAAATTGCCCTGTGGTAATTGAATATCTTTGACAGAGATAGATAGGCTTAATATCACCTTTTGCCTGTGGCGTTTGATATCACTCAGTGTGGAGGTTAAGGTTCTGCTGGCTTTGTGCTGACCTTTGACCGGTCATTTATTTCACACACTCTTTTTCTCAAAATCTGTCATTAAGAACGAGGTCAGCAAATGGAACATTTTCGTATGAAATGTTTCTGTCAAGGGTTATATGCCTATATACATCTACAGACATTGTACCATATATGAATGTTAAGCATATCTGTTCAATAGTGAAAGTTACAGATATATGTGAATAGTCGGTAGCGCTTTACAATAAGTTTCCATTTGTTAACATTGGTTAACCATTAGCTAATATGAGGCTTAAGTCAACCAAGTCAGTTAGTCACAGAAAAAAAACTCACAGGAATTGGCAAAGTCACACAGTCTGTGATGTACCAGACCGTTAATATGGCTGGTTCATGTGGTAATTATGTTGGGCAGGAAATCCAAACGTTCACCTGTCATTCATCACCCCCAAACATGGCTTAACTTTAACTTTAGCCACTTTTCATGGCTGCTCACTCTAGCATTAAATGTGCACTTATTATTAGGCACATGTCCAAGTGTTCGTGCAGAGTGTGAATTTAAATTAGTACCGTGCTTTATAATAATGATAACAATATGCAGCATCCACCTGGATGATGCGACGGCAGCCATATTGCGCCAGAATGCCCACCACACACCAGCTTATTGGTGGAGAAGAGACAGAGTGATGAAGCCAATCAGTATATGGGGATGATTAGGAGGCAATGATGGACAGAGGCCAATGGGCAAATTTGGCCAGGATGTCGGGGGTTACACCCCTACTCTTTTTTTGAAGGACATCCTGGGATTTTTAATGACCACAGAGAGTCAGGACCTCAGTTTATTGTCTCATCTAAGGGACAGTTCCCATCACTATAATGGGGTGTTAGGACCCACACAGACCACAGGGTGAGCAACCCCTGCTGGCCTCACTAACATCTCTTCCAGCAGCAACCTACTTTTCCCAGGAGGTCTCCCATCCAGGTACTAGCCAGGCTCAGCCCTGCTTAGCTTTAGTGGGCAACCAGTCTTGGGCATATCACAGGGTGATTTGGCTGCTGGCCATGCATGACATTTAACTTAAAGGCAATTTTTTATTTATAAACACTTTTTGTTATACTGGTTGAAACTCTCCTAACATCCTGATAGCAATCAATAATAGAACTGGTCTAAATATTAAAACATGTACATATATCTTCTGTGGAAGTCTTAGGACCAAAAAAATGTTCAACAACAAACATTTTTTGGTACTGAGACTTCAGTCCAAATGCAATGATACAATGACCTGCCTGTCAGCATGTGTATTCGCACAGACATCGCACGTCATCAGCACGTTCCATAAGGCTATGAAGACCTTGTAGACAGACAGTCACAGAGCGCCAAAAACAAACTGCAGCCGCATTTTACAATTCCTCCTGAACCAAAACAACAAGCTTTACGCCATCATAATCGTAATTACAAGATGGCAACCCACCAGTGGTTCCCAACCACGTTCCTGGATGCCCCCCAACACTGCATATTTTGTATCTCTCCTTTGTCTGACACACCCATTTCAGGTCTTGGAGTCTCTTACTAATGAGCTGATGATCTGAATCAAGTGTGTTTGATTAAGGAGACATGGAAAACAATTTCATTTTATCGCGATAGTAAAATTGTCTCGATATTATCATGGTGTATGAAACGAATATGTCTTCCGGGCAAAAAGTGTGGGTTTTTTTTTTCAGCCCGGTTCCGAAAACAGTTCTGGCGTGATGTGTGCGGGCGAACTGTGAGGAGCATATCCTTTAATAGAGACATCTCACCTCATGAATATTATAGTAATGAATGCACTGAAAAGCCCTTGCGCTACTCATATATGTCAAATATCAATGCAAAGCGAGAGAGGCACAAAGCTGCACAATTAATCTTTAAAAGATCGCATTCTCAATTTTATCACTCACATGATCTAATTCTTAAATGACAATGATTCGTCCAGGTATAATTAAACCTTTGACGAAAAGTAAAATTGCGACACTCAAATCTGCATTCACGCTGTCATGTTTAGATATAAACAGCTTCACAAACAATCTTTTCAAACATGCAGTATCATTATTTCTGTTACAAATATTTCAGTTATCACAGAAGTATACAAAAGTTTATTATTCAGATACTATAAATGCTAATCTTTATGTTACTGATCAACATAGAATAAATCACTTTTTGAAAATAACTGGGTGCTTCAAATAACGACTGTGTCGATTGCATTGTTACGCCACTAGGTGGCAATAAATTACTGTTAAATGTATCTATCACTGAATCATTCTTTCAGAAACAAGTGAAGTCTTTATGAATTCAGCTCACAAAAATATTCTCTTTCACCTGTCTGGATCTTACATGTGTGTTCAAGCATCTTATTTGTGTTGAATTTGTGGTAACACAACAGTCCAAATTATCTTGACATTTGTAGGTGACGAATTTGTTGCAAACGTTCTGCTTTGATGGCTATAGTGCCAGTGCTTTTAAAGGGTTGAATTTAACGTCTTTGTAATCTTGGTAATGTTGCATTTTACAAGGCCCTTTGCGGAAATTCACCCACGCAGCACTTGTTTTCTTCTAAGATGTTTTTAGCATGCTAACAGCAGTCATTTTAGACCTTTGTCATTGTGCTTTCAAAACATGTTAACCATAAATTATGGGCAATTCTTTTATTCTATCATTATGATAACAACTAAGCTACAATGTTAACATTGTCTTACAGACATCATATCATGAGGAACACAATTTTCCTTTCAGAATTCAAGCTTCCTCACCAATCCAAAAAGAGCATTTATTGAAATGAAACGGCAAAAATGACTCCTGAGCTTTGATGTCAGATACATCAGAACACATTAACACATGATCAACCATTAGAGCATTTCCATGTCAATGATGACTATTTGGTGATTATAAACTTGCCGTTCACAGTCTGCCAGTCGCAGTGAGGTAATAAAGGGGAATTAGAGTAGAGCTAACAATAAGAGTAAAATACTGTAAAGTCTTTCAAAACTTGAATTGTTCCTGGCCAATCTGCAAATAGTTTGGAAGATTCCCAGTGTTAGAAAGTTGGGATGGGTCAAGTTAATTTTGAACCTGTTTATTTCAGTCAAATCTTAATTGTTTTAGCACCACATTTTACTGCGATTTGTTTTTGAGTGTATATGACCCCTAAATAAATTGCGTAGGCGGTATCTATCACTAATAAAGTAGTAGGTTGTTGGGTGACTAGTCAACTGTACTTGGCTACATTTTCCAAAAAGCCTAAGTAAAGCCATAAGTAAACCGTAGAAACCACTGGCACCACGAAGTTATGGGTCTCAGAATGCTTTTGGGAAACTCTCCCTTGTCTCATTCCCTTTACAGGCCTTATGATTGCATACCTTTCATGGCTACTATAAATTGTCATGTTTTAGGAGGATCATTCTGTAATTTCAGCTTCCCCCTGAATCTGTGGTGCCTGTCATGGCTTTAGGTATGCACTGTATACCGGTACTGGGAAAATACCGGTATATATTTTATTTCAAACGGTACGATATCATGATTTTACTCATTTCGGTATATTCTGCTATTCCGAAGTTCACTGCTAGTTGGCAGTGTGCTACACAAGCTGACGCGAAACCGGCAAATGTGACCACATAGAGGAACAAAATGGATAAGGCAGTTGAATCTCACTAAACACGCACAGCAGTAGACATATAATATGGAATTGCTTTGCTTATAAAAAATGATGAAGAACCATCAATCATTGCCAAGCATCTGTCACTTGCTCATCCTGACTCGTACAATACGAGATCGACAGGTCAGTGCTTCATTCGAATGATCTAATTTAGACATTTATATCATATATAAATGATGTTTATATCTCATAATATTTGTACTTAAAGTCTCCCTGAAATCAAAATCTATGTTTTTTTAACTTTTAGTATGAATATGTTAGCCTTAATGTTATGAATAAGCTGGTGTGTTCCAAAACAATGACAAAATTCGCATTTAGGACATATAAGCATTCAAAACTTACAGTCTCTCATTTCTGCTAAAATAGATCACGGATTTTCATGACTTCACATCGCACTACAGCTTCTCGTCAAATTTTCGGTCCAATCAAATGCTCTCTAGAATCTGAAGTCCCACCCCCTCATACTAGGGCTGGGCGATATATCGCATGCGATTCTCACGCGCATTTCGTCAGTAAAGCCGGTTCCCTAATTACCGCTAAATCGCCATCACCTGCTTTCAAATGGAGCGCCATTTAATAGCCAGAGCGGTAGTTCACTGATAAGCCACGTTCATATCGCAGATGAATCGCCTTCGATAATGAACGCGATATTTGCGTGGCTTATCAGTGAACTACGGCTCTGGCTATTAAATGCAGCACCATTTGAAAGCAGGTGATGGCGATTTAGCGGTAATCAGGGAACCGGCTTTACTGACGAAATGCGCGTGAGAATCGCATGCGATATATCGCCCAGCCCTACCTCATACACTATACATGGACACTGAAGCTGCGGCAGAAATCGGTCATTTGCTTATACATTTTCTAGTTTTTACATGGTGAATGGCACATAGTGCATTATATATAGAATAGGGAACGATTCAGACAGTGTAAATATGCTTTCCATTGATGCGAATGAAGTCCGTTTTCGTGTTAGTGTCACGTGAACCGCCGCAGCACGAACAGTCTGCTCTGGTCCAGAGACAGGAGAGCATAGAGCGGATCATATGTGCGAGTCGGCACAGACCACAAAAGGTATCGGACCCAGTTAACTTCTGCACAGAATGCTGTATTGTAAAGTGATATAAAGGACATTAGGAGGAGAAACGGTTAGAGATTAGAAGGAAACTGAGGTTTTACAGAGTCTAACGACTCTGGCCAAGCTGTAACATAAACTAAACGCTATTGGCTATTTTAAAAAAAGGGGCGGGGCTGTTCGATATATCGCCCTGTCTTCCTATTTCAGTTGAAATTACGTCAACGCATTGAATAATGCTGCGTGTTCCAAGACACTTCAGCAGGCCTTTAAGTTTAGGTAGTTCTTACAGTAGTATTCAGGTACAGAGATACTAGTTAAAGAAATTAAATAAAGTAACCAAATGTGAAATAACACTGAATCACAGTTAATACATTAAATGGGTAAATCCATAGGATTAATTGAAAGTTACAAAGGTTATTTAGTGACAGACAGCAGAATGTATTTTAGGCTTCACATATTCGATATAAGCTACTATTACACATGCGATGACGCATGCTATTAAACTATTTAAATTCACGTAAGACATAATCGACTATGTTTATGTGAATACTCACTAAGACGGACATTTTGACAATTTTGTGTGTATTTTAAAATAACTCTATACAGGCGGCTTGTGTGTGCGTTGTTTGTTGGTATAAGCGCAAAGAAACCATCTCTCAGAGAGCTCCCAAGTACGTTACTACTGAATGATAAAATTGCTTGGATGTTCAAAATGGGCTAGGTTTAAAAAGACGCGGGCCTGTGATTTCGTCCGAAATGCGCGCGAGTGTTGTATCGCAGGGCGCATATGTACTTAAAGTGCTCTATTTTCACGCACTAATTTTGCACTTAATATACTAAAGATATTCTTAAGAACATCTATACCCACTCCAAAATTTAGACCCTGTATGGTATCGATTTATACCGATATACCGGTATTAGATTGTTGTACCATACCGAAGCCAAAATTGTGGCATTGACCCATCCCTACATGGCTTTGTGTTTTTAGGACCAGAAGTAGACTGTCGGGCAGTGTCCTAACCAGTTGCAATGCAAATAATGTGTCAAGTGATAAAAGCTCTTTCGTGTTAAATCAGATTTAGCCATGATGAGCAACAGAACATTTTGTTCAGGCACTTGGTTTGCAATTCTGTGCCCCTCTGTGAAATCCAATTGATCCAAAATCTCTGCATAACTATATTTTACACATCAACTGTGTTCTCATTGGCTGTGATTTTGTCATGTCATGCAGCTTTTCCACTTTCAGTGAGGACAAGCACATTACACTGAAAGATAAGTTTTTTTTTTTTCTTTCAGAACTTTTCAATTCTGAGACAGATGGTGGGATTATTCTAGACAGTCTCCCACACTCATTCACATTTGTCCATGTCCATCTTTTAATTATCAGATGCAAATGGAAGTAAAAAAGCTTTTGTATAAATGAGAAGTAGAGTTGGCTGTGGTTGAAAGCCTGTGGACGCTAACAGACAAACAGTACAGCAACATCATGCATCACAAAGAAGTGAAAAGCTCCAGGTAAACAGGTTAGTCTGGCATGAAGGAATGTTAACGGGGTTGCACTTGTTTCCATGGTGATGCTTCGGGTTTGTGTTGCGCTCTTGATTGATTTTCACCCCTGCATTCATTGCTTTTGACTCCATCAAGGACTAACGATGCTCTGCTTTTGATATCTTTGTGTCGACAACATGACTGAATAACTGTGCGACTCAATGACTTGATTTGATTAAAAAAAAAAACCATCTAAATGATTTTCAAAATGTTTTGACAAGCCATAAGAAGATATGCAGCAGCGACAGGCCGACCTTGGTCTGTCGTGCTTTAATACAATATGTTGCTCAAATGCTAAACCTTAAGGCATTTGAGCTGCAGCAGTAACTCAATCCCCATAAAAGCATTATTGTTCCAGGTGCCTTTCACTTTCAGCAAATATGAGGTACATTTTCAGGGCTGACAATCTTCTGCATAACTCAAGTGCTTTCAAAATAATGCTTTTCATTTACCTTCTGCTGAGTGTGTTTTTATTCTTGACTGTTTGTACTGTAAAAGTTTTTGAAAGTTCTTAAAACATAACCTCTGTTTGACCCTTTACTAAGCCCTGCCTTTATCCACCAATCTTACATTAGGAACCATTACTTTCTGCCGTATTGTCAGACAAGCTTTTGCTCTGTTCTAATGTATGCCTATATGTGTTTGGACGATGTTAAACAGAATTTTAAAAAAAAAAGAGAGAGAGAAAACATTCCAACAACGTTCTGCTTTGGATGACCCTAATCCCATGAGTTCTTTACCCGATCCTTTTCCCCGTGCCATCTTGCTTCCTGTCTCTCTTTAAAACTAGTCAAAGTAAAGGCAAAAATAGCACAAAAAAAAACCATATATTCAATATATATTTTAAAAGATTCAATAAATTATTCAAAAAAAAAAAAAAAAACATTGTGGCACTTATCATAGTGACCCTTAAATATACAGAGGATATATAAAGTATTTTTCCCCTCCTTAAATGTTTAAAAGTGCATACCATGTGTTAAGCTTTGTGTGAGCCCTCATTCCCAAATGGTGTTTAATATCGGTAAGGGCACTACATTTGCTCTAAGGATAATTACTGTTAATAACTATCATAATAATAATTTAATAACTCTGAAAACAAATTATAATAAATGTGTGCCAGTGGAAATGGCTTCATTCCCTTCTTTCTGAGAACCCAATATCAAAGTTGTCTCCTTGTGGTGTGTCAATGATGTGGCTCACATATATACTCCGTAAGCACGTCATCACTTCCTCTTTCATCTTCTCACCTCATGCTGAGAATCTGTAGTGGGGTGAGCACAGCTATTAGGATTTTTATTTTGACAGCATTTCGGTATTCCTGCAACTTCTTAGATAGTGTCTTTACCATGGAAAGTGGTGTGCTGTCTGGGCTCTTTGCTTCCAGCTTTTGACAGCATTACTGCTCTGTTCTTGGTGAGTGTGTTTTTCCAGTCCTGAAATTATATACATATAAAGAGTTGAGAATTAAAAATAATACTGTGGTGTACCTGTATTTCCAGCCAGGTGTCTAGCTTCCTTGGAACATGAGACACTAATGGGATTTGATGTTCACTTTGACTGCCTGCTTGCCATTGATATAGTCCCTTTCCCAAAATGACAGAAACCAAAATAAACTTTTTTTGTAGCAGTAATGGGCAAAATGCAGTAGGTTTTGGTGAGTGCAGCCTGCCAACTAGTTCGGACAATGAGGTGGTGACCGCACTGCTCGTATCACAGCCCAACCCAATGCCACTTTATGTGCTGTTCATCAAGGAGAAATTGCCTGTAGACGCAGACCTGCAGTAGATGTGGATGAGAGAAACTATGATTTGGACTGTCACAATGAGGCATGAAGAACAGAGTAAAAGCCGCCTTGGCAAGTATGGGCTTAGAATCGAAAGAAGCAGCTGCTGTCATGCATTTATTTACATTCAATCATTTAGCAGTCGCTTTTATCCAAAGTGACTTACAAATGAGGAGAACAACACAAGCAATCAAAACAACAATAGGGCACAATATGCAAGTGCTGTGACAAGTCCCAGTTAGTCTAGCACAGTACATGTAGCAAGGTTTTGTTTATTTTATTTTTATATATATATAATAAAAAAAGAATATAAATATAAATATAATAGAATGGTAAGTGTTAGTATTAACTCAAGTGTTGACAAAAAAGATGCGTCTTTAGCCGTTTCTTGAGCCGTTTCTCAGCTGCTCGAGTTGAGTTAGGCAGGTCATTCCACCAGCAAGGAACAGTTAAGATAAAATTTACTGAAAGTGATTGCAAACTAATCACCTTCTCCTGCTCTGTACCAAGACAAGATCCAAGTTGTTGGAATGTGGAATGTAGAGACACAGATGGCATAAATCACAATATGTAAAACATAATGGCATCCTTTGTCCGAAAGAATCTCTTTACTCCCAAAAATGTAGCTACTGCAGAACTGTTAGATGCAGGTCTGTGGTCTTTAGGTTCAATAGCAGGTTACTATGGCAAAGCCATAGGCCTGTTGTTGCAAGCGTGTTGTCAGGTTTGGAGAGTACAGTCTCCTTTTCTGAATCATGCAGGACCAAGCTGCGCCACAACTCCACCTGGTCAGGTGTTGAGATCTGCAGTACAGGGGGCATTAGAGCAGGGGTAGCAAACCCTGCTTTTGGAGAGCTACCATCCTGCAGAGTTCAGCTCCAACCCCAATCAAACACACCTGAACCAGATAATCAAGGTGCTCAGGATTATTTAAAAATAACGAGCAGGTGTTCAGATTGAAGCTAAAGTCTGTAGGAGGGTATACCCTCCAGGGGCAGGATTGGCTACCCCTGCAAAAGAGCATTGTGTTGTCGCTTTGAAGTTGCGTTCCAGCTAGTGAAACAGGTTCCCAGGTTTTTTTCAAAAATACCTACTGTTACTCATACTCTGAATCTCACATGTACTCTGTATAGTGGAACTGAAACACTGGTTTGCCATGGTAAATCTGCTATGGCATAATTCACAGTGTTTCAGTTAAAGACCCGTATTTACACTTCCCCATTGAGCTTCAATGCCAGTGTTTCCTTCGCTTTCATTTCAAACGCAGGAAGTTTCCCCTCTCAGATTACCTTTGGCTTCAGGGGAGTTTACAAGAAACATGCAGTCAGCTCTAGCTTCCCTATGCAGCACAAAAGCAATTCCTGCGCTTCCATACTCAGCAGTTGACAGACAATATGTGACGCCTCCATAACTGATGTCACAAAGCTGGGTTTTATACACAATCGTGACAAGCAGGTCTTTTGCAAACTATCTATTATATCTGTTTTTTAGACTAACAGCATATCGGCTTCTCTCAGGACTGTCACAGCACAATGTATTTTACAGACAATAGCTCAGGTGCTGCCAGTCAAACTTGTCACAGTAAAATATATCGCACTGTGAAGTCTTAGAGGCATTCTAGCTGCAGCAGCACCTGTGGTCAGGCTGGGCACATTACATCTATGCCATTTCAGCTCTGACTAGCTGGCAGACATGTCTTGTTGATTAAACTCCCCTCCCATAATTCCATAACCTGGTCCTTAACAGTTTTTGTTTCTCCCCTTGTGCCATAATCTTAGGAGGGAGTAAATGGTTTTCTTTTATAATTTTCTTTTTATTGGCCATTGCCTGCAAGATGTGTTGGTAAAATACATGCTGCCTACTGTGGGGTCATGGGAATCTACGAGTGAAACTGCAGCCATATCCAGTTTTAATAAGATCTTGTTGAGTCAATATTAGTAAACAATATTGCAGCATTTTAGTCTGAGAATCACATGTTGCCTAAAGAGCTATATGTACATGCTACTGCACCATGGTGGACAACTGACCAACTGTTTGTATGACTTGGTGACCGTTGCAAGGGAACTGCCCTGTCAAGAAGCAAGCTTATTGCTCATTAGGTAACTAAAGTCATTTACTGGGCATTATTTCACCATATTTTGTCAGCACACAGACATTTGTGCTTCGACAACCTGAAATTCCATGTGTTTAATTTTATAGGTTAAATGTGCTTTTAAGCAGTTCTTCTGGAGTGATGCTGGGAATTGTTGGCCAAGTACATTACACTCACAATGAAGAAGAGTACTTATAATGCGCAATGTTATGGTAAACTGGGGTGGAGATTGCATTTTTAATGCATGTCAATTAAGGAGAGGCTTCAGCACTGAATAAAAAAAATTGTGAGGAAAACAGCTTATTTAAAGTTAAATTAAATTTATCTTAGCATAGTTAAATAACAAGAGGTTCAGTACATGGAAATGACATACAGTGAGTCTCAAACTCCATTGTTTCCTCCTTCTTATATAAATCTCATTTGTTTAAAAGACCTCCGAAGAACAGGCGAATCTCAACATAACACCGACTGTTACGTAACAGTCGGGGTGTACGCCCCCAATATTTGCATATGCCAGCCCATGTTCCCAACATTATGAAAGGCGTTAGACAAGGGCAGGCATTAACGTCTGGAGCAGCACAGCCGAATCATCAGACTAGGTAAGCAAGCAAGGACAGTAGCGAAAAATGGCAGATGGAACGATAATAACTGACATATTTTTAGTGATATTTGTAAACTGTCTTTCTAAATGTTTCGTTAGCATGTTGCTAATGTACTGTTAAATGTGGTTAAAGTTACCATTGTTTCTTACTGTATTCACGGAGACAAGAGCCGGCGCTATTTTCATTTTTAAACACTTGCAGTCTGTATAATGCATAAACACAACTTCATTCTTTATAAATCTCTCCAACAGTGTAGCATTAACCGTTAGCCACGGAGCACAGCCTCAAATTCATTCAGAATCAAATGTAAACAATATAACCGTATACAATACTCACACAATCCGACGCATGCATGCTGCATGCATGACGAACACTTTGTAAAGATCCATTTGAAGGTTATATTAGCTGTGTAAACTTTGTTTATGCACTGTTTAAGGCAAGCGCGAGCTCCGTGGGCGGAGAGAATGAGAATTAAAGGGGCAGCAGTGTTAATTTTGACAGCAAATTTTGATTTAGTTTTAGTCATAGTCTTTTGACTAAAATGCCATTTAGTTTTAGTCATATTTTAGTCATCGGAAATTGTTTTAGTTTTAGTCTAGTTTTAGTCGACTAAATATCATAAGATTTTAGTCGACTAAATCTACAGTAGATTTAGTCGACTAAAATCTAATTTAGTTAAATTGTAATGCATAAAGCATTTCTCTAACAATACACAGATCCTATACACTGATATAGGTACATCTGATATCCCCAAACTGTTTATGTTCACCCAACTGTACTTTGCTCGCCAAAGTGGACGGTTTTTGACCGTTCAAGTGCAAAAAGACACGAAAGAGCAAAATTCAGCATATTTCAGGGATTGACACACTTATCATTGAGGTACTATAGTTTTTGTTTAAAACTTTATTAGATTTGATTTTTAGTTTTAGATTTAGATTAATTTTTTTGTGTTTATGTCTTTTAGTTTTCGCTTTTAAATGTCTTAAGTTTTTATTTCTGTTATTTTAATAATAAAGCTTAGAAACTAGATGAAATAAAATAAGTTTACATTTTTTTATATATATATTTATTTTTTATTTCAGTTAGTTTACTTCAAATAATGAAGATTTCTTTGGTTTTAGGTTTAGTTAACTATAATAACCCTTATACTTGTAAAATATATTGAATAATATATCAAATAATGTTCTTAGTCTTTCCTTCCTGTGACAGAATATACAGTAGTTTACTATGAATTAAATAGAAATTAAATTAAATACAGTTTATTGTGTAAACAAAATAACAATAATGACCAGGAAAAAAATAATATTTATAAACCATCCCGAAATACACCGTGACTCTTATTCTGAAATGTCTGCAGCCTGCGTTGTAGCCTATTGTAGTAGCAGGCTACTAATGAGGGAGATAAATATGCATTCTTACAACCTACAACACATTACCATATAAACATAGTGTAGTAAACATTGTCGTAATTCATCAATATTAGTTTATAAGCAATCTCTTGGCATAAATGTGCGCTATTCATTAATTACTAAGCAGTCTGAAGTGCTGCTGACGAGCCTGTAGAGCGCGCAACAGCGCCGCGTTTCCTGCGGTAAGATCAGCACATTACACTTCAAATGTGCGCATCTTCCACACAGGACAGCGTTCCTGACTGGATATCTTCCCAAATCGTCCCTCTCTTTCATTTTCGTCTCGTTTTTTTTCGTTGACGAATATTAGAGTAGATTTTAGTCATAGTTTTAGTCATTCAAAACACATTTTTATTTAGTCATCGTCTCGTTTTCGTCCGTGAAAAAATGTCGTTGACGAAAATTATGACGAAAATTATTCGTCAACAAAATTAACACTGAGGGGCAGCAGCATAAATCAGCTCATATTTAATGATGCCCCAAAATAGGCAGTTTAAAAAAATAATAAAAAAAAAATCTATGGGGTATTTTGAGCTGAAACTTCACAGACACATTCAGGGGACACCTTAGACTTATATTACATCCTGTAAAAAAATGTTCGAGGGCACCTTTAATGAATTGACGGTCTATCGGCTAATCTTCAACATGCTTGCCTTTAAATATTAATTTTGGAATGATCTGTCAGTGGAGTTTACAACAAAAAAAAATGTTGTTTTTCTTTAGAAGAGCGAAGTCACAAACAATATTGTGGCAAGTAGAAGTCAGTTTGCGGCACTCCTCATTACTCTGGAGCCAAGGAATAGTAATATCCTGGGATCAGTGCAAGTTAACTCTATTGACATTTGTGACTTAATGTTGATTATCACAAAAAAAATGTATTTTCCGATTGTCCCTGTTAAATAAAAAAGAAAGACATTTTTGATTTTCAATGAGACACTTACAGTGGAAGTTATTGGGGCCAATCCATAAACGTTAAAATACCACAAGACAAACAATATGAGTGTTGTTAACACAATTTTAGTGTATTTTTGTATCCTAAAAAGTTGTGCTTTTAAATCCTCAAAAAAAAAAAAAAAAAAACTTAGTCACTTTTTAACTTACTAAATTGTATTTTTTATGTCTGGAATTCTGTATTGTCCAATTGCTTTAAGTATTGGAATTATCAATTTTATGAGGTTGTTTTCAGGCTGATTAGAAATGTAATGCCCACAGATGTTGCTGTTATTGCAAGAAGTTACTGTTTGGCAATGTGCTGTTGTTCTATGCTCTTGATGCTCTTACAGCGTGTGGACTAGTGTTTGTATCCTCTCTTCATCATTAGTGTTGCTGCTGGTAAACAGCTTTGATTATTGCAGAGAGCAATATAGTGGAAAGTGAGAAGGTTGTTTGGGTACTCTGACCCGTAACAACTGTACTCTGTACTTTCATCCCCAATCTTACACTGAGCCTTTTAGAGGTACAACCTCCCACCATGTAACAGTCCTGCTGGCTCAAATCGTGTTTCCTGGCAACGCATCTGTTACTTTGCCTCATTTTTGTCTTCCCACTCTTTGGTTTCTCCAGATTTCATTCATCACGTCCAGAATGTTGGCATGAATGTATAATGAATACCAATGATTTTTTTTTTTTTTTGGGGGGGGGGGGATCATATTTTAGCTTTTTCTTTTCTTTTAATTGAATTTTTTGTACAGTTCTTTTACACAATTCATTTTGAATCTTGAACAAACATCTGTTAAAACTTGTTTAATTCTTGTGTTGAGGCTTTCCTCACTTGTAAGTAGCTTTGGATAGAAGCGTCTGCTAAATAAATGACTGTAATTTAAATGTAAATGTAAACGTTAATGCGAATGAGTGCTGGTAGCCGGATTAAAGCCAACACATCCTGATGGTTGGTCTTTGTGGATGGAAGAGCTATTTATTTAAGTTTGATAACTCAACTAAAACATGAAAAAAGACCCTTAAGGGTTTATAATGACAGAATATACAGGATTATTGAGTAGCTGAAAGACAAAACATTACCTTGTAGAGTAAGACACTGAAATGTAAAAAGACTGGATAACTGGATAGAATTTATTTTTGTATAGCGGGTTTCTGCAAAACAGTCGACTGATTTAAACCTACAGCTCAAGAGTCTTTTTGTGCAGTTAACTGAAAGAAGTGTATGTTCATTTGATTACAGCTAGCAATGACTACAGAATTGAAAGATGTGTTGTCTAGTTATTATTTGACCTCTTTCTTAAAAGAAAATCACTGTGAATTTCTGTGTAGATTAATAAAATTATGTAAATGGTTGCTTTCAATTAAGTGAAACACGAGTTCACAAAAACATTTCAGTTTTTATTCATTCATAGACATAAAGTCATATAAAGCCCCCCAGATCTAATGTTGGTGTTTTGAGGCAATTGTATAATGGTTACATTTGCCTTTACCAGAGCCATTTTACACTGAAAGACTGTATATGTATTTGCATTTTTTTGCAATGGCTGTTTAATGCCATGCCGACATGTTGATGGCAGATTCTTACGCACAGTGTACAGATAACAAGACACACTCATGAGATAACTGCTGCTTTACTGTGATTAGAGCTCCATTAATCGCTTCACATCTCATTTACATCACGGTCAAATGTTTACTGATTGGTCTAGATGCTCTAACCCACTGTACACTTGTTGTATCCCACCAGGCTTACACCAAATAACTAAAATCTGAAAAGATGAACAGAAAATATTGTAGCGGATCAGCGAAAATGCAAAATAAACAGTGTAAGTTATTTGAAGATGAACAGAAAATATTGTAGCAGATCAGTGAAAATGAAAAATAAACTGTAAATTATTGAAGACAGGACTAAATTGCTCACCATATAACATAAGCTCCGTCAGCACTATGGTTCTGTTACAAAACTGTACTGTAGCAAAGTCCCTTTCAAGGAAAGTCTGTTCACTCGGCAGCCATATTTGCAAAGCCTCCGGGCAGCTATTTCAGGCATCCAAGACCAACACTGCAAAAAATGCTGTTCTTACTTAGAATTTTTGTCTTGTTTCCAGTCCAAATATCTAAAAATTCTTAGATCAAGCATTTTCTTGAAAAGTAAAAATTATTTTCTTGTTTTTAGGAAAAATAAATCAAGTTTTTCCTTAAAACGAGCAAAATAATCTGCCAGTGGGGTAAGTAAAATAATCTTAATCCAAACTGAAAACAAGATTATTTAGCTTATTTTTGGTTTGATATAAGATTATTTTACTTACCCCACTGGCAGATTATTTTGCTCGTTTTAAGGAAAAACTCACTTAATTTTGACTTATTTTTTCTGAAAACAAGAAAATAATTTTTCTTGTCATGAAAATGCTTCTTGATTTAAGAACTTTAAGATATTTTGACTAGAAACAAGACAAAAACTCTAAGTAAGAACAGCATTTTTTGCAGTGAAGTCCTATCTATTTGAATAGGGGAATCCTGACATCTCAAAAACTGCTGCACGATTAAATAACATATTTCAAATTAGCAACAAAATTTGACATGAACTGTTCTATAAATGCTGTTTCTTATGCTCAAATAGCATTAAAAAGCTTATTTTTCAGTCTAGACCAGCCAATGCGCATATGCAGTCCTAAGCGCGAGTCTCAGGTTCCTATGAGAACTGGAGCTTCTAACGGCAGCTGCAGTGACGCAATGACTTTACCAATCAGTGATTGGCTCTTTTACTTATAAGGCGGGATGTATTCCGCCATATTGCGCATTGTAATTTCTCCCATTCACAAGTAATAGGAGTGAACAGTCTTTCTATATCTATAGTCTTTGACTGTAGTCATGCTGAACTATCTACTGTCTCTTAAAGAAATAGTTCACCCAAAAATGAAAATTCATTTACTCACTGTCATGTTGTTCCAAATAGGAGCTTTCCAAAGGGGGGACTGAAATCTCTCAGGTTTCATTGAAAATACATTTTAAACAACATTTGTGTTGGGATTGGAATGACATGAGAGTAAATGATGACAGAATTTCTTTTGTTTCACACAGCTTGATGCACTGCATTCTACATACATATAAAGATTTTCACACCAAATAAAATTAAAATAAAGTGTAAAACGAATGTTGGATGAGCCTTTGAACACACCTATGATGCCTTAACCCTTTAAAGCCTAACATATGAAATCATAGTGAGAAAATGAAACAATGGAAGTGGAATGAACAATTTATTGAACCTTTGATAAAATTAAAAAAAAAAAAAAAAAAAAAAAAATTGCACGTTTTTTGTGTGTGTGTTGCGTATTACTGTATGTTTGGTACATCAGGATTTTATGGCTTAGTTAGTGTGATATGGAGGGGAAACTCGCCCATTTTATTCAGAGCCCCAAACTGAGCAAAGATGAAATTCTGATGCTTGTAATGTAAATCACTGTGATGTTAAATAAAATACATGTAAATATTAATTGTCAGTCTATATCTGCCAATAATATGTCTTAGTAAGATGATATTTAAATGCTTAGTTTTATGATCCAAGTGCATTTTATGTGGGGGGGCAAAACACATAATGCAATGCAGTACAATGATGATTGAGAGATTAACAAATAAACGTCACAGTTGATCATAGTTTTTCTGGAAAAAATATGTATGGATAATCAAGTCAATCTAAGCTGCTTCAGTCCAGTAAGTGTTCATTTTGAAATAACACTAATGATATCAAAGTAATTCTTACTTTTTAAAAATTAGTAAAGATTTCACAGCAAAAAGACACGTGCACCACGAGCTGAAGGGGGACACTAAACTGAAACAGAAGGCTTCTGGTAGATTGTGTATAGCAGGTTGGAGGTCTGTGTATCAAACATGATATGGTCGTCTTTAGGGGGTTAAGATGTTGCCTACATAGGCAACTCACTAGGTTTGGAAATAGAGACAGTTTCACCCAATAGAAATGTTGATGCATGAAGTCACTATCGACTGGGTCTTTTAGTTTTTAGGGGGCCCCAAATATTTGTGATGCAATGCTGTTGATAATACGTAACATTAATTTTCTTTATAGATAATAAAGGAGTGATGTTTTTACTGCTTTGTTTGGTTTATATCATAAAGTGAGTTGGTCTCTGTTTGTGGTGTCCCTGTAGAAATATAAGCCGGGCAGATGTGATGACATCCTGAAGTGGAAGCCGCCTAGCCACAACTCTGTTGATTTCAGACTCAAGATCACCAAAGTCGGCGGGGAGGGGTGAGTCACCATCGCCATGGCAACTGCATTCACTACGCTCAAATCAGTGCTAAACATCAGAGCACATCCATACAAACTTCCCACAACTCACGCGGAGACAAAGGCATCCTATGTGTATTTCTGGAGGATTTTTCATGTGTGTCTGTCTTTGTCTCCATGTATGCACTGATGTGTAGAGCGATTATGAAACATTCAGCTCTGAGTCACAGGCAGGTGGTTGCAGCATTAGCAACTTTTCGAGTTGCCACTTTTCGGAACATAATATGCACCAAAATGTGATTTGTGATGACCGTTCCTGAACAGACTGGTGACTTTGATTATGTGCGGCTTGACATTTCTCTCAGAAGAAATGTAGTGAAGCATAAAGTGTGAGTTCTCTAGCATTCCTAATTTACGCCTCTCTCAACCCATCTGTCCACTCTGTCCAGACTCGAGATATTACTGTCCTCAAATGAGCCAGGCTTATCTTTTAAATGCAGGCGATCCTGAGGGAGAGTGCTGGCCCTTTTGCAAGGACTCGCATGTACAAAGCAATTGTTTTTGTTTCCTCACGTGTAAATCCTGTCAAGAACATGTCCAGGTTATATTTCACTCCAAAATCCAAAGAAAAGACAACAACATAGCCTTTAATTTATGCTGATTTTAATAAAAAGAATAATTTTATTACAATAATAGTAATTTTGTCAAAATCATCAACAATGACAACTAAAAAAATAAGACATCTGGATGCAATACATTTGGGAAATGCAGAATATATTATGTTTTTTTTTTTTTTTTTTTTTTTTAATGACTGGAACTTGTTTTCATGAGTTTCACCCATATATTGTAATGTTTGTTTGTGTTTTGGTATTGGATCATGCTTGTGGATAATATTCAGCCTTGAGGAAGGTACACACTAGATGTGATCTTGCTAAGCAGTGCAGTGGAATGGAACAGAACACCGGAATCTCGGGACATGTTTTAGGAACGAGGCTTGTCATCACCAATTGTCCATAATTAAGATATTACAGCATATTATTATTAAGACATTGCAGCAGGCAACTTCAGAACTTCAAGGAACTTCAAGGAACAGAAACCAGAACAAACTACAAAACGATTTGCAGAATGTTTGAAAAACAATATCCATTTTCGTCAACCCTGATGAATTTTCATGGCATCATTTCAAGGTTCAAAATTGCCACTTCCAATTTCTTTCACGCCTCTTTTGTCACTTCCAAAACAACAACACCATAATCCACAGCAAAATAAAAAAAAATTTTTTCGATAAGCTTTCTCTTGCCAGTAGAAGCCCGATGTTAGAAAGCTTAATTTTGTTTAATGTACTGAGACAGTAACTAAACTTTTTGAAGCTTATTGATAGTAATTTGTCTACTGTGTAACAGAATTTGCATTAACCTTTAATGTGGCTTTATTTAAAATCTTATTGATAAATGGATGAATCCAGAATCTAAATGCACAATGCAAGTTTTTACACTAAGCAACATGTAAATAAAATAAATACCTTAATTAAAAATGAAATATTATTTTTATATATATATTTATATTTTAGCACATTAAGGGATCATTCACACAGGACTCCATCCACAAAGCAGAATGAAAAAGAACGCAGAGAACAACAGCAAAATGCATCTAAAATGCAAACAATTAAAAAATCAATGCAGTGGAATGCAAATACACACTCTGTGTTTTTATTATGCTCTTACAGTATTAGGGAAAGAGTTCACCTGTCCAATACCAGATTCTGCACCAGGAAGCTCCTGCTGTTGTAAGATGTTGTCAAACATCAATCTTATTTTTACACTTTTGTCAAATTAGATGACTTAAAGGGATAGTTCACACTAAAATGAAAGTTAATTCATCAATTACTCACCCTGGTGTTGTTCTAATGCCGTATGCCCTTCTTTATTTTATGGACCACAAAAGAAAAAATGTCCATATAATGGCAGTGAACAGTGACCAGCATCAAGCTTTTTAAGCTTTATAAAATGCGTCATGAAATACAATCAATGTAACGTCTTCTCTGTGTTCATCGTAACAAGAAGTTAACACGTTCACATCTGTCAACTGTCATTCTGACTGTCATCAGAAATACAGAGTTCCAGTCCATTTAATTCAGATATTTAACTCAGTGAAGAAAGTGCACAAATACTTTTTTTTTGTGTGATTTCTAGGCATTGTATTTTATGTCATGTTTTTATTCATCTTGATTTTTCCATAACTTGTGTGCATTTTCTATGTGAAGCAGAGTGAACTGTGGCGCTAATAGCCTTACGAACGCAAATAATACATTGAATTTCAGTTTGTTTTTATCAAACCCTATCGTATACCTCCAGAACACTTGGAATACATGGCACGTGTCGCATGGAACCATTCTGTGATACTTTTTTTTTAAAAAAATAAATAAATAAATGAAAAAGCTTGATGCTGGTCGTTATTCACTGCCTTTTGTGGTCCATAAAAGAAAGAAGGGCATGTGGCATTAATTAGAACAACACCAGATGAGTAAACGATGAGTTAATTTTTTATTTTAGGGTGAACTATCCCTTTAAGATCTGCATCTGTGTGTTTAATGATATAGCTTTAATTTAAAATAATGTTATTAAGTTTCCTTTTATTTCAATTTAACCATTTGGAAGGAGGCTAGAACTAAAAAAGCTGTTTCTGCTCAAACACATCAAAAATGTAGTTTCTAAACCCTGAAGCAAATGCACAGTTGTTACTGTATACTCTGTGTCCCACCCACACACTCTTCTCATTGGTCTATTGGTTTAAAACTGACACTGATGCCCTGCGCAACAAAAGTTAAACTATTGAACTATGACAAGCCATTTTATAAACTCAAAAAAGGAAAATAGCAAGATGCAGTGGAGAAAGACGTTCGTGTGACGCATGTATACGTAGAGCAAAACTTAAAAATAGAACAGGCAGAATGCATGAATGGAGCTTTAGTGCCGACTCTTGGGATAAATGGATTTATAAGGCAGCTTGCAAAAGTGTTTCAGACTCACAAACAAAATACTATGCTATTACAAAATTAAAATAATAAAAATAATACTGATAAGAGTCATATAGTGAACTGAATACCCACTGGTAATTTGATAACCGTTATTTAAACAGGAATTAAATATCTTGAGATTTAAAATCTCTTTTACAAAGGGGGTCCTGGCCAAGATAGGCAGCACACTTAATTAAACAACAACAAAACATTTAAATATAAAACAAAATACATTAATTTACATATACAAAATATACACACATTTAGGTAAATCCGAGAACAAATCATTTAAAATACCCTTAAATTCATTTAGAGAGACCAACTCTTTAAAGCATGTAACTGGTCCCAATCAAATGGAGCAGTATAACTAAATGCCCTTTTACCCATATTTGTACAGACTTTTGGGATATTTAAAAGATAATAATCTTGTGAACGAAGACAATAATTCTTTGCACCATTTTGAATGATATACTGCTGTAAATAAGAGGAAAGCAAACCCGGAATAATTTTATATATAAATATGTACCAGTGCTTGAGTCTACAAGATGACAACACAGGCTATCCAACCCGAAAGTACAGTAAACAATTATGGGTAAGGGCTTTTGAATTAGTAATAAACCTTATTGCTCCATGATGAACAGAATCCAACGCCTGTAAACAATGCTTAGTCGCCTGCATATAAATATCACAATAATCCAACACTGACAAGAAAGTAGCATCTACCAATCTCCTCGAAGAAAGATAGGACTTAAAGGATTAATTCACTTTAAAATGAAAATTACCCCATGATCTACTCACCCTCAAGCCATCTTAGGTGGATATGACTTTCTTCTTTCAGACAAATACAATCAGAGTTATATTAATAATCACCCTGATACTCCTAAGCTTTAATGGCAGTGCACGGAAACCATCCATCCATTATAAGCATACTCCACGTGGCTCCGGGGGGTTAATAAAGGCCTTCTGAATCGAAGCGATGCGTTTGTGTAAAGTAAAATATCTAGCTTCTGCTAGACCGCTTCCATATTCAACTTAGGAAGTATGTTCAAAATGCTTACGCTATGTCCTACGCCTTCTGTATTCAACTTATGACTTTTCGTAAGTTGAATACAGAAAAAGGTCTGGCGGAAGCTAGATATTTTACTTCAAACGTGTTAAATCTGGATATTTTTCTTACACAAATGCATCGCTTTGTTTCAGAAGGGCTTTATTAACACCCCGGAGCCGTGTGGAGTATGTTTTTGATGAATGTATGTATTTTTCTTTTTTTAAGTTTCAAACAGGTGGTTTCTGTGCACTGCCATTTTAAAGCTTAGGAGCATCAAGGTAATTATTAATATAACTCAGATTGTATTCGTCTGAAAGAAAAAAATCATATACACCTAGGATGGCTTGAGGGTGAGAAAATCATGGGATAATTTTCATTTTAAAGTGAACTAACCTTTTAACTCTAAAGAAAAAGCCTAATTTCAACATTATTTTGATGACCAAATAACTGTGCATGTAAACGTTTTTACCTCAGCATTTGGATTTTACATGGTGGATATTTTGCTCTAAGCTTTGATTAACAATTCTCTCTTTTTTTTTTTTTTTTTTTTATTTTATTTTTTTATTTTATTGGGTAAAAAATGTCCAGCGGGTATGTTAAATATATATATTTTCTGAAAGCCAATGGGCAGTGTGTGTCAAGGAAGCATCACAGAGTCCTGGCTTTTCTGCAGCAGATGTGTCAGCGAGCGGCTGAGGTTATTAGCGGGGTTACTTCCCTGCCAGGAAACAGAGAAAGATGACATCTCCACTCTCCTCCCACACAGCTTTCTCTCTCTTTCTCTCACTCTCTTTATCTGTGAGTGTTTTTCCCTCTCACCATGCCCTCTTTATTTGCCGAGAGCTTTGAAATGAGATGGGTAAAATATTACAAGAACCCCTGACTCTTTGCATAGACGACACTGAATGCTGGAGAGCAGTAATGAGAAGACCTTGGGTTCATTTGGTACAATATTTAAGGAAATGAATTTGTACTTCCAATTTGTTTGGTTTGAAAACAGATAAACATTTCATATGTCTAGCAGCTCCGCAAACACGCTTCAAGTGTTCAGAGAAGCAGAAAGAATTCTTTCAGAACATGTCTAAATGGTCTACTAACATTTTTGTAAAAAGCCTTAACCTGAAAGGGTAAAGAAAAACTCAAACCTTCTCCTCGTGAATTTACAGATTCTGTAGTGTAAAAAGGAGCTAAATTTTGAGTCTTTTGAATGTATACTACTATATATTTGCATGATCTGCAGCAGTGGCATCTCCACTGACCTTGTATTTTCACAGTTTGAAAGCTGCAAGTTCCCAATTCAGTTTCAATAGAGAGAGATAGAGAGAGAGAGAACAAGTAAATGAGAGAGAGAGAGGTGGCACTGCTTGTGAAGAGAAAATTCTGCAAGACTGCTGGAACCACACATTGCAAAACACCAGAAAATATTTATTTTCCATCTGTCATTGACTAAGCAGAGATGATTTTATTCACAACCCTTCAAACTTAGTAGTGAGCGATTTGGGGTTTTCAAGTTCTTCCAAAGGCTTTCTATGACAAGACATTAGGACTTCTCCATCATAGGGCTAAAGTTGAAACATGTCAACAGTCTAACACTCTCCTTTGGAGTCCTGGACTTGTTAAAAGGTGAACTATCTTCCCATTTTCAGCTTGGCCACTCCATTTTCCTTTCTCTGATAAATGATATTGCGTTTTAGTAGCCATTTTGCATTGTGCTAATTCTGGAGACTGGGCAATAATTTTTTTCTAATTTCTTTAAAAAATACATTAACAGTGCAATTCATTCATACAATGACTTGAATTTACCTTTTCTATGATAAACATCTGTTTAATAAAAAAAAAAAAAGATATATATTGAGGAAAGTTCCTCATTACAAGACTTAAATTAATTGAAAAGACAACCGTAAGTGGTTTGCCATAATCTTCTAGTATTACTTATTAGAAATATATATTAACAATACTGTTTCACTGCTTATTCATGTTTCAAAAACGTTTGTTTTCTGATTAAAAGTCATGTGGTGTGACCAACATGCAAAGACATGTAGAAAAAAACTTCAACTGGAAATGATATAGTGAGGACACCTGTAGAATATTTCAGATTATGTAATGTGTTTATGACAAGGTTACTTCATGTTATTTAATGTCCTTGGGTGCCATTCCAATGAATTGAATTATACATGAATACATTCACATGAACGTGAAAAAAATTGAAATTTTTGTGTCATTGAAATTTAAACTGTTATTTATATATTTATGTATTTGAATGAAACCAAATGAACCCAACTTGAACACAGAGAGTACATTCATGAGAACCTGGTACATGTTTTGAACAGGTTTTTTCCTTTATCGAGGACGCTCTTATTTGTCCTTGACCCTTATGCAAATGAGCAGTGACACACTACAGCGACGACCAATGATATTGCAGAGAGTGATCTGCTGACTGAGACGGTTGGATACCTTGGTAACCATTTAATCACTGTCAGTGTGAACGGAGCTTTACATTTGTGATCCAGCAGTTTCACAGATTGCGGTTGACATGTAGCCATCCAGTTCATCCAGTCTGTTTATGTCGGTGTTTCATGAATACATTTCATGGAATTTCCTCTGAAACATTATCATCGAGTAAATAAAGAAGACCAGATACTCCTAAATGAATTTTTTGAGCAGTCAACAGATGGTTGAGCTTGATGGTCTTAATTATAAAAGGAAGAGAGAAATTCACCTTTCAGCAGTTCACACATTCCTATACCATTTATGGAAACAGTAATGACACAATAGTGTGAAGTACACCTGCTGAAAAAGCAGCCTGCTGCTAAAGAGACCGAGAACGTCAAGCACAACGGCAGCTCAGATGAGCCCGGAGCTTTTATGGACAGTCAGTCGGTTGATGTTGAGGTCTGGTTCACACTGAAGTTGATCCCAAACGGCCATGTAAACAACTACATTGGTTTCATTATTTGACAAAAGGCTGTGAAGTGTTATGCATTTCAAAGGGATAAAACAAGCTCACAGTAACAGAGGCTGAAAACAGAACTTCCAAATATACAGCACCATTAGCTTGACTGGCAGGCTGTTCTTTTGCCCTCAGTGTCAGGGTTTGGATCCGGTCTCCTCCCCGGTGATTCACTACTATTTTGGATGGTAACACATTTTAGTGGGCGTGTACATGTGAACAGCTGGGACCATTATAGACTGCCGGTGATGAGAGCAGAGGGCTACAGTATCCTCCAGTCTGTTTGTTGGAAAATGAAAGACAAAGGAAACATGTGCAATGATCACTGATTCTCATTCTGAATCCATTTCCAGTCCTCCTTTATTCATTTCAGATGAATCATTTGCATTAGGTTGTCAGCTTTCAGATGAGATGTCAGGTGTGATGTGATCATTTGGAGCATCCAAAGTCCAGCTGATGTTTATTATGGCTTTTAATCCATTTCAATCCAAAGTTTTAATGGAATTCATTATAATAGGCAGATCAGTATTTACTAAGAAAAGCCCCCAGATGAAGATAATTCAAAGATATTACATATGTGACTCTCTGTGATATACATAGATTAAAAGTGGCTTATATTGTTTGTTTGTTTTTTTATCAATAATTTGAATTCATTGTTTTTTGTTTTTGTTTTTTTTCATCCAAATATGGGTCAGGGAGGCAAAATCAGCTGTTTAATGAATTGATCTGTGTGTTTGTTAATATACAAAGCTAAATGTTGATATTCTCACCAATATTTAAATCAATGCTGTTCTTTCAACTGTATATTCAACAAATAATCATGAAAAAAAAAATGTATAATGCTTTCCACAAAATATTAAGCAGCACGAATGTTTTTATCATTGATGATAATAATCAGAAATGTTTTTTGAGCAGCAAATCGGCATATTAGAATGATTTCTGAAGGATCATGTGACATTGAAGACTGGAGTAATGATGCTGCAGAGGTGTAAAGAGTACATGAAAACCATACTTGAGTAAAAGTACAGATACCGTACGTCGAAAATGACTCCACTGCACGTTACAAGTAACCAATTCCAATACGACTCGAGTAAAAGTCTTAGAGTATTTTACTCATGCTGAATGTAGGCTCAGAGATGCACTAGTCCTCAACATGCTGGAGACATGCCGGTGGAAATAAGAAACAATTGATTTGTAAAATGAGAAATCAGGTTTATTTTCTAAAATAAAAATAAAACCGAACACCTCAATATTGCAATAAATCAAGGTCGACACAACAACCATTTAAATGTCTACAAACTTTGAATTCTGAGTAAAGCTCAAGTGCACAAAAAGTTCATAAGTAAACCAATATCCTTCAAAAAGGTCTTGTCAATATAGCGTATAAATAAAACAATGTTAAGTAGAATTAAATAGTCAAAGTTTACTGTACGTGCTGGTTTGAACCTTATCACCAGCTTCAGTCATTTCCTCATATATTAAATCAAACACCTACGATCAGCAACTACCTGCTAATGCACTTAAATTCACGTAAAGTAGCCTTGTTGGGTGAGTAAAGGCAAAACGCTCAAGATATAGTACCTTCAATGCCCTTGGATGGCAAAATCGCTTCTTTATATCAGAAACAAACTGCTGCAGAAAAAGTTAGCTGCCAAGAAAAATGTAGTGTTTAATTGCATTACTCATCACAAATGTAGTGGAGTAAAAAGTACATTTACTTGTTCAAAAATGTAGTCAAGTACAGAGTAAAAGTTGCCAATATATTTGCTACTCAGTACAACTACAAAGTAGCCAAAAAAGATACTTAAGTACAGTAACTAATTACATTTACTCAAATACTTTACACCTCTGTGATGCTGAAATGATGCTTTGATCACATGGAATAAATTACATTTTAAAATATATTCACATAGAAAACAGTTATTTTAAATTGAATATTATTTCACAATATTACAGTTTTTATTGCATTTTTGATCAATTAAATGCAGCCTTGGTGAGGAGAGACTTATTTCAAAATCATTTAAAATCTTACCAAGCAAAGTAAGCACCAATACAGTTGTGGTCAAAAGTTTATGTACACCTTGCAGAATCTGAATATTAATTATTTTAACAAAATAAGAGGGATCATACAAAATGTGTGTTATTTTTTATTTAGTACAGTCCTAAATAAGATATTTTACATAAAAGATGTTTACATGTAGTCCACAAGACAAAATAATGAGTCCCTTGTTTCTCCTGAGCAGTTAAACTTCCAAACGTTCTTCAGAAAAGAGCCGGGGGGTGAAAACTTTTGAACTGGGTGAATATGTGTAAATTTTTCTCATTTTCTTCAAAGGTCATATTTTTTTGATTTAGTACTACCCTTCAGAAGCTACAGAAGATACTTCCCAGAAGACAGAGTTACTACAATTTACCCTGATCTTCAAATTCAAAGAGTTTTCACCTCCGGCTCTTACTGCGGCGTGTTTCCTGAAGCATGTGAAATTGTGTCATTAACATAATTTACATCATGCAGTTACATTATCTTAGAAGTCCAGGTTTATTACATCAAAGAGAAAAATGACTCACAGCCAGTTTTCTGTGAATTATTCATTTCAGTGTCTGTTTAGCTTTAAAACACTGTTTCTGAAGAGCGTGAGCCCTCATGCATTGCTCCGTGTGAAATACAGACTGAAGCACTGAACGGAATGTCAAAACATCTGTTTCTAGGCTGGATAAAGCAAACCAGCTTCTCGCTAGTAAAGTTTTAATGGATGTGGATTGAAATCAAGGTAAAGATGATTGCAGTGACATACAGGAGTCGTACGTGAGTCCGTTACATTGATGCACAAACAAACAGTGTATGTGTGCTCTCGACACACTTGATCGCACATTGTATTTATGCATGGACTTATTTCAGTACATTCAGTACATTGTTTCCACACACATTCAGGATAATGTTTTTATCTGTCATGTAATTGCTTTGAAAAATTTTTGCAGAAAATACAGTTTTGTGAGAATCAACCCTTCAATCTGATAGTTTACTTTGCTGGATATAGCAAATAATGGCAAAATATATGCGTTAAACAAGATAGATAATGTATGCTTAATTTCATGATAAGTATGTGATTAATCGCACAAAAGTTGATTGAAAAAAATGTATCTATTGACAGCCCTAATATAATTATATTTATGTGCTGGGATTCAGTGCATTAATTTCAGTGACTCAATCAGGCCAGTGCTATATTTACCACATCCCATTAAAAATCTTTTTCGGTGTTGATTTTAAAATCCTTGATTCTTGTCCTTAAAAAACACTCCCTTCCAAACATTCAAACCTCATCCTGACTGTGAAAGTCGTACAGGCACTTATTATGAAGCCCAGATAATTACATGGCAGTATCAGAGGACATCCTCCAAAGCAGAGCTGGTATTATTTCCCTGAGTTCCGCTGTCTTGGGGAATATCACAATGCTTGCTTGTCCGGATGTGAAATTTAATTTAGATCTTTATTTTGGTTCTTTCTCCAGACTGATCCCGCAGACGGTGGGTCTCTTGTACGTGGGGAGCTATGACAGGCCCTTTGCACAAATGAAGGTGAGAGAAACATTGGTTTGCTTCTTTGATAATTCCTTCTGTCAGCAGTCCCTATGTCTGAAGTATGGGCGCTGCTAAAGATAGTCATGTCATTTTCAAGTGCTCTTTATATGATGTGCTTTTAATTAATTGAGTCAGACAGGTGAACATTGTGTCACACACAAGCCCTGTACTGAAACAGTGATCGGTCTACCGAGACAACAGTTTAAAGTCATAGGCGGACTATTTACGTAAAGGCTGTTTTGAAAAGTAGGCCTCTAAATTAAAACAGGTTACCTTTTTTGACCATACATCACATCCTTTACATCTCACATATCCTTTATGGTGCTGGCACTTCAACAAGCTCAGTAAATTTACTTTAAATGGAAGATGGATCATATTGTACTGTATGTCATCTTGTACACAAACATGTTAGCCTATTCTTAGTTCACCCAAAAATGAAAATTTCAAACCCATAAGACTTTGGTTAATATTCGAAACACAAATTAAACTATTTTCAATTAAACCTGAGAGATTTCTGTCCCTCCATTGAAAATCCAGTTAACCAAAACTTAGAAGATCCCAAAAAGTTATATAAAGGTGTCGTAAAATGAATCCATATGAATTGAGTGGTTTAATCCAAGCCTTGTGAAGAGATAAGATCATTTTACATGATGAACAGATTTAATTTAGGCTTTTATTCACATCTAAATAATGATCAACATATACATAGAGTTCATCACATTTGGTAAACATGGATTGTTCTCGTGCATCACAAGACTTGGATTAAACCACTTAATTCATACAGATTCATTTTCATGATGCCTTGATGACCTTTTTGGATCTTCCAAGTTTTGGTTACCTAGACTTTCAAATGGAAGGACAGAAACCTTTTAATTTTAATTGAAAAGACCTGGAATGACAAGGATTGGAATGACATACAGGTAAATGATTTTTAAAATTTTCTTTTTTGGGTGAATACTTCATTGCTGATTTAGTGTTGGTTTTTAAGATTTTTGCTCAACTCATATTCAATAAGCCTGAAGTGGCGAAAAAAAAAATCATAATCAAATTACTAAGCAAACACTGACAGGAATAACACAAAATAGATATCTTTTTAAAGCCTAGAAACTCAGGTTTTTTTCACCATTTAGATAAACTCTTAACGAGTGCTGAATAGTCCTTCTAAACTTTCTGTGTACAGGCCGCGGGACCTAGCTACAAAACTATTAATAATCCTATTTTTCAAAATTACTGCCTTGATCAACACAAAATGTGTCATTTGATTTCAATTTGATTAACTCCTAAGAGTTATTTGCTGATAAATAAAAAAAGTTTTCATAATTTACTTTTTTGTACTATGTACTGCAATGTGTCAAAAACATACAGCTCAGATAGTCGTGTCATATGTCATTTGAATGGTCACACGGAGTAGAATACAACAAGCATAATTGTTTTGGGCTTCGATTAAACTTGAACAAGTTTTTGTACGTGAAGCTCCGCTAGACCCATATGTAAATAATATACGGATGCTGCGTTTATGTCATGTTCTCGCTTGTAACTTTATGAAACATGCTCTTATTGTGGAAAATGGCACAAATAAAATGAGTCCAAAATCAACATAATCTAATTCGTCGATCACAAGATATTCCTCACAAAGTTATGTTAACTAAAATCAGATGTAGCTTTCACATGGCGTTTTCGCTTATAACGTCAATGAAACATGCATAGATCATCATAGAAAATGGCACATCATTACTTACAGTGGATGCTCACGATTGAAATGAGTCCATAATCAACACAATCCCTTGCGTTGATCAAGTGATATTCCTCTTGGATTAACGATTTTAAAAAGGGCCATTAGGGGGTGTCAAGGGCTAAACAAAAAGGCTACCTTGGTTCCAATGCTGCATGAGAATGTCCAAATGTAATCAATTTTTTCTCTAAAATTTTATAACGTTTCTATCAAATGATACCTACCTTTTCACTCTCCTTACTAGAGTTTTGGAGTCTTTACTTTTGTGTATATCACTCAGAAAAAAACAACTTTAAAAATGCCTTCAGGGCTTAAAGGGTTGAAAGAATGACAGGAAGGTTACACAATAGCTAAAACAAGGGGCTAAGAAGTACTTTTAGTCAGTTATATTTTACTTTCAGAGGAACCAATTTTTGGAATTCACCCATGACAGAACTAAAATATCTTATAAGTCATTGTGGTTTCTCTAGAAATGAAAAAATTGGCTGTTGTCAAATCAAAATTGTGAACATTCAGAGGGATTTTAGTGTAATAATTGTATATTTACATAATCTAATATTTTAACTTTTTACATAAAACTGCTTAGAGACTACAGATGAAAATGAGCCATCCTAGCTAAATCGGACACATTTTACATTGATTCTATGTATTAACTATTAAGAGTGTTTTGTCCTTGAATTAAAAAATAAATAAATAAAAGAGATGGAAGATGAAGTGAGAGAAACTCTGATTATATATGCATTCATTTAGTGCAGAAATCTTGAGGATTATTTCACCCCATTTTTGCATGTTTTTATAGTTTAGAGTTAGCAACATACTAATGCTATCTCTGTTGTATCAATGGCTCTCCCATACACTTCACATGAAGAGCACTATTTTGTCGGATGAACATGCCGTGGGGAGTTGCTGTCTGTGCTCACAAATCTCAAGTGTTTGTCTTGAGTCCAAGTCTAGTTTCTTTTTTGGAAATTGTTTGTTGTTGTTGAAGATGTTGTTGTTGTTGTTCACTTGGCAAGAAACCCATTAAACAACATTTAGGCTATTTTTTCCTGTCTCTAAAATGCACACTTAATAGTAAATTAATGGGTAACTATGGTAACTAGTATTTGTTCATTCATAACTGGTATTTGTTTCCTTTGCTCTAAACCAATTATGATGTGCTGCTTACTGTGTCTCTACCTTCATTTAACATTTATTAAATTATTCTGTTTATTTATCATGTTGTGTGGTGAAATTTCCACAGCCAGACAAGCTGTTTTATAGACTAGGACATGAAAGCAGTTACTGGCATAGTGCTGCAGTGGAGTGTAGGAATACAAATGACCCAGAGAAGAGGCCACATAAGGTTCAATCAATCAATCAAACTTCAAGAATATACTAATGGTCTGGGAATTAAATAAATTTGTAAAATAATCATAGTGTCAGGAACTGTGAAGGGAGGACCCAGATGCAGAATAGGTTAGGGGTCTAATTCATTGACAACAAAGTCACAGCACAAGATAGGTGAGGCAGGAACCCAGTCCAAACAAAAGGGCAGGGCACACGATAACTAACAGAACAGGCTGGTCCGGAATGCGACAGCTCCAGACAACAAGACAATGATGGAGACCAGGCTGAGTCTCAGGGAACCAGAGGCTCGACACTTGATGTAACAGGGGCAGCAGTCCAGCTGCCAGACCAAGAGAGTCAACGACCAGGGTGGAACACAGGATGCAATGCAGGACAGAAACCAACACGAGACAAGACAAGACTCAAGACAACAAGAGATAAACAGAAACAAGAACAAAATGAAAACCGGGAAAAACTATGACTAGGAAAAACACAAACTCTATAACTGCAATAGAAGAAGAAATAAAAGAAATAGAAATTTAAAAAGTAACCTAAACTAGTAAACAAGAGAAAAGTAAAAGAAATTCTACAAAAAAATAACTAGGCCAAAAACAAAATAATAAATAAAAACTAGACTGCAACTGAGCAGGAAACTAGAGAGAAAAAAATAGGAACTAGAACTAGAGAAACAAAAGCAAAAACTAGAGAGAACCCAAAAAGCAAAGCTAGGTAAAAATGCAACAAAAACCTGAAACTTGACTGAAGCAAAAAATTATCAAGAGAATAAATTCTAGGCTTTGGCAAAACACAAGGCACACACACAAGAAAACACATGCAACGAACCAGCAACAACATGAGGGGAAGGGAGGAAAGCACATGAGGAACAGGTGAGAACATTCAAGCAAATGAGGACTAGACAATGACTAAACAAGGGAGTGTGGTAACAGCAAACAAGGAGGCAGGATAAGAGGAGCATATGGCAAACACAAACAAAGACAAAGCCATGTGCTGACGCACAACACCAACATAGAGACATGAAACAAAGACAACACAGACAAGCCAGGGCAGAACCCTGACAGTACCTCCCCTCCAATGGACGCCTCCAGTATCTCCGAGGAGGTACTAACTGGGAGAGTGGGCGGAGAACAAAACTTGAAGTTCCGGGACATCCAGGAAACACAGGGGGCGGGACTGGGAGGGAAGGAAAGAATCCAGGGGAATAGTTTGGGGCTGACCAGGGAGACGCTGACTTAGGAAACAGATAATGTCCAGGCAATGCTGAGGGCGGGATGGGAGGGATAGGAACAGACTTGGTGGTCTTCCTGGGAACATGGGCTTGCACTAATGGTTGTGGCTTGAAAATGGCCTTGGTGTCAGAAACAGTCTTCGGGATAAATTCTTTATTGGGGATGGACTTGGGGATGAACTCAGGGCCCATGACTGCATTGACAGGGTGGATGAATCTTTTGGGAACAGTCTGAGATACAGAGTTAGAAACATCCTCCAGGACTTCAGGGACTGGGGCACTCAGGGGCTGCTGATACGCCCTCCAGGGCTTCAGCCACAGACATTGGACAAACATACAGACACTTCTGAGCTGACTGGAATGCCTTCTGAAGACTCTGGGCTGACTGGAGCTGGCTTAGGGATAACTAGAGCAGACTTGATAGACTTAGTGATGACTGGATTGGACTCTGAAATGCCCTCTGGGGCTGGAGCAGACTCTAGCTGCTCTGGGACTATAACAGTATTCATGACTGGACTTAAACAAAGACAAAGCCATGTGCTGACGCACAACACAAACATAGAGACATGAAACAAAGACAACACAGACAAGGCTGCCAGGGCAGAACCCTGACACATAGCTCATAATGAACATGCATGTAATTTTATATGATTGAAAAAGTGTATTTTTATTTCACATGTGTAAACGTGACCACTATTTCTATTATTTGTTGCTGGCTACATTGTCCACTGATCCAAACGTATAATTGTTCCACATTTTGTGGTTTTGCTTTTTTTTTTTGATTATTTCTCTCACAGTAACAATAAAGATACAATAAATTGACATCTCAGTGGGGAAATTTGTGGGTTCATCAGTTCTATATTCTGTTTTACATTCATGAAATATTTATCCTTGTGAGCTCTTGGTAAAGAGACTCTGCAAAACGAGTGATGATGAACAAAATAGACCAAGGTAACTAAGTTAGCATGTTTCATTCTTAACATTAAATACACACTATGACTGACATTCAATAATCAATTTTTAAGGACAGAGCTGCAGCCAACACCACATGACAGAACAGTCCTAACTCCAGCACTGCAGATATCACTATCACCTATTAAAGGTGCTCTAAGTGATGTCACGCGTTTTTAGGCCAAAACATTTTTTGTCACATACAGCAATCATCTCCTCACTATCCGCTAGCTGCCTGTCCCCTGAACGCACTGTAAAAAAACACGGTCTCTGTAGTCGCCACAAGCTCCGAAAACGGCAATAAAAACAAACTGGTGCAGCCTGGACCACGAATCATAATAAACATGCTCCAGCCAATAACCGACAAGAATGATTTTAAATGCGCGTTCATGACTGTTTCAGGAAGCACGGAGGGGAGGAGGAGGAGGAGGAGGGAGGGTCTAGCTAGCCTCTGTTTTGTTTGACAACACTTCGAACGTCAACAGGAAGTTACATCCACCCAGGATCACTTATAGAGCACCTTTAAAGTAAATCACCTATTAAAGTGAACTTATTTGTGCCATTTTTGTTGTACAATTAATTGTGCAGCTGTACATTATGTTGTAAAATACAAGCAAATATTGTTTATAAATGCTAAAGAAATATTAATTATATTCAAATTGCACTCAATATTGAAGTTTGACAGTGGGCACGGAATAGAGGTCCACTCTATTTCACCAAGGTCCCCTCTCTTGGGGATTTCTGGCCACGCCACTGAAACGGCTACATAATCATGCAAGAAAAATGTGCACAAAAGACTCCTTATCCAAATTGTGGCACTGAGTTTCAAGAAAATAGCCACTTCTTGTTATACATAGACTTTTGTTCATTAGTCAAGTCTGACGTAGAGCATCCCAAATTATTCAATATCCTCAAGACAGAGCACGTCTGAATTTAATCTTGTTGCAGTTATTGGTTTTGTTAAAAAGGGGTATATGAACCATCTCAAAATGCTTGACTCATGAATATTAATTATGTGATAGTCACACCTGAGTTGGTGAATAGGCAATAGTCATAGTATTTGCCGCTAGTGTTTTGTTTGCACTCTTAAAATGTAATGATGATTTGAAAAAAATGTGGTTGGAGGGGCTGTTATGCCCCTGACTGTTACTTTCATTAAATTGATTTACTTTTTTATTGTTAACTACCATATTATCATTACAAACCAAGAAGGTGTTTGGCAGGCTTTAGCTGTAATGGAGTGGATTTGGCTGCTTTAGGCACCGTGTGGTGTTTGTAAATGGCTGCCAGGACTTCGAGTGTGTGACCGGGGTGTCGTGATGGTCCGATCCAAAACTAACAGGAGCATCATGTTCCGTGCCAGACGAAAGCCGAACAACATCCCTGGATCTCTGCCACGGTTGTGCGTATGTAGTTGTGTGCGGTGTGAAAAGCGTGATCACTGAATCTCTGGCCTGACGCCTCTATTATATTTGGCTCTATTCTAATCTGCCGGAGTCTGTTAAGTGGTCCATTTTTGCGTTCTCTCAGCTACGGCAAGGCAGTACGTGTATAGACACTCTGGTGTGGATGCTTGTGTTTTTGCGAGAAAAGGTACCATACCACCAAAGGTTAATTAATCCTTGGAATATTGTTGTGTGTGCATGTCAGTCCTGAAATGTTCAGCTTCCCCTCTGTGCTCACAGATGCCCTTCACTGTTGGATGGTGAGGATATTTACTCATCCCATCATGCCAATAGGCCCAGAAGGGGGCGGCTTTACTGCCAGCTCACTTCCTCCCCCACACACCAACCTGCCATGGTTTAGTGAGGATCTATTCTCTTTATCTTTGAGATATTCTTTCTCTCGCTTACTTGGGCCAAACACGCTCCTGTTGTCTTAAGGCCTTTGTGAAACTGTCATGTATTGTGACATCTGTGTTGTGGCTGTAATTACACATTACGCTTCGGCAGTTACTTTACAACTTACAAAAAGTATCAACAATTTGGTTGTGGTTAGCACATAAGCTGCAGGCACATTTAGCATTTGTAGGTTTGTTAAGGTTTGTATCCAGCCTTCATTTGTGTCCCTCTCTTCCTGCATCATTTCCTGTAGTGGTCAACAAATAAACTTTTTTTAAAATATAATAATACAATTTAATGATGACAAATGAAGCACTTATTTTACACAACATTAAAGGATTGGTTCACTTTCAAATGAAAATTAGCCCAAGGTTAACTCACCCTCAAGCCATCCTAGGTGTATATGACTTTCTTCTTTCTGATAATCACTCTTGGAGATATTTTAATAAATATCTTGACGCATCCAAGCTTTATAATGGCAATGAACAGGACCCATGAGTATGAGCTGAAGAAAGTGCTTCCATCCATCATAAACGTACTCCACACGGCTCCGGGGGGTTAATAAAGGCCTTCTGAAGCGAAGTGATGTGTTTGTGTAAAAAAAAAAAAAAAAAAATTCAAGTTACGAAGAAAGTGTAAACTGGCGTCGAGTCAGTTACACTTTTTCCGTAAGTTGAATAGGGAAGGCGTAGGACGTAGCGTAAGCTTTTTGAACGGCAAGAGTTTTACACCTTCTGCGTTCGTTGAATACGGAAGGCGGTCTGGCGGAAGCTAGATATTTTACTTCATAACTTGTTAAATATGGATTTTTTTTTTTAAAAAAAACAAACACATCACTTCCCTTCAGAAGGACTTTATTAACCCCCCGGAGCCGTGTGGAGTACACGTTTATGATGAATGGAAGTGGATGGAAGCACTTTCTTCAGCTCATACTCGTGGGCCCCATTCACTGCCATTATAAGCGTCAGGATATTTATTCAAATGTCTCGGAGTATTTATCAGAAAGAAGAAAGTCATATACACCTAGGATGGCTTGAGGGTGAGTAAAGCTTGGGCTAATTTTCATTTGAAAGTGAACTAATCCTTTAAAGGCACAATATGTAATTTTTCGCCACTAGAGGTCGCTTCAAAACAAAATCGTAACTTCATGATGCATTCATTTTGCGAAATCATGGGAGGTGTTGTCTTCACATCTACATTTGTTTGAAAAGAATCCAACGGGGCTTGGGTAGAAATCATATTCATGGATAAGCTAATGTATTAAAGATTTATTAACATTACTGTAGTATGAAGCAGAGTGTGGCTGAAAGCCGTTGGAACGGAACGAGGCCGCTGGAGTGATTGCTAATGAGAGACCAGCGCAAAACACGACCGCTTCCGCTTCTTCCGGTCATGCGTATATGTGGGGGTAACAACAGCGCTGTTTTATTATATTAGATACATTTGTGTGTTGAAAGTTGTTATAATGCTAGTCTGTCCGTTCGCGCGGTGGCTACTATGAGTCACTTGTTGCACACTGCAGTTAGCTACATCGATATTAGGCATGGTAAAACATTGTACTCATGGTAAATCAAGAAAACGAGATTTAAACAATAAGACTTACTGTGTTGAGCTATATAACATTAGTTTTCTGTCAATGAATGTATCCAAACAGTTGCTCACTTGTCTAATAAAACACTTAATATATTAAAGCATCTTTGGTGTTTCCATGGTTTCTTCCAAATAAAACTGGAAATTGAGGGTATGATGTCATTGATAGGCGACGCACGGACAGGGTCCTTAAATTGCTTATTTCTCTGGATTTAAACATTCTTTGAAACATTAGGGATAATGTAAGAACAAAAGTCAGCAAAATGTATAACATTGTTCCAGTGGTTTTGGGATATTTTAATCCAAAAATATTACAAATTGTGCCTTTAACTCAAAATTCACTAAGAGTTTTGAAAACCAGATAAACAATGCAGAAAACTTTGTAATAGACACAAGATGGGATTAACTCCTTTGTCTTCTCAAAAGCTTGGCTGATAAATTGATCTGTTTTATTCATCTTTCTACTTTCACTATAAATAAAATGACAAGAAAATACAATAAAATAGTAACTCTTCAACAATGAGGTTTGTACATGTTTACAAGAATGTCTTTTGGTTTGAATGATGCAACTGTGTAATTTCTTTCTCAAGATTATACTAGTGCTTTGATGCCTATTATTCTTTTTTTTTTTTTGCTACAGATAACAAAGGATCTGAAACAGTATGATAATAAAATAATTGAGTGCACGTTCGTCAATAACACCTGGGTGTTCATGCGGCAGAGGGTTGACAAGAGCTTCCCCAACTCATATGACACAGCCATGGGTAAGATTCGCATGTGTTATACTAAAACCAGGGTCAATCTCAGTTTCTGTTTAGGTGACTAGATTAAACAATTATTAAAGGTTTAGTCCACTTTTAAATAAAAATTTTCCTGATAATTTACTCACCCCCATGTCATCCAAGATGTTCATGTCTTTCTTTCTTCAGTCGAAAAGAAATTAAGGTTTTTGATGAAAACATTCCAGGATTATTCTCCTTATAGTGGACTTCACTGGCCTCCAGATGGTTGAAGGTCAAAATTACAGTTTCAGTGCAGCTTCAAAGGGCTTTAAACGATACCAGATGAGGAATAAGGGTCTTATCTAGTGAAACGATTGGTCGTTTTCGAAAAAAAATACAACTCTATATGCTTTATAAACACATATTATCGCCTTGCACATGCTTCCGTTTTCCGCATTCTTCAAAAAGCTTACGCCGTATGTCCTATGCCTTCTCTATTCTACTTACGGAAAAAATGAAACTGGCGCCGCGTTCGTTCCGTAAGTAGAATAGGGAAGGCGTTGGACATACAGGGTAAACATTTTGAAGAATGCGGAATGCGGAAAGCGGAAGCACATGCAAGGCGATAATATGTGTTTATAAAGCATATACAGTTGTATTTTTTTCGAAAATGGCCGATCGTTTCGCTAGATAAGACCTTTATTCCTTGTCTGGTATCATTTAAAGCCCTTTGAAGCTGCACTGAAACTGTAATTTTGACCTTCAACCACCTGGAGGCCATTGAAGTCCACTATAAGGAGAATAATCCTGAAATGTTTTCATCAAAAACCTTAATTTCTTTTCGACCGAAGAAAGAAAGACATGGACATCTTGGATGACATGGGGGTGAGTAAATTATCAGGAAAATTTAATTTAAAAGTGGACTAATCCTTTAAGGCTTGAAGTATATACTCGCAAGACATGCAATATAACAGAGTTAGATATAATAGACTTAAAATGTTTGCAGCATTAATCCAAAGGATATTATTCTTATAGCTAGCTATGAACAAGTTGACAACTTCACTTGCTCAGCAAGATTCTTTAAGCTTTGAGCCAGATTCTGCTGAAAATCCAGTATCTATTTATTGTTCTCACTTTGTCTCCTGTTGTCCTTACAGCTGTGTGCAACAGTATCCAACATCCTGTCACAAAGCAAATTCTCTTTGAGTTTCTGGACCGGTGCGCTCAGATGCAGGCCCGCAAGCATCCAGCCGACTCTGAGCTCATGCCACCCCCGCCACCAAAGAGAGCGAACCACAGCATCCCACAGTAGCGCAGTGCCGGCGGGGCGCAATTTAAGCAGTTTCATATTTTTTTATTCCCAAAATGTTCCGCAGCTCTGCTGGTCCACACCACAAGAGGAGAGACTTTTGGAGAACATTTTGCTTTTTGGCCGCACTTTGGCTTCTGATCTTGAAGATGTTGACGATCTATTTAAAGACACTGTTGAGAGAGCTTGTTTCAACATTGAGTGCTGAGGCACATTCTTATTTAAAAGAATAAAAATTAAAATTAATTGCATTTTTTTTCTTTTTTGTATGTTCTGTATTTGTTACAGGCGCTCCTTCTCTCTGCATTATTTCTTCTGCAGCTACTTTTTTTACTGAACAGAACAGTAAAGTGTGCTAGATTGCCTAGATTTAGACCTGAAACACTGAAAACACTGTGGAATTTCACCAGATCTGGAACTCTTAGTACTGATCAGTTAAAGCATAGGCTCACGTCCTATGATTGTTTGTTAGGTGAGAGTGTTTTGTATGTCAGTTTGCTTATTTGAAAATGTTGCCCCGACCCTTTTTTTCTCAGGTTTTCTTTCTTAAAAATGCCAGGTGTATTTAAGTTTACCTGGATTTTTTGGCTCATTGTTTTGGAAAAAAAAAGAAAAAAATTAAAGCAATAAATCCAAACTAAAGATTGCCAGCTATGCCAATACCTTCACATACAATACATTATATACAAAGGATTGATACAAGTTATTTCTATTCAGTCAGAAATTAAATATAGCCTCATTTGAAAGGGAAAGATTCAAACAACTGATTGAAACCAATTGTATCTTGTGTTGGTATTGATACTAGGTCATTTGATATACTTAACGATTTGTCGCTATTCTTGTTTTTGTCATTTAGAAGGATGTGTGAACATTTCAGCAGTTGTCACTCGTAATTAATTAAACTGTCACGGCTAAAGTTAATGCCATTCTTTTATTGCTCTCACACGTCTCATCTAGTGTTTTTAATATTGAAACCTGGTGTGCAAAGATCCACACGTCTGAGAAGAGCTGACATTATCACTGTCTCTAGAGGAGTGAGTCACACCTGACATTCATGTCCTCCTCTCTTCTAGAATTGTTTCCTCATAAGACAAATGAGGGAAAAAGTCCCAGAAATGTGACACTATGAGGCTATGTTGAGCTCATCTGCATGCTGAAGTGATTAGACCTTGATTGCAACCCTTATTGCAGTTCTGATGGATTTATGCTGCCTCAAAATCCTCATACAGTTAATTGAGAGACATTTGGAGAGAGGAGAATGGAAGATAGAAGACGAGCATCAAGCAGTATTTGGCTGATATAGAGTAATGCAGAGAATAGGCATTCATGAAATCAAAAAACTTACCCTATTAATAAATCTCTCTGGTCATTAATAAATGTCTCTGGTCATTTTGTATTTGTAGGCTTAATATGTAATAACTTGATAAATATGTTCTTGTTACAGTGTGATTACACAGTACACTCTAAAAAATGCTGGGTTAAAAACAACCCAAGTTGGGTTGAAAATGGACACACTCAGCGATTGGGTTGTTTTAACCCAGCAATTGGGTTAAATGTTTGACCAACATGATTGGTAGTTTTATTTAACCCAGCTGTTGTTTAAAAATCAGTATATGGCTGGCTTAAAATGAACCCAAAATAGGTTGGAATTTAAAAATCAGACACATAATTATTAGAGGCAACAGTAATAATCAAAAGGTGAACATTTATTAATAAGCAATTTAATAAATGGTTGTTTAATTATTAATTAAACATATTCATAAATGTTTATTTATCAAACATATTAATAAATGTTCATTTCCAGCATATTTTGGGTTCATTTTAAGCAAGCAATACAGTAATTTTTAAACAATAGTTGTGTTAAATATACACTCTAAAAAATGCTGGGTTAAAAACAACCCAAGTTGGGTTGAAAATGGACAAACCCAGCGGTTGGGTTAAATGTTTGCCCAACATGATTGGTAGTTTTATTTAACCCAGTTATTGTTTAAAAATTAGTATATGGCTGGCTTAAAATGAACCCAAAATAGGTTGGAATTTAAAAATCAGACACATAATTACTAGAGGCAACAGTAATAATCAAAAGGTGAATATTTATTAATAAGCAATTTAATAAATGGTTGTTTAATTATTAATTAAACGTATTCATAAATGTTTATTTATCAAACATATTAATACATGTTCATTTCCAGCATATTTTGGGTTCATTTTAAGCAAGCAATACAGTAATTTTTAAACAATAGTTGGGTTAAATATACACTCTAAAAAATGCTGGGTTAAAAACAACCCAAGTTGGGTTGAAAATGGACAAACCCAGCGGTTGGGTTGTTTTAACCCAGCGGTGGGGTTAAATGTTTGCCCAACATGCTGGGCAGTTTTATTTAAACCTACTAGTGTTTAAAAATTACTATATGGCTGGCTTAAAATGAACCCAAAATAGCTGGTTTATTTTTAAAATTAAAAACCAGATGCAATTAGAGGCAACAATAATAGTCAAAAGGTGAACCTTTATTAATAAGCAATTTAATAAATGTTTATTGTTTAATAATTATTCATTGAACATTAATAAATGTTCATTTCCAACATACTTTGGGTTAATTTTAATTAAGCAATACAGTAATTTTTAAACAATAGTTGAGTTAAATAAAACTACCCAGCAGGTTGGGCAAACATTTAACCCTACCGCTGGGTTAAAACAACCCAATTGCTGGGTTTGTCCATTTTTAACCCAGCATTTTTTAGAGTGTAACTACCCAACCGCTGGGTTTGTCCATTTTCAACCCAACTTGGGTTATTTTTTAGAGTATAAGTACTAAGTAATATTCAACAATGTACTTAATACAAGGTATAAGGCTTTGTATAGGTTAATTGCTTGTAATTTTGCAGAATTTACTGTTATTACTATATTAAACACATGTAATGTGTAACAAGGACATTGTAAAATAAAATGTTATGAACCAGTAGCCAAATATTTATTTAGATATTGTTTTAGGCTGCAGTTGTAGGTAATGCAACCTATCTAAAATTTTGACAATTATTTCAGTCATTTAATGCTGATTAATAAAAACGACAGCAATAATAGCAGATAACAATAGATTTGGAAAAAGAAGCATCAACACTGGGATATGTGGTGATGACCTTTTGGATAACCTTGACCTTCAATCTGAAAAATGAAGAACTTCAGAACTCGGCAGATATAAGCTGCTACTTTCAGAATGTCACTGATAATGCAAACCATACATTTTTCCTCATTCCAAACTTGGATTCAAAGACATGTTTCTGTTAGGTTAGGTGGGGTGGGGGGAGAAAACACTTATTTTCTCCAAAACAAGTGTTCATGTAGTTCTGAACAATGTCCATGTGTGCTTATTTCATTTAATTCAAGTGCAAATAAATGTTCAGTACCCTGAGGTTGCAACTTTCAAAGACTTACAGTAAACTCCCACACCACAACAACAACTGAAAAATAAAGGAATAAATGCAGTCAGTGTCTTCACATGGTAGCAACAAAACAAGAAGAAGGTGAAACCTGCGCTCGCGGGCAAGTATCTCAAAGAGCAGTTTGCAGTGTGGCGTTTATTTTATTTTCTCTGAAGTATGAGTGGGAACAATTTAAATTTAAATCAAGCGTTGAAAAATATTGAACAGAATACTGGCTAACTGCAAATGAGATATTTTGCAGGTTCATTTGCTCTAGTATGTTGAAACTGTATGAGATGTTTGTGAAATGTTGTGAATGACCAAATACACAATGATTGTCATGGATGACTCTGATAAGATGTTCATGTGAATCCAAGTGCAGCATTTTAGTTGAAAAGAAGTCCTCTTCCAAACAGAAGAACCTTTCGGTTACACTTTATTTTAAAGTGTTCTTGTTGCAGTGTAATTATACATTCAAATATACAGCATGTATTTACTATAGGGTTAATAAGGACACTGTAATAAAGTGTTACTGACTTTTTCTGCACACAAAAGGAGAAATTCTAAAATATGTTATGCCTTTAGGAGTAGATCACCATTCGCTGCCATTAAATGAGAAGCAGGATGTTTTTATATAAAATACTGTATAAACAGCTCTCATCTGTTTTTTTTATATATATATAATCTGAAATAAAAAGAACCATTATGCATAATTTTTTTTTATTTACTTTGAAATAATTAGTCACCCATTCAAAGTAAATGAGAAGCGTTAACGTCGACGCCCCGTGTGAATCAGCTGTTATGAAAAGGTTCAGTGGGGTACAATATTAGAAGACTTAACTCAATTTTAAAGACCCAAAAAGGTTCTATATAAGGAGAAATCTCTTACTTTTTTTTTTTTTTTTTTTTTGTGATAAAGTATGTGATAAATAGTGATGGTTTGTGAGCTTAAAGGTGCAATAGGACATTTTCGGAGAGGATATTAATAGCGAGCTAGCTTTCAAATCATAACATCCCATCCTCCCTTCCGAGCGTCTCCAAAGCCACGCCTCCTCTAAAACACATGAAAGCACACAGCTGCTCTTGGCAAAGCATCATAAAAAATGGCATGAAACTACATCATGTCTCAAAGCACATAACAATCATAAAACAACTTAGAGAGCTTGTACCTGACTGCTGCAGATTAATTTTGTTGTTGATTCTGTTGACATGGAAATACATAATTCCAAGTCTGAGGACAAAAACAGCTCCGGTTAGAATTTCATGGGTTGCCATCTCTTAATTTCGGTAGTTATGGCGTGAACGCACGAGGGTATGTAAAAACATATGTTGACAGGCAGGTAGGACATCGTATTATTTCATTCAGACCGAATATAATGATTGGATAAACATTTAATGGTCCTACACCTTCTACAGACAATATGTATTTATAAAAATACATTTAGACCGTTTTACATAGTGATTGCTATCAGGATATGAGGAGACTTTCAACCAGTATAACAAAAAATGTTTCTGTAGGCCTAGAGAATCACCTATTGCATCTTTAATTCTTAAAATGTAATTAAAATTAAAAATAAATTAAAACTAAGTCCATAAAATGATCCAATAATACTTTACAATAAGGTTTATTAGTTAACATGAACTAATAATGAATTGCACTTCTACAGCATTTATTTATCTTTGTTAATGTTAATTTCAACATTTACTTATAATAATACATTATTAAAATCTTGTTAACATTAGTTAATGTACTGTGAACTAACATGAACAATGAACAACTGTATTTTCATTAACTAACGTTAATGAAGATAAGTAAATACAGCAACAAATGAATTGCTCATGGTTAGTTCATGTTAGTTAATACATTAACTAATGTTTAACTAATAAACCTTATTGTAAAGTGTTACCAACGACCTAATGACAGGAACCCCTATAAGGTTATGTACGAAGCACCTGACAGAACGCTTTAAGAAGCTTTTCGTACAATCTGCATATTAAGCACATTATGCATGCTGTAAAAATAATGCATGTACAATGCATACCGTAGTGATCATAATTATTGGCACTCTCGGTAAATAACATCAAAGATGACTGTAAAAATAAATCTGCATTGTTTATCCTTTTGATCTTTAATTCATAAAATGAGTAAAAATCTAACCTTTCATTGAAGGAAAAGAATTGAAAGTGGGGGGAAAATCACATTATGAAATAAATGTTTTTCTCCAAAACATGTTGGCCACAATTATTGGCACCCCTAGAATTTTTTATGAGTAAAATATCTCTGAAGTATATTCCCATTCATATTTACATTTTTTTAGCACACCAGGATGATCATAAACATGAAATTGTCCAGCCATGACTTATATTAACTTATATATACATATAAGTTGACTTATATATACTTATATATGACTTATATATACATGACTTGTATAAACATGAGGAAACACAAAGGCCAAATTCCCTTAATCATTCATCACAATGAGTAAAACCAAAGAATATAGTTCTGATGTGCAGCAAAAGATTGCTGAGCTTCACAAAATAGAAAGTGGCTGTAAAAAAATAGCTAAAGCATTGAAAATCCCCATTTCCACCATCAGGGCAATAATTAAGAAGTTCCAATCAACTAAAGATGTTACAAATCTGCCTGGAAGAGGATGTGTGTCTAAATCGTCCTAATGCACGGTGAGGAGGAGAGTTTGAGTGGCCAAAGACTCTCCAAGGATCACAGTTGGAGAATCGCAGAGATTAGTTGAGTCTTGAGTCTCAGAAAGCGTAAAAAAAAAAAAAAAATCAAACGGCACCTACATCCCCAGAAGTTGTTCGGGAGGTTTTCAAGAAAAAATCCTCTGCTCTCATCCAGAAACAATCTCCAGCATATTCAGTTGTCAGACAAGACTGGAACTTCAAATGGGACCAGCTTCTATGGTCAGATAAAACTAAAAAAAAGAGCTTTTTGGCAGCAAACCCACCAGATGGGTTTGGTGCACACATGGATAAAAAGTACCCCATGCCCACGGTTAAATATACTGCTGGATCTTTAATGTTGTGGGCCTATTTTTCTGCTGAAAGTCCTGGACATCTTGTTCAGATACATGGTATCATGGATTCTATCAAATACCAACAGATGAAAAAAATCAAAACCTTTTCTGCTAGAAATCCAATAATGGTCCGTGGTTGGATCTTCCATCAGGACAATGATCCAAAATAAACATCAAAACCAACACAAAAATGTGTCACTGAGCACAAAATGAAGCTTCTGCCATGGTCTTCCCAGTCCCCTGACCAGAACCCTAAAGAAATTGAGTGGAGTGAACTGAAGAGAATAAGCACCAACATGGAGCTGGGAATCTGAAGGTTCTGGAGAGATTCTGCATAAAGGAATGGTCTCTGATCTCTTGTCAGGTGTTCTTCAAACTCATCAGGCATTATAGAAGAAGAGTCAGAGCTGTTTTCTTGGCAAAAGGAGGTTGCAAAAACTATTGAATAAAAGGGTGCCAATAATTGTGGCCAACGTGTTTTGGATATAAACATTTATTTCATAATGTGACTTTCCCCCCACTTTCAATTCTTTTTCTTCAATGAAAGGTTAGATTTTTGCTAATTTTATGAATTAAAGATCAAAAGGATAAACAATGCAGATTTATTTTTACAGTCGTCTTTGATGATATTTACCAAGGATGCCAATAATTCTTACCACCACAGTAGCTCACTTGAGTCTCTGGGTGTATTTCAGTGATACAGTAGATGAGAACAACAGCAGAGCAGCTGCCTTGTGCTGTCAAATTTAAAAAAAAAAAAAAAAAAAAAAAAATGTCATGTAACGTGGCTGAGCAGCTCAAGGTCACAGTCCTCACATCTTATGGATTCCCTTTAAAGCTGAAGTCAGCTATGTTTCAGCAATGTTTCATGTTGTGTCAATGTGACGTCCTTAAAGAATTACGCTTTTGGATTTGTGTGCATGTGTTTATATCCATACACCGTCTAAAGGATCCTGGGGACCCAGTGCTCTGCACATTTTGTATGTCTCTCTTATCTGATACACTCAGTTCAGTTCATTGTTTGCACACCATCTGAGCAAAAAAAAAAAAAAAAAAAAATTTCATGAGGTGAAAGTGTCCATAAAAGGGTTAGTTTACCCAAAAATGAAAATTAATTACTCATTAATTACTCAACCTCATGTTGTTCCACACCCCTAAAACCTTTGTTCATCTTCGGAACACAAATGAAGATATTTTTGAGAAAAAAAATGTAATGGCTCAGTGAGGCCTGCATTGCCAGCAAGATAATTAACACTTTCAATGACCAGAAAGCAACTAAAGACATATTTAAAACAGTTCATGTGACTACAGTGGTTCAACCTTAATGTTATGAAGCAACGAGAATACTTTATATCTAGTGATGAGCGATTTCAAAACACTGCTTTATTAAGCTTCAAAGCTTTACGAATCTTTTGTTTCAAATCAGTGGTTCGGAGAGCATACCAAAGTCATGTCCCCAGTAGTAAACCATTGAAATTTCAGAACACTTATGACAAAGCCTTGTTTACTGAAATCACATGACTTTGGCAGTTTGATATGCGTTCCAAACCACTGATTCAAAACAAAAGATTCGTAAAGCTTTCAAAGCTTCATAAAGCTGTTTTAAATATGTATTTAGTAGCTTTCTGGGCATCTGAAAGTGTTAATTATCTTGCTGGCAATGGAGGCCTCACTGAGCCAACAGATTTGATCAAAATATCTTAATTTGTGTTCTGAAGATGAATGAAGGACTTACAGGTGTGAAACGACATGAGGGTGAGTAATTAATGGCAGAATTTTCATTTTTGGGTGAACTAACCCTTTAATGTGATATCGGGTATTAGGGACATTTTGTGTGTAATATTAAAAATAACAACAAAACAACAACAAATGTTTACAATACCTTTAATTTAGTTAAGCAACCAGAAAGAAGTCAGTGAATAATAGCCTAATAATAAAAAAGACTATAGCCTCATAGTCATGATTTAGCATTTGAAGTAACTATGAGCTAGGAGATTGTATTATACCAACCCAAACAGTCCTATAATTTTGTCCTCAATTACCTTTTCCATACCGTTTAATATCATTCACTGGAAGAGAGTCCAGAGATGGCGGCTGCCGCTCACTGTGGTTTATGGCCCATCTCACCAGAGAGCCAGGTGTCGGAGATGGTGCTGAGATTTTGAGTTAGTGTGTAATGGGCTCAGTTCAGCTGAAACCACTGAACGCATTCCTGTGAAAGTGCCAATCTCAAGTTCTCACTTGTCTTTTATACATTCACTTTATTTCATGGAGTAAGAGAATAGACGTTTTGTCTGGATGTCTTAGCAGAGGTCCATCACTGAAGAAACACTTTTCACTCAGAAACACACATTTTCACTCAGAAATTGCTAGTAAATTTCACAAATTACAAAGAAACAGCCAGTAACACATTGAATTAAACATGAAAAAACTTAGGGTTTCAGCTAGGGAGCGCAGATTTACATTCTGTACTCTGTATTCTGAAAATATCTTGCTTCAAGGTTTATTTTAATTTGGTATATACTATAGTTTTACTAATGAACGCTATTATACAGAGCTGCATTTTAATATTAGGGGCTGGCTGGGAGAACAAGACAACCCCTGCTCTAAGGCAAAACTGCAATCATCAACAAACCTTGAATCATTTGTCATTTGTATAGGCGAGAGAGGGAGACGGCGAGGGAAAGAGTGAATATGCCAACAGGTGTGTTATTATTTGTTAGTAATGTCTGCGTGTGTGTGATTAAGGGATTTGTAAAGCTTCTCCACATCATTATGAAATTGAGACGGCCAATTTTACAGCATCAAAGAACACAGTTCCCATCTCATTCCCAGCCATTTGCTATGAAGATGAAGGAACATCTCATTAATAACAGCCTGGTTGCCATGACAGCAAGTATGTAATGATTATTGTCATGGCGTTTTTGTATTTTCGATTACGAGAGAGAGAAATGGATATAGTTTGAAGAGTCATATGCACAGAGTTGGACAGAATTGTAGCACAGTAGGTGAGAACGTTGTCTTCTGGGAGGCAGATGGGCTAAGCTAAAAAATTTTTCACAGAGTTGCCTCCATACACAACTAATCACAGTCCTCGTCTGTGCACATATTGTATCTGCTCTGTAATCGTCGGCAGTTTAGACGATTCCTGCTGCAGGTTTTCTTTGATGGGAGAGGAGAAGCTAACAAGCCAGGCACAGACAAAAGAATACCATCGACAGCGATACTCAAGGTAACGATAAACAAAAGAGACAATGTGTTTGCCTGACTGAATGTGAGGATAACCTTGCAGTGAGGTAAACATATTCACATAAGAATATTATTATGTGAAAGAACATTTTTCTCAAAAAGCAGACATCATCGGCACCCCTGCAATTTAGGACTTTGTGCACACTCCCTTTTGAGTCTTTTATAATGCCGGATGAGATGGGACATACAAAAGCATCTCAAGACTCCATAGCTTTCACTTACTGATCATACTCTCCAGCTCAACTCTTAAAATTTCAATGGTATTTTGAATGTAAGACTACAGGGCCCTTCCAGAGCTTAAACAGGTTATTTCACCCAAAAATGTAAAATTCTGTCAATAATTACTCACCCTCATGTCGTTCCACACCCGTTAGACCTTTGTTCATCTTCGGCTTGGCAGTTTGATACACGCTCTGAACCACTGATTCAAAACAAAAGATTTGTAAAGCTTTGAAGCTTCACAAAGACACAACAAAAGAAACAACTAGATATTGTTGAATAAAGTCGTTATTTTGGAGTACAAAAAGTATTCTTGTTGCTTTATAACATTAAGGTTGAACCACTGTAGTCACATGAACTGATTTAAATATGTCTTGTCTGATTTAATATGGGCATTGAAAGTGTTAATTATCTCGCTGTCAATGCAGGCCTCACTGAGCCATGGATTTTGTCAAAAATATCTTAATTTGTGTTCTGAAGATGAATAAAAGGTCTTATGGGTGTGGAACGACATGAGGGTAAGTAATTAATGACATAATTATCATTTTTGGGTGAACTAACCCTTTAAATGAAGATAAACAATCTCACTTCACAGATGCACCACCAAAACTATGCAGCAAATACACCAATCAGGCATAACATTATGATCATTGACAGGTGAAGTGAATAACACTGATTATCTCTTCATCACGGCAGCTGTTAGTGGGTGGGATATATTTGGCAGCAAGTGAACATTCTGTCCTCAAAGTTGATGTGTTAAAAGCAGGAAAAATGGGCAAGCATAAGGATTAGAGCAAGATTGACAAGGGCCAAATTGTGATGGCTAAATGACTCGGTCAGAGCATCTCCAAAACTGCAGCTCTTGTAGAGTGTTCCCGGTCTGCAGTGGTCAGAATCTATCAAAAGTGGTCCAAGGAAGGATCAGTAGTGAACTGCCGACAGGGTCATGGGCGGCCAAGACTCATTGATGCACGTGGGGAGCGAAGGCTGGCCTGTGCGGTCCGATCCAACAGACGAGCTACTGTAACTCAGATTGCTCAAGAAGTTAATGCTTGTTCTTACAGAAAGGTGTCAGAATACACAGTGCATCGCAATTTGTTGCGTATGGGGCTGCATAGCCACAGACCAGTCAGGGTGCCCATGCTGACCCCTGTCCACTGCCGAAAGCACCAACAGTGGGCATGTGAGCATCGGAACTGGACCACGGAGCAACAGAAGAAGGTGGCCTGGTCTGATGAATCACATTTTCCTTTATATCACGTGGATGGCTGGGTGCATCGCTTACCTGAGGAACACATGGCACCAGGATGCACAATGGGAAGAAGGCAAGTTGGTAAAGACAGTGTGATGCTTTGGGCAATGTTCTGCTGGGAAACCTTGGGTCCTGCCATCCATGTGGATGTTACTTTGACACGTACCACCTACCTAAGCACTGATGCAGACCATGTACACCCTCTCTTGGAAATGGTATTCCCTGGTGGCTGTGGCCTCTTTCAGCAGGATAATGCGCCCTGCCACAAAGCAAAATTGGTTCAGGAATGGTTTGAGAAGCACAACAACGAGTTTGAGGTGTTGACTTGGCCTCCAAATTCCCCAGATCTCAATCCAGTCGAGCATCTGTTGGATGTGTTGAACAAACAAGTCCGATCCATGGAGACCCCACCTCGCAACTTACAGGACTTAAAGGATCTGCTACTAACATCTTGGTGCCAGATACCACAGAGCACCTTCAGGGGTCAAGTGGAGTCCACGCCTTGACGGGTCAGGGCTGTTTTGGGGGACAAAAAATGGGGACCAACGCAATATAAGGAAGGTGGTCATAATGTGTATATTTAACATTTGTACCAGTTTGTGTGTGATATAGAGGTCTGCACTGGATGGAATATTCCGTATCATGTTTTGTCCACCCACAAAAGCCCACAGGTAGTGGTCTACATGGATTTTCAATCCCTTTCCAGAAAGATTCTGTCTCACTCTGGTGCCCAAGGCCATTTTTCCATTTTGCCCACACACACATTGCTTCAGACCTGACACCTTATTGCGTTTGCTGTCCTCGCTGCCACTTACAAGTGAAAGAAAGAGAATATCCAACCCTGCGCCTGTAAACAATTAATTCTTTTTTATTTCTCAATAGATGAATAACACACACTCAGAAAAACCTTTTGTACTTTAAAAACATAAAATACATTTGAGTAACCTTTTTTTATATTTATATTTTGCGAGAGTCCCACAAATCTTTTTTTCCCCTCCTGCTTTCTGCATACACATAAATATCTTCCCTCCCATACCAGCACTCATCAATTCTAAAATTGTCCCGCGCCCCACTCTGTTGTGTTAGGTCCTGTGGATCCCACGGGACTCCCACAGGAGTGCAGACAGCAATGCAATATTTCAACACAAAAACGTGCATCTTACTGACTGTAGCCACTCACAATCCAATTCATCCAGGCACAATCTGATGACCAAATGATAAGGTGTGTCCTAACCAGAGATATATTAAGATATGCCATGTAGTCAAATGCACTTTCAGCATTTTAAAAATCAGATCGATTCAGGTGATGGAGCAATGCAGTACAGTTCCCGTAAAGCATGCCAGATCATGGTTGTCTGCTGTGACACCTATTACTATAGAAGCACGTTTCCACCACAAAAAAAAAGAAAAAAAGTTACTTTGACTTTTTATCTCACATTTTTGGACTTTATAATTTGCAATTGAGAGTTTACATCTTGAAATTCTGACTTTCTTTCTCACAATTCCAAGATTATAACTCACATTTCTGACCTTTTTTTTTTTTCAGAATTGTGATATATAAACTATATGAGGTAAAAAGTCGCAATTACCTTTTTTTCTGTGGCAGAAACAAGCTTTCATATATGGTGGTATTCAGAATAAGAATGTTTTATCTGCTTGCATAGCATAATACATGATTAGAATGTTTTATAAAGAGCAATGGTGAGCCATTGTTCACACTCTCAAAAAGATTTTACCTTTCAGTTCAAAAGCTCTGTGTTCACTAAAACAAATGAACGAAGGGACTGTGAGTAGGATCATCCATAAAACAGGATGTACGTCCAGAGAGGCCCAAACAGCAGGGAACTGGTGAGTCACCATTTGATTGGTAAAGCTGTTACCCACTCATAGAATATAACTGCACTGTTGTAGCAGCAGAATGAGACGTCTCTGGCTGTGCTTGTCGGGTTTGTGAGGGGGTGGGATTTTTTGTTTAGGGTTGGAGAACTTTTCTGAGAGCTTCTAATTTTATTTGTACCTGTGGTTTTATTTTCTTCTTTTTCTTTTGGTCACAACAACCCAAGTAAACTCTGAAAGGACCTAGGTGGCATTCAATAAATCATGCCAATATGAGGTATTTCAGTGCAAAAACTTGCTTTTTATTGACTAACCACCTGTAATCAATTTTAATCAGGCATAATCTAATGATCAAATGATGGAAAGGAGTGCTATAAACAGACATTTAACCAGACATGCAATGAAGTCAAGTGCACTTATAACCTTTTAAATTGCATATTGAGGCTTCTGGATCAGAGTAGTTCAGTGATGATCCACGGTCGCAGTAAAGCTTGCCAGATCATGGTATTCTGCTGCATTCTCCACAATGTAGAACTCCAAATCTGGTCCCCTTCGAGATCGGGTCTCCGATAGGATCCCAAGCAAATCCCACTGGGGATTGTAATGGGTAATCTCTTTAGTGTCTAATTACAACCCCTACAAAATCACTGATTATGATGTTTGTCATTTGAATTAAGTTATAATGACCATTAATAACTATTTTAGTTATAGAATTATAGAAGTAAAAAAATAAAATAAAATGTCCAATTTGTTTTATTATACACTATATAGTATTAATTATATACATATTTTAAATAAATGCTGTTTGTGTAGAACTATTAACTAATAGTTGATGGAGACTTGATTTCTATAGGGAGGACCTGATTTGTCATGACACCTGCCTTTTTTTAAGCTATAATTAACTATTCTAGAGGCCAACTCTTGGATTAATTTAAACCCTGTTGGGAAACTGCACCATAGATTACAACAGTAAAAATCACATTCATTTTCTCTAAATGGGGAATTCATTTTGAATGATAACTTGGGCTAAACACAGACCTACTTTGTGCTATTATAGTTTGTTAATTGATGGTATATTCTTTTATTAAAGCCAACAGCCTGCATTGTACCAAGTTATTTTTTAAATAATCCTGTATAGCTGCAGACTTTCTGATGAAAAACTACATTACCCACGATTCTACAGAGAAATTTCCACCAATCATAGTGCCGACACACTCACATGAAGCATCGCAAATGACGAAGTCAGTTTTCCTACACTCTCCCAACTATTAAAATATTTGTATGCATAATGTGTAATAATATGTTGTAATAAACGTAAAAATAAACGTTCCTGTGTCTATAATTAACATCTTTAAATCAATCATTTTATATTTCGTTTTTAATTTGATTATATCATTCAACTTGCTTCATGGGAGTGTAGTTCTTTCCCTCATTAAAGCCATTATGTACACAATCTTGTACCTTTTTGTCCGTTTTCCAAATGCATTTTTTGCTTTAAATCAAAATTTGTACTGTTGTGATTCACTTCAATTCACTGATTGGTCTTAGGCCATGTTCACACAGCAGCAGAATACAGTTGTCAGTCCTGTATTTGAGTCCTTAATACGGTTATGTTCACACACAGTATGGTTATTTATGGGTGTGACAACCTCATTTTATAACCGAACTCACACCCGTAAATTTTCAGGACTCACAACCGCATTTGCGCTGTGTGAACGGAACAGGACTGGACAACTAGTTGTCTGTCATGTCATACAGTGCAAGAGAGCCGGTGTGGTTTCGCTTTTGGTAACTTACAGCGACAGAGATATGAGCTGTGCATCATCTTAAGGTGTTAGATCCAATCACTGTTTTTCACCAGAGCGGCTCCCGTCAGTTTTGTATTTCTTTTCCAAATTCAAATGCCGCGTCATGCGCGAGACGTCGCAAAGGATGTGACACGCGAGTGCAACGGCAAAGACTCCCGCTAGTGCGTTTACATGCTGCTGTTGGTTAATGAAGTTTGAATGGATTCACTCGTGGTTCAGTTGGTCTCTTTTCTTGTCAAAAGTGATGAGACTTTTCAGTTTTATGGACAGTGTTCCAGGCACTACTGTAAGTTGCTGTGTGAACAGGACATTTTGAGACTCAAACATATAACTAAATGCAGTTGTCAATCTCAGAAACTGACAGTGTGAACGTGGCCTTATATAGGGTATGCACGTGATGTCACCGTCGGCTGGAGTGACTGTGGTTATGCCCTCTGAGTGGAAAAAATGCTGAGTGGCAGCATTGGTTTTCAGCGTGAATGCCGAGAAAAACACACAAAACACAGCTAAAACGGGAAGGAGCTTTGCGAATGACTGTAGAGATAGATTTGACAAGAAATCTGGGATATATTTTTACAGACTGCCGAAAGCTACAGAAGAGAGAAGCAAATGGATCACTGCAATTCACAGAACAACTATACTCCAGGCAGCGAACGTGGATTTGTGCATCATTTTGTGTCAATATTTTGAATTTTGAGGTAAAATCACACCCTATAGCCTATATTGTATTGTTTTTTGACAACTCATCATTTAAATATTTACCATCTTATATGCTGCATAACTGGATGTTTTTAAATAAACACTGACAAAAACTATAGCTGATGTTTTAGGGCTGGACGATATGACGAAATAAATAACATTAATATAAGTGAACTACTTGTATTGTATTTATAAAGCGTTCACAGGCAAATGTGCCTTATGTATTTCCCCAGTGTCGAAATCAGGCACGGGATGTCAGAAAACATGATTCACTGGATCTTTGGTAAGTTGTAAGGAACATAGTGCCAGAACATAGTGTTCAACATTGAGTCCAACCTTTAGTTTAAACCGATAATCATTTGTTTTACTCGCATTTTCGCAGTTTCCCCTATTAAATCCAGTCACGCAGCAGGATCTTTTGCCACTCAGTTTGGCTGAGGGAGTGTGTTTCGGTGTGAAAGTGACGTCAATGCATACCCTCTATAATTCTTAAATGATGACTTTAAAAATCCCTAGGGAAAATACTTCTGGAACCAAGAGAACTGTTTCACTCTATATAGAATGCCAGTGAACAATTAGAATGTTTGAAAAATAAACTTGACTTTTTTTTATTCCATACTGAGTGGAATGGGGTGTATTTAGTTTGGAATAAACTGCTAATGTAGGCCTACTCCTTACTACATACTACACAAGGCAAAATGCTGTATAGGCTACTACTGTATTTACTGCATAACATGACGCACTATGAATCATTGTGGGCAGTAAAAACTTCACATATTCATGTATTGTTTTATAACAAATAAAACCATTTATTAATTAATAAATGTATTCATAAATAAATGGTTCAGAAATGGTTACGTTGTCAAAATAATTGTTAAAATCATATTTTTCAATAATAAGGAGTTCTACACAGGCTACAGAAATCAAGAGACCAAATGATTAAAAGGCATTCACGCAGTCAATATTCTTTGAGATTCTTATGGGGGTGAACCATTGGAAACTAGACAAACAGGACGTATGCCAAAAAAAATACCTAACCACTTCACAACACATACATTACACTTTTGAGTTATTTTCATTTTTGACATTAAAGATGCTCGTGTATGTGGGTGGTCATGTGACATGGGATGCGTCATATAGGCTATGATGCGCACTGAGGAGAAAAGCATCTCATTTTCTACAAACCTGCAGACAGACTCAGAGCATCTGAACTCTCATTCACTCGTCCGGCTGCAGTGGAGCTGGATCACTGCGAGAACATCTCATCTGTTCATACAGCGAGAAACACCTGCGCGAACTATGTGAAGGTAAAACTACATTTTTCAACTGTATCAACCTGATGAATTTGATATTTTATGAAATTAAATTGCAGCTACTTTAACGCTGGATAACGCTTCAGAAGACCTCTGTGACATCGCTTATTTCAGTACAAACAGAAAAGTTAGTTGTTTTTAAACAAATGCGCCTCGCAATGCAGTATGTTCAAAATATATTAAATATCAAATACCGTAATTTTACAATACAGGATTCACAATGAATCCAGATACGGAATTTAACCTGAATTAAACTTCTTTCGTGATCTGATGCGGATCAGTGATTCAAAACACAGTGATATGAGCACACAGGTGCTCATATTACTATTAAATGTTTGCAGTCTATACATATAGCCTATATTAGACTGTCCTAAAATGTTATTAGAGTTTATAATGCATTTGAAATTCTAACTATATACTTTTATTTCATATATTTTTCAATTGCATCTTTAATTATATTTGAGATTATAAAAAAACAACAACATGTTTTTTCACCAATATAAAGTTGTGTCCTAAGTTGTTAGCTGCTTTATGACTTTACAATGCTGTCTTGGCTTGAGTTTGTCAGCTGCAGGCATCAATTATTCAAAGCCCGTCTCTTAGAGTAATAATCCCTGGGTGCCCATCCATGCAAGAAAAACAACAAGCGCAAAATACAAGAGCCATATGATGGCGTGTCTGAGAGGGCATTTATTTCTGTGCTCAATGAAGCATCGATTGAGCTTTCGATAGCTCGATATTCTTTTATCCAGGAATGATGAGGATCCATATGCCTCAGTCAATCTGATTTGAACAAACATTCTCTCAATTTCATCCAATAGGTTTCCTTTAGAGCATCTCTGACCATGCTGTTCCCTGCCTCAAAGTCCGATGTTAAATCTGTTCTGGATGGAGTGGCGGAAACCACGTTCAGAACCATCACTTCTGGACTGCAGTACATTGGTTCTAACGACATCAGCTACGATGACCACATCATCGACGGCGACTTCACCAAAAGCGGATACCCACTGCCGAAGCCATTTGCAGCCTACCGCAGAAGCCCTTTCGCAGATAAAGTGGGACCAGATGAGGAACTCATCGTGAAAGGTATCCCCTTTTATCCCACCAACAGCTCTGATGTGTTCGGGAACTGGAGCCTGGGAGAAGATGGGAGTAGCCTGCAGTGTGGGGAGAACTTTATGGACATGGAATGTTTCATGATACTGACTCCTAGTCAACAGCTCGCCATAGCAGTGTTGTCCCTCACGCTGGGGACTTTTACGGTGTTGGAGAACCTCGTGGTCTTGTGTGTGATATTGCAGTCACGTACCCTGCGCTGCAGGCCCTCTTACCATTTCATCGGTAGCTTGGCCATCGCAGACCTGCTTGGCAGCGTGATCTTTGTCTACAGCTTCTTGGACTTTCACGTCTTTCACCGAAAAGACAGTCCAAACATTTTCCTGTTTAAGTTGGGGGGCGTGACGGCCTCGTTCACTGCTTCTGTGGGAAGCCTGTTCCTCACTGCCATCGATCGATACATTTCTATCCACCGTCCGTTGGCGTACAGGCGAATTGTGACGCGCACCAAAGCGGTGATCGCCTTCTGCGTGATGTGGGTGATCTCCATTATCATTGCCGTGCTGCCGCTGCTGGGCTGGAACTGCAAGCGGCTCAACTCGGTTTGCTCTGACATCTTTCCACTAATCGACGAGAACTACCTGATGTTCTGGATCGGTGTGACGAGCGTTCTGGTCATATTCATTATCTACGCTTACATGTACATCCTCTGGAAGGCCCACCACCACGCGGTGAGGATGATGAGGCGCACGTCACAGAAGAGCCTGGTCATCCACTCTTCCGACGGTACGAAGGTCCAGACCCCCAGGCCGGATCAGGCTCGCATGGACATCCGCTTGGCCAAAACCCTTGTTCTGATCCTGGTGGTGTTGGTGATCTGTTGGGGGCCTCTTCTGGCCATCATGGTGTATGATCTGTTCTGGCGGATGGATGACAACATTAAGACAATATTTGCGTTCTGTAGTATGCTCTGTCTGCTCAACTCTACCGTCAACCCAATAATCTACGCCCTCAGGAGTAAAGACCTGCGGAGGGCCTTCCTCACCACCTGCCAGTGCTGCAGGAGTACCTCCAGCACGTCCCTGCAGCTAGACAACAGCCTGGAATCAGATTGTCAGAGGAATCAACACATCGCCGCCAACCGTGCTGCCGAGAGCTGCGTGAAGACCACTGTGAAAATAGCCAAATTGACAATGTCCGTCTCAGCAGAGACGTCGGCTGAAGCGGTTTGATTGTACGTACGGCTCTGATGCACCACGTCTTAACGAAAGAATGTTTGTGTACTTGCCAGTCATGGAAAGTTACATGCATAAAGTTCAAAACACAAAGCTGCTTAAGTTACCACTGGTATGATGAAGTGTTGACTATGACATTTCATTGTTTAAGTGCCATTTTTTTTCCCCACTCAAAAATAAGAGGTTCTCACCAAGTCTGTTCAGTATTTTTTGTTGTTGTTTGCCCTTATATTTAAATGTAGTATGCGTGGATGTTGTGTGTGCTTTATGAAAGTTTACTATATTTTTATACTTTGATTTTTTGGTTTTTGAGCAATGATATCTTCTCACATGGGAATAAGGGGCTAATGATCTTTTTAAAATGAAACCGTGTAAGAATGAATTCAAATATTTGTGTGTGTGTGTTTGTGTGTATAACTAATAAAACCTTATTGTAAAGTGTTACCATATATATATATATATATATATATATGCTAATGTAAATATGTTGTATAGCTCTGTGGTGATTACTGTATCCAACATCCTTGTGATGAGCGATAAAAGATAAAAGTCTCTCTGTTTTTGAGATGTCTTGTTTTGGCAATGAAATAAATGGAAATAAAAGTATTATAAGAGAGGAGCGAATTTTGTTGCTCCTCAAGTACATGAATAATGAAAGCAAGAAACGTGAGGACATTTGTTTTGTTTTGTTAACAAATGTATTGAATCTTGTTTTTCTAAGATATATGTGGTCCACATGATACTTTTCTGTGAATGTGAGGATCAGAAAAAAAGACTATTTTCAATTATTTTTTTTAACAAAATGGCCTGTAATTGTGGTTTATCGTCACAGATAATACAGTGACAGAAATAACTGTGTTGGATTTAAATCTGGTTGTTCATTTTTAGTTTGTCATTCTGCTTATGTATTTCTCTGAGATGTAAAGTGAAATAAGTTTTACAACATGCACAAAGCCCAGAGAAAAAACTACCCACAGCGTGTTAATAAAAAATAGTATTTAATCTTGTAGTTAATTAACAAACAGTTGAAATGTAAATATAATTGTTCAGTGATATTCCTTAAACCGTGATATGGTGTGGTGGTGCTTTTTGTTTGCACTTTTCAAAAGTATAGGTACATCTGAACTACCTTTACCTGAAATTAATATACATAAGTATTGAAGCTTAAAAATCATAAAATGTCACAGTGGCTTTTGTCCCAAAGTAGTTCCTAAAAGTCTGTCTCGAAGTGATGTCTTAAAATACAGAAGCTGCTTGCACACCTATGTATCTCAATTTCCATTTCATTTTTTTTCTTTTTTTAAATAAAGTCAGTACTGACCTAAACTGTGTATGGGATACTTTTATTTAAAACTTCATGTCACATCATTATGGAGTCAAAGGGTGAACCTGATTTCACCAAGTACAATATGTTCCTGGACCAACATCTTTGTTGATCCTGGAACAACATTCCAATCAATCAGATTTGGTTTACAGTTATGTCAAGTTTAGGCTTACAACCAAGGTTAGGTGCTTCTACATCAATGATATTCAACTCTGATTTTAGGGATAAGTTATGGGTAGGGTTAGGTTTAGGGGTAGGGATAGTGTTAGGACTAAATTTTCAGACAGAAATATTCAGTATACAATATATGTTTGACCCAGGGACACCAGGGACGCAAAATCATGGTGAAAGTGAAAGTCTAGCCATATTGCATATGTTGGTAATGTCTGTTTCCCTCTTGTGGATAGTTACAGTTTCAAGAGTTACAAGAGTCATTTTCTTGAATGGAAAGCAATTATTAACTTCTGAGGCAATCAAATTTTAAGAAAACATTTTAAGAATTCAGTTCTTTTATCACTTTCTATATGTAAGGAATAATGTATGAAGGCTTGATCTGGCACATGATCCCACTGTAACAGCATTAAGACAGCAAAAATAAATATATTTTATAATGTTCTTTTTCCAGAAAAAAAAAAAAAAAAAATCACTGGAATCTGAGAGATATATAGTCTTATGATATAGCAAGTAAAAACATGGTATATCATCTCATAAAAGTTCAACAGCAGGGTGTTGTTGGCTCCACGGCCAATGATGGTGCACAACGCTGGAGGACATACTAAACACTTCATTTGAAAAACGCTAACGTGACTTCATGTTTAATGTACCAAAACAACCACCAGGGAGAACAAAATTTCTCTCACAGTTATCACACAATCCACTTCCACTATCTGCAAAGGAATGACACATAACCCAAAGTGAAAGACAATATATTTACATTAAGCACTTTTCTCACGCTTTGTCACTCTCTCTCTCTCTCTCTCTCTCTCTCTCTCTCTCTCTCTCGCTCTTTTTCAGAAATCCATTGTAAGAATATAGCTAAACATGGCTTAATGTTCTGAGCAACAACCTTGGAACACAGAATTTCTGATCAAGGACACTATCGTCAGCCAAAAATTAGATACTACAAAACACAATATCTGAAGTTTTCCCCTCTTTTGTATCCCATTATAAGACAGACACTTAATGTGGTTTTAATGTAAGTCCACATTTGAATTTGGACCTTACCATTTTTTTTCCAATTGAGAAATGCCATTGAGAAATTTTACCATTGAGAAATAAACTTTCTCATTGGATTACGGTGTTGTTGCTTTGACAGATAGATATATCTGCTCTTGTGTTCATAACAAGTGTGAGAGAAAATTGGTTGTCCCTGGTTGTTTACTTAGTACATTAAGAGATGTAATGCTGCCTTCACATGCTATAAGAAATTTAATAATTCCCACTTCTGAAGTTGTGATTACGAGCTTATCGCATTCAAGTTTCGACATGAGAGGACGTTCATGTGCAATTTTTTAAGGCAGCATCAGTCCATACTCCATCATCTTGGATGCCAGTTTAAATTTGTATCTAATAATAATGGATCTAAAATATCGGTTTCACCTTTCTTTTACAGTATGTGCACTTATGTGTACTTGCAGTGTACTTACCTAAGAAAGTAACATAAGGTAACTACATTAAGGTTAGGTTTAAGAGTAGGTTCATGGTTAGTATTCCTAGTTATTTCCCAGTTATTGTAATTACTATAATAAATACATAATATGTACATGGGGAACAGGACTGTAAGATAAAGTGCTACCAAAATATCTAATAGCCTACCTCTGCAGAATTTAGACAGACATCGGGCAAGGCATGCAGTATTCATTTATTTCTATGGAGGTTATGGGCTGTCTAAAGGTGCAGCTTATTTCCCATTAAAAGGATGGCCTAGAGCACTTTCCAAAAATATTGTATTTGGCATCCTATTATTATTATTATTTTAAAAAAATGCGCAGTGCATTTTTTAGCATTGCTATTCTTTTATATTTCAATATAACTGAATTTAAATATTTTTTACTCATTTTGCAGCCTCTTTAGAAGTTTGCTGAGGCCCCCTTGTGTGGTTATTGAGAATCACTGGCCTACAGCACTTTTTAAAGCAAAATCTCTGTTTCTTGGAACCCTGTTACCTATTCTGGTGTATTTCTATTTTTAAGTATTTCATTAAAAAGTTTATTTCATATTGTGCTACAAAATATCCAAAATTTTAAACTGAATTCATACATGTCTCAAATTTTGGTAAAAGGGGTTTGCAAGAATTGTGATCCTCAAAAACAGCATATAGTAGGCCTACAGTGAGGTGGAAAATTCAATTTTCTGACAGATAAGCACCTCCATTAATTTGAAAATCAACAAAAGTACTGAAAAAATGGTGATGATATTTTTTTTCATATGTAGATATAATGAATGTGGGAGTGTGGCTGGAAGCGGTTCAAAGAAAAAGACTGATGAAGAGGTGGATGCTTTTACAGCTTGACCCACAGCCTGGGAACCACAGGTATAAAAAGGGTGCTTTACCAGAGTCAGACTACATTACGTTATGAGTTACCACTTTATGGATTAGGCCTATAATCTGGTCTGTTTCAATACTAGTCTCCTTTGTCCATTACATTTTACCCATTTCCTTTCCCAAAAAATGTACCACTTTAACCCCATGTTAATGTATTACGATAATACAACAACACTAACGTTAGTAACAATAGCACTGTTAATGGAAACTGTGTTAACTCACTTTATTTTGAAAGGGTTGTATGTCAGAGACAGGACTTTTATTTTGAAACGGTGTTTCGGGTTGCAGCCTTCATGTTAAACCCGGTAGTGGAGCTCACGTAATGATCAGTAATCTGATCATGTGAAACGATCAGCTGGATGATCAAAACATTAATGTCAGGATGTATTAACATGTTTCTAGAGTTTATATCAGACCTGCGCATCATCTGTTAGGTGAGAGAGCTACAACATCGCACTTAAACTGACATTTAAGAGCAACTGTTTTCGTGTTATTTACAATGTTTACACATCTATAACGTCAGTAGGTTCTTACCAGACTATCATCATAATTCAGTGTTGTTTAACATTTTATATTATTGTCTTCAACTGACAGTAAGAAATATTTTAAAGTGCCATGGTATTGTTTGAGGTACCTTGAAGGATCATGTAAATACCATGGTACTGTATGTGAATACCATATTAAATTTTAACTATTCGTTTTAGTGTATGTATGGTGTGTAGTACTGGGAATGGAAATGTTTTGGAAATGGCACCATGATAATACCATAATTGTTTTTGAAATATACCATGTAAATAAATGGTAATCATTCAGTATATTTATTCTCTTGTTTAGATATAATGTCGGACCCTCACTCATTTCTGGGGTGTGTGAGAAGAGGTCTGCAGTTAGATGTGTTTAAGGATGTTGCTCGTCAATATCCTGTCATCTTCTGTATCTTCACCTTTATGATCACCTCCACCATCATCCTCAACCAGTGAGTACTTGCATATTTAAAGGGATAGTTCACCCAAAAATGAAAATTCTGTCATCATTTACTCACCCTCAAGCTGATCCAAATCTGTAAAAATGTCTTTGTTCTGTTGAACACAAAAGAAGATATTTTGAAGAATATGGGGAACTGAACAGTTCTGGGGCACCACTGACTTCCATAGTAATTTTTTTTTTCCTACTATAGAAGTCAATGGTGCCTCAAAGCAGCCTGGTTACAAACTTTCTTCAAAATGTCTTCCTTTGTGTTTCATTAAAAAGTTTATTTCATATTGTGCTACAAAATATCCAAAATTTTAAACTGAATTCATTCAAACTTTGGTAAAAAAAAAGGGGTTTGCAAGAATTGTGATCCTCAAAAACAGCATATAGTAGGCATACTGTGAGGTGGAAAATTCAATTTTCTGACAGAGCACTTCCATTAATTTGAAAATCAACAAAAATACTGAAAAATGGTGATGATTTTTTTTCATATGTAGATATAATGAATGTGGGAGTGTAACTGGAAGTGGTTCTGGAGCGTGTTATTTCCCCCCCTGAATTCCACTTATAATGTCAATCAAGGTTTTTGCACCAAAAATTGTGTACCAGTATATGATTGGTGATTAACAAATGTATCCCCATGCTTTTAACTTTTTTCCCAGGTATCTCCACATTCTCATGGTTTTCTGGTCGTTTTTGGCTGGAGTGATCACGTTCTACTGCTCTCTCAGCCCGGAATACCTGCTGCCGAATATTCTCATCTCAGTAAGGTCCACAAGGAAAGTAAGTGTTAGAAACCAGACTGTTGTGTCCATCAGCATTATGTGAACAATAAGCAGTCCAATCAACCAAAATGTGGTATTGATACAACCACAGAATATCCATGTACACACCACATCCCCTCTCTTGATAATGCTTTATTATGACAGAAGTAGTTGTCTTCAACTTTCTGAAGTGGGAGCCTCAGTAGATGGCACTTTTTTGAAATAGAAAAGGTAGATGTTCCCACACTGAAATCAAAGGAAATGTTATTACAACGAAAATTTTCTGAAGCTTTCATTTCATGTGTGGACATCTGCCTTTAATTATTTTTTTTATTTCCTGCACCTGAACTCAATTTGGTTTTGTATATGCACACCTATTTAATATTTTTTGCAGTCTTGAAGTAATACAGCCAATTATGTTGTAAAAAGAAGAGAAAAAAAAAAACACAAAATCAGAGCCAATATCAAAGTAAAAAGGTTTGTGATCATTCTTTGAGTCAAGTCCATAGAGTCATGGCCACAGTAAGCAATTCTTGGGGCAGGACTTATGCTGGTTTCACACCACAAGCATGAGCGAGACGTGCCCAGCGCATATTTGCATTCACACCGGGAGCAGGAGTAACGTGAGCATCAAGCAGGAGCAGCATGTGAGCAGCAGTGAAGCAGGGAAGTTTCGGCGCCGAGTCTATTTTTTGCTGCACTGCTGACGCTCAATTAAAGTGAAAGCACACTTTTGACTGACAAAATAAATATAATTTCACACAAAAGGTGTTCAAAATGCACAAAATAAGCATGTCTAGTGTGTTTTAACAAGAATATGACTGTCAGAAAAGAAAATGAAGAATCAAAAATATTTACAGAAGATTTACCCAGTTAAACTTGTTTTTAATTATTCAGTTTGTGTTAAAGTATGGTGTATTATAAAAAACTAAAGTAAACTAGCCAGATAATATGATATATAACATTCTTTTAGTTGTTAATCAGACAGCTGTATAGGCTCTAGCATACTCAAATGAAACCCGAGTTTGCGCTCTTTTTTTTCGCAGTTTGCTGTCATGTAAACATATGAATGTGGTAGATGATTGTAAATGTGTACGCAGTAGACCAACTTATAAAAACAAATTTATAGCTGTCTTTGTAAAGAAATGCTTACTTTATATGTAGCTTGGAGCTGCTGCTGTGACGCTGTACAAACGCTTCCAGTGTGAATGCTCGTGCGTCTCTGAAACTTATGTATTTACGCTCACGCGCTGCTCACGCTTGCAGTGTGAAATGGGCATTGGGCTGTGTGTCCACCTAAGGCCAGAGTATTTTTTCCCCAGCGTAGGACTTTTTTTCCTAAGGCCAGCATATTTTTTTCAGTTCATGAGGCGCTGAGTATCTATTTCACCCTGAACGCTTGCCATTTTTTTTTCTGGAAGCCAAGAGTCGAAAAATGTTCAACTTTGGGTAAAAAATGCAGTGCTCATCGCTGTCACTTTTTACTCAACCATCCAATCACAGTGGACCAACAGCCATATCATGCTTGTGCAACGGCAACAGAAGACAACAACAAGCACAACAACAGAATAATTTAAAACAAGAGCCAAAGCAAATACTTTACATTGTATCAACATTTTTATATTCAGAAACAAATATCTGCGAAATCAGATACTAGTAGCACTTCTGTGGATATTCCATATTCCGTATCATAACAACTAAAGCATCTTAACAGAAAAAAACGCTCTACAGCAAAGCATTTTCAGAAGAGCACTTGCCGTTTTCAGCTGGCTAAAAGCACTTAATCAGGTGCCTCTGGCTGAAATTGTGATTGCTTTCCAGAGAGGTTATGCCCTCCTTGGTTTAAATGTGATCACCCCAGCCCATCATAAAAGGCCCGGTTGTCTCTGCTTATTGCCAGCCCTACATACAGTATGGCGAGGTGTTTTCAAGTGACCATTCTTGCTGTAAGCTAAAGCCAGCTGGCACCTGGGAGTAAAGTGGAAGTATTGGTCAGTCTCACATCTACAATAGCAAGATCGTCTAGAAACTTCTTCAGCACAGCCAACTTTGCTTGCTGTTTTTCTGATACCCCTCCAGTGCAGGTGAATGCGATAGGGTTTTATAGGGGTGGTCCCAGTCTCTTCTCGTCTAGTCAATGATCAGCATGTACGACCAACCACTTTACCGAGTTCATCTGTTTTACTTTCCCACAGCCCTCTTACTTTCCCTTCCTCCCTTCCCTAGCCTGCAATGTGGTAGGGAAAGCTAATTAGTGAACATTAGTGAACCATTCGGGGAACCCCTCACCCTGAGGGTGTGTTCTTCCTCAGGTTCTGCTCACTCCCAAGTTCATACTGCACCTTGGACAAGGTGAGTTACATGCACTCATCTTTCCCTTCCCTGAACTTGGGAGGACATTATACAGGGCCTTCCCATTTGTTGGTTTTTCCCTACCAATTTAATGTAGATTTGGTGCCCTGAAACAAACGTATGATACATTCCTTTCACTGCATCCAGCTCTGCAGCTTTGGTATAATCCACAAACGAAAAAAACTTTGCCTCTAGTAGAACAGTGGTGAAAATTCCTTGTATATGGGTCTATGACAAAAGGGATCAATTTGCCAATACATTAATTCACATAATCTACTGCCAGTCACCAGGTACCATGAGGTTTTCTCACTGTCCACATGGAGCTATCGGAGGGTATTGGCCCTTAAATATGACTCCCAGCCCCCACACCCCTTCCAAACAGGTGTTGGACAGCTGGCACAATTCCGTTCTCCACATCCGTATTTGGTAGGTATTTCCGATTGCACTCACAGGGGTCTTTGACAAGCATGCCTGAATGCTGTAAGGCTATGCAGCTGCGTAAGCTGACCTGCTTGTCTCTCACATAGGGTTCAAGTCACCACTGACACTAGAGCTTTTGTTGGATCCTGACCTGCTAGCCATATCCCAACAAGTGGTCCCTTGTTACCCTGCTCATCGGGATCAGTGTCATTACCATCAGTACCCAGAGTACTTAATGTATGCTGACATCAGCCTCTCTGTGTAGTCTGCCACGTCTTCCCTGGCCTTCTGCTTAACAGAATTTACCTTGGACCAATCAGTTTTACTTTTGATACAGTCTTTCACTGACTGTGAAGATGTCTAATAAGATATTAGACATCTCCAACTTGCCAGATATAATTTCCCTTCATGGTCAATGAGCAAAGTGCAAGAGGCCTTACTGTGTGGAGTTTACATGTTATCCTGTGTTAGCTTGGGTTTCCTCCAAGTGCGCCAGGTTCTCCCACAATCCAAAGACACACAGCAGTGAGTGCTAACACTCTAGTGGACTGGCCATCTGTCCAGGGTATTTCCCTTCCTTCAGGCCAAGACATCTCCTGCATCCCAGTGAACCTACATAGGTCAAGCGGTTCAGAGGATGAATGGATGCTCTTTTGCTTGTTGTGGAATTTTTTTAACAGGATCACCTTCTTTGTTAGCTCATATATTGCATAAGATAGGTCTTGTAATTAGTTGTAATAGATCTTAGTTTCTTCTCCATCCTCACACTTTTTAGTACTGCTACTCGCAGTGAGGGGGTGCAGTTGAGTGCGTCCACTCACTCCTGGGCCATAAGGCCTCCAGATGATTTCAGGCAGGAAGGCGAAAGTATCCTTGTCATCTTCCTGATCAGAGTCAGAGTCTGTATCTGATTCAGCCTTAGACTGTGCACATGTGTTCCCTGCACCATTCTGCGGTGACTGAGGGGCCGGTTGCATAAACTACTAAGACTAATCTTACAAGTTACACATTTTTTAAGACTGTTCATAACTGATTTAAGTCAAGTACATAAAAACGTTGATTGGCCTAATTTGAAACCAAAACGTAACACTGATTGCCTCTTGACTAATCGCTAGTTGGTCATAGTAGAACCATAATGGAAGCAGAAGAGTTGTTTACACCGGACGCGAGCGGCGCGTCAAAAGATAATAGAACCCATTATAATTCTACACTGTATGCGCTGTGGAAGACAGCTTCCTGAATCTACACAAGTTCAAAGCTGGATGGCTATTACTGAATGCACAAAGGCTATTACTGAAAGAAGCAGTTCCCACTTTAAAAGCAGAAGCTGCTGTTTATTGCCCCCAAACTGTAAGTACGTTTTATTGTTTGTACATGTCTTTTATACGTATAGTTCTGTTGCTATTTTTTGGTTGCATCAAGGACTTAAACAAAGACCAACACATTTTTTCTTCGCTAGCCAGTTAGCTAAATTATACAAACACCAACAAACGTCTATGTTCATAGACAAACAGTTGTTCATGCTATAAATTAAACTATACCTTTACAAAAATGCTACTACTCAGTCATGTATTCGGCTACAGTAAAACTTTAATCAGGATAAAACTGTATATTGAAAGCTAACAAACAGCAGTGACAGCATATCTAAACACTTTGACATAAATACTAAATGTAATAATACCATTCATAAACGTCCTTTAAAAGCCGCGATTGCAGAGGTTCTGCTTGACCCTCTTCATCTGAGTCTGATTCGGGCTCAATTTGATACAGCAATATAGATGCCATTATTTACATTTCTACTGAAGCACATAACGGCTCTGGTAACAACTAATGGTAAGGGGCGTGGCGTTTCTGGACACTTCAGCGAATCACGATGGTTCTGGATACATTGGGCTAGCTAACCAATCTGAGCACATTGTGTATTTCGGAGGGAGAGGCTTCATAGAAGCAGGAAGTCAAACGAGCCGTTCGAATGACAATGGAAATAGAGGTGTAGAATAAAGGTAAAATATATGAAAAATACGACTTTTCCAAGCAATAAGACTTAGTTAGTTAAACTGCGCCCCAAAAACACAATCAAGCCTAGAAAGAAAACACTGAACCACACCTTTAAGATGTTACCTGTTGTCTCTGTAGATTCTGCATCTTTTTACGGCACTGCAACGTGAAAGCAGAGAGACTACTCACCCGCCTCCAGATCTTCACAATAACAACTGAGTAAATTTAAAAAAGTAAAATTCCCTCCCTTCCCTAACTCCCATGCAAATCCAAAAACAGGAGAAAAACTGAAATACTCCCTACAGAATTTTCCACAACTTATAGACTACTTTAACAAAAGCAGAAACAAACAATGTAAAAAATGCAACATTTTGAGTCAGGAGAAAGGAATTTGTTTGTCTGCAGTCTCCACTGTGCACCATGTGCCCTCATAAATCAAATTGGGAACAGTAAGTCCTGTAATTATCTGAGCTGTGAGGCAACTGAAAGGAAGATAGTACGGTAATTGCAGCAGAAATCCTAAAACGCACCATCTTGACACAAACACAACAAATAAATAAATAAAATACATACATATATATATATATATATATATATATATATGTCTTTGGGCTTAAAAATTGTTAACTACTTTTTTTCTGCTTGCAGCTCTTTCAGTTTATCATTAAGCCTCTTAATACGCCGCTTACATTGGGACATTTTAGTCTCATCCTGGTCTTTGTTTTCTTTATCTGTGTGTCTGCGACACTTCAACCAAACTATAAAAGTCTACCATTGCAATCAATCAACCAACCATAATTTTCTGTTTTCATATAGGTCCTAAAGTCTTAAAGTGAATATGCAAAATTCACTTTTACATGGTATTTTACATGGTACACTTTTACATTGAAGACACAGTTTATTAGTTTTCTATTTGAAGGGAATGCACCACAGATCTAATATACACATGCAGTTTCTGTCTCTGCTGTTTATGTTCACAGGCATAACCGACTGTTTATGTAAACTTTGTGTGATTTTGACACACAAAGTGTTTTTGACAGTTTAAGCACAATAAAACGTGAAAGAGAAGTTAGTTTAATAAATAAATGCAGATATAAAACATTAATGATGAAGAAGAACTGCAATGTCCCGGGTTGTGATTGCGATAGTATCCAATGTATGCAGGAGCTGTGAATTAAGGATGCGCTATTCTGGATAGGGGGCGGGGAGCAGCAGCATTTAAAGACACATGCACTAGCATTCAAAAATGGGTATATACAACATGGCATAATAAATGATCTGTGAGGTATTTTGAGCTGAAACCTCACAGACACATTCTGGGGACACCTGAGACATATTCTATCATGAAAAAATTGACATAATAGGTCCCCTTTAAAAATCTCTCTTGACCGTCAGATCTCCCATGTCACATGTAAACCCACATTTATATGATCTCAGCTTATCCATGGTCTTATCCATAGCCGTAAAATCTATAATTTGGCTACCGTACAACTTTTTTATCTCTTCTACAGAAAGCTCAGACTCAAGATTACCTTCAGCCACTTCTTTCTTCTTATTAAGACATAACACAGGTCACTACACACATACTTTGATATGGACAGGAGTTAGCTAGCTAGACTGTATCCATAGTTTTTTCTAGCTGGCTCAGTCTTGGAATACTTCAGAGATTTCACATGCTCAATGTCATTCTGTACTGGCATGCTCAGGTTTAAGGTGACAGACCAAAACAATGAATATAATGTGGGCCACATATGAAAATTATAATGTAATTTAATGGAAAACTACATGAGTGATGCTCTGTGGCATGACAGGACTTGGCCTTGGAAGTCGGCCAACAGATCCAGAGTATAATAAATAGTGATAATTAGGTAAAATGATACTGGTAGAACATCAGCACATTTGGGAGGCCTTTCAGCCAATCAGATTCAAGGACTGGAACTATATATTGGCTATATCGTGGACCAATAAATTGGCCTGGGCAATACTTGACTATTTGGATAAGTGTTACCTCTGCCTTATGTCATTTTTCAAAATTTCCCCCTTTATTTTGTGAAATTGGAGTATATATTGGGTAAAATAAGTGTTTATTTGTCATTTCATCAAAATTGTATACAATGCTGGTCTATATATATATATATATATATATATATATATATATATATATATATATATATATATATATATATAATAATATAATATATATATATATATATATATATATATATGGTGGTATAATGGTGGTGCAAAGAGAAAGCACCCCATCTTCAGTGCCAGAATTGGCTCACAGCAATAACCCAAACAGCCACCATATATTTCACAAAAGAGAGTAGTTTTTATTTACAAAATCAAACTAAAGTAAAAGAAGAGTATCAGATTCAGAAGGAGGTATTGCCAAAACAACGAACATAACCAGAATAACTCCTCATTAACCAACTAACTATACTAAAAAGAAAAACAAAATACAGCAAAATAAGCTAACTCCCTAACTAACATAACCAGGAGAAAAGGTTAATTCAAAATAAAATGGCACCCACCTCCCTACTAACTCCACAAAGTAATTCAATAAATCACAAACTAGTAAACTTAGCAAAACCAAAACATATTAATAGCTGAATCAAAACATTTAAAAAAAACGAACTCAAGTTAACACTCACTTCTCCCTTTTAAGTCTCAATCATAGAGTGTAATCAGTGAGACAAAGATAAGAAACTCTACTTAAGTAAGTTTGACACAAATGAGGTAAAGATACACAGAGTCACCAAACTATTTGCTTTAAGACAATATCAAGTTGGGGTTAAGGATGGGATCTCAGCTGCTGCACACAATCAAGCCACCACCAACACTTCTCCCATCCCATCATCCAACCACAACAGGACACTGATTACTGAAGTCATGTGGTGATAATTGTTTTGCAGGGAAAGAGAGAAAGAGAGAGAGACAAAAACAAAGCATAGCTTGGGCACAACAATAAACCCATTACGGCCCTGGATATAACAATTATAAGCACTATATTGAACTCCATGCTCTCTATATATCAGCCAAAAATCTTGATTGACCACTAATTAAAAGTAATGTAAGCACTTGGTAATATTGTACTACCTCACTTGTTGCTGGAGACTTTTTTAATGTCTGTACTGTATATTTGTGTATCTACAGCCACAGGAACAGCAGGAATTATTCCCTCTGGGTCACAGTTGTGCAGTATGTGGGAAAAAACAGTGCAACCGCCACAGGTATGATCTCAAATCTCACAAAATCTTTGATCAACTTGTACTGGGCATATTTCAGCCCAAAATCAAAAGAAAGAAATAAGAAATTATGTCAATTATTTCTGTAAAAAGGTTCCATTCAGCTTGGGTTTCAAATCAAAATGCAAGAAATTATTCTGGCTTGGGAAAGACGAACAAAACAGTATTCAACAAAACGATTCAACAGTAGAATTCAACAGCAAAAATTAAAGGGCAGTGTAACACCATTCATAGTGTGGGGAAGAAGGAGATGGGAACCTATAGATGCTTGTTTCCACCATGAAAAAAAAAAATCTCACAATTCTGACTTTTTTATCTCAACTGTGATATAAACTCACAGTTGTGAGTTATAAAGTCAGAATTGCATGATATAAAGTTAGAATTGCGTGATATAAAGTCAGAATTGCATGATATAAAGTTAGAATTGCGTGATATAAAGTCAGAATTGCATGATATAAAATTAGAATTGCGTGAAATAAAGTCAGAATTGCGTGATATAAAGTTAGAATTGCATGATATAAAGTCAGAATTGCATGATATAAAATTAGAATTGCGTGAAATAAAGTCAGAATTGCGTGATATAAAGTTAGAATTGCATGATATAAAGTCAGAATTGCGTGATATAAAGTTAGAATTGCGTGATATAAAGTCAGAATTGCGTGATATAAAGTTAGAATTGCGTGATATAAAGTCAGAATTGCGTGATATAAAGTTAGAATTGCGTGATATAAAGTCAGAATTGCGTGATATAAAGTCAGAATTGCATGATATAAAGTTAGAATTGCGTGATATAAAGTCAGAATTGCGTGATATAAAGTCAGAATTGCATGATATAAAGTCAGAATTGCGTGATATAAAGTTAGAATTGCGTGATATAAAGTCAGAATTGCATGATATAAAGTCAGAATTGCGTGATATAAAGTTAGAATTGCGTGACATAAAGTCAGAATTGTGAGTTATAGTCAGAATTGCGTGATATAAAGTCAGCATTGCGAGTTATAAAGTCAGAATTGTGAAATATAGACTTGAAATTACGTGTTACAATGTCCAATTGTGAGGAAAAAAGACTGACTTTTTTTCTCAGAATTGCGAGTTTATATAAACTTGCAATTCTGACTTTATAAGATGCAAATTTCTAATTTATATGACGCAATTCTGACTTTATAACTCTCAATTGTGAGTTTATCTCACAATTCTGAGAAAAAACGTCAGAATTGCGTGATATATAATGTCATAATTGCGAGTTATAAAGTAAATTGCGTGTTATAATGTCCAGTTGTGAGGGAAAAAAGACTGACATTTTTTCTCAGAATTGCGAGTTTATATAAACTTGCAATTCTGACATTATAACTCGCAACCATGCTTGCCACAGACAACATCAATTCTTTTGCTTTTGAAACTTTTTTGATTGAATAATGAAGATGTAAATGTAACTATAAAGGATTTGTGTTTTTCTTCCAAAGACCGACCCTTCTGCTGGAGAACTATCAGCCATGGCTGGACTTAAAGGTGCCGTCTAAAGTGGACGCCAGTATTTCAGAGGTAGAGCCATAATTCCAGTCATGAATAAAATTATGTATTATATAAGCAAATTCAAATTCATAGAGCTTATAAATCTTCGCTTGACTGATCTTCAGGTTTTGGAGTTAGTTCTCGAGAACTTTGTGTACCCGTGGTACAGGTATGGCTGCTTTAAATGCAAAAATTGCTTTTTTCTCAATGTTTTAGCTGGGAAAGTTAAAGCAAAATTCAACGTAACTTTTTTTTTCTTTTATGATGATTTGCTATCAGAGATATTACAGATGATGAGGCGTGTGTGGATGAACTGAGACAAACAATCCGTTTCTTTGCTGCAGTTCTGGCTCACCGTGCACAAAGAGTACATAAACCTTTACACAATCTATTGACACATATCACAATTTACCTACATCTGTGAAAGGCATACTGACTAAAATGGTCTTGTAGGTGGATGTACCCTCGGTTTTGATGGACAAAATGATGAAAGCAGCTATGAAGCACATTGAGATCATGGCAAAAGCACAGCAGAAAGGTGCGTCCTGTGGTGAAATAATTGAATATTATAGGAGCTTATGTCTAGAATTAAAGTTAAATAAACAAATTAAAAAACTTATCTAAATAAGCGGTTCTTTGAATTTCTATCCCCACTGTAACATATAGAGCATCTCTGTTGTAACTCATGGTATAAACTTAAGAGTGTAAAGGACATTTTGCAGTTTGGCACCATCATTTTAATTAGCTATATTATTATTATTATTTTTTAAATTGTCTGTGTTTGTGTGAACAGTGAAGAATACAGAGAGCCTCCAGCAGGCAGCAATAGTTGAGTACGGTGCCGATCTGCATGTCGCCCTGCGGAGCCGCAAAGATGAGCTGCTGTACTTGAGGAAACTCACAGAACTACTGTTTCCTTTCGTCATGCCCCCTAAAGCTACAGACTGCAGGTACACCTCAAACATTCACACGAAGTACACTACCATTAAAAAGTTTGGGGTCTGTAAGATTTTTAAAATGTTTTTGAAAAAAAGTCTCTTATGCTTATCAAGGCTGCATTTATCAAAAATTCTGTAAAAATATTACTACAATTTTAAATAACAATTTTTCTGTTCAAATATATTTTAAAATGCAACATATTTCAATGATGGCAAAGCTGAGTTTTCAGTATTATTCCTCTGGTCTTCAGTGTCACATGATCCTTCATAAATCATTCTAATATGCTGTTTTGAAGAAAAAAATTCTTATTATCAATGCTGAAAACATTTTTGTGGCTTCATTTTTATTTTGGAAACTGTGATAATTGATTTTCCAAGATTCATTGATGAATAGAAAGTTTAAAAAAGTTTAGTTACTGTCACTTTTGATCAATATAATGTGTCCTTGGTCAATAAAAGAATTCATTTATTTAAAGTCCCTTTGTAGTTAATAATTTTATTCCTTTTAAACTCCTCTTTGATCACGAAAATTACATATTTATTTATTTTTCCTGTGAAAAAAAAAAAAATCGTTGTCTTAAAGGGTTAGTTCACCCAAAAATGAAAATTCTGTCATTTATTACTCCCCTCATGTCGTTCTACACCCGTGAGACCTTAGTTAATCTTTGGAACGCAAATTAAGATATTTTTGTTGAAATCTGATGGCTCAGTGAGGCCTGCATAGCCAGCAATGACACTTCCTCTCTCAAGATCCATAAAGGTACTAAAAACATAATTAAATCAGTTCATGTGAGTACCAGTGGTTCAATATTAATATTATAAAGCGACGAGAATATTTTTGGTGCGCCAAAAAAATAAAAAAATAACGACTTATATAGTGATATAGTGATTTCAAAACACTGCTTCAGGAAGCTTCGGAGCGTTATGAATCAGCGTGTCGAATCAGCGGTTTGGAGTGCCAAAGTCAGTTGATTTCAGCAGTTTGGCGGTTTGACACGCGATCCGAATCATGATTCGACACAGAAGAATCATAACACTCTGAAACTTCCTGAAGTAGTGTTTTGAAATCGGCCATCACTAAATAAGTCGTTATTTTGTTTTTTTGCCGCACCAAAAATGTTCTTGTCGCTTTATAATATTAATATTGAACCACTGTACTCATATGAACTCATTTAAATATGTTTTTAGTACATTAATAGATCTTGAGAGAGGAAATGTCAGTGCTGGCTATGGAGGCCTCACTGAGCCATCGGATTTCAACAAAAATATCTTAATTTGTGTTCCAAAGATTAACGAAGGTCTTAAGGGTGTGGAACGGCATGAGGGTGAATAATAAATGACATTATTTTCATTTTTGGGTGAACTAACCCTTTAAAATAGTTTACAAGTCTCTAGGCATGAATTACTTCATGAAAGTTTTATGAGGATCAGTTGGTTTCTCTGCTATACTCATTTAAGCTTTGTGGTTTATTCTCAGATCTTTGGCCCTGCTGATTCGAGAAGTCATGACAGGTTCTGTTTTTCTGCCAATAATGGACTTTGTGGCTGATCCTGTAAGTGAAACACATAACCTAAAGGGTTAATTCACCCAAAAATGAAAATAATGTCATTTATTACTCACCCTCATGTCGTTCTACACCCGTAAGACCTTCATTCATCTTCGGAACACAAATTAAGATATTTTTGATTAAATTCGATGGCTCAGTGAGGCCTCCATAGCCAGCAATGACATTTCCTCTCTCAAGATCCATAAAGGTACTAAAAACATATTTAAATCAGTTCATGTGAGTTCGGTGGTTCTACCCTATTATAAAGCGACGAGAATACTTTTTGTGCGCCAAAAAAAAAAACATAATGACTTTTCAACAATATTTCGTGACGGCTGATTTCAAAACACTGCTTCAGAGCTTTATGAATCGAATCAGCATTGTTTTTTTCCCTCGTCGCTTTATAATATTAAGGTAGAACCACCGAACTCACATGAACTGATTTAAATATGTTTTTAGCACCTTTATGGATCTTGAGATTTACAATGGCATTGCTGTCTATAGAGACCTCACTGAGCCATTGGATTTCATAAAAAATATCTTAATTAGTGTTCTGAAGATGAACGGCATGAGGGTGAGTAATTAATGACATTATTTTCATTTTTGGGTGAACTAACCCTTTCAATGAGGACATTAAACCATAGATATTTTCTCTTTGTCCTTTACTATTTTTGCGCATTAAGTTGGCTACAGTTATCTGAATTTTGCTTGTATATTTCATGCAATAGCTGCATTTGATATAACATACATAAATAAATAAATAAATGTTGTTTTTCTGTGTGTGAATCTTAGAGTTGTTAATCCAATGTATAATTCACTTCCCCCCCCAGGACACAGTAAATCACATGGTGCTCATCTTCATTGATGATTCTCCAGTGAGTGATTCAACCAAATCAATAAAAGACTGTTCAGTTAGCCTTTCCTGCAAAGTGTGTTTTAATAATGTTTTTTTTCCCCTTCTGTTTTTATGTAATTTTGCTGCTAGCCTGAGCCAGTCATCGACCCTCCATCTGCCCTTGTGCCCTTCCTGGAGAAGTTTGCAGATCCACGCAACAAGAAATCATCGGTAGGTAAACTTCGTCACCTTAACATGACGCTTTCAGGTTTATCAGGACGTCTAAAGAAAAGTGATGTAGTGAAAAGGTAGATGAATTCCTCACTACCAATATCATTTCAGTGTTTTTTGAGTCCTTGGGTTTAGTAAATAACTTAAAAACCTTACAGGTTGCTTCTTTTGTTTGTTATTCTGCCAGGTTTTGAAGTTGGATTTGAAGGAGATCAGAGAGCAGCAGGATTTGTTGTTCCGCTTCATGAGTTTCCTGAAGGAGGAAGGAGCGGTACATGTCCTGCAGTTCTGCCTGACTGTGGGTGAGGACATGCATTTCACTGCTAACATGCATACAATTCATGACTGTGTCATTAGTAACTAAAAGAGGAGGTGTGGGTTTCTGTTATAAAAATATGTGTTAGTATAATATTCATTAAGATAACAATAAGGGATATTTATGATTAATCCATGATCGATTAGTTGCCGTTAATTTAACTTCAGCACAAATGTTTTCAGTAATCATGCAGATGGCAAAATCACAGTATCTGCTAACATAAAAAATACAAAGAAAGTTTGGAGAATGAATTTCATCTACACATAAGTTAGAAAAATGGACATACTTTTAAATCTACACCTGCCATGGTGTTTCTTTTTTGTCATCTCTTATTTTTTTGGTTGAGAAAAAGTCACCACTCGTCACTGGTGTGCAGGGCTGCACAGATGTTGCTGCCTTTTTATATTCGGGTCTGGTTGGGTTAAAAAAAAAATGCTGTCAGGTTAGACTCAGGTCTAATTTTATTGGGTCTGTCTCTGTGTGTCCCATACTCGGAATTTGTGCTCTGCGTGTCACCCATCCAAGTGCACACACACAGCAGTGAGTTTTGAACACACACACAGCCGCAGCATTGAGGAGCCATTTTTTGCTGCAGCGCCCAGGCAGCGATATAACATTAGGGAATATCATCTATAATTGTAAGAATTAAAAAAATTTCACTTAAAGGGAAAGTTCAGTCGGTTTTTGATGCTGCTAGCTCTTTGATGCCTGTTTGGTACTATGCATCTTCTTGCCCTCTAAGAGGTGTCTGGCAGTTGTCCAAGCAATGTTATCAGCAGGACATTTGTTTATGTTAGTCCACAAAGTTCCATTGAAAATGGTGCAAACTTTTCTCTGTGGTTGCAGCCAGAGTTGGGCCTCGCCATAAAACTGTGCCCTGGAATGCCCTAGTGAATGCTGCCCATTACAAATGCTGCTTTAATTCAAATTTAAGCATTTTAAATTGGTTATTGACCACAAAAGTGATTTATTCTTTAACAATGTTATATTAGGGCTATCAAACAATTAATCACATCCAAAATAAAAGTTTGTTTAAATAATATATATATGTGAACTCTGTATTATTATTATGTACACTACTGCTCAAAAGTTTGGGATGGGTAAGATTTTTAATGTTTTTAAAAGAAGTTTCGTCTGCTCACCAAGGGTGCATTTACTTAATTAAAAATACAGTAAAAACAGTAATATTGTGAAATATTATTATAATTTAAGTTTTCTATTTGAAAAATTTTAAAATGTAATTTATTCTTGTGTTGGCAAAGCTGAATTTTCAGCATCGTTAATCCAGTCTTCAGTGTCACATGATCCTTCAGAAATCATTCTAATATGTCAATTTGCTGCTCAAGAAACATTTATTGTTTACAATTGTACAAAATATTTGTGTACAATATTTTTTTCAGGATTCTTTGATGAATAGAAAGTTCAAAAGAACAGTGTTTATTTGAAATCTAATCTTTTGTAACATTATACATGTCTTTACTGTCACTTTTGATTGATTTAATGCATCCTTGCTGAATAAAAGTATTCAAAAAAATAAAAATTCTTATTGACCCCAAACTTTTGAACGGTAGTGTAAAATGTTACAAAAGCTTTGTATTTTAGATAAATGCTGTTCTTTTGAACTTTCTATTCATCAAGGAATCCTGAAAAAAAGTACACAACTGTTTTCAACATTGATAATAATAACAAATATTTCTTGAGGAACTAATCATCATATTAGAATGATTTCTGAAGGATCATGTGACACTGAAGACTGGAGTAATAATGCTGAAAATTCAGCTTTGCCAACACGAGAATAAATTACTTTGTAAAATATATTCAAATAGAAAACAGTTATTTTAAATTGTAATAATTTTTCACAATATTACTGTTTTTACTGTATTTTTAATTAAATAAATTAAGCCTTGGTGAGCAGACAAAACTTCTTTTAAAAACATTAAAAACTTTAATGAGCGGTAGTGTATATATAAATACACTCACATGCATGTATATATTTAAGAAATATTTGCATGTGTATATACTGTATATATTTATATATAGTTTTTTGTATAAGTATAAATATTTTATATATAAATATAACACATTTTTCTGCTTTTGTAATTTTTTACAAGATGGACAAAATTTGTCACCAAAAAAATTTCGTTTTTACCGAATTACACATTTGGTTATACTGAATGACGATATTTTAAAAAAAATATCTAAAATATTTAAAGTATTACAACATTTTTCATGTTTTATAGTGGTTGTACTGAATGACCTGATGTTTTGGGACATGCGTGTAAGCAAGTTAGGACATGAATTTTTCAAAAAGTTTAAAGAGAGTTAATTACTTTGCTTCACGACCATGTGATCCTTTGCAGGTGTCTGAATGATGTCACATCCTGTCACATGATATTGACCACATTACTTGATCCAAAATGTTCCCTTTATATTGGTTACTCCGTATGACATCAATGAAATTAATTTTTTCCAGACATTCTTTCTCATAACAAAGCAACGACTTCTAGTCTTCTACACATTATTGTAATACCATTTTGCTCTATCAAAGACCTTATGTAGCCCCGCCCCTTTTCAGCGCTGCGCTCGTTGTCTTTTGACTTCCGGCTTGTATTTCCACAGCGATCTTATGTATTTATGAATGAACTGCTCATTTTAAAATCTTCCCGTTCTACTGACATTTGTTAAGACATCTGATTTAAATATATCAATGCTCATGATAACTTTTGTTAACTCTACAACACGTAAAACCACTTCACCAGCTAATTATTCTTCAACAACGATGCCATAGAAATATACAGAGCTACCGCAAAAACGGAAGTTCAAAGACAATATTCTAAAGATGGCGGCGCGCATGTTTCTCTGGAAAATAAGGTCTATAGAATAACACAAGACGTGTCACTCGTATTGTTTTGAATGGGAGAAAGTGTAATGCGAGCCAATCGCCGACTGGTAAAGTCACGCGTCACTTCAGCGGCCGTTAGAATCACCGGTTTCTATAGAAACAGTCAGACGCGCGCCTTCAAAGAGACGCGTTTAGGTCTGCGCATGCGCATTAGCTTGATCCAGCCTGAAAAATACAGTTTTTTTTGTCATGATTCGAAGCGTTTAGAAACTAAATTTATGAGCCGGTTGTTATTAGATTTCATTGGTGATTTCAAATATGAAATTTAATCGTAAGGTTGGCGAACAGTTTTGGAGAATTTGATGTTTCCCCATTCAAAAGAGATTGCATGATGCCCAGGATGCCCGAGAGGCGTTTCAAAGATGGCCGCCGAGTGAAATTTTTGATGTTATAAAATGAAATATTGTTATAAAGTGAAATATTTGATGTTATAAAATCATGCCAGAATAAGAAATATATACATTTATTTCATTTTAAGATATTTTAATCACAAATGAAATGGCTGTATTGGCCTTTGGACGGTTAAACCGAATGATCTTTTGACACTTCAAAATCTTTAAAAAACCTTTATATGTAGCAAAGTATAATTCATACCTTTTGGATTCAATAAAAGTGATCTAGTTGTACTACCTTACATACTTTGGATGTCATATCTTTGTTTTTTATTATTATTAAGGCCTCTGGACAAAAAAATGACGTCACGTCATTGACCCATATATACAAAATAATTATACAGAGTACACACACATATTATTTAAACACAAACTTTTATTTTGGATGCGATCATCATGGCAAGAATCATTTGACAGCACTAAAGTATATACAACACAGTTATTAGATCAGTGCAGGACTTTGGCAGGATTTTGTTCAGCGCATCGGAAAATTAATAACTTGGAATAGATAACTTGGTTTACAAAATTGTTCACACGTATTGTGAAAAGTGAACAGCAATTGTTCAAAATTTCATAATGTTAACCTGTACAATGTTTAATGTTAAAAATGAATGTAAATGAACATAAATGTGAATGAAATTTTTTTTGTGTTTAGAGGAGTTTAATGACCGGATCCTGTGTCCTGATCTGAGTGACACAGAGATGCAGCGTTTGCATGAGGAGGTGCAGAAGATCTATGGAACTTACTGTCTGGAGGAGAGCATCGACAAGATCAGCTTTGACCCCTTCATCATAGAGGAGATCCACAACAGTCAGTCTCATTACAGCTTTCTGCGCAGCACCTGTGTTATGTGCCATTGTCTCTCATTGTTCTGTCTGTCTTTGTCACATCCTGTAGTCGCTCAGGGGCCATATACAGGTGTGGTGAAGCTCCAGACGATGCGATGTCTATTTGAGGCCTATGAACATGTGTTGTCTCTGCTGGAGAAAGTGTTCACCCCCATGTTCTGCCACAGTGATGAGGTATCCTCCTGGAATTGTTTGTTTTTTAGAGCTGCTGAAGAAGTTGTGTTTAAACTCTTCATCATGTGCCTGTCTCTGTTTATCCTCAGTATTTTCGACATCTGCTCTGGGGTGCTGAGTCTCCTGCTAGAAATTCAAAGCTAAACAGGTTAGTTTTTTCCATTTGTATGTGTGTGTTGCTACATTTACACAGCAGCAGGACACAGTTGGGATTGCTAAAAATAGTTTTGTTTATACATAGTTTGAATATGAAAAAACTGACTACTGATTTGAAAGCAGAAGTGAAGACAGCCATAAGTATTAGTATTATAATTTTACTGTTGTTCTAAATAAAATTATTATTAATAATATTTTTTTTTATTTTACACTACAAAAGCATAATTACTACAGTAATTTAGTATTTTTTTCTTTAATTTTTGTTTTAAAACAGAAATATTTAAATAATAATAATAATAATAATTATTATTATTATTATTATTGTTGTATTATCATATTGAATGGGTTTCCGTTTTAAAAAAAAAAAAGGCATTTTCATTATTCATTTCATTTCATTATATATCACTATTTACACCCAGTTAAGTGGCACCTTTCTTTGCTATGTATTTTTGTGTGAGAGTGAAAGCTTATACAACATGAACATGCTTCATTATCAAAGAGTGAGTATTATTCACTTCATATAGACGTGTACATGTGTAGCAGTAAGAGACATGTAGGGTAATCCCTTTTGCCTGTTATTCCAGGAATTTGAGTTTGGATGATTTAAGGTAAGTGTATTTGTTGAGGTTCAAGTGGCTGTTGTCCAGTGCTCTCACTGCATGCCATATAAAGCTGCCTGAAAGCCATAAGATGCACCTCAATGTCATGAAGAGCATTTAGACTTTGATAGGAGGGGCAATATATCAGATATTTACAAGATATTACAATATTGTTTTGGTGGCAATATGAATATAGTGAATATCATGATGATTTTAACATATTTTTTGACTCGAGATGTACTGAAAATATTAACCCTTTTAAACCTTTTCAGAACAAGTGTTTTTTTATAACAAATTATTGTCAAAATAGTATAGTGGGGTCAGAGTCTTAGACCACAACTGAAAAATACTTGATTTTAAAGGGATAGTTCACCTAAAAATGAAAATTCTGTCATCATTTACTCACCCTCAAGTTGTTCCAAACCTGTACGAATTTCTTTCTTGTGCTGAACACAAAAGAAGATATTTTGAAGAATGTCATTGGCTTCTATAGTATGTTTCTCCATTCTGTGGAAGTCAATGGGGCCCATCAACTGTTTGGTTACCCATATTCTTCAAAATATCTTCTTTTGTGTTCAGCAGAAGAAATCAAAATCCTAAAATCCTAAAACTGTCTGATTATTTAAATGCTTAGGGCCCTATTTTAACAATCTAAATGCAAAGTGTAAAGCGCACGGCGCAGATGCACTCAGGGCGTGTCCAAATCCACTTTTGCTATTTTAACGATGGAAAAACGGTCCGTGCGCCGGGGCGCATTTTTGAAATGGGTTGTCCCTATTCTCTTAATGAGTAATGGGCGTAACGTTCAATAAACCAATCAGAGTGTCATCTCCCATTCCCTTTAAGAGCGAGATGCGCTCGCGCCATGGCGGATTGCTATTTACATGGCGTACACGCGATGAGTCAGTTAATATATATGTGTGTGTATTGGCACGATTGTTCAATTAATTAGCCAATTTCGTTCATCGTTATAAGTAGTAATAGGCTGAATTGAAAATAGGTAGCCTAATTCTAATACACGCAATGACTATTCATCATTACATTTTTATATTTATGTAGCCTACACAATAATATTCTTTTACACTGTAATCCTTTTGTTTTTAATATTTGGCATGTTTGTGTGATGCGCATCCCTGTGTGTAATAAGCAAAGTCAACGCGCACTGTGGACGCGCCCAGAGGCGCAGTTTCTACCAACGCGCTCTAACAACAAAATATTGCGCCATTGACTTTAGACTTTAGAACCAGGTTTGAGTTAGTCTATGGCACAGTCTATTTTCAGCTCCTTAAAATAGCAATGCGCCTGAACACACCTCTCTTTTAGACCAGCACGCCCATGGGCGCACTAACTGGCGCAAATGCATTTACTAATTTAAGGACGTGGCGCTGAACGGGAAAATGCGAACGGTGCCGGACGCAAACTAGCAAACACACTTGCGCTGCGCCTTGCGTCGCATTGCGCCGGGTGTTATTATAGGGCCCTTAAATTAATAAAATAACAGACTTCCCATGTGATCTTAGACTTTTTGTCCCCACTATATGAAATATTACCAAATAACTGAAAAAAGTTTTTTTTCCTCAGTTATATTGCCCAGCCCTATTCTATATTTGAATATTTTATATAGTTGAAAACTTCAGAGTTCAGCCTTTTTCATTTGGTTCCTTTGTTGTCACATCAGAAGGATTCTAGGAGATGGTTTTTACATTTTTCTTCAGCCAATTTTTCCAGCTGGATGTCAGACTACACGCAGGTTTGGCAGTGTGAAAAGTTTACTGTTTAGTCAGCTGCCGATTTCTTAACTCAAAACGCCCCAAAAATGGATTGGAATATCACAACAATCATCTGATTTTGCCTTGAACACTGAGCACATCGAACACTTAATATGGAAGATGGTTGATCAACTAAACGACTGCCTATGAATTTTCCCACTGATCCCATTACATTTTGAAATGCCCTGTTTGAGCATCGAATGAATGTGGAACATTAACATAAACAGTAGGGCCCTATAAAATCCATTTTATTTTTTCCCAAATTCTGTTTTATTTTTTCCCAAATTCCGTTTTTTCCGTTTTAATTTTTCTGGATTCAGTTTTTTTTTTTATTTATTTTTTGTCTCTATTTTAATGGTTAAATTAAATGTTCATGTCTAATTAATTGAAATAATGAATCTTGTCCAATTTACCAACAATTTAATAAAAGTTTAACAAAAAAATTACATTTTTTAGGGCCCTATGATAAACGTTTTATTCTTTCCCCATAACTTTTATTTTTACCAAATTCTGTTTTCTGGATTCCATTTTAATGGTTTAATTCCATTTTAATAATAAAAAAGCATGTCTAATTAATTGAATTCTTAAAAACAACAATATTTATTAATTAAAAAAATATATTTTTATGATTTTTTTTTCCAGAAGTTCTATTGTGTATTTAAATTTTTCTGGCAATCAAATGAACGCATACCATTTAATTTTTCTTTTAATCATGAAATTAAAGTTTTTTGTCAAACAGTGTGCTGCACTGCAATGAGCTTTACTGTTAAAATAAAAACATGGAAGAAACACTGAGATTATTGTTTAAAAATATGTTTTAATAATTTATTGTTAAATTAATTTATCTAAATTCTACTGTACAACAGTAATATGTTTCTGTCACGTTAAATCGAACTTTTATTTTGACGGTTTGCCTAGAGCTTTGAGTTTCTTTGTGTTTATGACGGTAGTTTTCTCAAACGAAGCGGTTAAATGCTGATGAAGTGACTTTCAGAGCAGCTCTGGAGATGAATTCGTGCGTTCATATAGTGAGGCGACAGAGGACGAAAACACCGCGAGCGTCGCGTGTGCTTCAGCGTGCGTGCGCCCGCGCGATTGTGTGTGAGGTAAATGAAACTGCGCTTCCGCATCATTCATTTCAGAGGCACAGGCATGCAGGATTCATGTTTAAATAGTCTTTTGCGGTTTAATATTCACAGACACTAGTCTATATCGCGATTTAATTTAAGTGTACTGATCCGCTTTTAATTCATTCATCAAAAATTTGACAAATTCCGTGACATTCCGCGTTATATAGTAAATTCCGTTTTTATGAATGGATTCCGCGATTCCGTGATAGCGGAAATTATAGGGCCCTAAAACAGTCACCGTGGAAGACAGTCGCCATCTTGCTGTAGCTTTATAGCACCTCATAAAATAAAAATGGTTTAAAAGCAGCTTCATAGTTCTAAACCGTAAAATAAAAAATAATGTTGCAAAATTCATTATTTATAAAACAACTTATATTTCAGCTGCAAATGGCTCTACAGAAGACAGTGGTGTTATTATTCAGCTCAGCTCAGCTTAGTTCTGTGTGGATTCCATTCAGTTTAATAACAGAATGGAATCCACTGTCTGAAGGGGACAAAATCAGCAACAATAGTTGCTAACTGTGACAAATCGAGTTGTTTCGAGTCGGCTAGTGTGGCGACGGCTTTTATGATAAGCTGATGACGTGACGTGACATGTAGCCAAGTATGGTGTCCCATACTCGGAATTTGTGCGCTGCATCTATCCCATCCATATAAACAAACACACACAGAGTGAACACACACTGCAGTGCCTAAAGAGCAGTTGGGGGTTCAGTGCCTTGCTCAAGGGTCTCACCTCAGTTGTGGTATTGAGGGTAGTAAGAGAGCAATGTACATTCACTCCCCCCATGACAATTCCTGCTGGTACTGAGACTCAAACCTGCAACCTTTGGGTTGCAAGTGCCCCCGGAGTCGAGGAGCTGTTTACATTCACTCACTGACTAGTCTTGTGATAACCAGACCTTTGATTTCCTGTTGCGACAATGATAATATGACAACTCATTCTGGCTGAGAACAGTTCGGAAAACACTAGCGGAAATGCATGCAGACTTTCTGTGAGAAGAATTACTGTCTGTCCAAAAGATAAAAATACAGATTATTACACTGAACATTAAAACAAAATGTAACATGAAAGTCCTTCATAATGTCCAGTAGTTTGCATGCTTCTATGAACCTCAATTAAAACTGGAGATCTGTGGAAAAGTTTTGATTCCAACCTCAAAAACTTTGGCAAATCCAGCACCTACTTCTTTCTCACAAGCTCTTATATCGTCCACAGAGTTTTGTTCTCTGGCGTACTGATAGTCTGACTCATGGAAATTATCTTGTAGTTGGGAAATCTGACTGGATCTTACAAGTGTTTTTTAGTTTTGTGTGCAATAGGAGTTAGGTGGTCAGTGAAATGGACTGTGGGTGTGCCATCTGAAGCTGAAACTACCTGCTGACTTGCATGGCTACATGCACCAGATACTTTTTTTAAAAATATTTATGTAAATGAACTAGTAATTAATGACAATTTAATGTGCATTTGAATCTATCCTCTCCCATCTCCAGCTGTCCTTTTAGTGCTGATGTGTATCTTTTTTTTTTTTTTTTTTTTTTTTTTCTGTTTTTGTTCCCTTGTGCTGGCATGCTTATTTGCTTCATTTAGACTTGACAGCATCCCTTTGGCCAGGAATTATGTCACTGGCCACAGGTCCCCAGTGGTCAATTCCAGAGCCACACCCACATCCGTCTTAACACGTCGCCCTACAGTATTACCAGCCCTCCCCAGGAAGTAAGTCTGGGGTGGAAGATGTTCCCAGCTTGCTGCTAATCTTAGACCAGTTTGCCTGTCAGAAAGTGTTTTCTGAAAGTAAAAGTGGTCCGAGTTCAGCACAGGCAACAGGATTGCTGCATGTGTTCTCTGGACTTTCTGCATTGCCTTGCATCGTTTGAGCCTGTTTGAGCCTGTATCTGTATTGCTCACATTCTTTTAAAGGCACTTGGTTATACCCACAATTTCCTGTGATTTATGTTTTCATTGTATTATGCACCCTGTCATTGGCTGTGTGACTTTGCAGTGTAGAGTGCTGTTTGACTTTTTTTAAGGAACCATTTAGAATTTGTGACAATTTAACAGCTGTGTGTTTTTGCGTACAGGAACACGTCGAAGCGTGGTGAGTCATTTGGGATCAGCCGAATTGGCAGCAAGATAAAGGGCGTGTTTAAGAGCAGCACAATGGAGGGTGCACTGTTACCACAATATGCCATGATTGAAGGAGAAGATGACACGGTGAGACAAAACATTTAGAAATATGCTGACACTGAACAGTTTCAAAACTAGTGTTATCACAATACCAAAATTTCAGTAGTCAATACCAATACCAGTAAAATTTGACTGCTGGAACTATTTAACTATTTTCTTTAACTATGTGAACATAAAAAAGAAAGGGTCATGATATGAGTAGTCAAATTTTTGACATATAAGAGGCCTTTGTACCATTAAACATCCAAGTTACTTAGCTTAAAATGTCCTCCTCATAATGAACAAAGCATTTATTTAATCAACCTAACCTGAATGACGCACAAAAACAAACCTCTTGCGGAAACTTAAACATGCTATGTAACACACGAGGATGAACCTCATTGGTTACGCTGGAAGTAAGAGGTTTGTTCTTGCACGTCATTCAGGTTAGGTTGAGCTTCTGCTTATGTTTGCTGATCAAAGTTTACATGTGAGTAAAAACCTAAATTAAATCTGTTCATCACAAAAAGTCTCTTCAGAAAATTTGGACTAAACTGCTCGATTTAGTTTTCCGGTCTCTTTATGAACTTTTTGAAGCGTCAAATTGGTCGTTGCAAAGGCAGTCAATGGAGGGACAGACATCTCACAGATTTCATTAAAAATATCTTAATTTGTGTTCCGAAGATGAATGAAAGTCTTACAGATTTAGAACGACATGAGGGCGAGTAATTAATGGCAGAATTTTCATTTTGGGGTGAACTAACCCTTTAAGAATACTGCCTTAACAATTTAAGAACACTCCCAAAAGAGCTGTTTGATCATTTAGAGTTAATGTAAACTGGATGCAAGAGTAAACACCACAATTATTAACAATGTTAATAATGAATATGCACTGCTAAAAGATAATAAATAATCAAAAGGAAAATAATGAGTTAAATCACAGGAACAAATAAATGAAGTCAACACAGAATGGATAAATGCAATGCTGTTGAACTGGATGTAGAATGGAAGAGAATTTTATGGGAATGCTTCTTATGGAAACCACCTAATGGCTCTGGTACAATGGTGATAAATAAATGCTTATTTATTATTAAACAAATAATATACCTATTATTTGTAAAAGAAGCTGATCCAGGTAATTATCTAAGCAAGTTAGAAAAACATAGGCTGCAGGTATAACCTAATGCCAAGGTCTCTAGGAAGAGGTTCGGTAAGTTTATATGTACGTTCCACACAGTCGTCGGGTGATCATTCCGGCAATAGAAGCGGTCTTCCACTGGTGATGCAGGTAGCGTGCAATGGGAAGGGTGCAGAGTTGCGATCCAGTAGTCGTTGCCACGCTGGGCTGGAGGATGCTGAACTTCCGTTGCACCAAGAGGGTCGTTAAAGGGATAGTTCACCCAAAAATAAAAAAATGATCCCATGATTTACTTATGAAGCCATCCTAGGTGTATATGACTTTCTTCTTTCAATCGTACACAATCGGAGATATATTAAAAAATATTCTGGCTCTTCCAGACTTTATAATGAGAGTGAATGGGAGCCAGTATTTTGGAGCCCCAAAAAAAGTAATCCACACGACTCCAAGGAGTAAATAAAGGCCTTCTGAAGCAAACCAATGGGTTTTTGTAAGAGAAATGTACATATTTAGAACTTTATGAGCTATAATAACTGACATCTGGCAACAGCCGTACTCGAGAGAATAGCATTCAAGCATGGGACGTAGGATGTTGGCATAGCATAAGCTCCGGTGAGAGTAGACGACTCTCATGAGAACCATGCGTTGTTTACAGCTATGGAAAACTGTGAAAAAAAGAGTTGTTTTAGCTATACTGTGGATTTGTAATTGTCTTAAAATTGTGCGTTCGTGCCTTTATCCGGGATCCTTTAACTTACGTAAAGTCATAAGATTACGTGCCCGTCATCAACGGGAGATGCAGATTTATCAAATAAATGGGGTTGGGCAAAAAATTTGATGTCCTCTTCTCTTATATTGAAATACTCTAACATTTTTATTTTTTAAAAAAATCCTTGTTTTAGACTTCTAATTCATGGCCAGTGTTTTGTTTTTCTCTGCGCTTCCATGTTCATCGCTTTTTACCAGAGCTTACGCTATATAATAGAACTGCACGAATAATCATTAAAAGATCGTGATCGCGATCTCGAAAAAAAAAAAAAAAAAAAAAAAAAAAAAAAAAAAAAAATATATATATATATATATATATATATATATATATATATATATATATATATATACATACATACACACAGTATATTGTAAATGGAAACCTTTACAAAACGTGCACACAACACACAAATACGCATGCATTTTAATTGGCAATGGAATTCATTTTGGTACTAAAAAAAAATTGAAATCGCTGGCTGAACTCTGGCTGAACATTCGCTGTTCTGTATGGTCAGGTGGAGGAGGCAGTGATGGTGTTTGAGGACGACTCACCAGTGCCTGTGGAGGGGGTTGGAACTCCAGGATCACTGCGCAACCTCTCCGCTTGGACCATCTCAATCCCTTATGTGGATTTTTGTGAGGACGAACTTAAGAAAGAGCGCAATCCTGTCTTCTGCATCGATGTGGAGCGCCATGACAGGAAGAATGGTGAGTTTCAAAACTACATTTATAAACATATAGACATTTCACTCTTTTAAATAAACTTATTTTTTGTTACGCCAATGTCCTGTGAGAACAGAGCCACTTTGTGAAAGTTCTTATTTTCTTCGCAGTGGGGCATGAGACTGAGAGCTGGTCTGTGTACAGAAAATACGTGGAGTTTTATGTGCTCGAATCTAAACTCACAGAGTTTCATGGTAAAGCTGATTATTGTCTCTCTTTTCATGACTGAGCTTTCATGTTTATGGTTTATTTATCTCTCTAGTTTGATTTTGTATTACAGGTCCATTCCAGGATGCTCAACTCCCTTCTAAAAGAATCATTGGACCAAAGAATTATGAATTCTTGACCTCCAAACGAGGAGAATTTGAGGAATATTTACAGGTAATTTACTTGACCTTGTACACTTGCTTCATCTTATTAACAGAGTACAAACATTATCCGTCTGCCATAACGTTACACTGAAATCAGTAGTTATAAATTTATCAAAGTAAATTACAAGCTCAAGATCTCTAGCAGTGTGGGTTACAAACGTATAACATTAAAAATAGTTAAATGGATATTAAACAAGGTGTAAAAATATCATGAAATTAACAATGATTTTCTACAAGTATAATTGAATGTGAAAAGAAAAATTGATATTGACAATATTTACACAGAGACAGACACAAGAATTTCCCATAGGGCTTTTCACACTGCATTTAACCCCGGGTTATCATCATTCTAAATCTCACTTTTAACCCTGGGTAAATGACACGTTTCACACTTTTAATTTAAAAGCGGGGTTAGCACTGCTTTTTAACCAGGTATATGAAACACTGCTCCAGAGCAGAGTTAGCACCACTTTATTGAGGCGCCAAATGTGTGACGTGTGAAACTATGTGGTGTTAGAATGTTACGGCTACATGCTAGTAAAAGACAACCAATTGCATGCCACATATTCATGTGCTTTGTACAGTCAGAGAAACAACAGCATGTTGTATCAAAAGTCGGTCAATTCAAATGAATATTGAATTCATTCTTATGCTTATAGTCGGAAAAGTCCATTAAAAAAAAAAAACCTTAACAGTCAGCAGTGTAATATGAAGGATGTGCAATGCTAGAGCCCTTATGTAAACAGATGGCAAGCTGTGCTTGTCCAATCATTGACCACTGACACCCCAAATATGCAAATAAGAATGTTAGCCTATAGGGTTTTGGAATGTACAGTCTGAAACTAAATAATGAATACCCAGAATTAATTATTAACCCCAGTTAAATTATGAGGAATGTTACATTTTAAGCAAGATAACCCAGCATTCCATTTACCCTGGGTTTACAATGACCAAAAGTGTGAAAAGCCCTTAAGTGTGTTAATTTAATGTATTTTTTTTTTTTTTAAATTCTGTGTTTTCTAAAGAAACTGCTGCATCACCCTGAACTGAGTAACAGCCAGCTGTTGGCAGATTTCCTGTCTCCCCACAGCATTGAGTCGCAGTTCAATGATAAAAAGCTAGATGTCAACCTGGGTATGTTGAACCTTCCATAACCATATACACATAATCTGCATAAACTACACACAGCACATCTGCACCTTTGGATTTGGTTTTATTAGGGCAGCTGCTTCTGTGTTTTACCAGAATTCATTCACTTTTAAATTGACTGATTGGCATTTGGGTATGTAACACACTGTAATTATAATTGAAAAATATAAAATTTTGTATTAATGTAATAAATTGGAAAAATCCTTACTGAACCTGATATATATTTTACACTGTGCACTTATTAGGAACACTGTTCTGATACTGAGTAGGGCCTCGCTCAAAATGTCTTGTTTAATGCTGTAACCCCCGTTCTCTGGTGGAGGGAATGAGACTTTGTGTCAGTGTACTGATACTAGGGGTCACACCTCTGAGAAAACACCAATGAGAATCGGCGAGTGGAATTTTTTTTCATTTTTTTATTCCTTTATTTAACCAGGGGATGTCATATTGAGACTATAGTCTCTTTTTCAAATGATCCCTGGCCAAGAAAGGCAGCACTTAAAATGTATCAGCACCCCATAAACAACACTACAACACCTAACAATGACAAAAGTTAAATACAACAACAAACAAAATATGACATAATAACATAATAACCAGGACAGGCAGAAAACAAAACAGAACAGAAGCCTATATATAATCACACTTATAGTTGAAGGTGTTGTGGCAAAAAATTCAACTCCGACTCTACTGCATAAGAGACAAACACGTCCAATTGTCTTTAAAGGTTTTATTTCTTGCAAGAAAGGTCAGACAGGTCATACAGAAACACAAGTAGCTGCAGAGTGTAAGGGTGTTTTCACACCTATGGATCGCTTGTTTTGTTCCGAAACAGGGACTAAATTTGTTACAATGTTGCATTTTCTTCTTGGTTCGGTTCGCTTTCACATGGCAACATTTCAAAGCGTACCAAAATGCGTTTAGGCAAGTCACATGCGAGTAAAACTGTCCTCTTATTGGTCAGAGTTTTCTTTGCGTCATCCATCAAAATAATGATTGACAAGTTCGCTCCATGAGATTATTGTGGCTTTATTTGTAACTGTCGAGACACACGCAAACACTTTATAAATGTAGCCGTCTTTCCAGCTGTTAAATTATATACTACATTCATATTAATACTGCGGCAAATTCAAACGCGCGCTCTTTGTCTCTCTCAGTCTGTCTCTGGTTTCCCAGCGCTGTGTAGTAAGCGACCTGTTGTCAGCGTGTCGAGAGAGACTATATACATTTTATAATGAAGCAGAGCAGGAAAAAGGCTTTGTCGGGACAGCATTCTCACACGGAGAAGTGCAAATACACAACAGAGGCGCTCGTTGGTTTACATCTGTGGTAAATAATGTGCTCACTCACAGAATCAGACACTACCGCTTTTTATATCACATTTTCCGTTATGAATTATGATGTCATTTGGTTCGTTGGTCCGTTAACTGGGTCGGATTGCTTTCACATCTCAAGCGAACCGCTCCAGAGTTCGTTTGAAAGCGTACCGAGACCACCTCTTCAAGCAGGTCTCGGTACGCTTGTTTGGTCCGCTTTTGGTGCGCACCCGAGTGCGATTGCTGCTTTCACACCTGCCCAAACGAACCGCACCAAAGGAGAAAACGAACTCTGGTACGATTCAACCGAACTAAATGAGGCAGGTGTGAAAGCACCCTAAGACAAAGAACGAAAGCTTCCCCTCACTTTTATATCTCTAACCTCCAAGGCCGAAGCCTCTATCCTTTTACCATATTAGGAACACCTCTTAGTGGCTGTAACTTTCCACACATTGTTAGCACAGACGTGTTTTTAACATACATCTTGCATTTCCCCATACCATATTTTGCTCTTTCTATTTCTAACATCTATGTTAACACTATGCTATGTTAAACATTACCACTTAAGCCAACATCATACCATGTTCCATAAGCATCATATTTCACAAGAATACAGGTAAAAAGCATATGAAAAATTAAAATTTCCACAACAAAGGTTTCAATTTAAAATAATTAAGTGGGATAATAGTGCCTAGCTTCAGCTGTTTCTGCAATGCATTCCAAGTTGAAGGGGCTTTGTAACGGAAGGCAATTTTACCAAATTCAGATTTTACAGCAGGTATAGTAAAAAGAATGCTATTTCTTGACCTGAGATTGTATCTATTATTTTCTACCAAAGAGAAAACTGATATGTAAGAAGGCATCAATCCTATCGCTGCCTTATAAATAAAAATAAGCCAGTGATGCTGTCTACGAATTGAGAGTGGAGGCCAACCTGATAAACTGTACAAACTACAATGATATGTAGAATACTCAGCTTTAGTAACAAAGCGTAAAGCAGAATGGTAAATAGAATCCAGTGAGCATAAAACAGACTTTGCTGCATGCATGTACAGAATATCTCCATAGTCTATAACAGATAAAAAGGTAGCAGCAACAAGTTCCTTTCTTACTTTTAAATTAAAACAAGCCTTATTTCTATAATAAAAACCCAGTTTAACTCTCAGCTTTTTTACCAGGTTATCTACATGGGGTTTAAATGTGAGCTTTTCATCTAATAAAAAACCAGAGTAATTATAACATGACACTCTTATTTTCTGGTCATATATAGTGATAATTTGAGGCAAATCCTGTACATTTGCTGGAGTGAGTGAATAACATAAATTTTGTCTTTTTAGAATTAAGTACCAATTTTAATTTTAGTAAATTGTTTGGTAGAACTGTAAAAGCATCCTGCAATTTCTTTAATGCCTCATTTGGAGATCTAGCAGTACTGTATATGATAGTATCATCCGCATAGAGATGTACAGCTGCATCTTCGTTTGTACAAATATCATTTATGGAGATTGTAAACAACAAAGGCCCTAATAATGAACCTTGAGGGACTCCAACTATTAGTTCTGTCTCCCCTGACATAATGCCTTCACAAGTGACATGCTGATATCTACTAGACAGATAATTTTTAAACCATTCAATAACATTATCAGACATCCCAATTTTAGACAGACATTTTAACAAAATGGTATGATCAACCGTATCAAAAGCTTTTGAGAGATCAATATAATGTAATTAATTTATGTAATTACATCTTTAAGCTTAGATGTTTGGAGCCAACACTGTTGACCCTTACCTTAATCTTTTACTATCCCTTACCTGGATAGTATGATTCCAGGGGCACAGCTCTGCTGCAGACCCAGTGCTTTGTGTGTCGTCACTTATAAAAACATTTAACCCTCCCTTAAACCTAACCAGATCCAAAAATCTGTCCTTAACCTTAATCGTATCCTTAATCATATCCCATCTCAAAAGCAGAAGTGTTTTGCAATACAAAATGAACACAAAAAGTTTATTGTACCTAACATTTTTTATGTAAGTACATAGTAGTTAAACACACCTACCATATAGTGGTGCCCATTCAAGTGATGACTGATTGGTATTAATGGGCTTAAAGTGTACCAAGACATTGGCACATTCCCCTTTCACCATTACGTCACCACTACTGGCCTGGCCTGTTCACACATAGCAGGTAAAGTCCATGGATTAATGCTTTTGCTGCCTAATTCTGAGATTCATCAGACCAGGCTGTTTTTCCAGTCTTTCCATTTTGGGCAAACCTGTGCACACTGCTGTCTTAGCTTTCTGTTCTTGGCTGACAGAACTGGAACCTGACATGGTCTACTGCTGTTGTTTCCACATGCTGTATATGAGATGTATTATGTTCCTCCCCAGTCTAGAGATAGGAAGTAATAGAATATGTTGGGAAAAGGAGGAAGCATTCCCTTCTGCTGACTTAAACACAACACCATTGTTGATGCAAAAAAAAAAAAAAAAAAAAAAATGAAATGTATTAACCAAACAGAAGGAAACAACACTTCAGGAATCAAGGCCAACATAATAAGGGGCAAGGCTAACATAATAAACAATCTACATAAACTAACAAAAGAAAGTAAAAAAGAATTACAGAAAAATACACTGTTTACCTGTCTGGCCAAAAATAGGAGAAAAGTACTGTATAAGCAAAAAAATTAATAGTAATAGTAAAGTATAGTAAAAATTAATTAACAAAAAATTACTCACATGTTTGGGTTACACTCACATGTAATAGATTCTCGTACAAGAGGACAAAAGATATTTTCTTTGTAATATTACAACAACAAGTTAACCCCAGATGGCCAAAATGAAGTCAACAGAAGGGACTGTTGCTCCAGTTCTCCACACTCCAAACATCTAAGCTTTGCCTTTTAACTCCAAACAACTCCTCCAGTGGACCAGTCAGGATAGCGCAGTCATCAGCGAGATCACCAATTGATTGAACGCCACCTGATAGTCTTTAGCAGAGTTTTAGAGAAAGAAAACAAACAGAACCAAAAAAAAAAGAAAAAAAGCAAAGAACAAAAATCACTCCCACTTTTATACACACCCTAGGACGTAACAAATGCTTACTCTGCTCACCACAATTACACAGAGTGGTTATCTGAGTTAAGGTAGCCTTTTAGTCAGCTTGCACTTGTGTGGCTAAACTCTATAGACCTCTTTAATTTGCAAGGCATTTCCGACCACAGTAATGCTGCTCACTGGGTGTAGCTTTTTTGTTTTGTTTTTGGTAGCTCTTTGAACTGTTGTGAGTGAAAGTCCCAGGAGATGTTTTGTGTGTGTGTGGGTTAGCCTGAGTTCAGGAACTCTCAATGGAACTGACAACATTTAATAAAACAAGACATTTACATTCCTGAAGAAGAGATAACAAAGCAAAGGCACAGAAAGCCATTTGTCCAATCTTCTCTACACACTCATTCATATCCCCCCTTACCTGACCTAGCCCAGGTCATGGAAAGTTTACTCAAAGTACCAAAAGTTAACCTAAAATGTTTATACAAATTCAAATTCAAAATTGCTTTATTGGCATGAATGTAAATCATACAATTTTGCCAAAGCTTGGAATACACATACAGTATCTCACAGAATTGATTACACCCCTCACATTTTTGTAAATATTTTATTTTTATTATCTTTTCATGTGACAACATTGAAGAAATGTCATTGTAAAATTATACCTGTTGGGGTACAACAGCTTTTCACTGCAGTGTAATCAAAAGGACAAAGCCTTGAGAGAAACCAGGCTCCTTTAGAGGACCAGTTCTCTTCCCCTGCTTGAAGATTGGTGGGGAGGAGTTGAGGTTGTCTGAGGGGTCTGTGCAGAGGACTTGTTTGGTTTGTGTGGTCTTTGCTAAGGATTGGCTGATGGCACATCACATTGCTCAGAGAATCAAAACGGCTTGTCTAATAAGACTGCTTTATTTTATTGGGGATTTAAAATAAAGGAGTAGGTGGATTTTTATCATTGTAAGGTGGTTGTTTTCACACACTGCCAACATGCATTTACGTCCAAACACCATGTAAAAGTGGATTTTGCATAATAGGTGCCCATTAAGAAATCATGAAGATGTGCTTATTATACATTTTAAGTTGTTTACTTGTAAATGTAACTAAGGAACAATAATTCCTGTAATAAAATAATGAAAAAACAAAAAACAGAAACAGAAATCATTAATACAAACAGTTGGAAAAAAGTATATTTTTTTAATGTTACATACTAGCTAAACACTGCAACAATATTTTTAAAAGATAAATGGTCAAATAAAATAAAATAATATATTATAAGCATGGTCTTCACCGAAAGTGTTACCAGAATTAGCAGTCATAAAATCTTTATATCAACTATGCATTCTGTTAGTTTTGTTAATAACAGTGAAAACTAACAACTTGTTTTTTAATGATATTTCATTAAGGGGAACATGTACAGGGTGAAAAGCAACAGTCCTAGTACTTGCAGTACTCCATATCAAACTTGCGATTGATGTGATATCTCTTCATTTACTGCTACAAGTTAATAATGATCAGATAAGTACATTTTGAGCCATGCCAATGCAATTCCACTCATGCCAACATCATTTTCGAGTCTGTTCAAAAGAATGTTGTGATCGATAGTATTAAATGCTGCACTAAGAACTAGTAACACTAATAGAGAGATACAACCACGATCGGATGATAAGAGCAAATCATTTTTAACTCTAATGAAATCCTGACTGGAAATCCTTGCAGATACCTATTTTTCTAAGAAGGAACATATTTGTGAAGATACTGCCTTTTCTAGTATTTTTGACAGAAAAGGGAGATTTGAGATCAGTCTGTAGTTAACTAATCCTCTAGGATCAAATTGTTGTTGTTTTTTTGTTGTTTTTTTAAATGATAGGCTTAATAACAGCCAGATTGAAAGTTTTTGGGACATATCCAAATAACAATGATGAATTAATAATTTTAAGAAGAGGATCTATGACTTCTGGAAGCATCTCTTTCAGTAGCTTAGTCTGTATAGGGTGGGCAACTAGTCCTGGAGGGCATGCCCACAGTTTAGTAACCCTAATCAAACACACCTGAACCAGAAAGTCTTTAGGATTAGTAGAAAGTTATAGGCAAGTGAGTTTTTATCAGGGATGGAGATAAACTCTGCAGGACACTGGCCCTCCAGGACCGGAGTTGCCCATCCCTGCTGTATAGGGTCTAACATACAGTGCATCCGGAAAGTATTCACAGCGCTTTTCCACATTTTATGTTACAGCCTTATTCCAAAATGGATTAAATTCATTATTTTCCTCAAAATTCTACAAGGGTCTCTTGTAGGACCTCTCAAGCTCCATCAGGTTAGATGGGGAGTGTTGTTGCACAGCCATTTTCAGATCTCTCCAGAGATGTTCATTCGGGTTCAAGTCTAGGCTCTGGCTGGGCCACTCAAGAACATTTACAGAGTTGTCCCGTAGCCACTCCTTTGTTATCTTGGCTGTGTGCTTAGGGTCATTGTCTTGTTGGAAGATGAACCTTTGCCCCAGTCTGAGGTCCAGAGTGTTCTGGAGCAGGTTTTCATCAAGGATGTCTCTGTACATTGCTGCATTCATCTTTCCCTCGATTCTGACTAGTCTCCCAGTTCCTGCTGCTGAAAACCATCCCCACAGCATGATGCTGCCACCACCATGCTTCACTGTAGGAATGGTATTGGCCAGGTGATGAGCGGTGTCTGGTTTCCTCCAGACAAGATGCTTGCTATTCAGGCCAAAGAGTTTGTTTGTTTATTGTTTCTCATTGTCTGAGAGTCTTTCAGGTGCCTTTTGGCAAACTCCAGGTGGGCTGTCACTGAGCACTGCCTTTTACTGAGGAGTGGCTTCCATCTGGCCACTCTACCATACAGACCTGATTGGTGGAGTGCTGCAGAGATGGTTGTTTTTCTGGAAGTTTTTCCTCTCTCCACAGAGAAATGCCGGAGCTCTGTCAGAGTGACCATGTGGTTCTTGGTCACCTCCCTGACTAAGGCTTTTCTCCCCTGATCGCTCAGTTTCAATCCTGATACAATCCTGTCTCAGAGGTCTACAGACAATTCCTTGGAGTTCATGGCTTGGTTTGTGCTCTGACATGCACTGTTAACTGTGGGACCTTGTATAGACAGGTGTGTGCCTTTCCAAATCATGTCCAATCAACTAAATTTACCACAGGGGGACTCCACTCAAGTTGTAGAAACATCTCAAGGATTATCGGTGGAAACAGGATGCACCTGAGCTCAATTTTGAGTGTCATGGCAAAGGCTGTGAATACTTATGTACATATGTTTTTTTTTTTTGTTTTTTTTTTTTAAATTTAAAAAGATTTCAAGCAAACTTCTTTCACATTGTCATTGGGGTATTGTTTTTAGAATTTTGAGGAAAATAATGAATTTAATCCATTTTGGAAGATGACAAAATGTGGAAAAAGTGAAGCACTGTGAATACTTTCCGTATGCACTGTACATGCTTTTATTTTGATGATTTAACAAGTTTAGACAATTCTTCCTCACCCATAGCAAAAAATGATCAGAATTGTTCCTCAGGCAATCTACAGTGCACTGTCTTATGCAATACTGTAGCAGATGGTTATAATAATAGTATCAATCTTGAATGTAAAGAAATTCATAGTCATTGCTGCTGTGGTGTTGGGAGTGTAACTGTTTCCCATTAATTTAGCCATTGTATCTATATACCAAGGGTTGTCTTTAGTGGAAATATAGGAAAACTGAATAAAGGAGTTTTTTTCTGATGTAGGGTGTGTGTGTGTGTGTGTGTGTGTGTGTGTGTAAGTAGTGTAACTGGGTCTGGGAGTGGAAATATATGAATAAAGGAGCATGGAGGGAAGTACAACAGACATAACCAGAGAAAAAAAAATGCATAAAATAAATAAATAAATAAATAAAATAAAGAAAAAATTGAATGGCAATAATAATGATGATGATAATAATTAGCCTGGGTGCCAGCCCGAACCCCGCCCACAACATTTTTTGGACGGGAAGTTCGGTCTGGACTCGATCCATTGTGGAGTAATTATGCTCGGCTCCCAGAAGGCCGAGCCAATCAAATTGCCAGGGCGGGCTTTAATCGATGATGGACAGGCTATCTGCGGTTACGTAACCACCTACGTCATCAAAGAGCGCTTGGGTTGAATTGGTTTTCACCAACGATGACTGCAGCTGGAGAAGTAAGATGTTTAGATTCCGCTATCACGTCTGTAATAAAAGAAATCGACAGCGCATTAATTTTAAAAGACGAACAAAGAACCGCAATCAAGGCATTTGTCGATGGGAAAGATGTGTTTGCCGTCCTTCCAACGGGATTCGGCAAAAGTTGAAGTACAAGTTCAACATACGTCACTTACTGCGTTGCTCTGATTGGTTGTAGGTCTATCCAATTGAGTGCAGAGTTTTTTTTTTTTACTGGTTCGGTTAAGACATGCCCCATAATTCAAGAGCAATGGAGCAGTATCAGACTCACATTCTGCCTAGAATATGAGTATGACGAAGTCAGGCTAGATAATAATAGTATTAATCACACAAAACAACTGGAGAATGGAGGATGAGGAGGGTGACAATAGCAATAATAAAAATGACTGCAGTCATTTTGCATTGTCATTCCTAGTGTTATGTCTAGACCAGAATTGGTTAAGCGAAGGAAATATTAAAGCAGCAACAGAGCCAACTTGATCAGCTTACCCAAAATTGTACATTATTTCAGGGTAAGCGTAATTGGACAATTAGATAATTGCAGGCAATGGCCAGAATCCTGGCCACTATGCCAGGGACTGTGATTATCATCCTCTGGTGCTCCAGCCATATGGCACCAACAATTATGCCACAGTCCAAATTACTGATATTACATTCTTTTCCCCATTCTGATGGTTGATGTCAACATAACTGAAGCTCCTCACCCATATCTGCATGATTTTATGCAATGTTCTAATGCCACATGATTGGCTGATTAGATCAGTGGTTCCCAAAGTGGGGGTCAGGACCCCCCGGGGGTAGGGAGGCATCGAAGGAGGGGTTCGCGAGGTGATTTCCAGAAATCCAAAAAAAAATTTTTTTAATGATTAGAAATAGCAGATTTTATCAATAATTGTAACAAAAAAGCCATCAACTGTTCGATTTTCCTTCCTCTCGACCGTGACTCCTGAGATGATTACGACAGATTATCGACATATTAGCAACAGCATAATTTGCAGTAGGTCAATTTACAGCACCATGTTAAACATTCAGACATGTGCACGTAGGTAATTCTTTGGGCTTTAAGCTTTGGATATTATTTTTGTCGAAATGAAAAGTTGGTTAATATCGACCAAAGACAATGCAGTTAGGCCAGTGGAAGGGAGCGGAGAAGCACTACCGTCATGCCTTTGCAGTACATAATATGCAGCACACACTATTGTGCTTTCACATATGCCGCGTTTGCAGTGCGCAACTGATCCATTGTGTATATCACAAACACAACATTTACTTATTTTTATTTCAAATCCAAAAGTTGTTACTGAACATGGCGTTTCAGCATTGCGATTCTCTTTGTATACACTGTATTTCATAGATCTCACGTTTAAACGCACTACATTTAAATGTTTTATTCAATTCATTACTTTATATAAAGTAATACTTTTGATTTATAGTTGCTCACGCAAGGGGCAAAACATTTAAACATAAGCTTTATGTTAAAATCACAAACATTTTAAAGTAAAACTTAAAATAGACAACAACTTGTCTTTTCTTTCCTTTTAAATCTTTTCACAAGAAATCCCTCAGGTCTAAAAGAACTTTGTCTTTCCACTGTCACGAAGAGACGAGTTCTATGTCTCCTTGTTCACCTAAATACCAGGTAATGTGCCCATTTCCTTGCTTTAACCAAGGCAAAAAAGCCATGTTGACTATGTAACAGAGACATTAAATTATATCCATCTATGGTGAAATTACTAGTTTTTCGTGTCAATACATGTTTATTTTTATCCGAACTGTGTGCTGTCGTTTTAATTCAGTGCAGTGCAGCGCAGCAAAAATAGACTGTGCGTAATGATCGCTGCACGGTGCGCTTGTGGAACGCACTGCCGGACTGCATTCGTGTGCAGTGTGAACACACTAATCCGTTAATATGGGCATGGAAAAAAAATACGCACCGCAAAAAGAGTAGGCCTGTGTGTGAAACAGGCGTTAGTGCGTGTGCGCTATTGCTCACAACGTTTGTATACTTTAACCACCTTCTAAGATAGTGGGGGTCACGAGTCACTGGCTTCCTTATTTTGGTCGTCATGGGCTGAAAAGTTTGGGAACCCCTGGATTAGATAATCACAATAATAAGTAGGTGTACTAAAAGTGTTTCTGATGAATTGCTCATTGAGTGTAAGATACCAATGCTCAATAAATAATTATATTTAAAGCGGCAGTCCGTAACTTTCTTTTGGTTAAATATGATCCAAAATCAATTTTTGAGCAAGTACATAACCAGCCAGTGTTCAAAACTATCTCATTATCTTAGCTCGATTCACAATGGTAAGCTTGTAATAATGTTTTATAATAAGAGCGACATGGTGGATTTCCTCTGGAAATTCGAGCATGCAGCAGATCGTCTTTGCGTCATTACGTCACGTCCGTAAACAGGAAGGAAGGAGTCCAGGCTAGTCTGTTTTATCTTGTGAGGACGCAGCTGGTAGCGGATCATTTAAAGCCTTTTCTCACAGCAGCTGAAATAATTAAACTTATCATTTTGATGGCGGATTGTAATCCACAAATGTCCAAATGACAATCATCAGTGACAACTGGAGATTCACTCGTAGTCAAAAAGCAAAAGACTTTGGACTGTTGAGTGGCTACAGAAATTGAAATCTACAGGTAACGCTAATATACACTAAATACACATAATCACGCAATGCTGATGTTGTTAACATTAACAATTTGAGAACAATATAACAGTAATAATAATTTGCACGGTTTGGCGTGATACGAGCTAAGTGATCGTTAGATTTAATCATCATTGGCAGCATGATTTATTGTAGGCCTGATGCTTTTTTCCTCAGTTGGTCAGAACAAAAGTGGCAGACATGTTACTTACTTCTTCAGCTGATATTTTCCAGTGAAAATTCTTATATTGGTCATACTTTCAAGACGTAGAATCTGTGATTCTGAAGTACAGTATCCACACATTTGCGGTGACTGACAGCAAACATTAGATTCATCTGCGCTGACGAGCTGTGTCGAGGCACAACGCACGTTCCGCATATGACCGCAATTGCAGGTTTCAAACAGAGATGGCGACAGAGAGGAAAAACCGCTGACTGCAGCTTTAATAACAATATTAATAATCACAATAAGCATTTATTCCACTACATAATTTACAATAGCCCTCAAAAGTTTTTGTACACCTTAGTGACACTTAAAATGTCATTGCATTAGATAAAATATTAAACAAAATGTCATGTATGCTTCATGATGCTAGATCCTATCTGAGTTTTTAGAGTTAAGAGTTTTCTGGTGTGTAAATTAGTCCATCACTATGAACAATGTTTTACAACCATAAAATGCCACAGTAATTTTTGATCTAGAGTTTTATATATATATATTATGTTTTGACTTTTAAGTGTGACTTACTTAAGTGTCCAAATAGTTTTTAAGGCCACTGTAAGTCATTGGCCTAATTTTATTAGTTGTAGCCCTAAAACATTAGAATTCAACTGATTTGTCACAGTATTTTAACAGCATCAAATGTTGCTTATCCAATCAAATGTCAGAAGTGCATAAAAATGGCTTTGCATTAAAAGTTGTCCAGGCTGATGAAGTTAGGTCGTAGACTTGCTAGATAACAGTCGTGAAAAAAAAGTGTGTATGGATAATCTTCAGGAAACACATGAATCAGTCAGATAACATGAGTTAAACATTGACTGAGATGACTGTGTGACTGTGTTTCTCAGCGGAAAGAGAGAAAGTTTCACATAAACTACCAGATTACGGTCCAAAAAATCTTTTTCTTAATTGGTAGCTATGTCTTGTCCTTAAATATCATTAAAAAAAATCTTTTTTATTTTTTTTTGAGAAAGATCTTAAATACAAGTGCATTTTGTATTGCGGCACTGTCAGTTTTTTGCACTTATTTTATTTGAAACCCAAGCATTAATATTTATTTATAATGTGTTATTTTTTCTCCTTTAAAAAGTGTCTCCATATAATGTTGTTATGCATATTTTGTTTTGGGGCAAATATTGCAAAAATGCTGCAACAAAGGGTTTTCAGCGTACTAAAAGTTATAACAAAACTGACTTTTTTTGAGAAGCCTAAAAGAAAACTTGTGTCCATCTCTGACACACTCTACAGTATCATCATCCTTGGGTACTGTAATATGTTCTACAGCATTAGCTTGACCTTATTTATTTATTTTGGCTTTCCAGTGGAAAGTCTTCTAGAAGGCTGAAACGTGTATGTTTATCTCAGAGCAGCCCTCCTATTTCCCCTGTTCCTGTTTCATTAGGCTATGCTTAAAGACATTTAGAATGTTACCAAAATCATCCAGACCAAACTGTTGTATCCCTAATATGTAATTACCATTTAAGAACTTCAAACATCAGTTGGGCTTGAAGGGCTAGAGAAACTGCTTAAGAGGAGTTTTTTTGCAGTATTTAACAGTGACATAAAACACAGTTGGCTAGAGTGATTATTGGCTCTTTATTCCTGTTCGTGTGAAACTCAGCTTGATAATCTTAGCTACAATCCCATATGTTTTCCTTATGCAGTCTGACACAACTCTAAAGCATTTTCTAAGAAAAAGGAAGGAAATCTCAAACTGTAATTCTTAGAATTGAGTGTTTGTTTAACAAACATAGGCCAACAAACACTTCAGTCCTTTCTGAAATGTCTATAACACTGAAAAGTTTATAAAACATGGGAAAAGTGCACTCTGAATTCAATTAATTTACTTGATTGAATTTTTGTTTTTCTCTGCAGGGAAGATATTTAAGTCTGTGCCAGGAAAACTAATGAAAGAGGTAGGAATTTGGATTTTATTTTCTTTGTTTTTCCACTTTAAAGCACAATGAAATCAAAACTTACCATGTTTACTTTTATTTGTGCACAATTTCTAGTCTTATTATGAACAATTAATCACTTCACATTATTCCAAATGTAATGGTGACCAGCTGGTTTTTAGCAGTCTTTGTTTGTGTGCACATGCCGACCATCGATGGGTTGAGCCCTGCACAGGGTGGGCAGAACAGAAGTGGTACACAAGAAACACATAATAAACGTTATATTGCAACTTTATTAAAAAAAAATGATAATGAACTTTATTGACAATGTCGTAACGTCTCCACATTGCTCTGAAACAACTTTTTTGTCTGACTTTAATTCGTACTTGGGTCATGTTATTGGTAATTGGACATGGACAACTTTTGTTTCAAATGTAAGGAAATCATTCCCATTTGATGAATCCAAATGTAGTGTTTACATGACCGCTAAATAAAGTGATCGCATTGATGTGTGTTTTTATGTCACAAGGTTCAAATAGGACCTTTTGACATGCGCTCAGTGCACATACTGTTAGCACATACTAACTATCCTCCTACCGTTTCTACTCAGTTTTAAAAAGCAAATATTTATCTATTTTGGGTCCTAATTAGGAGAAGACAAGCACATGAAGCTTTTATTTATCATGCTGCATATATTTATCAAGCAGTAAAATGCCCCGTCCCATGGCCAAAACAAGCCATCTATGGAGTCCCATGCAAGGACCTGTGGGAACAGCGTTGTCCACCACTTCATAGAGCATGAGTGGAAGAACTTAAGATTCGCACGACAGTCATTTATGACACTATATTCAATAACAACAGCTCGTTCTGTGGGTCATACATCGTTACGCCATTTCTACTGTATGTCATTACATTTTACAGTTTCAGTTTTCAATCTGATCCAGTGTTTACATGTCCTATCGAACGGATTAGAAAAGGTTTAAACCACCCCTTACAATCAAAATGAAATTTCAGTCGGATTTGGCAGTTCATTCCGATTGACATGGTTACATGTCCCTTTTTTGTTCCGACTGTGCTACTAGTCCAGTTACAGTTAGATTATTAGGGTCCATGTAAACTCAGCTTTAGACTACTGTTGAGGGAAATATGGCCTTGCCAGTCAAAAATCTTGCCAATAGTTAACTCAAAAATGTAATGCCACTTAACTTCAATAATAACTAATTACAATTGGGATACATGGAGATGTTCTGAATTGTAAAATTGGACTTCAGCCTCCATGTCACTGTCAAAAGCCTCCTCAGAAGTGTGTGCCAGTGGTGCAGTTGACTAACTGATTGAATGTTCATATTTAGTTGGGTACTGCTAGTAACATTTGACACACATTATTTTTATCATGGGAGTTGCCGCCCTGAAATTCTAAATGTGGGGTGGTGAATCAGTGTTGTACTGACAGTAACTGACAAAATTTCCTTCCTTTCAGGAATGCTGTCTAGCTTGTCTTTTATGTTACCATTGTCAAAATTTAAGAAGGCATAGAATGTTTTTATGACTTTATGATGTCTATTTTCGCTGATTTTTCTAGAAAGGGCAAAACTTGGAGCCATTTATCCAGTCTTTCTTCACTTCCTGTGAATCCCCTAAACCCAAACCCAGCAGACCTGAGCTCACCATCCTCAGCCCCACTGCAGAAAATAATAAAAAGGTATGCTTGCTACTCAAAAAGAAACACCTTTCCATAACCCCTTAGGTACTATTAAGTATTCAATATGTGGATTAATGTTTCTGGAAAAAAGTTATATTTGTAAACCAAAGAATGTTTTTCAACTGAGAATTTGATATGGACAAAATACTTTTCTGGTTGCTTTATTGCTATAAAAATACATTTCAACTCATTGTAGCACATGTAAACTCTACAAAAATCTGAACACAGCTGCTTAAAAACCCAGTTTTTCATAATTATATGTGCTTTTAATAGAAGATCACGAAAGAGTTGAAACTTGAAAAATACTTCTTTACAGCAAGGAAAGGCACAATTTGACTCAATTAACATTACTTTTTACATTACTGCAGTAAAATTCGTAATTAAAGTTTGTTAATCTTCGGAACACAAATTAAGATATTTTAGTTGAAATCCGATGGCTCCGTGAGGCCTCCATAGGGAGCAATGACATTTCCTCTCTCAAGATCCATAAAGGTACTAAAAACATATTTAAATCAGTTCATGTGAGTACAGTGGTTCAATATTAATATTATAAAGCCACGAGAATATTTTTGGTGCGCCAAAAAAGTGATGGCCGATTTCAAAACAATGCTTCAGGAAGCATCGGAGCACAATGAATCAGTGTATCGAATCTGCTGTTCGGAGCGCCAAAGTCACGTGATTTCAGCCTTTGGCAGTTTGACACGCAATCCGAATCATGATTTTATACACTGATTCATTATGCTCCAAAGCTTATGCAATGTTTTGAAATCGGCCATCACTAAATAAGTCGTTATTTTGGTTGTTTTGGTGCACCAAAAATATTCACGTCGCTTTATAATATTAACATTGAACCACTGTACTCACATGAACTGATTTAAATATGTTTTTAGTACATTAATGGATCTTGAGAGAGGAAGAGTCATTGCTCCCTATGCAGGCCTCACTGAGCCATCGGATTTCAACTAAAATATCTTAATTTGTGTTCCGAAGATTAACGAAGGTCTTACGGGTGTGGAACGACTTGAGGGCAAGTAATAAATGACAGAATTTTCATTTTTGGGTGAACTAACTCTTTAATTTTGGTCATTAGTTTTTTCTAAGTATTGATAATATTTGTACTAGCCTTATAACTGATAAGAGCAAAATGTTTTCAATTTTTTACATTTTTGAAATATTACAATTCTATAATATCTGAAAGTGAAGTTGAAATATTATTTGGGCTAAACCTTGGTTTGTATAGTTCACTGGTACACTTTCATTGAAAGACACACTAATCTTCAGTAAACAAGGAATAGTCTTGGTGTAACATCTGGTGAACTCAAAAACAAAGGGAGAGAGCTGGATCCACATGCAAAATAGTTTAATAATAAAAATAAACAAACATTACCACAACAGAGACCAGAGAACCAGAGAACCATGGAACAGGGAACAGAATGAGAAGCATCAGACATACATCTATGTAGGACAAGACCGGAATCGTGACACTTGGACATCCATTTACTGTTCACAAATCATTTTAAAATTAATAAATTAAATAAAACTTCTCCCCATGTCATTTTAGCTGTTCAATGAGCTGTTCAGAAACAATGCCAATCTGCCTGAAGGCCTGGAGAGAAAACACAACCAGAACTACTTCATGGAGCTGATGGAGGTTGATGGAGTATATGACTATATGATGTACATAGGTGAGTGTAATTCAAACAAACTTGAGTATTATTCATCCTAACAATTAAAAAAAACCTTTTATATTGTGTAAAACATATGGAGAGCAAATACAGAAGGTATGCACATCAAATCAAAAATGCTTATTAAAGGGATAGTTCACCAACAATTGAACATGTATTAACCTGCTTGATGTAATTTATTTATTTATTTATTTTTTTTAGATAGAACACGAAAGTAACAGTTCATAGTGACCATGTTTGGACCATGAAAGTGTATTAACAGTAGTACATACAGCTTTTCTACAAGTCTCCTGAAGTCACATGAAAGCTTTGTGCGAAAACAGATTCAAGATGGCATTGATTAATCACATACGTACAGTATGTAGAAACCAAATGAGACGTGACACTTTTTTAAAAGGGTCATGACATGAGAAATGAAATTTGCCTTGATCTTTTGTCATATAAGAGGTCTTTGTACCATTAATGTCCTCCTCATTATAAACAAAGCATTTATTTAATCAAGCTCCAAAAACAGCTTGTTTTGGATATTGATGGATTTGTGACGTCACACACTCACGTCACACAAATATATTTGCATATGCCTGCCTCCAGAGCAAGACAGCCCAATGAGGGTTGAAAATAATTTTCCACACAAAATAATACATTTTCCACATCTCAAGGAACATATTAAAATAATAAAAAAAATCCATGTCTTGACCTCTTTAATTCTTTACGCACTGAGGGACAAGTCAAAGTTGTTTTCTCTGGTAATCAACATATGTCGCAGTTGTTAGTGAAGAATTTTATGCTGTTGTTTTTTGACACAGGTCGTGTGGTGTTCCGCATGCCTGATTGGCTGCATCATTTTCTGAGTGGAGGTCGTATTCTCTTGAAGAGGACTCTAGAGGCATATGTAGGGCATTATTTCCAGTCCAAATTAGAGCAGATCATGCAAGAGCATCGCCTCGTCTCCCTCATCACTCTGTTGCGAGGTTTGTGTGCTCAAGTCCACCTTTATAAACGCATTACTTCAAGTATTTTAATATATACTCTACTGTAATACCTGTACCCCCCTCCCCATTATGTAAATTCCATCAGAAGGTAAGTGAGATACTGACATAGCAAATTACATCAATATTTGCACTTTGCATGCATGTTCATGACCCTAAATGAGGAGAATTTAAAGAAGTACAATTGCACTTATTGTGTTCATGTTCAGAACGGCATCTCAAAACACTTAAGCGCTTTGTGAACATAAGATATGCAAACTTCATCTCTCATTTGGATGAAGAAAGCCAGTGCTTACTAATAAGGTTTTGATGGATTACACTTGTAATGAAGGTAAAGACTATTACAGTGACATACAGGAGTCGTACATTAGGCATGTGTACAAACAAACCATGTATGTGCGCTCTCGGCTTACTGATCGCTATAACATTGTATTTTTGCATTAACACAGTTAAAGGTGCTGTATGTAAGTTTTTCACTTTACTAAAGCATAAAAATACCATAATACTGTATGTTTGCAGATATTTAGAAAACATGCCACATTCACATACTTGTTTCTCTAAAAAACAATGCTACAGCCAGTTATTAGAAAACAATGCTAAAGCCAGTTATTTTACTTTGAAATGTGCATTCCGTGTCAGAATGTCTGTTTTTGTTTTGGGCTGTGCGATACCGCTCGTTGCCAGTTCACCCAGTAGTATTTCGACACCCCAGGTTGCCAGATGCCTGAAAACACAGCATATTGCTGCCATGGAAGCCAAAAAACAAACTGGATCTGAGTTCGCAAATTCCACCCAACCTAAAAAGCCTCGGCATCTATCTAAAAATCTCTATGAAATATTAAAATGTGGATAAATCAGCTCATCAACTTAGTGTGTAAGTCTTCTCAGCTTTCATTGTCAATCGCGCTCGTTCCTGTTGCGTGTCCTCAAGCTGGCAACCCGTGTGAGCGTTGAGTCTGAGGAGGAGTGGGCGGAGAAACAATGATCTCCAATATTTTGAATTTGGACTGCAGTACCTATTTCAACCACTAGCTGTCAATCCCATAGACATAATAAATACATGTATTTATTATGTCTATGGTCAATCCTACATACCGCACCTTTAATGCATAGTATTTATATTTTATATAGTTTCAATATTTGCATAGTTTTCACAATTAATGTACTGTGTGGGTTTTATAACGGATGCTCGCCAAAGAAGCGTATTTTGGAGAAAGTTTGTGAGGATCAGTGGTGTTTAAGTACACATGTGCATCAGACACTCCAAACATAGACACGATTGCTTGTTCTGACCATAGACTGTTTAAAAGGTTCTTTGACAGAGAAACTTTTCACTAATGATCGCTGACTTTCGGCTTCAGATCGCTGAGTTTCCACACATTCAGAATGTTTTTATTTTTTCATTTGTATTTTGTTTAATAATTTGGAATGAATATGTATAGTAGCTATGTGCAGTCCTTTGGCATCTCCCTGTGCTATGGTAGGTTGATGTTTGCTTATTTGTTTAAAGGTGCTCTAAATGATCCTGGGTGGATGTAACTTCCTATTGACGTTCGAAGTGTTGTCAAACAAAACAGAGGCTAGCAAGACCCTCCCTCCTCCTCCTCCTCCTCCTCCCCCTCCCCTCCATGCTTCCTGAAACAGTCATGAACGCGCATTTAAAATCATTCTTGTCGGTTATTGGCTGGAGCATGTTTATTATGATTTGTGGTCCAGAGCAACAAACTGCACCAGTTTGTTTTTATTGCCGTTTTCGGAGCTTGTGGCGACTACAGAGACTGTGTTTTTTTTACAGTGTGTTCAGGGGACAGGCAGCTAGCAGATAGTGAGGAGATGTTTGCTGTATGTGACAAAAAATGTTTTGGCCTAAAAATGCGTGACATCATTTAGAGCACCTTTAACTTACTGTATAACTGAGAAGAGTAATTACTTTTAAGTAATTAATTCTTTTACATTTTTTCAAAGTTTGTTTGCAAAAAAGAACACTGAAGGTTTAAATCTATTTTTTTGTTTTAAAAATAATAACATCGGAGTTGAAAACTAATAACACTGGAATTCAGATGTTTTTGTAAATAAAAAAAGTTGGGGACTTGCAGTATTGATTTGGAGAGAATTTTTTACCAAATCTTGGAGAGATTTGGTAAAAAAGGTTGAGAATCACTGGTTTAAACTTCAAATGTATCATTTTTGTGAGCGCACACATCTGAAGCACAAAAACAGAAAGTTGGCTGTCAGACAGCACATCTGGTGAGTATTAAACTAACTTCTATTTCACGTTTTAAAGAGTCATGAAACCCCAAAACAGATATGTATAGGCTGCACATCATTGAAAACACTAAAGGTGCTCATTAATGTTATTCATAAGTGAAAAATAGTTATTTTTGCATTTTTCAGAGCGATTTCTGTCTTCCGGTTTGAAAAGCTGAGTCGGAGCAACGTCACAAAATCTGACGTAATCGTGTGCTTTTGGCCCAAGTATGGGCATGGTCGAATATGCTGATGTAGACCGTTTCGAGCGATTCTCGACATATATTCATGACATAAAGCTCATTTAATCCAATCACTGTGCTGTAGTATGCATAAGATTATAATTGCGGTATTATGCATGGGGAAGTATCACTTCTCTCGCCTTGGTCTCTTGTCATTCAGAGACATATCGTTGGTGTTCGTTTCCTCAGTGCTACAACGCAATGTGTTTTCCTGAGACGCGACCAGAGCAGAGGTTTGTGTGCATGTGGATTGTTTTGCTGTAATCTACCAGCACAAATGGAAAATATGTTCGCATGAGATCGCATTACAGCAGATAATTCAAAAGTGCGGCTCATTCACCTCTGCCTGCTCTAAACACGCAAGCCGTAGGCTATGTTTCCCTCAGCACGTGTTGTTTGTATTTTGCTCGCGATGCGGTCAGAACTGGAGTTTTAATACGAACGTGTGAAAAATACGACTTGTTATGCTATATACACGGAGCGCCACATATGATCGGTTTCAGCGCGGAGCTTCGCGTTGTGTTTAACAACACTAGCCACGTGTCACATAGCTCATACAGAATAAAGTATCTGTGTTTAAAGTTTTTATTTCACACATTTTTTTGCACCAAACATTAACCAGCACGGTGTTTGCACACATATTTCATCAAGTCTTCTTCAAATTAATTATATGTGCAAACTGGACACTGATACAGTGGTGTAGCCTATCTGACCGCGACGACACAATTATTCTAATAGACAAAAGACTTTTGATTTTGAGACTGCAGTGCTCGTAAACGTAATCAAAAGTAGCCTATTATTAGCCCTATTAAATATTCTTTCACATTTCTCCTTTGTGCTTGGGAGTTTGTTGTCATTTTTCTCCGTGTTCATATATTAATATTCATTATTCTGTATAATGAGTGTGTTCTATGTCTGTGCTTTATTGGTTGTTCTCTCCCCTCTTCCCTCCCTCTACACTCCCACTTTTCCAGAGCTTTACACGCCCATTTAACAGACTTTTTTGAGCTTTGAGGTATGAACGACCAGGGTAAAACAGGGGGGTTTCATGACCCTTTAATGTGCGTAAACCAAATCCACACAAGGTTATGTCAAAAGCACACAGTGTCCACATAAACAGTCGGTTATGTCTGTGAACGTAAACAGCAGGGACAGAAAACGCATGTGTATATCAGATCTGTGGCGCATTCCCTTCAAAAATAAAACTAATCCACTGTGTCTTCAGTGGCTCAGATGTTGGAAGTAAATGACTGAGTAAAGACTGTTATGTTCACTCTTACATCTAACAACAAAGAAACACAATCATTTATGAGACATTCTTGTCACTACAGCTGCTCCGGCGTCGAGACAATGGCGGACTGTTTGCAACTCGCTCATGTGGAAACTATGCTAATACAGCAGTGTCCGTCAACAGTCATGGGCGGGGCCTGTACAAAGTGATGTCACTTTGTACAGAATCTTCAAACAGCTTGTTCTTACATAAGTCTCTGAGCATGTGACGATTTCTTGATTTTAAAATAATGAGTAACGATATGTTTTATGAAATGTAGTGGAGTAAAAAGTAAGATCTTATGCTTTGGAATGTAGTAAAGTAAAAGTTGCTCAAAATAAAAATACTCGAGTAAAGTACAGATAGTTGAAAAATGTACTTAAGTGCAGTAACGAAGTAAAAATATTTAGTTACTGTCCTCTACTGGTTCAAACACCATGTAAAAGTGAATTTTAGTAGGTAGCATAATAGGTCCCCTTTGATATAAAGTGGGACTAAAATTTTTAAAGAAAAACATCATAGGTTAACCAGTAATTCCCACAAATCAGAAATCAGAAGGGGTCAAACTTGACCCACAACAAAATATAAGGGATAAATGCTTCAGGCAGCTCCATATCCCAAACTGCAACTCGACTGTGACATCACAGCAGAGTGTGCTTAACCTACCCTAACACAGCTGCAGGAATACTTGTTACTGTTTTATTTCAGTGTATTGATACTGTTTATTTTGTGTACGTTTTCTCCAACAACTCAAGCATACTGAATAGGCTTGTAGAAAGGTGCATAAAACAAAATCATAAGGGAAAAAATTTAAATAACAAATCCACTCCATAGTGGATTGACACTTTAAATTTAGGGTGTTCCATTTAAAACCCATTGCACTGCGTTCTGCCAGTAATGGGCAATTGCACAACATAAGCAATCATCATCAAATATCTTGTTCTCTTTGTAAGGGTGACCGACTGCCAACTAATGTATATATTTTGACTTTTGAGGAATTCTGCCAATTGATGGTCAACCCTTTCTAATAGGCAAATGAAATATTATAACATGGACAATCAGCATTCCCCAGAGACAAGAAGCCTTCATGTGATACACCTTTAAATGATGGTCTTATTCATTCCACAGCCACCTGTTGTCTAGTGGAAAAATACCAGCAAAATAATCTTAGTGGCCAAGATAACTTCTCAGATACATTTGACCCTTGTATTCACAGTCACATAGGCCATGAGGCCTCAAAACACTTCAGGCTTTTATAGTAAGCAAACTAATTCTGTAATTATTTTCTATAGGATAGATAAAAGATTTCGTCAGTGTACCTCCAGAACCAGTTAGTTATTGTACTCTTTATGGGTAGATTTGTGTATTTCAAGTCATCAGATTATCAATACTGCATCCTCTGCAGATGCTGTTTTCTGTGAGAACACAGAGGAACGCTCTCCTGAGGACAAACAGAGACGAGCCAAGAAGACCTTTGAGGAGATGATGAACTACCTACCAGGTACCTCATAACAGCTGCAGTTATCGATTGTTTGTGACATGCCTTGTTTTAAAGTGGAAAAGGTCTGTAAAGTTTCAAAGAACAGTCATGCCAAAGGGAGTTATTTTATCTGTTTCTGATCTCCCTGAAATGCCGCCATTGTAGTCTTGAGTTTTCGCACCCAAGGCATATGTAAACTAAGGGGGCAAGGCCTGGTTGAGTTAGTAAGTAGTGTCCTGAAAGTTGCGGTTATGGTAAGGTGTGTGACCTTTCCGAGACACACTTGAAGTAGTTGACCAATCGCAACACACAGGTCCAGCTGACCAGTCAGAGCGCTTTTCAAAAGGACGGCTTCATAGAGACAGGAACTAAACAGGGGTGTGTTTCCCGTACAACAGTGTAACTTATTAACTACCATAGCATAATGCATCCTTGGAGAAACTATTAATTAGTCACGACTGTTTCCCGAAACTGTAGTAACATGATTGCACCTCTGACAATTGAAACCACATTGGTTCAACAATATAGAACTGTCGTTAATGACGTCATGTGCAGGTGGAGTAATAACATCTGCTAATTAATCTTTTGGAAATCTCTGAGATGCTGCTGTAATGGTCATGCCAGATAATAACTTCATCCCTGTTTTTTGCTTTATTTGATGTTTGATTCATTACAGTTTCCCTCATACGTCATATTCTGGAGCTCCTTTTTATGCACGTGCACACTTTTTAAAAATGCCACTGATTGTTGACACGCTAAAATATATAGATTAAAATGTATATATATTTAAATAGAAACTATGCTTCTAAGCACAGCTCGAGAGCTGTAGTTTCAACCATGTAAGTTTGCGGTGCTGTTTACGAACGTTCATTGGAACTATGGTTTCAGGAAATGCCAAATCATTCAACTATGCTGGTAACAATGGAACTTGTGATCATAGTTAATGAGGCTTTTAGGAAACACACCGCAGTGCGTTACTGACAGACAAAGAGAGGAGAAGGAAGGTGCTGCAACAATGTCAAATATATTAAAAATGTGTTTTTTGAACATTCAATGAAAATTCTATTCTATTCTAGTAGAGCCCAAAAACAAAATAAAGACTTTGTAAGGGGGCTGGACCTCCATATTGAGATGCAGCATGTTGTGTTGGGTTGTGTTTTCATTTAAAGTGTTTTTGTATCAGTGATAAATACAAATAACAAAATGCATCTAACCATATAATTTATTTAGGATTGTCAACATTTAAAAGGGAGGAGAAAACATAAATATGCAAATATTGATATGATAAAAATATTGATTAATCAGCATATCATGCAGTTTTGTCATGTTGATAAAGTGATAGATGAACATTCCTAACTGATGTGTGGTGTTTCTCAGATCTAATTGGGAAATGTATTGGTGAGGAAGCAAAGTATGAGGGCATCAAGATGCTTTTCAATGCCATTCAGCAGCCACTGCTAAACAAACAGGTACACACTGTTAAATGTTTATCTAATGTACTGATGTCATTTCCTCAAATGCTCCTACTTTTTGCTAATTCTGCTGTTTCTCTTTCATCGGTCACTACCTCTCTTTTACAAATAGATGACGTATGTGTTGCTTGACATCGCTGTCCAGGAGCTATTCCCAGAGCTTAGTAAGGTAACGCTCTTCTATACCATAGTCAGGCTCTGACAAAGAGCCACTCATGATGTTTATTAATGGAGCTTCTGCTGTTTTGTCTTTTGTAGAATCAGAAGGCAGGTCTCTCTGTCTCCACTAGGAGGATGTAAAACATTATCAGAGTCTCAACATCAACATTTTAAAGCATTTTATTGCACTACTAAAATACAATTATTTATTGACTTGTATGTCATGATTATTTCATTGAATCATTGGATCCCTGCCTTATTTTTCCACATTTGTTTAAATTGTAACAGCATTACAACATCAGGAGTTTGGATTAAGAAATCAACTTCTTTCAACCCACATAATGTCATTATCAATACGAGAAAATCCATCAGACCATTTTAAACCATTTTTACATTCTAGATTGTACCCCTAAGACATTAAAAAAGACACAAAATACAGAAACAAGTAAAAAACATTCAAAAATATAACTGAGACATTTCATAGTGTCATACAGTTAAGAAAAACTGTGTGCAGAATAAAAAGGCTTTTTTGTAAATGTTCTGGCTTTGCTGTCAGTAAATAAAATTGTAATATATCCAGCTTTTTTGTCCCTAGTCATTTGTTTTAGAATGAATGATTTTTTAAAAATATGTGATCTACTCTGGTTTAAACAAATGCTTTATAGGAACGTGAATAGCAACTCAAGAAGGTGGTGATTTCTTGCCAGACAAACCACTATCTATAATCGTCACAAGTTGTGCTAATAAAATGTAATTGTCATCAAGAAACATGACAAAATAAATAACCCTACCAGAGAAGAATCTCACGAATGCCTGTATAGAAGATCTATGTATTGCTGTAAAAAGAACTTGTGTAACAAGATAAGTGACTTTCTTTTATCCTTACTAGATCACAGTGTTAACTGTCAGTTAAACTGAGCTGTTCACTTCTATGAACTTAACTAATCTTTGGGTTAAAGGTTTCTTTTTTTTCTCTGACTGTACAATTACACACAAATGGCTACATGTTGTTACATTAAAAAGTACATTAAAAATAATCTCACTGGCTATACAATCATGACCCAGAGAGCCCACACTAGCAGAATGGTGGACATGTATCCTCGATGCCCAATGCAAGAGCTGGAAAATTGAATACGTCCTTCCAAAACTGGATGAACTCTCTTTTTCTCTGAGATGTAGCTGGCAACAACTTCTATATCCAGGTTGCCTGTGGAATACAGTACATGCAGTAGTATATTGTAATACTAAGTATTTGATGAAATGCACAGTTACATTAAGTACATAATGACTTACCACTGTCATGTTTGAGTTTCTGGTATTTGATCATAGAGTATCCATCTCCTCCGTCCACTAGGTAAGAGGGCAGCACCACTTTATACACCTTCTTGGGGTTGAGTGGTTCATAACGGGGCACTCGACACTCAGTGCAGAGCACATTCACACTTTTAACACGGTTTCCAGGTGGTTTTGATAAATCATACAATAGCTGAAAACCTGCAGAGGAATTATAAGCAGTTACATTGCTTCAGCTGAATTAAAAGGATAGTTCACCCAAAAATGAAAATTTGATGTTTATCTGCTTACCCCCTTTCTTCAGTAGAACACAAATGATTTTTAACTCCAACCGTTGTGGTCTGCCAGTCGTATAATGCATGTCAATGGGAACTCCATCTATAAGAGTCAAAAAAACATGCACAGACAAATCCAAATTAAACCCTGCGGCTTTTGGCGACACATTGATGTCCTAAGACATGAAACGATCGGTTTGTGCGAGAAACCAAACAGTGCTTATATAATTTTTTACCTCTAATACACCACTATGTCCAACTGCCTTGAACATCCAGTTGGTGAGGTCTGAAAACGCGCTCTGATGCCGGAAGTGATCTCTCGCGTGTATATGTCACTGAGTGCAAGCAATAACTTCGGGCATCAGAGTGCATTCAGACCTCACACACCGGATGCTCAAGGCAGTTGGACATAGTGCTGTATTAGAGGTAAAAAATTCTATAAATACCGTTCGGTTTCTCGTACCGATCGTTTCGTGTCTTAGGACATCAATGTGTCTTCACGAGCCGCAGGGTTTGTCTGTGCATGTTTTTTTTTTACTTATAGATGGAATTCCCATTGTCATGCATATACGACTGACAGACCACAACAGTTGGAGTTTAAAATCATCATTCGTGTTCTACTGAAGAAACAAAGTCACCTACATCTTGGATGCCCTGGGGGTAAGCAGATAAACATCAAATTTTTATTTTTGGGTGAACTATCCCTTTAACGCGCAAGTCATATGGACTAGATTTATGATGTTTTTCTGTAATTTTGAGAGCTTGACACTTGACAATGATATTCCAGTACTCAAATTGAGGGGGATTATTGTTTTAAACAGTTTACAAGAAGTTCACAATGTACAGTAAGCATACCTGACACCTGTAGGAATTCTCCAGTGTTTTCTCCATATCTTCGGACTGAGTGCTCAAAGACTTCTCGCAGTGTAGATCCATTCATTTGGACCAGGTCAAATGTACCTCCAAATGGCAACACAGCGATCAGGTCCTCCATTGTGATAGAACCTTCAATAGAAACATGCATTAGGACTGTTTCAATATTATTTCTAATATGCAGTTGTGCTTAATGGTAGGGTAGGTAATTTTTGGAGAGGCTAGCAATAGCGAGCTATCTTTGAAAGAATAAGATCCCACCTTCCCTTCAGAGCTGTACGGACATTTTATGGTCCTACGCCTTCCACAGACGATATAAATACATATAAATATATTTAGACCACTTAACTTAGTTGCTATCAGGATGTGAAGAGACTTTCAACCAGCATAACAAAAATGTTTTTGAGGTAAATCACCTACCCTGCCTTGAAGATTTTAAATAACAGTACCATTTCCGTTTCGCTCATCAATAGATGATCGAATGGCTCCACTGTTCAGAATACAAGAGCTGACAAGGTTCCACTGGATTTCATCCACATATTTAATATTATTATGGACCTGAAATAATAATCATTATTTAATTTACCATTTACTTGGAATTTCTTTTTTCACTTTCCCACTGGTTCAAATTTTGCTCTTTGTCTCATTTTTTCTTAGTTTCAATATTCACTTTTGAGGCTGCTGTTAGAGGGTTTGTGGTTTTAGAGCTGGGCACTTTGGTTTTAAGAGCTTTACATTTTTATTTAACCTTTTCAGGTACAAAGATTGTTTATCTGTGTGTTTTTTTTTTTTTTTTTTTTTTTTTTTTTTGCACCTTATATTAATATTAACATCTGTTTCTGGTGATCTACAATACAGATGTTAATACCAGGTGCAAACAGATTTGCATTCCAAAAATGTAATGGTCTGTCACTGCAGTGCATACTGAAGAAAGTGTGTGTTGTTTTAGCATGTCTGGCTTTTCTGTGTTTTTTTTTTTTCCCCCTTTGATGTTATTTTATTTTAAAGCTGTATGTTACTGGCAGAGTAGTTGACTGAAGAGGTAAGTAGGCGGTCTCTACTACAAATGTGTTGAGATTTTTGGGTTATCACAAAACACTTTGCTTACACCTAGATTTAGTTTAGATCACTTGAAACAAATGTTACTACCAGGTGTGAATGTGGTCTATAAGATTAACATCTGCCTTATCACTGAATACATTTGTAGGCATGGATTTTTGTTCATCTTTGTAAATGTAGTGTTTGTTCCATCTAGAGTAGCCCTTATAAAGAACAATATGCAAAATGATGCTATCAAAAAATTGCACCAAACTTTTAATAGCAAATTTATCTTTAAAATCATAGACCTATTCACTCACCATGGCATCACAGATTAAATTTCCCAATTTACATTCACGGAATCGACATTCCTTAAAAGGGATATAGACAAGAGTCTGTCCTACATAATGAGAAGAGTAATTGGCCAGATTCTTCTTCCAAGTGTCCACTTCAGCCTGAATATCTGGATCTAGACAAAGTCAGAGCACAGGTTGACAGGTTGAAACTGACATATCAAAAGAGCAATCCACAATGACAATGCATCACATCTGATAGGTACAGTTTAGTACAGGGGTGTCCAGTCCTGCTCCTGGTTGGCTAATGTCCAACCCCTTCCAACACACCACTCTGGAAGTTTCTATTAATCCTGAAGACCTTAGCTGGTTCAGGTGTGTTTAATTCGGGTTGGAGCTAAACTCTGAAGGAGAGTGGCCCTCCAAGCGCAGGACTAGACATGCCTATTATAGTACTTTATTACACCCTCAGTTCAGTTCATAGAGCTCTTTCCTAACAAGCTGGATGAAAATCCAGAAAAACAATCTTTCTTTTATGATTGTATGAAGTTCTCTTCCTATGAAGCACTGCAAATGACTTAATGAATTTCGAAATATAAAACCATATAAAACCACTGACTTGTAGTCAGTAAGTATGAAATGATATGCAGTGCACATGACTGGCGTCTGTCTATACTCTGCATTGTATGAAACGTGCTGATTACGCATGATGTCTGCACAAAGTTGCGAACAGGGGGGCATCATTTATAAAATGTTGCATAGAAACCATCCTAAATTTGATCTTACAATAATTTCTTACACGTGCGTACGTGTGATTCATAGAATGAACAAGCGTACGCTCAGAAACACACAGAAAACGAGCGTACACCTCTCTTTCAGATGTGAAATCAATAAATCGCAAATCATCTTGATGGTTTCAGTTCTCCGTATTGTTAACAACACTTAATTAATGTCATTTACATATAAAAGATCACCAGTCATTTTCCAAATCCTTTAATTTAGAATGGCGAGCTGCAAGAATAGCTTAGATTTCCAAAAACCTGCAGTAATCTGACAAGGAAAAGTGTGTACGTCTGCTCAGACCCTGATGTGGCCCTAAGCACTTTTCCACATCAAAGACCGTTTTTATAAATATGAGCGATGTCGTGGATTTATGCGTACGCACACTCTAAGATCAAATCTGTGCATACCCACACTTTATAAATGAGGCCCAGGGTGCATGAGAGTATGTAAAAACATACATTGACAAGCAGGTAGGACCGAGGGATATGACTGAACGAACATTTCAATGAACTACGCCTTCCACAGACGGTATAAATACATTTACACCACTTAACTTAGTTATTGCTCTAGGGATGTGAAGAGACTTTCAACCAGCATAACAAAAAATGCTTTTGAGGCAAATTAGTTCTGCTCCAGGATGGCTAACGTCCAACCCGTTCCAACACACCACTCTGGAAGTTTCTAGTAATCCTGAAGACCTTAGCTGGTTCAGTTGTGTTTAATTTGGGTTGGAGCTAAACCCTGAAGGAGTGTGGCCCTCCAAGAGCAGGACTAGACATGCCTATTATAGTACTTTATTACACCCTCAGTTCAGTTCATGGAGCTCTTTTCCTAACAAGCTGGATGAAAATCCAGAAAAACAAGATCTTTCTTTTATGAGGGTATGAAGTTCTCTTCCTTTGAAGCACTGCAAATTATTTAATGAATTTCGAAATAAAACCATATAAAAGCACTGACTTGTAGTCAGTAAGTGTGAAATGATAGATCTATGGGTAAAGACAGAAACAATTACATCATCTGCAAAACTTCATGGGTGTGAGAGGCTGTTATTCAACTCCTTCTTAGCACATTATTCGGCCATTAATCACAAATATTCTTCGTGGTAGAACAAACAAGTGTAATGTCTTGAAAGAATCATAGCTAAAAAGCTGTCTCTACTGAGAAGATTGTTTTTTTTTCTAATTCTGGAAGCCTAATGTCCTATATGCTCTATTGACAATGTGCTTTAGATACACTAGCTTGTTTCCATGTTTAGAGTTTCCTTACCTGGTGCTACTGAGCTATTCAGAAGAATTGGGTTCCCTGAAGAATTCACCACATTTCCATTTGAATCAAAAATCACTTTTAGGAATCCCAGATATTTTCCAAAGGCATAGGCCTGGACCACAGGAACCTGACGCCCATCCTCAGATTCAACCATCAATGGATATGGTCCTACGGGAACCTCTTTGGATGGTGGATCTCCTACAGAGATGATCACACAAAAATTGGATTGGTAAATATATGACTCATGTACAGTATTGGTACTGTGCAAAAGTCTAAAGGCACATTAGATGGTTCACAAAAACATTTGTTTCAAGATGGTTATTTATATATTTTGCTTTTGTGCACCGTTTGAGTTACACTTTTTTAAGTTGTCCTTGTTACAATGAAACTACACATGTAAGTACTAAGTAATATTAACGTACTTATATGGTTATGATTTGGTTTGGGGTTAGTTGCTTAAAGAGCACTCGCGCCAAACGCACATGCCTATCCACCTTATTTTTACATTTTACTGCACTTTGATGTTCTTCTCGTTATTTCTCCTACAGCGGCTAATAAATCAGAAGTCTACCACATTCAGAAACACCTTACTTCCATGTTAAAAAATAAGGTGGATAGACAAACACGTAATATGCATGTGTATGCCATCACCGTTTTCACAGATTTGTGTTTTTTCAAACTTTCACTTTGAATTGAAACCCGTTTTTAAAAGTATTGCATTTTCAGGACACCAAAACAGTGTTGTCGTGTAAATGAATGGCCAAAACGCAAGACGTACTGGTAGCAACTCGAGGCAATTAATATGCCAGTGCAGTTGGGGCCCTGTCCACAGACCCGAGACTGCATGCCCATTGTACGTGGCTTCCCACCCGGTGGTGGAAGCATCTGTGGAGCCCACAGCATGCCTGGACACTTGTTCCAGGGGAACTCCTGACCGCAGGAATGAAGAGTCCGATCACTGAGTGAGGGTACGACAGAAGCTCGGTGTGATGACCACACAGAACGTGCCGCATTGCCTGGACACTGACTGGACGTGCTCCTCAGTGAGGCACGCAGTCTGGCTGACTGAGTCCAGTTCCATACAGAGATAAGAGATCCTCTGCCCGGGGGCGAGTTTGCTCTTGTCCCAGTTGACCAGAAGACCCAACCAGCTGAGGTGAGCTAGCACCAGATCCCTATGTTCGCATAGAGAGTGAGCTAGAATCAGCCAGTTGTCGAGATAATTGAGAATGCGAATGCCATGTTCCCAGAGAGGAATAGGGCCAGCCTGAAGGGTAGGACTTTGTACTGATATGCACAACCTTCGAACACAAACCGTAGAAAGGGTCTGTGTCAAGGAAGAAACAAGACATGAAAGTATGCATCCTTCAGGTCGATCACTGCAAACCAATCTTTGGGGTGGGATGCATTCGAAAATGCGTTTCTGCGTCAACATCTTGAACGGCAGCCTGTGAAGGGACTGATTCAGGACTCGCAGATCCGAGGGAGGGAGCGATGCGGTCATCATCTCCCGAAGAGCTGCTTCCTCCTCCTCCAGGTCGCCCGTCTCAGGACCGCTTACGAGATCTTTTGCCAACTGGCTCGGCTGTGGGCTGAGCAGGCTAGGCGCCACATCCACGACCGACTCCCTGCTGTCTGCTGGGTGGAGGCTGCTGCTTGGCAGTTTTAGCAGGGGCGGAGGACGATGCAGGTGGGCGCCCTCGGCAACAAGCAGACAAAGGGGCTGTGGCCTGCGGTAGGGTGGGGCAGCAGCAGACCGCCGGGACAGGATGTGCTTGATCACCTCCGTCTGCTTTTAAGCAGCTGAGAACTGTTGGGCGAAGCTCTCGTCCACTGTCACCTTAGCCTCGAAGGGTGAGGTCATGCGCAGCTCCTCCAGGAGCTGTTGGTCAAGACCACCCTGGGGCATCTCCATGAGTGCTTTGATAAGGCTCTCATGCGATATCCCAATTCGTCGGTTCACTTCTGACGTACGTCGAACATTAAATATAATATTTTATTATATGATATGATTATTGTTACTACTTTATTACCCTTTTGTTAAAGCCATTTTAACCCTTTATGGGACAAATTATGAAATCACAGTTATTTTAAGATTTACATATTTTTAAGGCTAAAATCATTTTCCAAAATTAATTTTCTACATCTGACCTTTAACCTTTTTTAAGGGTTTCGTCATTAATATCTGACATTGTCCTATTAGTGTCAATAATTTTTGGAAAATTTGCCAATACTGCACAAACATTCAAATGCATTTTCACTATCTGAAAAGTAGTGAAAAAGTCTTAGTGTTTCAAAAAAATATTAAAAAGCTTTATCAACATTCCATTTCAGCTTGTGCTACTATATTTAATTTGGAACTCATGTGAAAATGTCCAAAACTTCACATAAATTCAGATGCAACTTCACTGCCTGGAAAATAGTGAAACCATGTCTTAGTGTTAAAAAAAACCACACACATTAAAACAATCTTTAACATTGTTTCTTTCTTGGAATTCCAAATCAATGATTGTAGCATGAGTGAAAAGCAACAAGACTCTTCTTTTTCAGTGTTGCCCATACTTTTCACACGTAACTCAATCTTGACCTGTTTAGTCATCATTTTTGGAGCATCCCTGATTGTCAGTGAAATGAGGCCAATAGGCAGTGCCATCTTTCCTGACCTCTGGTTGAAGTATGGATCACATCTTGCATAGGATAATGTATCCAAATACCTGACTTCCACAGTATAACAGTATATTCTTTATCTATGCCATCACTACCACTGCTTCCAGGGGCCATCCCAAGGATAAGGGCAGGGCCCAGGTCCCCCGCAGTCAATTCTCGATCACATTCTGGCGGGGGATCCCCCCTCAGTCCGTTCAAGCATGGTACGATTGCAGCGCCCGAAGGACGGCCCTGACTGTTTATATTCTCCTTGATTTTCATCTTCTACCCTCTATGCTTAGTTGCAGTGATGCTTGCTGCTGCATGCTTGTAATTTACTCCTACATCATTGCAGACTGTAAACACCCTTCTAAGACAAATAAACATAGTTGGTGTTTCATAGATTAAAAGAAAAGGATTATGTTTAGACATAAAGCCCAGCCCGATTCCAGAATCCGGAAATTTACCAGAATTTAGTGAGGGTGCTTTAATACAGATGCTGTACAAGGAACGTCTCCACCATAAGAATAGCAATACTGTGAAACATTTAGATTTACAAGTCATTATATAGGTGCTGGTCATATAATTAGAATATCATCAAAAAGTTGATTTATTTCACTAATTCCATTCAAAAAGTGAAACTTGTAAATTATATTCATTCATTACACACAGACTGATATATTTCAAATGTTTATTTCTTTTAATTTTGATGATTATAACTGACAACTAAGGAAAATCCCAAATTCAGTATCTCAGAAAATTTGAATATTGTGAAAAGGTTCAATATTGAAGACACCCGGTGCCACACTCTAATCAGATAATTAAGGGATAACCGCACCCTGGAGAGGATTGTGAAACAAAACCCATTCAAAAATGTGGGGGAGATTCACAAAGAGTGGACTGCAGCTGGAGTCAGTGCTTCAAGAACCACTACGCACCTACGTATGCAAGACATGGGTTTCAGCTGTCGCATTCCTTGTGTCAAGCCACTCTTGAACAACAGACGGCGTTAGAAGCGTCTCGCCTGGGCTAAAGACAAAAAGGTCTGGACTGCTGCTGAGTGGTCCAAAGTTATGTTCTCTGATGAGTAAATTTTGCATTTCCTTTGGAAATCAGGGTCCCAGAGTCTGGAGGAAGAGAGGAGAGGCACACAATCCACGTTGCTTGAGGTCCAGTGTAAAGTTTCCACAGTCAGTGATGGTTTGGGGTGCCATGTCATCTGCTGGTGTTGGCCCACTGTGTTTTCTGAGGTCCAAGGTCAACGCAGCCGTATACCAGGAAGTTTTAGAGCACTTCATGCTTCCTGCTGCTGACCAACTTTATGGAGATGCAGATTTAATTTTCCAACAGGACTTGGCACCTGCACACAGTGCCAAAGCTACCAGTACCTGGTTTAAGGACCATGGTATCCCTGTTCTTAATTGGCTAGCAAACTTGCCTGACCTTAACCCCATAGAAAATCTATGGGGTATTTCAGGCAAAAGGAGCCCCAACTAAGTATTGAGTGCTGTACTTTTCATGTTCATACTTTTCAGTTGGCCAAGATTTCTAAAAAATCCTTTCTTTGCATTGGTCTTAAGTAATATTCTAATTTTCTGAGATACTGAATTTGGGATTTTACTGAACTGAATTTGGGATTTTCCTTAGTTGTCAGTTATAATAATCAAAATTAAAAGAAATAAACATTTAAAATATATCAGTCTGTGTGTAATGAATGATTATAATATACAAGTTTAACTTTTTGAATGGAATTAGTGAAATAAATCAACTTTTTGATGATATTCTAATTATATGACCAGTACCTGTATGAATGAGATTTCAATAGAAACTCAATATTTTGAATTCATATTTCTATCTTGTCTGAGTTGCATGCTAATGCATTACTATTACATCTTTGTCCCATATGCAATGGTTATATCAGTCAATGCAATTTGACAGTATATACATCACTTCCTAAATTCCACAGCGTGCAACCGACTGTCGGTCCTCGCAGTATAAACACAAATGAAACGTATGGCCGCGAGAGCATGTAGAAACGTTCACTCACTTATCTCAGCAGCAGGGATGAAAACAGGTGAGGGGGAAAAAATGTGAGAACATTGCACCTATTATAGACATAGTAATTTTAAAGTAAAAAGTAAACACTACAGTACTTACTGAAACAACCAGTTCTTTATTTACCCTTGTACGTTCACAAGTACCCTTGTAAGACCCCCCCTCCCCTGCTGCGTTCTATGTTGTTGATATTCGCTCCATTGCTATCTGAATTTGTTATCCATACTGCTGCTGAACAAAATACTTGCTGTAGCTTCGTTAGAATGTGAATACAAAAGCAAAACCAGTTTCCATTTAAAGTTCAGCAAGCTTGTCTCTGTATCCTTATACAACATGCACTAGCTGCTAATATGCTTAGTAATTCTCTCTAAGCATTAAACAGACTGTTGACATGACATAGAACTGATAAAGCAGACTACGCAAAAATGCACAGTGATATAGTATAAAAACCCATGTACTCATCTTAGATGATTTCTGAAGCACATTGCGCTGCTAAGCAAATGCTAACTCATGTAGCCTATTTAAAGATTAAGCATGCAAGCTCATTGGCTACTAATACAGCAGGAACCAATCATCTGTGACCTATAGATAATGATGTGATTATTAGCAGATTGAGTTAAAGGACCTATTAGCCTTAGTTTCATGCCAGAACTTTGTATTTAGATATTATGCAAAACATTACTTTAGCAAAAGTATTTGAAGAGTGTGGGGTAAAAGGCCCCCCTTGCCACCTCATAGGCTATATTTTTAAGATTTTTAAATGAAACAAACCATTTTTATGATATATTTCCTCACAAAATGTGTTGCTCCACAAAGTACAATAAAAATATAAATATATTTTTCTGCAGTCATTCACTATGGGAGTAGTAAAAAGCACATTTTTCTTAAGGTTTGCCTTAGCCGTGTTGTGCCCTACTATTGTGCTCCAATGAAGAAAGAAAAACATGATCGCAAATAAATATTGAGAAAATTGTCTTATTTTGATATACTAATGAATTTGGTTAAATCATCACCTAAATGTAAAACTGACGTTCTTGGATTAGTAATAATTATACATACATGTATGTGTGATACATACCTGTGTACAAGAATGTATTGGTGTGCCCTCCAATCACAACATCCACTCCCCGAACTTTCTTTGCTATCTTTTTGTCCACTTTGAAGCCAGAATGTCCAAGGGCAATGATCTTATTAACACCTAAAGCAGTGAGTTTGTCCACTTGAGGCTGTAAAGAAGTAACCTCATCCTCAAACTGGAGATGGGGGCCTGTAAAACCATTTAAATATGAAAAAATACCATCATATTACTGCAGGGTGTAACCTAACATGTAAATACCCATCTATCCACCCTAATGTGTTTAAATGTGCCACCAGGCAGTGGTGGAAGTAATTAATATAACTGAACAATGGTTAATATCATGAGGTCACTTTCTTTTGGATGCTGTCAAAGATTTTCAATTTGTAAATGAAAACTTAATAAAATGTGAAACTTTAGACTGAGAAAGTACTCTCAGTTTGAAATTTAGTTAGAGAACTTATATGCACAAAGAAATTTTATACAAGTTGCGAGAAGTCAACACTTTGCATTATCATTAGGTCAGTCATCTCAGTTAAAGCGAATTATTCTCGCAGTGTAAACATGGCCAAGTAGTATTTAAACTCTATTGCACTTTTCCCAAAATATTTGTCTAAGTATCATGCAAATAATACATAAATTAAATTGATAAATTAAAATGATTCTGACATAGAACCTGGAAGTGCTGCATTTTGTCTACAGCATGTAAACTATGTAAACAGTGTAGGAGAATGACAGCAATGAGAATAAATTGTTGAATAAAGTTGTTATTTTGTTTTTTGTTTTTGCGCACAAAAAGTATTCTCATCGCTTCATAACATTAAGGTTGAACCACTGTAGTCACATGGACTATTTTAACTATGTCTTTACTACCTTTCTGGATCCTTTAAAGGATTAGTTCACTTTCAAATGAAAATTATCCCAAGCTTTACTCACCCTCAAACCATCCTAGGTGTATTTGACTTTATTCTTTCTGATGAACACAATCTGAGAAATATTAATAAATATCCTGACGCATCCGAGCTCCCCCCTTCAGCCCTTCAGACCTCCATGCTTAACCTAACAAAAGACAAACTGCTACCAGACTGCCTCATCTGTTAATCTCCAACAAACCTTAAAGACACTTAATTCTTACAGTCTGAACAATATAGTAACACAAATAAATGTTGGCATGATGTTTAGACTGTATAGCCAGAGGAGAATTGGTCCCCCAGTGCAGCCTAGTTTTATTTCCGTTCCTTGCCACAGTCATTTTTCTTGATCACTGGGAAACTAAAGGACTAATGAATAATATTCTAGTAGCTCCCTGATAAAAATACTTCCACTTGCACTCCTATACCACAAAACCACATTTACCACATTTATATTATAACACATTTTTTTTTTCTCACAGTAATGATTAGGGGTGTGACGAGATCTCTTCCCACGAGACCCTGCGATATTATGTGATGATATTTCTCGTCGAGGTGAAGAGTTGTCTCGAGATACAGTATTAGTTGAGTTTGTGGCAAAACCCTTTACAGTGCTTGCATTATATTGTTTCTTTTACTGCATATGATAATTAATATCCAGAAAGTAGAAATTAAGTGGCATTCATTTTTTTAGGGGGTCCATTGACCCTTTTTTCTTTTAACATCCTGTTTCACTGTTTTAAAAGTGAAATATTTTGCAAATAGCAATTCATCTTTACTTTAAAATTTAACATTTGGCCCTCCTCAATTGTAGTTTAAATCTTTGTATTGGTGTTTTTCATTCAGAGAGTAACTAAAAAAAGGACAACACAGCATGTTTCTCAACATATTGACCAAAAAGATCCAGATGAGATTAAACAAATGCATTCCTTACTCTCTGAGTGTCACAGACACGTCAGGTTCCACCTCACTCCCTTACCCACGCACCCAATCACCGGAGTACTGATCACCGCCACCTGCAACTCATTATCACCATGATCACCTCACTACTTAAGCCCCACACTCACACACACACATTGTCCGGTCTCGTTCGTTATACACAAGTTGTATGCTTACCTCAAGGACTCACAAAACGATACTTACCTGTCTCCATACTCTCCATCGTCTCCTGGTCTCCTCGTGTCTCTACCTACCTGTGTGTGTGAGTGTTCCCGTCTGCCAGCTCCAACGCCTTCATCTGCAACATTAACAAAGGACAGTATTACCTCTCTTTCATCTCCAAGTTCATCTTATCCATCATTGCATTTACCTGTTGCTCTGCTGATTGTCTCAATAAAACCCCAAACTGCTTCTACATCTGTCTCCGGTGTCTATACTGTAACACTGAGTCAATTACAACAAAATAAAGAAAAAGAAAAAGCAAAAGCAAAAGGATTATAAATGCTTGCTCCAAAACATATTAGTATATTACAAAGCAATACAATTAAAATAATATTACATTAAAATATATATGTGCTACATACAGTGCGGTGTGGAAGGAAAAATAGACAAAATACAAAAAGAAAAATTTAAACATTAATAAATAAAAAAAAATAAAAAAAGGGGAGGGGGGCACCTTTTTATACAATCACTGCCAACTGAAAACCAAATACAACTTCTTTCCCTTTTTTATGTACTCTGTTTCTTAATCAGGGACATGGGACAGAACAGCAAGGGTTAAATGCAGAGGCAGGGCTACATATAAGGTTACTTATAGAAAAATGTATTATTTTTTAAAGTACAATAGGAAAGGTTGCCAAATCATCTAAAATTGATCTGTTCTGTTGAGCACTGTAAATCTATTTTTTTCTATTTGAATAAACTGTAATAGGTCGTGCATCCAATATAAATACTGGGTGGGGAAGGATTTTTCCAGTTCATTAGTATAAGCCTTTTAGCAATAATTAAACAAAAAGCTAGGGCATTTGACTGTACAAGTGATAAGGACACCTTTATGGGATTAAGACCAAATAGCGCCACAAAGGGGCATGGCTCAACATCTAAAATAAAAACGTCAGAAATTGACTTGAAGATTGATGTCCAAAAAGAGGGCAACGCAGGGCAAAGCCAAAAAGTATGATAGAGAGTAGCCGGACCTTGTCGACATCGGTCACAAGTGGGATCAAAATCAGGAATTATTTTCAGATAGTTTGACCAATAAATTCTGTGTAACAACTTAAACTGTATTGGTGAGTGATAAGCACAAATAGAGGAGGTATGTACACGACAAAGGGCCTAAGACCATTCCTCGTCAGTAAAAACGTGGTTAAGCTCTGATTCCCAATTCTGCTTTTGTCACAGACACGCCAGGCTCTACCATCACCCAACCACAGCGCACTCCGTCACCCGAGTTCTAATCACGCACACCTGCATCCCATCAGCACAGTCATTACCAGCAGCACAAAGACACAAACACTCACACACACAGTCACTGTCCGGTCTCGTTAGCATCTAGTCTTACCTACATGCTCACCTCAAGGACTCCTTCCAGATACTTACCTATCTCCAGCGTGTTCCCAAGTCTCCTTCATTGTTCCTCATCTCGTGTGAGTTCATCTGTGTCTTCTCTGCTCCAGTCCGTCACCAGCCTGCGATCTCTGCAAAGGAAAATGACAAGTATCACTCAAGTATCCATCGGCAACAGGGAGCTTCTCACCATCAAGATGGCCCTTGAGAAGTGGAGGCATTAGCTCGAGGGAGCAAAACACCTGTTTGTTGTTCTAACTGACCACAAGAACCTGGAATATCTTCGAGACGCCAAACAACTAAACCCACAACAAGCACGATGGGTCCTGTTTTTCACCCACTTTAATTTTACCGTTTCCTATCGTCCTGGATCAAAGAATGTAAAGGCAGAAGCCTTATCCCGTATCCACAGCCCTGAAGAGAACACTGAAACTCCTGAACCGATCCTGTCCAAGAAGCTCTTCGGTAATCCCATTGTCTGGTCCGAAGAGACCTTGCCTGAGTGCAATGCCTACACCAACACTCCGCCGAGTTGTCCACCAGGTTTGCTCTACATCACCCGGACACGGCACACTCCTCTCATTCACGCCTCTCACACGTCACTGGGCACTAGCCACCCTGGGGTCAATGAAACCCTCTCGCTGCTAAAAGAGCACTTCTGGTGGCCGAACATGGTATCTGATGTCAGAAGGTACGTGCAGGGATGCAAGGAATGCACCATCTCAAAGAGTCCACAACATCTTCCCTCCGGTAAACTCCATCCTCTGCCCGTTCCCAACAGACCCTGGTCACACCTAGGAGTCGATTTTATCACCGACCTCCCTGCCTCAGATAATTTTACCTGTATTCTGGTGGTTTTTGACAGATTTTCTAAATCATGTTGTCTGATTCCTTTAAGGGGACTGCCCACGGCCATGTAAACTGCTGAACTTATGTTCAACCAAATCTTCAGATATTATGGAATTCCTGAGGACATTGTATCGGATAGAGGGCCGCAATTCATCTCCAGGGTATGGAAAGCCTTCTTCTCGCTCCTAGGTGTGACCGTCAGCCTCTCCTCTGGATACCACCTGCAGTCGAACAGGCAGACGGAGCGGAAGATCCAAGAGATTGGTCGCTTCCTAAATACCTTCTGTCACGGCCACCAGGACTCTTGGAACCAGTTCCTGGGTTGGGCTGAGTACGCCCAGAACTCCCTGCAACAGCCTACCACCGGACTCACCCCATTTCAGTGCGTACTCGGCTACCAACCCCCACTGTTCCCCTGGTCAGGGGAGCCCTCGGACGTGTCAGCCGTCGACTACTAGTTCCGAGAGAGCGAGAGGGTCTGGGACTCCACACACCACCAGCTACAAAGGGCCCTACGCAGGCGCAGAATGACAGCCGACCTTTGTTGCTCCAATGCTCCAGCATACCAACCAGGACAGAAGATCTGGCTGTCAACAAGGGACATCAGGCTCTGCCTGCCCTGCAGAAAACTGAGTTTATTGGCCCCTTTCCCATCATCAGGCAGATCAACCCCGTCACCTATCAGCTCCAGCTACCACCTAAGTATAAAATTCACCCCACTTTCCACGTGTCATTGCTAAAGCCTCACCACCCATCTGTTTTTGCTTCCACAGAGCCTGGCACAGCCGAAGAACCCCCCTCCCCCTCCTTTCATCCTAGACGACGGTGCTGCTTATCAAGTGCGTGACATCTTGGATTCCCGGCGCCGTTGTGGTCTTCACGCACACCTGCATCCCATCAGCACAAAAGACACACATACTCACACAGTCACTGTCCGGTCTCGTTAGCATCTAGACTTACCTACATGCTCACCTCAAGGACTCCTTCCAGATACTTACCTGTCTCCAGCATGTTCCCAAGTCTCCTTCGTCGTTCCTTGTCTTGTGTGAGTACATCTGTGTCTTCTCTGCTCCAGTCCGTCACCAGCCTGTGATCTCTGCAAAGGAAAAGGACAAGTATCACTCAAGTAACCATATCTGCCACCTGTCATATCTGCCTTCACTTACCTGCACTCCTGTCACACTCCTGGTTGTTTAATAAACATCATTACCTGCATTCCAGTGTCTCTGTCCCCTTCTGTATTGTAACAGGTTTATTCTAGACAGAGGAATCTGAGAATGAAAAATTGTTTTGTAAATATTGGCGACAACACCTTTAGAAACATTTATTTCCAAAATGTTATCAATCTCTTGTTTAGGAGGTTCATGAGGAAAGTGGGAAAATTTTATTTCTTAAGAATTCACAAATTCTTAAATTCCTGAAGATATTGAAAGAAGTGAGTTTTTGGAATATTGAAGTTTTCTGATATGAAAACGTTACAAAATTATTCTTGTGAAAGAGGCCATTAATATTTACAATGCTCCTTCTAATCCATAATGCAAAAGCTCCATCTGAGATGGAAGATAAAAAAGAGGCCTGACATTGCTTGAAAGCCAAAGTGTTTTCTAAATTGTTGCCAAATTTTTAAGCTATGCAGTACTAAAGGGTTGGAAGAATAATGGGAAAATTTTATAGGTTTTGAAAAACATAACAAAGCATGTGAGGAGACACAGCTACAAGAATCACATTCCATTTCAACCCATGCCGGAACCCATTGACAAAGACTGTAATGTGACTGACTCCAATATAAAACACTACGAATGTTGGCCACCAAATAATAAAATAAGAAACAAGTGCAAATCCACCTAATCTTTTTGGTTGTTGAAGAATTTTTTTTTTTTTTTATTCTTATGGGGCCTCCGTTCCAAATAAATTCAGAAATCACATGATCTAGTGACTTAAAGAATGCTTTATGTATAAATATTTTAAAATAGAAAGAGAAATTTGGGTAAGATATTCATTTTTATGGCATTAATTCTACCTACAAATGAAAGTGGGAGAGTTGTCCACCTAGCTAGATCCTATTTTATTCTCTCCACGATTTGAATAAAGTTATGCTTGAAGAAATCTACATGCTGGTACATGCTCCCAGGTAACAAAAATGATCTTAGGCTGATTTAAATGCGGTGGAATTAATTGGAAAAAAAACTCACTCTTAAGTAAGTTTAATTTATAACCTGAAACACCACCAAACTGTTCTAAAATATGCAAAACATGAGGAAGACAGGTTTCTGGATCTGAGACATATAAAACTACATCATCGGCATAGAGGAAGATTTTCTGTTCTTTTCCTGCTCTAAGAATGGCAGTTATACTACAATTAGTACGAAGAGAGATTGCAAGAGGCTCTATAACAAGAGCAAACAAAAGTGGGGACAGGGGGCAACCCTGTCTTGTCCCGTGGTGAAGAGAAAAATATTCAGAACTAATACCATTTGTTTTTACCTACGCCAAAGGGGAAATATTTAAGAGTTTTACCCAGGACACAAATTTATCACTAAACCCAAATTTTTTTAATGTATAAAATAAATAGTCCCACTCAACACGATCGAAAGCCTTCTCCGCGTCAAGAGAGACTAGGGCCTCTGGTGTAGATGAGTCTGACAAGGTGTAAGTTATGTTCATCAGCCTTCTCAGGTTAAAAAAGCCTTGTCTATTTTTTATGAAGCCCGTTTGTTCCGGATGGATAATATCTTGAATTACAGTTTCCAACCTTAGAGAGAGAATCTTAGCCAGGATTTTCACATCCATGTTGAGAAGCGAAATTGGACGATATGACCCACAGTTTTTTTTTTTTTTTTAATTAGGTTTCAAAATCAGTGAAATCGATGCCTGCCGCATGGAGAGAGAAAGATGCCCATTATTTAAGGATTCTTCAAAGACCGAAAGAAGTAGTGGGGAAAGCTAATTAGGAAACTTTAAAAAAAAAACAGGGATTTTCCACTCTGCATCTGTGTAATAGCTTGCAGAATTTCGGTTAATAGGATAATCTAATTTAGTTTTTGACTCCTTATCAAGATTTAAAAAAAAAAAAATTATCAATAAGATTAGAATCTTTGAGGGAATTTGACTGATTCAAAGAAGAATAAAAAAATAAATTGATTATTAATTTCTTGAGGGTCTGATACAATATTTCCTACTGAGGTTTGGATTTGAGCAATCAAAGTTGTAATCAAGTTGTAATGTAAGTGCTTTACCTGGCTTATCACCAAACTCATAGAAACGGTGTCTTGACTTAAGTAGAAGGTGCTCAAGCATGGCTAGGGGAAATAAGATTATATTCAGATAACAAAAAAGCCCTTTCATTATATAGTGATGGGGTTGGATGTTGTGCATATCTCTGGTCCAGTTTGCCAATCTGTCTAGAGAGTTCACTGAGCTTTTTATCACGCAACTTTTTAATATAGGCAGAACGAGAAATAGATACAGAAATCCCTTCCGTAGAGTTCATCTCAAGAAAACTAGAGATCTTTTCAGAGATAAACTCAACAAAGTGGCTATCTGATAAGAGTAACACATTCATTCTCCAAACACGAGAGGTCATACAACCACCAGGGACTGCCAGTTCGAGAATTACTGGGGTGTGGTTAGAAATGACTATGCTATCATAAGAGGAGACTTTACTAAAGGAACAAGTTTGTTGTCGATAAAATAATCGATACATGAATACGTACAGTGGACTGGAGAGAAAAAAGAAAATTTTTAGTAGTGGGATTCAAAAGACGCCATGTATCAGATATTCCATCCCACTCCAAAAAAGAATTAATTGTTTTAGAAGACTGAGACAAATAAGCTGGTTTGGGGGAAGACTCATCTAGCGCAGTCTTCAAAACACAATTAAAGTCTCCTCCCATGATCAACTGGTAAAAATTCAGGTCTGGGAACTTAGAAAAAAGTTTTACAAAACAGTCTGGATTATCCCAATTAGAGGCATAAACACTTGCTAAAGCTACTTGATTATCATAAAGAGTGCCTGAGATGATAACATATCTACAACTGGGGTCTGAAATAACTTTAGAAGGATTGAATGGAGTATTCTTATTAAATAAAAAAACTGTACCTCTAGCTTTATAATTAAATCCAGAGTGGAACACCTATCCCACCCATGACCTCATCAAGCTTTTATGACTCGAGTTCTTAAGATGGATTTCCTGTAAAAAACATATATTGGCCTTCAACTTTATGAAATTGGAAAAAACCTTTACACTTTTAACTCGGTTGTTTAAGCCTTTTACGTTCCAACTAATTAATTTAACCCTGTTAAGTGCTGTTTAAATGTCCCCGGTCTTTTGGGCTTGCAAAGACAGGGTCGTTTGACAAAAATTCGGACCATAGTGATGAAATTTCAGAGCGGATGGTGGATGAAATTAAGTCCCTCAAGGAAGATGCCGATCTCTTCCTCCGCTCATACTGGAGCGGTAGCATTAGCATTAGCTGTTTACACGCTCCCCTTGTCAGTCAACATTTCTATAATGTTTCGGCCCGATTTTCCTGGTTTGGGCATTCTTCTTTATGAATGTGTAATAGAGTTGATTATTTGGTTTATATATATATATATATATATATATATATATATATATATATATATATATATATATATATATATATATATATATACACCAATGTACGACAAAATAAATGAATACTGCTGAAAAGAACAATGAATGTTCACGAAGCAACTTCCACCACGTCTATTCACCATGAGGCATACCAGAAGTTCTCCATCCTCAATTTTTAAAAGATTATTATGTGTAATACTTATTTGATTTCAGTTGTTTTAAAATGTTGACCCATGTAACATTGTTATCTAATAAGTAAGCTATCAAAATTGTATTCAGATTATGAAAAAACGGAACTGGCGCTGCATCAGTTGAGCTTTTTCCATATGTTAGGGAAGGTGTAGGACATAGCGTAATCTTTTTGAACTGCAAGAGTTTTACACTTTCTTCGTAAGTAGAATAACTTGAAAAATATGGATATTTTTTTACACAAATGCCTCACTTCAGAAGGCCTTTATTAACCCCCTGGAGCTGTGGAGTACATGGATGAATGGAGGCACTTTCTTCAGCTCATACTCATGACCCCCTGTTCACTGCCATTATAAAGCTCAAATGCGTCAGAATATTTATTAATATATCTCTGATTGTGTTTAACAGAAAGACAAAAGTCATACACACCTAGGGTGGCTTAAGGGTGAGTATGCTTGGGCTAATTTTCATTTGAAACTGAACTAATCCTTAAACATGAAGAGACAAGCCATTCAAAATGACACATTTCACAGTCAACATGCATTTTTTTTAAACACAAGTTCTTCCTTCATAAAGCACAGGTAATTTGAGATGTGTGTCTTTCAAAATTATGTGTAAACCTGGCCTGGCAATAATTAAGTGTAATAAAGTATCTTACCTGGTATAGACAAAGCAGGCGTCTCCACTGATGTGTAGCCAACAACACCTACTTTCTCTGAACTAATATTGAAGATTTTATATGGGAAATAGTAGCTGCTGATCCGAGGAGCAATTGTCTGATCGGCTTTAATATTTGCGCTGAGAACAGTGCAGTTCACTTCCTGAAGGAAAGGTTTCACGAGGCCGTCCACTCCATTGTCAAACTCATGATTTCCTAAGGCCTAAAGCATCACACACATACACACACACACACACAAACAATGTTTTATGCAGTAAAATGTCATATATTTATATTATGAACATATCATGAGCTTAAAGGCACAGGTTAGTATTTATATTTTATATATATATATATATATATATATATATATTATATATATATATATACAGTGCCCTCCACAATTATTGGGACCCTTAGTAATTATGAGCAAAGGCGGCTGTGAAAATAAATCTGCATTGTTTATCCTTTTGATCTTTCATTAAAAAAATTCACAAAATTCTAACTTTTCATTGAAGGAAAACAGTTGAAAGTGAGGGGAAACTCACATTATGAAATAAATGTTTTTCTCCAATACACATTGGCCACAATTATTGGCACCCCTAGAAATTCTTATGAGTAAAATATCTCTGAAGTATATTCCCATTCATATTTACATTTTTTAGCACGCCAGGGTGATCATGAACATGAAATTGTCCAGCCATGACTTCCTGTTCCACAGGAGAATAAACATGAGGAAACACAAAGGCCAAATTCCCTTAATCATTCATCACAATGAGTAAAACCAAAGAATATAGTTCTGATGTGCAGCAAAAGATTGTTGAGCTTCACAAAATAGAAAGTGGCTGTAAGAAAATAGGTAAAGCATTGAAAATCCCCATTTCCACTATTGGGGTAATAATTAAGAAGTTCCAATTAACTAAAGATGTTACAAATCTGCCTGGAAGAGGACGTGTGTCTAAATCGTCCTAACGCACGGTGAGGAGGAGAGTTTGAGTGGCCAAAGACTCTCCAAGGATCACAGTTGTAGAATTGCAGAGATTAGTTGAGTCTTGAGTCTCAGAAAGCCTAAAAAAAATTATCAAACAGCACCTACATCCCCACAAGTTTTTCGGGAGGGTTTCAAGAAAAATCCTCTGCTCTCATCCAGAAACAATCTCCAGCATATTCAGTTGTCAGACACGACTGGAACTTCAAACAGGACCGGCTTCTATGGTCAGATGAAACTGAAAAAAGAGCTTTTTGGCAGCAAACCCACCAGATGGGTTTGGTGCACACATGGATAAAAAGTACCCCATGCCCACGGTTAAATATACTGCTGGATCTTTAATGTTGTGGGCCTATTTTTCTGCTGGAGGTCCTGGACATCTTGTTCAGATTCATGGTATCATGGATTCTATCACTGAGCACAAAATGAAGCTTCTGCCATGGTCTTCCCAGATCCCTGACCTGAACCCTAAAGAAAATGAGTGGAGTGAACTGAAGAGAAGAAGTACCAACATGGAGCTGGAAATCTGAAGGTTCTGGAGAGATTCTGCATAAAGGAATGGTCTCTGATCTCTTGTCAGGTGTTCTCCAAACTCATCAGGCATTATAGGTGAAGACTCAGAGCTGTTATCTTGGCAAAAGGAGGTTGCAAAAAGTTTTGAATAAAAGGGTGCCAATAATTGTGGCCAACGTGTTTTGGAGAAAAACATTTATTTCATAATGTAAGTTTCCCCCCACTTTCAATTATTTTCCTTAAATGAAAGGTTATAATGTTGTGAATTTTTTGAATAAAAGATCAAAAGGATAAACAATGCAGATTTATTTTCACAGCCGCTTTTGCTCATAATTATTAAGGGTGCCAATAATTGTGGAGGGCACTGTATATATATATATATATATATATATATATATATATATATATATATATATATATATATAATGTATATATTAATAAACAACCACAAAGGCTAATGTGTTAAAGGATTAGTCCACTTTCAAATTAAAATTTCCTGATAATTTACTCAACCCCATGTTATCCAAGATGTTCATGTCCTTCTTTCTTCAGTCAAAACGAAATTAAGGTTTTTGATGAAAACACTCCAGGATTATTCTCCTTATAGTGGACTTCAAATGGCCCCAAACGGAAAAAATGGAACTGGCGCCGCGTTCGTTCCGTAAGTAGAATAGGGAAGGTCTAGAATACGAAAGTGCGGTCTGGCGGAAGCACTTGCAAGGCAAGAGTGTTCATTTGTGTTTATAAAGCATATACATTTAATTTTTTTTTTTTTTTTTTTTTTTTTTTTTTTAAAAGACAGATTGTTTTGTTAAATAAGACCCTTATTCCTCATCTGGTATCATTTATAGCCCTTTGAATCTGCACTGAAACTGTAATTTTTACCTTCAGCCATTTGGGGCCAATTGAAGTCCACTTTAAGGAGAATAATCCTGGAATGTTTTCATCAGAAACCTTAATTTCTTTTCGACAGAAGAAAGAAGGACATGGACATCTTGGATGACATAGGGGGTGAGTGAATTATCAGGAAATTGTCATTTGAAAGTGGACTAATCCTTTAAGAGGTCAAAAATTTATACATATAACCTTAGTTATTCATTAAATACTGTTTGGAGCATAAAGAGTGTGAAAATCCTAATGATCTAGGGTATAAGCAAATAAAATAAGATTCATGAGGTATTCATCAAACCTGGATGAATCTAAGAGATCCCGCATGAGTCATCTGTATAGCTATATGAATACAGGGGAACAAACCTCATCTGGAACCTATTTCACATGAATACAACACACTTTTAGAAGTTGTTGCATTTGGCGCTGTATAGCTTGTATTCACTTTATTTAAATATATGAAATACGGTACCTGTCAAAAGTTTGGAAACATATTTTTTTATGTTTTTGAAAAAATCAAGGCTGCATTTATTTAATCAAAAATACAGTAAAAACAGTAATATTAAAAAACATATTATTAAAAATTAAAAGAACTCTTTTCTTTTTTAATATATTTTAAAATGTCATTTAGCCTATTCCTGTGATCAAAGCTGAATTTTCAGCATCATTACGGCAGTTTTCAGTGTCACATGATCCTTCAGATTAATATGCTGATTTGCTGCTCAGGATTCTTCTTATTATTATCAATGTTTATAACAGTGCTACTTAACATTTTTGTGAAATTGGTGATTTTTTTTCCAGGATTCTTTGATGAATAAAATGTTCATTTGTAATTGTTATAATAATTCACAATATTACATTTTTTACTGTATTTTGATTAATTCTTTTACGGCATACTCAATTGCGTACTTTTTAAATTGTTGCTCTTTGTACAAGGACATTGCTTTTTAAGGGCGTGTTTTAACAATGTGAAAATATTTTAACTTTGAAAACGCGCATCAAGCGTTATTTTGTTCCATTCCATCACGCTCCGTCCAGATGTTTTTGAACGGCCCCTAAGAAATCAGCATCTGTTCGATGCAAATTAATCATTTTAATACAACACAATTACCCTAAGTTTTCGTGAACCCGATAATTAATGTGGGCATAATATTCTTACCATAGCATCGTATCCAAGTTTATTCATGAAATGCGCCGCTTCGGCACCTTTGTAAAAGTTAAACCAGACAGTCCCTTGAAACTGATCACCCGCGTCCAACAGCAGAACATTTTTCTCCTTGGCACGAACTTCTTTGATTTTCGTAAATCTCCGTGCAACTCCGGCGAAACAAGGCGCTTTACTACATTTACCCGAGTCTTTGTTGGTCTCCTCCACTCGTGCGTGGACATCATTAGTGTGGAGTAAAGTCAGCTCAAACTCTGTCCTGCACATCTGACAGTGAATCCAGATGAAAAATAATGAATTAAGCCACTGCATCATCATCTTCTCTGCCTTTCCTGTACTGAAAGAGTCTCATCAGTGGCGTTCAGCGGGCTTCATTCTGGAGGCGGGGTTAGTGGGCAGCACTGTGGGTGTTATTTTTAGAGAAAATTACGTTTATTTAGCATGCCTAACTTGTTTACCAGGCATCAATGAAGCCACGCCTGGAATTGACATAAAAATGTTCATTATTCCACAAATATCATACAATTGACCATTGTGCATTCATACATCATGGACAAAAAAACAGGGCTAGACTGTTAGACCTTGCCAGGGCTTTTCCCTAGTGAAAAAAAGTATACTTTATTGTATTTTAAATATATTCCCTTTTTCTATAGTACACTGCAAATATACTAACAAAAAATGTACTATCATTAAATATATAAAAAGTATATAAGTATCATATTTTCACAATGCAACTTTTAACACACTTTAAAATAATTGTACTTTAGTATATTTTCTAAAAAATATATTTTAGAAAAATATACTTGAAGTGTAAGTTCAGTTTATTTTTTAAAGTGTATTTATTTGCACTTTATAAAAATATATTTGAGGTATATTTTTACAGTGTGCTGAAAATGATCATTGTAACAATGCACTGAAAGTATATTTAAAAAATACATTATTTAATATCCTGAAGTTGTAGTGTATCTAATGTTAAATTTGAGTATATTTTTTAAGTTTACTTCTTCATCCTTGGAATTCATATTACTTGTGCTTATTTATTTCAGTATGAATGCATTACAAGCCCATTAGTATATGCAGTGTAGCCTATACAATTTCCAAATATGTGTAAATGTTTATTAAGTTTACACTGGCAGAACCATTTTACAATCTTACACACAAATCTATATTAAACAACACACCAGCAGCACAAGTAATGCGAAAAAATATGTCGAGTGGTTGGTTAAACTTATAGGAATTCAAATGTCTCTTCAACTTGGTCTGTGACCAATCAGATTTTGTTGCTCACTGCCTTCAGCCAATCAGAGCTGCTGACGTCACGGTCGTCGTCTGAATCCCCTCACTCACTCAGTCACTCAGATGAAGTATAATGTCGCAATGTATAATTTATTTAATAAAACACTGAAAGCGCAATACATCTTGGGGATTCTGACAAGTTCAATCAAGTCAAGTGACATCATAGACTGACCGTGATGGCGACGACAGCCAGCTAATCTAATGGCCTACGCGATCCTGAAAGAACCGGAGAAAAGTGCTGCTATTGGGAGGTGAGTTGTAGTCTAGTTAACAAACTTTATTTTATTTTCTTTAACAAACGGAGAGCGATATTTCGGCTTGATATCTCCTTTTTGAGTTTTTGTGTGGTGGTTTATGGCACATGTTTGTATGCAGCACCAAAACATTCATATGATTGGTCAAATCGGCCCGTATTCTGTACGATATTAATTCATAAAGTGTTTTATGCTTGACTATGTACCGAAAACAACATCGACATGCCATTCTGATACAGTTCCCTCCTGCTAATCCTCATTTACTGTTCAGAAATAGTATTGGTTCAATGTAGGATTTAGACAGACTATTGTAAACGTGAATAAAGAGTTGAACATGCTGTCTAATATCTTTGGTATATTCTGTCAACAGATGCTGTTCTTCACGAGTCTCTGTGGTCATCATTGTGCCATCAGACACAATGAGAAGCTCATCAGAAAATGGAATATAATGTGTAATTTGTATTTGTGTATAGAGGGTCACTATGGTCCAATATATATTTTTTTTTTCTTTAATGAAAAACATGGTAAGTTTTGCTGAATCTAAGTTTAAATAAAAACTATTGGATTTGTCAATGAAATATGTCTCTTCATTAGTGATGTTCTTATATTTTATTTATTTTAATGGCCTTGAAAACAAATGCATTCAACTTTGGGAAAATGTGTTAAACTGTATTTAAATAGCAGCACAACTGTATTGTGTGAGATTATGTAATTCAAAGTACAGTAGTCAACATTTGAAGCGGATCAAAAATGTCAGGACAACTTTGATTAAAGGTTTTGATCCACTTCAAATGTTGACTATATTATACAAAGTATAAGTAATAACAAAGTGTATTGTTATTAACTGCAAAGTGTGTAATGTTTAATATTTGGAATAAGCCAAAGGTACTGAGCATACAGTATATATACTATTACCTGTAAAATAATATATTCAGTGTATATTGCTTGTGTTTTCTGAAGACACTCGTAATTATTTTGTAATGTACTTAAATCACAAATAAAGTGTACTTATAACACAAAGTGTACTCATAACAGAAATAAAGTATACTTATAACACAAATAAAAGTATACTTATAACAGAAATAAAGTATACTTATAATACAAGGTATATTATAACAAAAAATATACTTTTAACACAAATAAAGTATACTTATAACACAAATTAAGTACACTTTAATATCACTAATCAAGCATGTAATTAGTCCCTACACAGACATATACTTAAAGTGTACTAAGTAAACTTGAAGTTGTTCCAATTTAGCACACATAAGTATACTAAATATACTTAAAGTTGTATTTTAATACTACTTAATTTCAACTTAAATATACTTAGTACAAAATTAGTTGTTTCAAAATAGCACACTTTAAATGAACTAATCATTAACACACTTGAAATATACTAATAATTAGTCTTGCTGCAAGTATACTTAGTATACTTTTTTTTCATTAGGGTTTTTACAGTAAAATAGTGGAAACACTGTTGCCAGTAATTTACTGTTGATTGTACAGTTATTTATTCTACAGTATGTTACTGTAAAGATACCATGCAAAATTAAAACTTGTGTTACCTGATTTCATTTGCAGAAACCAACTGCCTTAAATTGTTCCACTGCCATTTAAATTTATAAACTAATATTTATTATATGCTAATAATGTAAGCATATTATTAATTATTTCATTAGAGTCCACTAAAAAAAAACATTTTAAATAAAGAGATTTTCACTGCATCAGAAACTACACAGTTGCCATCTGTTAAATAAAACAACATGCAGCATATCATCAATGTTTCTTGAGCTTCTCCTGAACTTAAGCACAGGCTCTACTCTTCAGCACAATGGTAACTTAAAGTTACACTACAGAGTAAAAGTAACATTGACGCTGTGTTGCAGTGAGATAATTAAGTTAAAGGTCCCGTTCTTCGTGGTTTTTTGAAGCTTTGATTGTGTTTATAGTGTGCAATATAACATGTGTTCATGTTTCGCGTGTAAAAAAACACAGTATTTTTCACATAATTTACTTATCTGTATACCGCTGTTTCCACTGTCATAAAAACGGGCTGATGACTTCCTTGTTCTATGAAGTCCCTCCTTCAGAAATACGTAACGAGTTCTGATTGTGCCAGCGGTTCCTGTGTTGTGATTCGACAACAGCTTAGCGCTCCTTGCCCGGAAAGGTCACGCCTCTTACCATAACGGGGAGATGCATGCGCTCAGTGTTATTGTAAACATGTCTTTAATTTTACCCTATCAATTTGAGCCGGAATCAGACCCGGAGAACATAGATGAAGAGGATCGAGTAGAACCTGTGCAAACACGTCTTTTACAGGATGTGTCACAATGGTAAGCTGTTTATTTACAGTAGGTAACGTTACATAGGCCTAAACATAGAACAATGATTCGCGTGGCTGCAGCTAAACCAGCATGTGGTTAAACAGTAAACAACAGATATAATCAACAAATAATTTAAACTGATCATAACAAACACCAACAATCGATGGTGTCCGGTTGAATTACTACACTTTTTAAAAGTTTTGGTCGGATAAGTTTCAATTGCATCTAGTTAACAAAGCTAACAGCGTTGCCCTTTGTGTGATAAGTTCAGAAACTGTTAAACGCACCAACGAAATAATAAAATGCACTTACAGTTGTGGTCCACAAACAACGCCTTCTCCAGACAAAGAGGGAACTGTCCATTTTCAAAAATAATCTTTGTGCGAATCCGGCATTAAACTGACTGAATTGAGGAAGCTGTCCTCAGTAAAATGTGCTGCACATAGTTTAACTGTGGATTATAATTTTCGGGAACCGAGTTAAACATAAATTGTAACCACTGATTTCTAAGTACAGCGTCCCTGGGAAGGCCAAACAAAGGTATTGGATGCGGGATAAAATAACAGCGCTTCGAGACATGGCGACAAACACACTCTACAAACGCAACTCTTGCTCTTCTCCGTGGGAGCGCAACAAGACCACGCCCCCTTTTTTGTGTTTCCTGTGGGCGGAGGTTATCAAAACACAGTTTTATGACGTATTAAAGAAGGAAGTAGAGGGATGTAGTCAAACAGGCCGTTCGTTGTAGGCTATTTCTGTTAAATAAAATATCTCGTGGCATGAACTTTGAGCTTTAAAATTTTACAGATTTTATTTACTCTAACAACAACATAACACTAACTAAAGTTGGAAACATGGGACACGAAGAATACCTTTAATATGTAAGTATGATTAGCATTAATGTGAACACCTGCTGTTAAAAGCAGAATCACTGAAAAGAGGAACAAGAATGGATAAAATACGAGCAGAAACACAAGAACTACAACTGTCTTCCAGCCATTACATATTATTACACTTATTACTGACCAGTTTAACTTTATTTCTACAGAAGGTCTATGTCTTCCCTAGTGAAAAAAAGTATACTAAGTATACTTGCAGCAAGACTAATTATTAGTATATTTCAAGTGTGTTAATGATTAGTTCATTTAAAGTGTGCTATTTTGAAACAACTAATTTTGTACTAAGTATATTTAAGCTTAGTAAATTAAGTAGTATTAAAATACAACTTTAAGTATATTTAGTATACTTATGTGTGCTAAATTGGAACAACTTCAAGTATGCTTAGTACACTTTAAGTATATGTCTGTGTAGGGACTAATTACATGCTTGATTAGTGATATTAAAGTGTACTTAATTTGTGTTATAAGTATACTTTATTTCTGTTAAAAGTATATATTTTTTGTTATAATATACATTGTATTATAAGTATTCTTTATTTCTGTTATAAGTATACTTTTATTTGTGTTATAAGTATACTTTATTTCTGTTATGAGTACACTTTGTGTTATAAGTACACTTTATTTGTGATTTAAGTACATTACAAAATAATTACGAGTGTCTTCAGAAAACACAAGCAATATACACTGAATATATTATTTTACAGGTAATAATATATACTGTATGCTCAGTACCTTTGGCTTATTCCAAATATTAAACATTACACACTTTGCAATCAGTAACAATACACTTTGTTATTAGTTATACTTTGTATAATATAGTCAACATTTGAAGTGGATCAAAACCTTTAATCAAAGTTGTCCTAACTTTTTTGATCCACTTCAAATGTTGACTACTGTACTTTGAATGACATAATCTCACACAATACAGTTGTGCTACTATTTAAATACAGTTTAACACATTTTCCCAAAGTTGAATACATTTGTTTTCAAGGCCACTAAATTAAATAAAATATAAGAACATCACTAATGAAGAGACATATTCCATTAACAAATCCAATAGTTTTTATTTAAACTTAGATTCAGCAAAACTTACCATGTTTTTCATTAAAGAAAAAAAAAAATATTGGACCATGGTGACCCTCTATACACAAATACAAATTACACATTATATTCCATTTTCTGATGAGCTTCTCATTGTGTCTGATGGCACAATGATGACTCGTGGAGAACAGCATCTGTTGACAGAATATACCAAAGATATAAGACAGCATGTTCAACTCTTTATTCACGTTTACAATAGTCTGTCTAAATCCTACATTGAACCAATACTATTTTTGAACAGTAAATGAGGATTAGCAGCAGGGAACTGTATCAGAATGGCATGTCGATATTGTTTTCGGTACATAGTCAAGCATTCAACACTTTATGAATTAATATCGTACAGAATACGGGCCGATTTGACCAATCATATGAATGTTTTGGTGCTGCATACAAACATGTGCCATAAACCACCACAGAAAAACTCAAAAAGGAGATATCAAGCCGAAATATCGCTCTCCATTTGTTAAAGAAAATAAAATAAAGTTTGTTAACTGGTAGACTACAACTCACCTCCCAATAGCAGCACTTTTCTCCGGTTCTTTCAGGATCGTGTAGGCCATTAGCAGGGACGTGCACAGACATTTTGGGGGGCAGGGGCTCAAGTGGAAAAAAGGGCACTTCTCATAATTATTTATTTAAAAAATAATGAACCTTTAAATATATTAAGACAACTTTGACTTCCCTTACACTCACGCAATTGTTTTATACTCCACAGATTTCTACAAAATAATTAGTTCACACAGAGACCATGGTCTTTTTTAGTATTCACTAGGTTTATCACAAGAGAAGTCAACAGCAACTATTTTCAAGTAGCTATATATATAGAATAAATGACTGCACATAGGAGAGGGACATAGTTTCACTAATAATTTGTTCATTTTGCACAAATCAATACATTGTTTTAAATTTTTTGGTGTTATTGGAATACTTATTTCATGAAGTGGACAATTTTAAGATCGTGGTCCATTTTTGCTGCCATGTCTTTTACTCTAGTGGAAAGAAAACTTTTAACCCTAACCCTACACATTTAGATGGAGTTTGTTTTAAGCCTACTACCATTCATCTGTTTGCATCTGTAGATTTCTTCTAAATTAACCAAAATAAGCTAATCTGCATATTTAAACACATCAAGAGTTTTTTTTTTTTTTTTTCCTGAACTGTTAGAGGTGCCCTCGAATGAAAAATTGAATTTATCTTGGCATAGTTAAATAACAAGAGTTCAGTACATGGAAAAGACATACAGTGAGTCTCAAACTCCATTGTTTCCTCCTTCTTATATAAATCTCATTTGTTTAAAAGACCTCTGAAGAACAGGCGAATCTCAACATAACACCAACTGTTACGTAACAGTCGGGGTGTACGTCCCCAATATTTGCATATGCCAGCCCATTTTCCCAACATTATGAAAGGCATTACACAAGGGTAGCCAGTAACGTCTGGATGTGCACAGCTGAATCATCAGACTAGTTAAGCAAGGACAATAGCGAAAAATGGCAGATGGAGCAATAATAACTGACATGATCCATGATATCATGATATTTTTAGTGATATTTGTAAATTTTCTTTCTAAATGTTTCATTAGCATGTTGCTAATGTACTGTTAAATGTGGTTAAAGTTACCATCGTTTCTTACTGTATTCACGGAGACAAGAGCCGTCGCTATTTTCATTTTTAAACACTTGCAGTCTGTATAATTCATAAACGCAACTTCTTTCTTTATAAATCTCTCCAACAGTGTAGCATTAGCCGTTAGCCACGGAGCACAGCCTCAAATTCATTCAGAATCAAATTTAAACAATATAACAGCATACAATACTCACATAATCCGACGCATGCATGACGAACACTTTTTAAAGATCCATTTGAGGGTTATATTAGCTGTGTAAACTTTGTTTAGGCACTGTTTAAGGCAAGCACGAGCTCCGTGGGCGGGGAGCGTCAGCATTTAAAGGGGCCGCACACCCTAAATCGGCTCATAGTTAATGATGCCCCAAAATAGGCAGGACAGTAGATGTGACTTTGCGGGACAGCGCAGGACAAGTGAGACAGATAAATTTACAACTATTACGCAATGTAAATATTGATTTACATTTGTTGGCAAACTTGGCATATGCGCCGATTAATGTTTCTGCCGGTGGGTGTCCATACTATAATGTTGCGCTTATGGCAACATTAAATCCTGGAGAAAAGAAAATTCTAGATTCACGGCTGCACATGCAGGAGGACAAAGTTTAAGCACGCAGATGTAATATCTGAGCGAGAGCGTGGGCGCGTCCAGTTTTGTGCAGGGGAATCTGCCTTTGAGGAGAGATTGCTCGCGCATTTGATGCGCTCTCATGATTATAATAATGCGCTTTCTACATTTTTCATTATATACATATAACGCCATAGAACCCGCTTTAAATGAACTATAAACGTGAGTAGAAAGTTGTGTCTGAACGTCGCAATTTTGTATTGGTTAAAACAAATGGAGAACATCTCGTTTTTCCGTAGGTGCTCGACCATTTCTGTGTGGCGCTTGATCGCTGCCATTCGTTGGAAATATTTAACATCAGGATGGATGATTACATGCTTTAAATCATCGATTTAAAGATTTGAGCAGCTCTTGAGGTTCTTATCTAGTATGTGAGACGAAATCCTTGCTGGTGTAGTTGTGTTTACCGACTTTGATGAGGCCCGCACTTATCCCTTTGCGCTGTCCACCCAGTTGATGTCCACTCTCTCTCTGATTGCGTTGTTTGGTTATTTTCACAGCTAGAATATGACGGCTGCACAAATAGATTTTTAAATGGCAGTCACAGTTTTTATTATATTTCTTACTGTTGTATTGTAATTTCAGGTATGAAAAAAAAAATTACAGACATAAATGAAATGCAGGACACTACTTAAGTCTTGCGGGACGCGGGACAAAGCTCCCAATTTTAAGGACTGTCCCGCAAAATGCGGGGCGGTAGTCTGGAGAATAAGGTGAATTAAATAAATAAGGAACATCCTGGATCTGTTTTTTTCACTCTTCTTTATTCTTTTTTTTATGTAGGCTATTATAGAAGTATCGGATCGGGACTCGGTATCGGTAGATACTCAAAATCAAATGACTCGGACTCAAGGGCAAAAAACCTGATCGGGACATCCCTAGTTCTACGGCACCTTTAATACATTATATATTATAACAAATGTCTGCAGAGGGCGCCAAAAGCCTGCTGATTTTTGTTGTTAGACAACACAGCACGATCAAATCCAACCACCATAATTAAAAATGTATTATTAGTTAAATAATAATATTCGGCCACTTCTTTGTGATAGAAATGCTACAGCCACTGTAATTTCTTCAACAAGAATATGTGCACATCAAACATGCAAAGACAGAGCGAGGTTTTAAACTTTTATTGATGTATTATTCTGTGTAAGAATTCTGTGTATTATTCTGTGTTAAAAGTTGCATTGTGAAAATATGATACTAATATACTTTTTATATATTTAATGATAGTAATTTTTTTGTTAGTATATTTGCAGTGTACTATAGAAAAAGGGAATATATTTAAAATACAATAAAGCATACTTTTTTTTTCACTAGGGTTTTGTACTATGCTGGCACCCAGCATGCATTGCAACATTAAACTTTTGAATGTCACCATTGTTGAGTTTCATATTCTGACTGTTGATGTCTCTGCTGTCCAAATTAAGCAGGAGCTCAAAATATGTACTATATGACTTCAGTATTCTTCTAAATAACTGATTACTGAAGCTGTTGAATTACAGACATAGTATAATCAATAAATATAAAATACCCAATAAATCAAAGACTAGACACAGAAAGAGATCAGTGAATTAGACCAATTCCAAGATGATTATCACAACAGCCAAAAAACCTTGTCTTTTTCCTGCCAAAACAAATGTGCTTTATAAACACTCATTTACAGCAGCCAGAGAAATCAACATTAAAGAGTCAAGAGCCCAACAAAAGCAGACACTGGTCACCACTGTCACAGTCTCCAGATCAGTCACCAGCACCGACACTACATTTCCCAGCGTTCCTCCTGTTCCTCACCTGCACTCGATCATCAATCACTCGCACCTGAAGACCATCATCATCATTACCACTCATCAGCACTCCCTTCACATCCCTGTTTTTTCACCTTGCCATCACCAGCCAGCTGGAGGATGCAACCCTGAAATCATTGTTCCGGATTGGGGTGAATTTCCACAGCCCCAGCAACCTCCCAGACACCTCCGGCTTGAACTGGAAGGAAACCATGTTGAGGTGTCTGGAGAGCGAATGGCCCCGATCCAGAGCTCAGCCTAGCCCAGTTCCCAGTCAGAGACCCACCGCAGATGGAGTGAACAACTCTGCCATGACGTCAGAGTCCGCGCCAGGAGGAACGGCCAAGCATGACATCACTCCGGAGCCTGAGGGGTATTCATCTGAGGAGAGGTCTGAGTCGGCAGTCTCATCCAGTGCAGAGGGAGTAGGTGTCCCTCTGAAGGGCTGATCAGAAGCCCTGCCCACCCACTTGTCACTGAGAGTGAGTTTACCAACATCTACATAACTCCTCATCTGCCTAACCATTCTATACTGGACTCACTGGTCCCACCCAACCTCCCTCTCCCACATCCTCTCCTAGATGTTTCTGTCAGCTCGTCATCCCAGCCTTCTTCCCAGACCCCAGCCACGTCTGCTGTCCTGCCCGAGCTGTCCCCCATCAGTCCTGCTGTACCACCGTCATCTCCTGTCAGTCACATGGTTACATTGCGGGCCTACTGTGAGCCATCTCCTTCTGGGTGTGAGGATCCCGTGGCTCTGCCTCTGGCTTTTGAGCAGAGCTTCCTCTGACCCTCGGCTTCATTCGGGTCGGACGTCGCGTCACCTGCGCCACGGACTTGCGGGGGGGTTGTCGCTGCGGCTCCATCACGGTCTTCTGGGTTGTCGCCGTCGATCCACTCCATCAGCCCTCCATCTGTGCCGTGGGTTCCTCATCCGTCATCGCCTTTACCCTTGCTTGTCCCCAAGGTGGCGCTGAAGCCGTCACCACCATGGCTCCTCCCTCCAGCGTCGCCGCTGTGGTCCACCATCCTGGCTGGGGACTGGGCCACCAGCTGGCTCATCCTCCAGCTCAACCATCCTCCTCCTGAACCACCTCCAGCATCTTCCATCTCACCTTCACTCCGTCCACCTCCAGGACCCCCTCCGGCCCTCCCCTTTGGATCTTCAATTATGGCACGAGTACCAAATCTGTTAATTCTCAACAAGAACTTCTGTACATGTATGAAAGAAATAATGTCAAACTGGTTTGTAAACTGCTTTGACACTCAGTGTGGCTGAAGTCAGTTGTAGTTCTTGTGTTTCTGCTCGTCTCTTTTTTTCTGGTCTTGTTTCTCTGTCCTTCAGTGATTCTGCTTATCAGGTGTTCATCAGTGTCTGAATTCACTCACTTCTTTTAATTTACTCTGTCAAGTGGACTATATTAGTGAACTTATGTAGGGAATAGTGAATGAGGGTACAGGGTGTGATTTGGAACACAAGCCTGTGAGTGTCGACTTTGAGTGATGTTAACTCACAGTATATTGCTATAGGTTACTTTCTCGAAAATGACAAATATTACCCAGAATGCATTGTTTTCTACAGTTTATTACTATTTTAATTCGAAATGGTTTGTTACTGTCAGAATTTGGCAGTTTTTTTACAGCTAGGTTTAAAAGTGTAGTTAATATAACTAGCATTCCTACAAATAAACGAAAGGCGAAGTGACACATTTAAATCCATGAAAAGTGCAAATAAACAGTCTGAAACAATTGTGAACAATAGTTTCACATAAAGACAAACACAACAAGGATAACACACACAACACTGTAAACACACAACATAAAATAACCTAAATAACAAAATAACAAAAATAGAATATAAAATGCAAAAACACCTTGATAAACACAATAGCAAAATAAGAGAACTATTAGAACTACTTAAATAAAATAATTATATATAATTATATATATTTAATATAACAGTTCTTTCTGGTTCTTGAATCTGATTGGCTGAGAGCCGTGTGATATTCTAGTGATAACAGCACTCCTTTTCACTGTTTGTATCACTCCGCTAAAAGCGACTGTCATGGCGGCCGAGCAAATTCACCATATTTTTTCACAAATACTACATTTGTTGTACCACAGAGAGTTTTTTTAGGTGAGAATAGAGTTGTTTAGACCTGAAATATGTGACTCATATTTAATCATAGCGTCTATTTTACAATTCGTTCAGACATTTTCGAGAGATGCAGCTGTTATTTAGTACTCGTGTACATGCTGAAAAGATTTGCAGCTGGCTCTTATAGTGGTTAAACATGAGAAATAATTCATTTTAGGTACATAAAACGGGCAATCTTTGGTCTTTTCTTAATTTATTACTTGTTCCTGAGCAAATCGAATTGGACTATGTTAAATTTAATAATCTAATATTAAAGGCCCACTGTGATAACATTGTTGACGTAATTTCAACTGAAACAGGAAGACAGGATGAGACATATCATACAGCTCCTCCCCTTTTTTAAAATAGCAAATAGCGTTTTGTTTATCACAGCTTGGCCAGAGTCGTTGAGCTTGGTAAGTTGAGGGAACCAATTTCATTTTCTCAAATGCAATTTGTCATTCATTGTGCAATTACAATTTTCAAACTTTTTGTTGTTACTCATGAGCTACTTAGAAGAAGATTGGAGATCTCCACACATCTTGGATCCATGGACGAATAACATTCCCATCTCATATCCCTGGTGATGACAGCATTTGTGATTTCAAAAATTTGGAATCTTAGAGGTATTATTCTTATTAAATCTAGAAAATTACCTATAAACAAAATGGAGTGACCAATATTGTTGCTTTTCTAGCCATAACTTTCTCTTTGGACACTGTGTGCCCTATTTCCCTTTTTGCCAAAGAACTCTACATAGTCAAAAATCTATTTATGTCTTTACCCCTAGTTGGTTAATGTAATAGCCCTCACTATGCCTAATCCAGACAGTTTTAACTGACTGAGTCAAACTCCCACTTCTGTGAATGAACTTCCTTTTCTTTCATTAAGATGTACAGAAAGGCTGGACTGGTACCAAGTGAAAGCAGATTCAGAATGTTAGTTTAACAGAGAATACAAAGAACTGCTGTGAGACCAGTGAATTAATCAAAAGGAATCAAATTAATATTATTCCTTTTGATTAATTCACTGGTCTCACAGCAGTTCTTCCTTGTGGGTGGAAAGGAAGTCCTTCTGTGTTCTGTGTGGATCATCAGTCAGTTGAGCTTGTTGGGCTGTTGCATTGGTTTTTTTAGCCAGTGATGCAGTCAAAGGCCTGGTGTTGTGATACATGGGCTCCATTGTTTCCCTGTCTCTCAGATAGTCTGGCTTGTGATCGATCCTGCCAAAATTGTTCATAGAAATTGTTCATAGGAAGTCTCAAGTAAAAGTTTCACCTTTTCCTGCATCGTATCAGTCCTCTCCATGCTTAACTTAATCTTTCAGGAAGGGAGCTGAAGGCCCATCAGCCACTTCCTCTTCTTCTCTCTGCAGTTATCTTGTCGAATAGACTTCAGTCTATTTGCTCCCATTTGTCAAGGCGGCTGTTTCAGAAGCTGCCTGGTCTGAAATGTGAACACTCAAGAGAACCGCATAATTCAAATTAAACCTACAGCTCTTTATTTAAATTCCATGTTTTCATAACAATAGTCAATGTCCTGTAATTCCAAAAGTCTCATCTTGTTAACACAACAGTAGTTCCTCATTCTATTAATAAGCTTAGTTCTTCTTTGCAGGAAAAAGCAAGCAGATCCTTCATTGCAAAATGCAGAAAAAAAGCAGTAAACTTCTCTAATTAATATACAGTATGGTATAATGTATTAGCAAAGAATTCTTTGTCTTTTCTCTTTGCTAGAAACTAAAATTACTTTAAAGGTGCCATCGAACGTTTTTTTACAAGATGTAATATAAGTCTAAGGTGTCCCCTGAATGTGTCTGTGAAGTTGCAGCTCAAAATACCCCATAGATTTTTTTAAATTAATTTTTTTAACTGCCAATTTTGAGGCATAATTAGAAATGCGCTGATTCATGCTGTGGCCCCTTTAAATCGTGCACTCTCCGCCCCCTCCTGAGCTCTCGACTCTGCATAAACAAAGTTCACACAGCTAATATAACCCTCAAAATGGATCTTTACAAAGTCTTCGTCATGCAGCATGTCTAATCGCGTAAGTATTGTATTTATTTGGATGTTTACATTTGATTCTGAATGAGTTTGATAGTGCTCCGTGGCTAACGGCTAATGCTACACTGTTAGAGAGATTTTTAAAGAATGAAGTTGTGTTTATGAATTATACAGACTGCAAATGTTTAAAAATGAAAATAGCGACGGCTCTTGTCTCTGTGAATACAGTAATTAACGATGGTAACTTTAACCACATTTAACAGTACATTAGCAACATGCTAACGAAACATTTAGAAAGACAGTTTACAAATATCATTAAAAATATCATGTTATCATGGATTTTGTCAGTTATTATTGCGCCATCTGCCATTTTTCACTGTTGTCCTTGCTTGCTTACCTAGTCTGATGATTCAGCTGTGCACATCCAGACGTTAATACGGCTGCCCTTGTGTAATGCCTCGATCATGGGCTGGCATATGCAAATATTGGGGGCGTACACCCCGACTGTTACGTAACAGTCGGTGTTATGTTGAGATTCGCCTGTTCTTCGGAGGTCTTTTAAACAAATGAGATTTATATAGGAAGGAGGAAACAATGGAGTTTGAGACTCACTGTATGTCATTTACATGCACTGAACTCTTGTTATTCAACTATGCCGAGGTAAATTCAATTTTCAATTCGATGGCACCTTTTAGATGTCTGTTATGTGCCCGTTCAAATCATAATTTATATTTAACTCGGTCACCCAATCTTGTTCTCATTCAACACAACGCACAAAGCTTATCTTAGTTAACAAAAACCAAAATCTAGTCATATCTGCAATGGTTCAGCTTTTCATACTGTCTCTCAGGGATAATGGGATAACATTCCAGATGTCTTCAGATACAGTGTATGATATTTAAACACGCACTTATTATCTTACTATTTATTCATCTTTTTAGACCTATTTCTTGATTTTATGTAACCAATCTGAGCCAATACTTATAAAAATATTACCTATAAAAGTTTCTCCACAACTCAAAATTTCATAATTCTCACAGAGTGCTCCACAGGTGCATATTCCTATCATTTATACTTTTTTAAAAATTTCAGCATTCATTTATTTATTTCAGAATGTAACTATATTGATCTATTAATTATATTCAACTCATTCAACATTTCTTTCTTAATCAGAATAAAAGTCTTATTCAAACAAAGAGCAAGTTGCTACATCATCTCAGGGCATTTCCCCTTCCCGAATCTGGTGAAGCTGCTATCACTACCAACCCAAATTTGCAGGCGAGTGTCAGGTCTCTAGTATCTATACACAGGATCATTAACACTAACTCAGAATTACTGTCTCACCCTGAGCACAGGTCTTTAGTCGTCCAACACTATCACTGCCTTAATTGTGATCATATGAGCATAGAATCTTTAGCACTTCTAATTCCAGCATACATGACAAGTTGCTCCATCACACAGTTTACAGTGAAATCAAGCTACGAATAGCTTACTTAAAGTACTTTTAACATCAAAGCATTTCAATAATTCAGTGTTTCTTTTGACATTTACGTCAGACTCATTTTTGTTTGTGTTAATTTAAATGCTGCATACCTTAGTCGACCTAAAACCGAAAATTGTCCTATCATTTACTCATCTTCATGCCAAATTTCTAGTAATCCCGAAGACCTTGATTAGCTGGTTCAGGTGTGTTTAATTAGGGTTGGAAGCGAAACTCTCCAGGAGTTTGACACCTCCATTAGATGATCTATCATTAAGCATTTATCAACACAAGACTTCCAAAAAGGCACAACAAAACTGACTGGTTTATAATTTATTAATCAACAGTTAAATAATATTTTTAGACAAGGCACTTCATGTAAAGTGAGCTCTTAAAAAGGAGCAAGGTTTTAAAATGGCATCAGTCAGCCCATGTCTGCTTATCGTCATCGGTGTAGTCCAGGTATGGGCAACTTCAGTCCTGGAGGGCCACTGCCCAGCAGAGTTTAGCTCCAACCCTAATCAAACACACCTGAACCAGCTAATTAAGTTCTTTAGGATTAGTAAAAAGTTATAGGCAAGTGAGTTTTTATCAGGGATGGAGATAAACTCTGCAGGACACTGGCCCTCCAGGACCAGAGTTGCCCATCCCTGGTGTAGTCCATGTCTGCTCACCCTGAAGAGACCACTCTCATCTGCGAGAGTTAACGCTTTAGTTTCCAGATGGATCACAAGCTCCCGGTTTATATTACAATCAGTGTCCTGTGCAAGTTGTTCCAGCAGCCAGAACACATAGAAGGAATTCTGATAGCAGTTCCAATCCATCTGATGCTGCAGCTCCTCTCTGGACCTCTGCACAAGACAAAACCCAGATTAACTTATAGGCGAACATAATGATGGAAAAAAAATTGTAATGTATATAAATTAAAAACCATCTTCATTGAGTTTTACTGATTGCAAACGTGATACTCATTTTATACAACACTTATAAACAAGTAATTAATATCTAGCTTATGTTTCAGACAAAAAATGGATGTATATCCTCATTTTGACAGCTAGAATGTGTGCATGTTAATCTTGATTATTTTTGTGCTTTGTAACCATAAGAGTCTGATTTAGCCACTTGGGTAAAATATGAAGAAATGAAACTTGTAAAAATGAGTAATTTACTGGATTGATGTGCAGCTTAACTATAGACAACTATATATATATACATATATATATATATATATATATATATATATATATATATATATAAAATCCTATAAGCACGGTTGTAACCATGAATGTTTGCCAATAATGTTAAATTAGAAATAAATGTTCACATTAGAAAATAAATGTAAAAAATCATCTGCTGTAAATATTCATGATGAAACCTAAAATAATTGCAACTCCATGTGTTATATTCAAGTGATTTTATGTCAAAAGAGCAGCAGAAAGCATATAAAGTGTTCATGGCAACCACATACATTGAAAGCTGATTTCCTATGGTAGCTCTAAAAGGGTACCTAGAAGCATAGAAATAGATAAGCTTTAGCATAATTCATAGTAAGATGTAACATATTAGGACATCCTCAGCATCAGTTTGCAGCTTTTTGGCAGGTTAGGCTGGTTCAATCAGGGATTCTTGTGCAGGGTATGCAGAGAAATTCTTTCCAGAAGACCACACTGTAGACAATATCAGGGATTTTTTTAAAAACATGTTGCAGGAGTGGGGCAACAACAAAGAACTCCCTCTGATTGCCACCAGAGTTTGCCATCATCTGAGTACTGATTCCTTTTACAGACTTCGTTTCCCATCATCCCGTACCTGGCACTGATTAATCAAATATCAATAATCAAACAAATGCACAAAACTAATTAAAGAAAATGATTGAATTTATTAAGGATAAATGTAACAAGTGAAAGAGAGCATCTCTTTGGGGTGTCCAAAGGCTAAAATAACAAACAAAACAAATCTAGAAAGAAAAGGAGGGAGGGATTAAATAACCTAAGTAAACATAAAAATAAAATACATTTACCTTCCCTAACTCCCAAATGAAAAACAAAGTACAAACCAAGTTATCAAAATAAATAGGCAGGACACCCCTATGCTCCACGTTCTTGAAAGATAACTTTAGGAACAATTGAACATGATCAACAGGTTGTACAAAAGGCACACTTTCACTAGAAAGTAGCAAGTTTGATCATCGGCCAGAGGAGGGATCCGGGAGCTCTCAACCCAAATGCGGCCGAACCAAAAATGAGCTCCAAGTTGAACGCCAGGCAGCGTCCTTATGAAGACCACGCCTCTTCTGAACCGCCAATAGAGAGAGTGGACACCATCATTGGACAACCTATTAGAACACTGACAGAACAAAAGGGAAAAGAAAACAGACACATACCAAATACAAGAACGGAGGTCGTAACAGTGATAATACTGGATATGCAATAAAAGCTTAATCAATTAATGAAAATTTCACAGAAACAGTATTTTTCCACCAAAATTAAAGCTCGAACTGTAGTTTCCATCAAAATAAAAGCTCAAGGGTTAATCTCTTGCAAGTGAAGAAATTAGGACAAAAGTATTGTAATTTCCCTACAATGGCATAAAGTAAAATAGTCTCACAAAATCTTGTGGACAACACTCTATGGTCAATGAATGGCAATGTAACGACATAAGTGACAAAGATTACAAGCTGCTTTACTGATGTCTTTCCGCAGTTGAAAACGATTGAGCATTCACATGAAACGATACATTTAGGTGAAGTTGTATTCTTTCAACATACCTTCTGATGTTCATTCACAGGGTTGTCCACTCTTCACAAGGCTGTCTTGAATTTACTTGAAAATACTTCTTTTTATTTAGGGTTGCCACACTTCACAAGGCTGTCCCTATTTTTCTGAAAATCGCCAGCTTTTGTCTGTTGGTGGTCAGTTCTGAACCTCTGTTTTTCTGAGGAAAAACGCTCAGTGTTGGGTTCTTTTATTTTTTCAGACCAACCCACAGACAAGCGCAGCCTCCTTCACACACACTTTTTCTGAATGCCCCTCTCAAGCAAAATGCACTTCTGCATATAAATGCACATCTACGTATAACTACTTCTACGCATGCATCACTCCTGGAAATTGCTTCTCCTTTTTCTTTTACTTCAATTAATTTTATTTCAATTATCTTTCATTTAAGTTTGGTTCATTTTGGTGAAGTCTTAGGCAGTTACCACCCAGGCGCTATCTCAAGGGGCCACACAAAAGAAATATAAGCAAAATTGCTTACCTTATTTGTATGGTGTGCCTTTGTTTTGTAAAGCCTCGTGCCAGCACACACAAGTGGTCCCACGCCGACCACTTTCTAGCTCCTGGCTCAGGGCTTGCCAATTATGCTTGTGGCAAATTTGATGTCCTTTCAGTTCTGGTCTCAAAGAAAACTCTCAGAGTCAAATCTCCAGGTCCATGAAGCGTTGACTTTATTGTCAAGCAACAAAGTGAGATGCCAGCTGCACATCTGATCTTCTCACTTGTGACACACACTTTTATACAGTTTTAACCATTGATCTCATTTGCAGGTGCTCTTCTTCCTTTCTCGTTCCTGGTATCTCCCAAATACTCCCCAACATTTTCACCACAGTCACTTCATTAATTGGCTATCTTGTTCTCTTTGTAAGGGTGACTGACTGCTAACTAATCTTCATATTTTGACTTACTCCCTAATTGTGGAATTCTGCCAATTGATGGTCAACCCTTTCTAATAGGCAAACAAAATATTATAACATGGAACAATCAACATTCCCCAGAGACAAGAAGCCTACATGTGACACCTTTAAATGATGGTCTTATTCATTTCCACAGCCACCTGTTGTCTAGTAGAAAAATACCAGCAAAATAAGCATAGTGGCCAAGCTAACTTTTCATATACATTTGACCTTTGTATTAAAATTCTACAATTGTTTTCTATAGGATAGATAAAATATTTCATAACCAGTTAGTTATTGTGCTGTACTGTTTTTCATGGGTAGATTTGTGTACTTCAAGTGATCAGATTATCAATACTGCATCACTGCAGAATGCTGTTTTCTGTGAGAACACAGAGGAACGCTCTTCCTGAGGACAAACAGAGACGAGCCAAGAAGACCTTTGAGGAGATGATGAACTACCTACCAGGTACCTCATAACAGCTGCAGTTATCGATTGTTTGTAACATGCCGTGTTTTAAAGTAGTGAAGGTCTGTAAAGTTTCAAAGAACAAAGTCATTCCAAAGGGAGTTATTTCATACATCAGTGCGCACTGTTTCTGATCTCCCTGAAATGCCGCCATTGTAGTCTTTAAGTTTTCCCGCCCAAGGCATATGTAAACTAAAGGGGCAAGGCCTGGTTGAGTTAGTAAGTAGTGTGCTGGTAGTGTCGCGGTTATGGTAAGGGACATGAACTTTCCGAAACACGCTTGAAGTTGTCCATTCACTAACACACTGGTCCAGCTGACCAGTCAGAGTGCTTTTCAGAATTATGGGCTTCAGACAAGAATTAAACAGGGGTGTGTTTCCCATACAACAATGTAACTTATTATCTACCATAGCATGATGCATCCTTGGAGAAACTAACCAACTAGTCACAACTGTTTCCTGAAACTGTACTAACCAGACTGTCCTCCAAAAAAAACCAAAACAACAATAACAAAAAAAACGACCCTATAGGTCAATTTTTAAGCACCTTATTATGACCTATATTTACGTTTTAAAGTCATGCGCCTTCTAGCTGGCGTAAAAATAATGACAGTGTTGTATTACGTCTGCCATCATGAAATAAAGTATGACTGTCATTACAATCAAAATGCGTGTTCATTTAAATGCAATGTGTGGACTTTTTACACCATTTGTCCTATAGAGTGCCCCAGGGATGACGCATTTTTGTAGGCAAAACCTGGAAGCGAGTTAGCATTTTAGGACTTCTGGTTCCAACGCCATAAAGTTTTTTGAATGGGTTTTTGCTAAATCGCCTGAAATAAGGTCTGTGGTTAACAAAGCCTCTAAATACTTTCACGTTTTGATCTATGACATAAAACCACCAGTTATAACCCACTTGTGATTTTTTAAACGTTTACTGTGTCTTAAAATCGGCGGTTGCTAACAAATTGCTAAAAGGGACTACTTCCTTTGGCGGGGACTTTAGACGTCATCATGACAAACAGGACATTTGGACAGCATTTCTCATGAAAAAGTGGATAAGTATTCATACACAGAGCAGATCATAATCAGTGAGCATGTTTTTAAATAGAGTTGTTTTCTAAATAAAGTTTGAGGATGCTTGGTGGTGACAACGTTGATCTGCGACCATGGTGTGCTGTAGTCCGTTTATAGCCTACTGTTAGCTTTTTATATCTGACGACTTTATTTAGGCTTCAAAATGTATAAATGTTGTGTTAACTTGTAAAGATTATCTTGATAGACAAAACGTGAAAGTGTCATAACCCTTTGTTAAACACAGAGCTTATTTTCTGCGATTTTCCAAAAGTCTATGGGAAAAATTAATAGGCTTTCAGTCGAGGGAACCGTGCGCCGCTAACTTCCGGGTTGGCCTACAAAAACGCGTCATCCCTGGGGCACTCTATTTCCATTAACAAAACTACGACTACACCCACCCCACCCTTAGTGATTTATAGTGCATATAATTTATGAGCACATGCGTTCCCTGGGATCGAACTCACGATCGCATGATCACATAACTGCCTATTTTTATGCTGCGTTCACACCATCTCGTATTTACCAGAATCTTGAGATGACAACACGTGACGTGACGTCGTCGGAACTGTTCACGTCCTTGGACTATGAAGCAAAGTATGAGGGCATCAAGATGCTTTTCCAATGCCATTCAGCAGCCACTGCTAAACAAACAGGTACAAACTGCCAAATGTTTATCTAAGGTAGCTACTGATGTCATTTCCTCACATGCTCCTACTTTCTGCTAATTGTGCTGTTTCTCTTTCAGCGGTCACTACCTCTCATTTACAAATAGCTAGATGACGTATGTGTTGCTTAATATCGCTGTCCAGGAGCTATTCCCAGAGCTTAGTAAGGTAACGCTCTTCTATACCATAGTCACGCTCTGACAAAGAGCCGCTCATGATGTTTATTAATGGAGCTTCTGCTGTTTTGTCTTTTGTAGAATCAGAAGGCAGGTCTCTCTGTCTCCACTAGGAGGATGTAAAACATTATCAGAGTCTCAACATCAACATTTTAAAGCATTTTATTGCACTACTAAAATACAATTATTTATTGACGTGTATGCCATGATTATTTCATTGAATCATTGGATCCCTGCCTTATTTTTCCACTTTTGTTTAAATTGTAACAGCATTACAACATCAGGAGTTTGGATTAAGAAATCAACTTCATTCAACCCACATAATGTCATTATCAATATGAGAAAATCCATCAGACCATTTTAAACTATTTTTACGTTCTAGATTGTCCCCCCTAAGACATTAAAAAAGACACAAAATACAGAAACAAGTAAAAAACATTCAAAAATATAACAGACATTTCATAGTGTCATACAGTTAAGAATAACTGTGTGCAGAATAAAAAGGCTTTTTTGTAAATGTTCCGGCTTTGCTGTCAGTAAATAAAAATGTAATATATCCAGCTCTTTTGTCCCTAGTCATATGTTTTAGAATGAATAAAATTGTTTTAAAAGCATGTGATCTACTCTGGTTTAAAGGTGCTCTAAGTGATCCTGGGTGGAGTAACTTCCTGTTGATGTTCGAAGTGTTGTCAAACAAAACAGAGGCTAGCTAGACCCTCCCTCCTCCTCCTCCCCTCCGTGCTTCCTGAAACAGTCATGAACGCGCATTTAAAATCATTCTTGTCGGTTATTGGCTGGAACATGTTTATTATGTTTCATGGTCCAGGCTGCACCAGGTAGTTTTTGTTGCTGTTTTTGGAGCTTGTGGTGACTACAGAGACCGCGTTTTTTTACAGTGTGTTCAGGGGGACAGGCAGCTAGCGGATAGTGAAGAGATGTTTGCTGTATGTGACAAAAAATGTTTTGGCCTAAAAACGCGTGACATCACTTAGAGCACCTTTAAACAAATGCTTTATAGGAACGTGAATAACAACTCAAGAAGGTGGTGATTTCTTGCCAGACAAACCACTGTCTATAATCGTCACAAGTTGTGCTAATTAAATGTAACTGTCATCAAGAAACATGACAAAATAAATAACCCTACCAGAGAAGAATCTTACGAAAAGATGTACAGACCATAATTAAGAAAAAATATGAAATTATATTATTTGAAGGAATTATTTAATATTTTAGGACTATCAATATATCTTTCTTTCTTTTTTTAACAATTAAGCCCAACTCAATTAAAAAAAAAAAAAAAAAAAAATGTATTACTGAAATACAAAATGATTAAAAAAAAACAAACAAAAAAACATCTGGCTAAGAAAGTCAGCGTGAATTAAATCATACTATCATGACGTATTTCTATTTTACTCCTAAGACTTATTTTTCACATAGTAATAATGAGAATATGGGGTTAAATGTGCTGAAAAATTACAAAAATATTTTAATGGACCTAAAATAGGTATTTTTTAAGCAAAACATTTCTTTGTGAGGTTTTTCATAGTATACCCTCTTATGAATTCTATGACTTTTATCTATAAAGAGGTGTAGAAAATGCCTGTATAGAAGATCTCTGTATTGCTCTAAAAAGAACTTGTGTAACAAGATAAGTGACTTTCTTTTATCCTTACTAGATCACAGTGTTAACTGTCAGTTAAACTGAGCTGTTCACTTCTATAAAGGTAACTAATCTTTGGGTTAAAGATTTCTTTTTTTCCTCTGACTGTACAATTACACACAAATGGCTACATGTTGTTACACAAGTACATTAAAAATAATCTCACTGGCTATACAATCATGACCCAGAGAGCCCACACTAGCAGAATGGTGGACATGTATCCTCGATGTCCAATGCAAGAGCTGGAAAATTGAATACGTCCTTCCAAAACTGGATGAACTCTCTTTCTCTCTGAGATGTAGCTGGCAACAACTGCTATATCCAGGTCACCTGTGGAATACAGTACATGCAGTAGTATATTGTAATACTAAGTATTTGGTGAAATGCGCAGTTACATTAAGTACATAATGACTTACCACTGTCATGTTTGAGTTTCTGGTCTTTAATCATAGAGTATCCATCTCCTCCGTCCACTAGGTAAGAGGGCAGCACCACTTTATACACCTTCTTGGGGTTGAGTGGTTCATAACGGGGCACTCGACACTCAGTGCAGAGCACATTCACACTTTTAACACGATTTCCTTGTGGTTTTGATAAATCATACACCAGCTGAAAACCTGCAGAGGAATTATAAGCAGTTACATTGCTTCAGCTGAATTAACGTGCAATTCATATGGACTAGATTTATGATGGTTTTATGTAATTTTGAAAGCTTGACAACACTTGACAATGATATTCCAGTACTCAAATTGAGGGGGATTATTGTTCTAAACAATTTACAAGAAGTTCACAATGTACAGTAAGCATACCTGACACCTGTAGGAATTCTCCAGAGTTTCCTCCATATCTTCGGACTGAGTGCTCAAAGACTTCTCGCAGTGTAGATCCATTCATTTGGACCAGGTCAAATGTACCTCCAAATGGCAACACAGCAATCAGGTCCTCCATTGTGATAGAACCTTCAATAGAAACATGCATTAGGACTGTTTCAATATTATTTCTAACATGCACTGGAGTTGTGCTTACAGGTAGGGTAAGTAATTTTCGGAGAGGCTAGCAATAGCGAGCTAGCTTTGAAAGCATAAGATCCCACCCTCCCTTCAGAGCTGTACGAACATTTTTATGGTCCAACGCCTTCCGCAGACGATATAAATACATATAAATACATTTAGACCACTTAACTTAGTTGTTGCTATCGGGATGTGAAGAGATTTTCAACCAGCATTACAAAAATGTTTTTGAGGCAAATCACCTACCCTGCCTTGAAGATTTTGAATAACAGTACCATTTCTGTTCCGCTCATCAATAGGTGATCGAATGGCTCCGCCGTTCAGAATACAAGAGCTGACATGGTTCCACTGGATTTCATCCGCATATTTAATATTATTATGGACCTGAAATAATAATAATTATTTAATTTGCCATTTACTTTGAATTTCTTTTTTCACTTTCCCACTGGTTCAAATGTGGGGGTTGCCACCTTATATTAACATCTGTTTCTGGTGATTTAAATCACAAGTGGTCAGACAAGACAGATGTTAATAACAGGTGCAAACAGATTTGCATTCCAAATATTTAGTGGTCTGTCACTGCAGTGCATACTGAAGAAAGTGTTTGTTGTTTTAGCATGTGTGGCTTTTCTGGGTTTTTTTTCCCTTTGATGTTATTTTATTTTAAAGCTGCATGTTACTGGCAGAGTGGTTGACTGATGAGGTAAGTAGGCGGTCTCTACTACAAATGTGTTGTACATGCCTCCTGATGTGGTTTGGGTTATCACAAAACGCTTTGGACCTTTTACACCTAGATTTAGCTTAGATCACTTGAAACAAATGTTACTACCAGGTGTGAATGTGGCCTATAAGATTAACATCTGCCTTATCACTGAATACATTTGTAAGCATGGATTTTTGTTCATAATTTTTGCAAATGTAGTGTTTGTCCCATCTAGAGTAGCCCTTATGAAGAACAATATGCAAAATGATGCTATCAAAAAAAATTGCACCAAACTTTTAACAGCAAATTTATCTTTAAAATCTTAGACCTATTCACTCACCATGGCATCACAGATTAAATTTCCCAAATTACATTCACGAAATCGACATTCCTCAAAAGTTCCATTGAGATAGACAAGAGTCTGTCCTACATACTGAGCAGAGTAATTGGCCAGATTCTTCCTCCAATTGTCCACTTCAGCCTGAATATCTGGATCTAGACGAAGTCAGAGCACAGGTTGACAGGTTGAAACTGACATATCAAAAGAGCAATCCACAATGGCAATGCATCACATCTGATAGGTACAGTATAGTACAGGGGTGTCCAGTCCTGCTCCTGGATGGCTAATGTCCAACCCGCTCCAACACACCACGGAAGTTTCTAGTAATCCTGTGAAGACCTTAGCTGGTTCAGGTGTGTTTGATTCGGGTTGGAGCTAAACTCAAAAGGACAGTGGCCCTCCAAGAACAGGACTGGACATGCCTATTGAAGTACACTGTTAAACCTTGCTGTAAAAAAAACGGCCAAATTCTGACAGTAACAAACCATTTTCCATTAAAACAGTAATATACTGTAGAAAACAATGCATTCTGGGTAATATTTATCATTTTCGAGTGAGTAGCCTACAAGAATATACTGTGAGTTAACAGCGCTCAAAGTTGACACTCAGAGGCTATGTTCCAAGTCATATCATTAGTTCACTAATATAGTACACTTGACAGAGTTAATTAATAGAAGTGAGTGAATTCAGACACTGATGAACACCTGATAAGCAGAATCACTGAAGGACAGAGAAACAAGACCAGAAAAAAGAGAAGAGACGAGCAGAAAGACAAGAACTACAACTGACTTCAGCCACACTGAGTGTGAAACCAGTTTACAAACCAGTTTGACTTTATTCCTTTCACACATGTACAGAAGTTCTTGTTGAGAATTAACATATTTGGATGTTGATTGTTTTATTGAAAATAAAATGTATTGAAGTTTGCAGTCACCATCGTGGTGACCAGTGTCTGCTTTAGTTGGCCTCTTGACTCTTTAACATTAGCTTTCTCTGGCTGCTGTAACTGAGTGTTTATAAAACACATTTGTTATGGCAGGAAAAAGCCAACATGAAGTTGATCAGATTTTTTGGCTGTTGTGATGATGCTGTAATCATCTTGGACTTGTCTAATTCACTGATCTCTTTCTGTGTTTAGTCTGTGATTTAATGTGTATCTTATGTTTATTGATTATATTTTAGATTATATTATTGATTATATTTATTGATTCAACATAAGAACCAGCAATGTTTCAGTTATTTAGAAGAATATTGAAGTCATATAGTGCATAAAATATTTTGAGCTCATGCATAACTTGGACAGCAGAGACATCAACAGTCAGAATATGAATCTCAACAATAGTGACATTCAAAAGTTTAATGTCGCAATGCATGCTGGGTGCCAGCATAGTACAAAACTCCCAGCATGCACTGCAGCATGAATAAATTATGCAGCTGAATGGTCCTTTTTTTATTGCCACCATTGTTGAGATTGATGTGCTGATTTTTGATATCTGTGTGTCTAAAAAAAAAAAAAAAAAAACACTGCAGCTGTTTTTTGTGCATGATGTTTAAAAAAAATATTTTTAATTGATTGTTTTTGGAACTCTTCCTGTAGTTTCACAGTGGTGACAATGTAAAATGTTAGTCTGTTAATGCAACACAAGGGATTACATACAGTATGATTTCAGTGAACCAAGAGACTACATGGTCATATCTTCATCAACACAATTATCAACACTCAGTGATTTTTTTTCTCCACATTTGTTTCTGCCATAACAAATGTGGCTTGCAAAAATAGTTTAAGCAGCCAGAGAAAAAACAAAAACTGATGTATAAAAAAAATCAAGGGTCAAGAGCTCAACTAAAGCAAACGTCTCAGTTATGTATATAACCTTAGTTCCCTGAATAGGGAACGAAGATGCTGCGTAATCGCTATGGGAATAAAGCCTACCCGAAAACACTCTCATTCAGCTTCTGAAATACTGAAGCAAGTCATTTACGGGCATGCCAGGCGTATGGCAAGACGACGCAGCGTCTCATTCCCTATTCAGGGAACTAAGGTTATATACATAACCGAGATGTTCCCTTTCAAGGGAACTCACGCTGTGTAATCGCTATGGGAACAACAATCCCAACATCGCCATATGAGCAAGTGACTGTTCGTGTGAAGCCGAAGCGCAAAACACACAGTAGCACCTGCGCCCCTGGAGTGGCGCCGAAGGTATAATTCATAAAACCTCATGAATGTATGCGGTGAGGACCAGCCTGCCGCATCACAAAAATCTTGTAGGGAGACCCCCGAAATTAAAGCCTTAGAGGCAGCCATACTCCTAGTAGAATGAGCCCTAACAGCCAATGGTGAAGGCTGTCCAGCTGACTCATAAGCAAGTGAGATGGATGCAGGGAGACCCTTCTTAGGTGCCCAAAACATACAAATAGCTGATCAGCTTTTCTCCACATGGCAGCTCTGTGGACATAGGATCCAGTGCCCTAACCAGGCACAGCAGATTTAACTTTTAGTAACACCTTTAGTGTGGAAGGGGATATCCCTGTAGAACTCCAGCACTGCGCCAACTGGGTCCCACTGGAGATTTTAACACCATGAAGTGAATAATCTCCACTTCAAGGAGTAAAGTTTCCTCGAGGAGGAACTCTGGATTGGAGAACACTCCGAAATGAAGAATACACTAAAAGGAGGGAACCGCTTGTTCCACAAGAAAAATATGAAAAAATGACAGACAAAAATTTGTTTCAATCACCCAAGTGTATTATACAATTTAGAAAAAAATCTTGAACCACAATACATCCAGACTAATAGCTTAAAAAAAGTGTATGTGAGTGTGAAAGTCCAACTGTATTATGTATGAAATTGAATCAGTCTCACCGGGGAATGTCCATGAATGTCCGAGAGCAGATCCAACGTGATAACCGAACTGTTAAAAATCCTCACTGGAAAGTAGTCCAAAGTCCAAAGTCCAAAAAAAAAAAAAAAAAACACAGGGTCTCACACACACACTTGTAACGTCTGGATGGATCCGTTCGTAGTCAATAAACGTTTGGAATTTTAAGAACGCTTTTAACCTGATGAACTGTGTTTTTAAATCACTAAATCGGCTCTGGCCGACTGCGACTTCTGGCATGTTTGTGGACCCGTGAGGTTAAACGGAAAACTCCAACTTCCTAACTTTGGAGACTTCAAAAGGATCACCCCCCCTTTTGTGGGCCCAGAGACTGACCAGACAAATTCCACACACACACACACACACACACACACACACACACACACACACACACACACACACACACAAACACACAAACATGCTTAGAGACTGTATGTACAGCTACTCTTAGAATATGACTGTGCCAAAGTGTACCCGTCACATATATTCAGTGCATATATGCTTCCTAGTGTTTAGACTTAGTTTAAATGACTGTATTTGTGCTAGTGTTCATTTTAATGATGGAATTTTGTCTGTAAACCATAACTTCTTCTACATGCTTTTCTTATACGTCAAGTTTAGATTCATTTTAAAGCTATTTCCACGTCTCATTCACCTATGTATATTACATGGCTGTCAAATGCATTGTTCGATTTGTTTAACGATGCTGTGAAGAAAGTACTCCATCTCGAAATCCGATCTGATAGTCATAAAGTATGCAAATTCAGTTAGGAGACCAGACAAAGGAAACGCTTGCCCGCCAACTTTGCACCTATGTCATTGGCTATTCCACCTCAAGGAGGTGTGTCAGCTTATCTGTCATAAAAGAGGAGCACCAGGATTTTTCGGAGTGTTCTCCCGATTGCCCTGAATCATCCATCGCCCACTCACGCACGTCTCTCCCGGATGTCACGGCGACCGCGCTGCCATCGCGCTCATCACGGGACTACCATCTTCCAGCGAAACTAACTGTCATGTCCTCAGTTCAAGAAGCCAATGAACTGCAGCAGCACTGAACTGATACCCAGCAAGCAAACTGACGCAAGTACCGTTTCTGAATCTTAGATAATGAAACTGATTTCTGTGCTGGCTTTCAAGGACTGTTAGGTTTTGCTACTTGCTTTCTCTCTTTCCCTCTCTTGACTTTCACTCTTGTATATATGTGTATATTCTGTATAGCCGTATAACCTCTGTAGTCGTAGTTTGCATATATTAAATACATTATTCATGCTCGATTGTTCTTTTTGCTCATTTCAACAAAAACCAGGTCACTTTAACATTTCAATCCTATATCCTTGCTTTACGTTTGGATGCTAGAATAGGAAGTCTTTCTCGTGGCCAAAGAAAAATCTTCCTTTCGATAATTCTGTGAGGAGCTAAAGGTTTGCTGGACAAACCGACGGTTTCTCTAAATAATTATTAAACCAGAACTAATCATATATGTAATTGATTATAATTCGTTGTAATTAATTCACAATATATGTTTAATTCCCCCTTGGGTCGATATATGCATAATAATACATCATAAAGCTTTATTATATTCATATATCTAACTCATAAATTAATTAATAACTGTACGAAATCACTACACTCTGGAGCAACAGAACAGAGAACAGGGTGACAATTAAAATAAATGATCAACCATACATTCGTGTTAATCAGACATGGGAATAATTGTCACCCCTTATGTGGCATTGCTACAGTGTTTCTGCTTTTTTTCCCTGTTCTTGTTCCTCTTTTCAGTGATTCGGCTTGTTAACAGCAGGTGTTCATCATTAATGCTCAATCATCACTTACATATTAACTTAATTATCTCTCTGCAACACAGCGTCAATTTTACTTTTACTCTGTAGTGTGGACACTAGAGGATGTTCCTGTGGGGTTGAAAGGGTTAAAGGTGTAAGATAAAAAGACACACCCACAAAATGTATTTTAACAGTAACAAACTGTAAGTTAAAAAAAAATGTTATATACTGGCAACTGTAGTTTACTGTAAAATTGAGTTTTGAGTGTGCCTGTGCTTAAGTTCAGGAGAGGATCAAGAAACATTGATGATATGCTGCATGTTGTTTTATTTAACAGATGGTGACTGTACAGTTGCTGATGCAGTGAAAATCTCTTTATTTAAAATGTTTTTAGTGAACTAGTTTGTACATTTAAATGGCAGTCAGACAATTTAAGGCAGTTGGTTTCTGCAAATGAAATGAGTTAGTACGAATATTGCCAGTATTTTACTGTAAAAAATCCTGGCAAGGTCTAACAGTGTACTTTATTTCACCCTCAGTTCAGTTCATGGAGCTCTTTCCTAACAAGCTGGATGAAAATCCAGAAAAACAAGATCTTTCTTTTATGAGGGCATGAAGTTCTCTTCCACTGCAAATGACTTAAATATAAAACCATTTAAAATCACTGACTTGTAGTCAGTAAGTATGAAATGATATATCTATGGTTAAATACAGACTCAATTACATTATCTTCAAAGCTTCATGGGTGTGGGAGACTGTTACTCAATTCCTTTATTACAAGTTAGATTTTTAACAGAAAATTCTTAGCTCGGAATTCGGCCATTGAGCACAAAAATTCTTCACAGTAGAACAAACAAGTTTAATGTCTTGAAAGGATCATTGCTAAAAAAGCTGTCTGTACTGAGAAGATTGTTTTGTTTTTTGTTTTTACTTCTAGAAGCCTACTTTCCTATATGCTCTATTGACCAGGTGCTTTAAATACCCTAGCTTGTTTCCATGTTCAGAGTTTCCTTACCTGGTGCTACTGAGCTATTCAGAAGAATTGGGTTGCCTGCAAAATTCACCACATTTCCATTTGAATCAAAAATCACTTTTAGGAATCCCAGATATTTTCCAAAGGCATAGGCCTGGACCACAGGAACCCGGCGCCCATCCTCAGATTCAACCATCAATGGGTATGGTCCTGCGGGAACCTCTGTGGATGGTGGATCTCCTACAGAGATGATCACACAAAATGGATGAGTAAATATATAAATCAAGTACAGTATTGGTACTGTGCAAAAGTCTAAGGCACATTAGATGGTTCACAAAAACATTTGTTTCAAGATGGTTATTTATATCTTTTGCTTTAGTGCGCCGTTTGAGTTTTGTTTACCACTTTTTTAAGTTGTCCTTGTTATGAAATTACACATTTAAGTACTGAGTTAAGTACTGGTTATTACTAAATACCTGTAAGGTGTAACAAGGACACTGCAAAATGAAGTGAGACCAACTTTTACTACACAGAATAATCAGCATATTGGTAGTTGTAGGTAACAATCAATAGCAATGCTAACTAATATTCTTATAATATAAGTCCACCCATACAGGAATATGGTTTATAGTCAAGTCAAGTCATCTTCATTTATATAGCGCTTTTCACAATATATATATTGTTTCAAAGCAGCTTCACAGTGACAATAGGCAATTCTATTTCTTTCTTTCTTTTTTTTTTTTTTATTAAATCATTTCTGTTGTAAAAATTGTTAATTATTACTTTGAAATTATAGATTGAAATGTTAATTTTTTTTAAATTTCACGCGTTAACCACATGAAAAATTTTATTCTCACTAACAATAACAACAGCCTCCAAGTCTCTATTATAGTGTGCTGTGTGGATATGGCTCAGGTCTCTACTTTAATGCAAGTCTGTAGGTTTTTTTTGTTTTTTTTTGCCAATCTTATTATCAACCAGGTCTGAACACAATAACACCTGAAACAATAACACCTCTCCTCAGCAAATCACATGAATTGTGGCATCATTCATGCTCAGAGGACAAACGTGAACACCCAGTTTTATTATAATGAACAGTGGTAATAGTGATGCTTGCCTAGACAACACAAAGGCTGCAACAGGGCTGAGTAAAATGCTAATGAGCATTACTTGGCAGTCTGACCAGTTTCTGGAGCCAAAGGAAACTTTCATGTCAGCATTTTGCTTTTTGGCAGTTAGGATCAAAGTAAACCATAAAATGTACTTTCATCTTTAATCCATCATACCCATTATGGTCGCAAAGCTCATGTCTTTTATTAATACAAAGATTAATCAAATTTATTGACAGTGGAAATAGAGGAGCATGGGCGTCACTTTGTTTGTGGTGAGATCAGCACAGTCCTTCAGCAAATTCACACCTATGCATACACTATAACCACTTTATTGTATTTTTGAGAAGCTGTGCAGAAATACAAAATCCAAGAGACCGCAGCCCTGAACCTGGCTACTGTAATATGCAGAATTTACTCACAGTACATTTAATAGAGTGGAAATAGAGTTCTTGCTCTGATCATGAGTGGGAATGAACAGTCCTATGTCTTTAATAAATAAAATTATGCACAAATTATTCTCTAATTTGTGGATCTGGTGAAACCAGGTGGACCTCTACTCTGTACCCCTCTGTTTAGCCTATATGAACAGTTAAATGTACAACAACACAATTCAGTTGAAAATCTACCTGTAGTGCTGGAAGCTACAGTTTTCAGCATTTACACTGGTGTCGTGTTGCTTTGAAGGTTTCATTACATGCTTTTTATTATTATTTCTTGAGGTTCACTTATAATGGAAAGATTTTTGCACAAAAAAACACTCATTTGTGGTGCACGTTGTCTGCTTTAAGCAGGTTTTGGTGCACCCACTGCCACATCCCTTATCACCTTATCAAACAATCAGTTCTCGTAATCAATATTTTGGATGCAGGAGAAATCGGCAGGAATGAAGATCTGAGCAACTTTGACAAGGGCCAAATTGTTATGGCAAGGCAACTGGGTGAGAGTATTTCAAATGCCAAGGCTAATGGGTTGCTCCCAGTCAGCAGTGGTGAGAATTGGTCTGTGTATTAGTGTTAGGGACTTTCTGAGTGACTTCAATCTAGGTTACATTGTTGCGCACTAGGAGGTGGCAAGGGACTGTCTTTATGAATGAGGTAGTAGACCAGTCAATGCAAAAATGCAGATTCATTCAGGAACAAAACAAGGTTTTATACAAAGAGATTATTTGAACTTTGTCCACCACTTTGAGTGAAGATCAACCAACAAGTAACAGAGCTGGGATAATGGTGAATCTCACGCTTCCCTTCATAGAGGTCAATGCATTGACTAGCGCTGATGGCTGTCAAGTAAATATTTTCTAAAAATGTAAACCTCTTGAACTCTTGAAAGGATGCTATCACAAAAAAATCACTTTTTACAAAATTATGACGATCTAGAGAATGAAAGCTAAATGCAGGTAATTACATGCGCTCTCTCTCTTTCTCTCTCACAATACCTGAAGGCTTTTTTAGAGTTTTTTTTTTTTTTTTTCAGAGCGACATACACAAAAGTAAAGTCTCATAACTCCCAAACTGTAGCAAGGAGAGTCAAAAGGTAGGTATTGTTTGATAGAACACTTTTTACATTTTTAGAAAATATAAATTACATTACATTTGGACATTATCATGCTGAGAAACTGCTGATAAAAGACAATATATATATATATATATATATATATATATATATATATATATATATATATATATATATATATATATATTTTTATTATAATTTTTCAATTTTATTTTATTTGACATAGAATATCTCAAGAAAGAAATAAGTTTTGAGAGAAATTCTTTTTTTGGTGATGCTCTCCTACATGTGAGCTGCATCTGTTTCAAATTTTGTAGTGATAATAAAGTATAGTCAAATAAAGTATTATTCATTTTTTTTTCACAGCTAGATGGCCCCACGGGTGGTAAAGTCCGGTTTAGAGGCACTTCTCAGCACTCAATAAGAGTTTATCAAAATGGTACCTATTTTGTGTTATTCCACATTGAAAAACTAACATGGATAGTTCCGGGAACATTGGATACACACTGCATCCCTGAAAGATGAGAGACATGTTTTTAGTCAAGTATGTTACATCATTCTGTGAGTAATATCTTGTGATCAATGCAATATATTATGTTGATTTTGTTCATTTTAATTGTGAGAAACTGCTTTAAATAATGATGTGCCATTTTCTATGATCTATGTGCATTTTTCATGAATTTATGAGCATGTGAAATCTACATATTTGTATTCAGTTAGCGGCTGTACTGTTTTTGTTGTAAATGCATATTATTCAGACATATTAGATGGGTGAAAACAAGGTCATGGTCAAGGTATCTTTATTAGTACCCAAAGGTAAATTTGTTGCACAGACAGGAGATTAAGCAATCCATCCTTAAGACAATCCATCACAACATACAGTAACTATAAAATATTAAAAAATAAAAAAGTCATGACAATGTGCTTCTACACACAACCTCGACACCTGCCTAAAATACATAAAGTAACCATGCATAGCAAAGAGTGTCATATCCTGCTTTTTTCATTTAATAATTCTATAGCTGCAGGTACAAAAGTATCCCTATATCATCTAGTTCTCCACCTAGGGGCCACAAACTGACATGCAGGGGGGAGGAGATGGAACTCAGCATGTAAAGGGTGGGAACAATCTCTAATTATAAAACTCGATTTACACTGTAAATAGTCGTAGTAAAGACCTGCTATGTTAAGTTGTCGTTCACCTATAATCTACTTGCCCACCTAAAAATTTGATTCAAGGAATTTTTGTACTTCAAAGACAAATTACCAAACCACGCCACAAGGGAGAACGACAAGACTGATTCAATAAAAGCCAGATAGAAAAGGGTCATCATAGATTTGTCAATGTGAAATCTAGACAGCTTTCTGAGGCAAAACAGATGCTGATGTCCCTTTTTACATACCATTTCACAGTTCTTTTGAAAAGTCAATTTAGAATCTACGACTGTCCCAAGATATTTGTAGCTTTCTACACAATCCACTGCCTGGTCTTTAATAATCATAGTGTCATAACGTAAAGCACAAGTTCTAAAATCTATAATCATGTCCTTTGTTTTAGTTACACTGCTCTCCAAAAGTTTGGAAACACCCTAGAAAAGTGGGGTTTTGGACAATATTGGCATGAATTCTTTTTAATTTGTGATAATTTTGCACTGATAAGGAACACAAACTACGAAAACATATTTTATTACATAAACAGTTTCTACATAGAAATGTATTTTTTTTTTCGATTCATCAAAATATCCACCATTAGCAGCTATCTGACCTAAACTGGGTTCTAATTGGTTCATTGTATTCTAAACTTAACTGGCAATCAATTGTTGAAGCTATTAAGGTGTGCTGACCCAAAAATCTTTTACAAACCTGGGCCAAGTTTAAACCAGTAACCAGGCATCACAGCTGGCAAAGAGGCATGTCTGACTTTGACATGTATATATTTCCATTATTATGTAATCAAAATAATTATTATTGCTGGTCTTCAATGTCAAGTTACTTTAATGTATTTGGACCAAAAAAATGGATTTATGCCGATATCATCCAAAAACACACTTTGCTAGGGGTGTTTCCAAACTTTTGGAGGGCAGTGTGACTGAGACGTTCCCTTTCAGTCGGTCATGTTCGACGTACATCAGAAGTGAAGCGACGAATTGGGATCCCTAATAAAACTCCACAGTTACTGACCTCTTCCATCCCCCAGCATAAGCCACAGCATCCCGGCGCACCTTGGGATGGAGAAGGGACCGGGATTATGCCAAGAGAGTCTACTGCTGTTCTGCATGACCCATTCAGTAAGACTTGGATAACACTGGGAAAGCGTGCCCACAGGGTATTACGTGGAATACACATATGGCCTGGTCGTGGGCAGTGCGCATATGGAAGTCCCTGGGACGGCTCCAGCCTAAAGGCCTTTGCATACTGAGTCCGAAATCCGCATGCGAAACTTTCGCATTTTAAAAAATAAATTCTACCTCACGTTATGTCAATCAGGTTTGGACACTGCCTCCGAAACTTTCGTCCGTCATAAAAATATTTGGATCAGGTTCGATTTTCTGTGTTTTTCGCATCCGTGGCACGCATTTTTAGAGACGTTTTGACAATTCAGAGCCACCGTACATGAAAGCAAAAATCCAGAATGCCATCTGACAAGTTGATCCACGTCGTCTACAGCACAAAGCAGCAGCACTGTATGACAAATGATGTTTTATTAACAAAATTCGGGAGGAGCAACGTTCAAATAATCTGACTAATCATCACGTCATCTCGGCCAGCTGTCAGCAATCAGTAATCAACATATCTACCCAATCAGCACGAGTGAAAGCATATATATAAGACACGGTCGACTCACCCATATTCCTCGACAGTTTGACAGCGTCTGACCCGCTTTAAGTTCCCACCATGTCCGAAATTAAGAATGAAGTGAAAAGTGTCCGATGAAGAATCTTTCGTCCTCTAGGAATCTTTGCCACAATCCTCTGGCCTTACTAGGAGCAATTACACTGCCGCCGGGGGCGTCAGCCCAAAGAAACGGGTCCCCGCATGCCAAGACGCCGAGGCTGATCGTCACTGCAGTCGAAACATCTGCGATCTCCTTCAGTGTATTTTCCTAGTCCTGCCCATTCTATCATTCCTGCTATAAAGAAATGGACAAGAAGGCAGTCGAGCACCAAGCTCGAGTCTCGGGCAATGCCACCTCTTCCCGCGAAGGAACGGGCCTTGTTCCAACATCAGGCCGCCGCAGCAGGCCTTCAGCAAGTCAGAGCTGCGCCGCAGTGCAGATTAAGTCCCAGCCAACTCGGACTTTCCTCCCCATGGGCTCAACCCCATAAAGCACAGTTAAAATCCTTCTCGTTTTCTGTCCCTGAATTAATTTTGTCTGTTTCTGTAAAAATTTGCCATTCTAAATTAACGTGCCGCTTGTGGTTAAACACTCAATCAGCTGTTATATGCTCGTGGCCTATGACGTTTAGATTGCACGCACGGTCGCATAGATTCATTGAAACTCAGAACTTCTTGTCATCGCTGTCCTGCAATTCATCAACAAATCGCTTAGAAACTTAAAGTCATAATATGTATTTCTGTTTCGAAATATAAACACAGCTTCACTATTGGAGACGCAGAGACTGGTAGGACAAATTCTTTTCAAATCATTAATTTGATGCATTTAAATAAATCTTACCATTCCCTTTCGTCTGTATCTGTTTTATAACGAGCAGAAATCTGTAAGTAACTTAATAAACCATAGACAGATAACCAATGAATAAACTATTACATTGCAGTTTGGAAAAGTATGGAATTGTCTGGATGGAAAATATAATAAATATAAATAAACAATATTATACAAGCAGCATGTTCATAGTAAAATTTTAGTGATTGTTGAAAACAATTGAATAAATTCAATGTGCACATTTTTATTATGCAAAGCTCTGTCTTTTACAAATGAGTCTCTTTTGAGCTTTACTAAATGAAAGCACTTGTGACTCAAACCAGCAACAGTTAAAAGAACAAGGATCATCTAAATCATATTGTACTTTGTTTGATGTTGAATGATCATCAAACAGCAATGACAGTGCAAACAGTACTGTCATTTACAGTATCAAACCATTGTGTCAGAGGTTAATATATGCAGGTTTAAAGGATTTCAGGCTGCTTCTGAGAACTGCACTGTTTCGCTGAGCTCAGGTTTCCAATCGCCCCGGATAAAACGATGGGTCCAGCCACGTCCATTGAATTTCTGGGCTTTAACTGGAATACAGTTAATTTCCAGGCATAAGGAATCAATAGGATATTTATGTTCGCTTTCACCTTCCTCAGTCCAAACTGTTCTAAACAGGAATTACTATCTTCGCTCAGCTACTTAAACTTCATGATGTGAGTAATTCCACAAGGCCACTCTTTCATCTTACATCCTCACTCTTGTATCTTCAATTCATGCGCTAGAAACAAGTGTCAATCCGGCCACAGCAGCAGCAAGCCTGGGTCCTGCCCCAAATTCCCCACTTTCCTCCTCCCTCCACTTAGCCGCACACCGCGGCTTTCACCGGTGCTGCACACCATCCAACAATGCCTGCCCCTCTTGCTGAATGCCTTCCCTCCTAACGTGAGGATGCCTCTACTAGCGGAGCAAGCTCAGCCATCTCAGCCATTTCATCCCGCCACCTCTCTCCCTACCTCTCTTTTGTCTTTGGTCTACAGTTTCAACTACGGACCTTAGCGTGAGGCTGCCTCTGCTATCGCCGCAGACCTAGACGTCCTATTTTCCCCAGCTTCCCTCTTTTTCTAACCACCCTGTTCCTTCCGAGGCTCCAGCGGCCAACCCGAGCAAGAGGCTGCCTCTTCTAACGGTGCAGGCCCGGATGCCTCAATTTCCCTTTCTCAGTTTCCCTCTTTTCTAACCTCCTCATCCCTACCCTGGCTCCAGGGGCCGACCCGAGCGTGAGGCTGCCTCCGCTAACGGCCTCGGTCCCGGCCTTTCTTCCTCCTTGCACTTTCCCATAAGCAAAACGCCATTCACCCTGTCTACTACAACACTGATGCCCATCCCACCAAATGCTACAGCCTTGGAACCAAACCCCGTTGCCAACAACATCAGATACTTTGAAATTCAAGCTGTTGGCAAGAATTGCCTGGAATGTGGACCCATTCCCAACCCCTGTACCTGATTATTCAGAGCTGATATTTCCATAAACCACCCACTTAAACTCTCCTTGACACTTCTCTCTGCATTCTTCAAGCTGTCTCCACTAGAACCCTACAATCCATTCTGCATAGGAGCAGCAACTACAGCCACCCAAAAAGGCCTCTCCCAGCATCAGATTCAAACATTCGGTCACCAGTCATCAGAAGCTTTTAAGAACTACATCCAATCTAATCGCTTCCATATTAAAGAAGCCCAAAGAACCCCTAGCAGCTAGTTTCAGCTCCGGCTCGTTCTCTCACACATACCTGCAAGCCACCATATCCAACTCAACTAATACCATCATTCCAATACAACGGAAATTTTCTATCATTGCCGCAGCAGTGATGTGCCTCGGCTCCCACAGGAGCTTAGTTCCTCTGGCTATTCTCTCCACTGTCGCAGCAGTGATGTTGCCTCGGCTCCCGCAGGAGCTCAGTTCTTCTGGCTAATTTGTCCACTGCCGCAGCAGTGATGTCGCCTCAGCTCCCGCAGGAGCTCAGTTCCTCTGGCTATTCTCTCCACTGCCGCAGCAGTGATGACGCCTCGGCTCCCGCAGGAGCTCAGTTCCCCTGGCTATTCTCTCCACTGCCGCAGCAGTGATGTTGCCTCGGCTCCCGCAGGAGCTCATATCTTCAAGCCAATTTCTCCACTGCCGCAGCAGTGATGTCACCTCGGTCCCGCAGGAGCTCAGTTCTCGCTAATTCCTCCACTGCCGCAGCAGTGATGTCGCCTCGGCTCCCACAGGAGCTCAGTTCTGGCTAATTCCTCCACTGCCGCAGCAGTGATGTCGACTCTGCTCCCTCAGGAGCTCAGTTCCTCTGGCTATTCTCTCCACTGTTGCAGTAGTGATGTTGCCTCGGCTCCCGCAGGAGCTCAGTTCCTCTGGCTATTTTCTCCACTGCCTCAGCAGTGATGTCGCATCGGTTTCCACAGGAGCTCAGTTCTTCTGACTATTCTCTCCACTGCCGCAGCAGTGATGTCACCTCGGCTCCCGCAGGAGCTCAGTTCTGGCTAATTCCTCCACTGCCGCAGCAGTGATGTCGCCTCGGCTCCCGCAGGAGCTCAGTTCTTCTGGCTATTTCCTCCACTGCCGCAGCAGTGATGTCGCATCGGCTCCCGCAGGAGCTCGGTTCCCCTGGCTATTCTCTCCGCTGCCACAGCAGTGATGTCACCTCAGCTCCCGCAGGAGCTCGGTTCTTCAGGCCAATTCCTCCACTGCCGCAGCAGTGATGTCGCCTCGGCTCCCGCAGGAGCTCAGTTCTGGCTAATTCCTCCACTGCCGCAGCAGTGATGTCGCCTCGGTTCCCGCAGGAGCTCGGTTCTTCAGGCCAATTCCTCCACTGCCGCAGCAGTGATGTCGCCTCGGCTCCCGCAGGAGCTCGGTTCTTCAGGCCAATTCCTCCACTGCCGCAGCAGTGATGTCGCCTCGGCTCCCGCAGGAGCTCAGTTCTGGCTAATTCCTCCATTGCCGCAGCAGTGATGTCGCCTCGGCTCCCGCAGGAGCTCAGTTCTGGCTAATTCCTCCACTGCCGCAGCAGTGTCGTCACCTCGGCTCCCGCAGGAGCTCAGTTCTTCAGGCCAATTCCTCCACTGCCGCAGCAGTGATGTCACCTCGGCTCCCGCAGGAGCTCAGTTCTTCAGGCCAATTTCTCCACTGCCGCAGCAGTGATGTCGCCTAGGCTCCCGCAGGAGCTCAGTTCTTCTGGCTATTTCCTCCACTGCCGCAGCAGTGATGTCACCTCAGCTCCCGCAGGAGCTCAGTTCTTCTGGCTAATTCCTCCACTGCCGCAGCAGTGATGTCGCCTCGGCTCCCGCAGGAGCTCAGCGCTGTCCAATGTCTTCATCCATATGACGATAACTCTACCGGTCCTTTACTAACCCTCCTAGCAGCACATTCAGCCTAAGCAAGGCAATTTTGGGGGTCATCAGTAATGTTCCGGCTGCTGTCCTGCATTGGTTTGCAATTTTTGGGGGGAGTAATCTGGGTTCGGGCCAAAATACTGAGCTCGGAGCCCTCTCCTCAGACAGCACGCCAAATATGCATACTACTACACATACTATTTTCTATCTGATTATTTGTAAGTGTGAACTCGTGAAATTATGTTTTATTAACAAAATTCGGGAGGAGCAACGTTCAAGTAATCTGACTAATCATCACGTCATCTCGGCCAGCTGTCAGCAATCAGTAATCAACATATCTACCTAATCAGCATGAGTGAAAGCAATATATATAAGACACGGTCGACTCACCCATATTCCTCGACAGTTTGACAGCATCCCTCCACCACCCCGTCTCCTCACACCTGCACTGGTTACTTTCCAGAATACTAACCATAATGGGGGGAGTAATCTGTGTTCGGGCCAAAATACAGAGCTCGGAGCCCTCTCCTCGGACAGCACGCCAAATACGCATACTACTACACATACTATTTTCTATCTGATTATTTGTAAGTGTGAACTCGTGAAACAAAGTGCGGAATACAAAGAGACAGAATATAAAGTCAGATTGTGCCAGTAGCAACCCAGCCAACACAGCATGGTGGGGCCCAGATGGTGTCACCTGGGCTGCCTAACTGGGGCCCAGACATTTTTGTCCACGGTTTCCATGTAGGCCCCACATGGGTTAGCCCAGATGAACTGAACACTGCTCAGTGTGCACACTACAGGCTGTTAAATGTAACACAGAAACATGCTGGAGTTAATGAGATAATTAGGTGATAACGAGCAGAATCACCGAAGGACAGAGAAACAACAACAACTACGACTTCAGCCACAGCCTTCGATGAAATCAACTGAAGATAAAAGACATTAAATCACTCAAGATCTGATTAAACAACTCCACAAACAGCATTACCAGCTTCATTTATTACTAACCAGACTGACTTTATCTCTGTCACATGCCTATAGAAGCTCTTATTGAGAATTAACAGAGTTTTAGATGTTGATGATTTGTTGAAAATAAGTTTGATGTCACCGTGATCGAGGTCAGTGCTTACTTCAGTTAGGCAGTTTGACTCTTGACTGTTTTAGTGTTAGTGTTTGTCTGGCTGTTCTTCTGTTTGTTATGGCAAGAAAAACAAGAGACAATATGATTAGCTGCTAGATATTAAGAATATAGTCATTACTTAGTGGCTTAATTCACTGATCTAATGACTGAGCTTTTTATGAGCAAAATGTGTTTAACTTTGTGCTGGTGGTGACACCCATCTGGGCCCTACCATGCTGTGTTGGCTGGGAAAGCATCAAACTGAGCCACTGACATCCTGAAGTAAGCTTTGAAACACCTGGGATAATCACGCAGCTCCTTTGTGAGGTGAACTCTACTTTCTCTTTATGCAATCTCGGGATTGGATGGACCCAATATTTCCTCTTTTTCTCTTTTTAAGAAGAGAGAGGACAACTAAATTGTGCTCACTGCCTTGAAGACTTCATTTTGTATTGTTTTGCGTTTTTTTCGCAATGTATTCATTAATACGCATACGACTCAGTGTGCAAGGTCTCTGTGCGTGACAAATTTTTAGGATTATGAATACGAAAAAACACATGCATTTCGGACTCAGTGTGCAAAGGCCTTAACACAGGGGGAGAGACATCTGGCAGGGACAGCAGAGCGGAGTCTGTCGAGGGAAAGACACGGGCTCACCGTGAGGAGGTTACCGTGGAGATATACACATATGGGACCACCGTAGGTGTCGCAACATATGGTACCCAGCCTAGCACAGGCATAACGAATGCTTGGCCTAGTGACAGACACTCTGGAATGTCTGAAGCCATAAGGGGTGGCAGAGGAACTCAACAGGGTTCACCTAGACGGGGAACTTATTGGAGCAATAGATGCACGTATCTGACCCAGCGGGCGGGAGTGGTGTTGCAAGCTGACACTTAGAACGGCTCCGTTGCGCTACTGGCCACTGTACATGGGAAGATAATGGTTCTACACAAAGCTATAGAATCTAGCGAACGTGTTAGTTGTCGCCCAGCCCGCAGCTCTACATATATCTGTCAGTGAAGTGCTGTGCGCCAGCGCCCAGAAAGAAGCTACACCTCTAGTGGAGTGAGCTCTCAACCCGAGTGGGCAATGCACGCCTTGGGATTGATACGCCAAGGCGATGGCATCCACTATCCAGTGGGCCATCCTCTGCTTGAAGACAGCCTTTCCCTTTTGCTGGCTTCCGTAACAGACGAAGAGCTGGTCTGAGGTCCTGAAGCTTTGCGTTCTGTCCATGTACAAGCGCAGAGCGCGGATGGGACAGAGCAAAGCCAGGGCTGGGTCTGCCTCCTCCGAAGGCAGCGCTTGCATGTTCACTACCTGAACTCTGAAGGGAGTGGTAGGAACCTTGGGCACATATCCGGGCGAGAGTGAGAGTCAGCCGGACCTAATTCTAGGCATGATTCGTCGACCGAAAAAGCGTGCATGTCCCCTAACCTCTTGATGGAGGCCAATGTAACCAGGAGTACTGTCTTAAGAGATATAATTTTTAACTCAACTGACTGCAAAGGCTCAAAGTGTGGTCCCCGGAGAGATGTAAGCACCAGGGACAAGTCCCAAGAGAGTATAGAGAGCGGGTGAGGCAGATTCAGTCTCCTCGCCTCCTTCAGGAACCTGACGATCAGGTCATGCCTTCCCAGCGACTTACCTTTAACTGCGTTGTGATGTGCAGCAATAGTGCCAACATACACTTTGAGGGTGGACGGAGACAGCCTTCACTCCAGCCTAGGGCTGGACGATTAATCGAAAAGTAAATCGAAACTGAAATTCAGAACCTCTAACCGACGTAATTTTCCCATGTCGGTTATTTTGGTTTTTTAATCCTGTTAATACTTCCCCCTTAAAAAAAACATACTACCACGTGTGTAGCCACGTGACTCCGCCCCGTCCAGTAAGGGGCATAAAAGCAACATGGAGGTGAATGCCAGTTCAACACATAGTGATGGCGCACGAGTTGTGAGACTTGCATCTTCACTAAAACAAAAACTTTGTTTTAAGGTTTGTTTTAAGGTTTGCCAGTTTGGGCATTCAAGCGATTTTAGATGATTGGATGTATACTATTTCAAGCTACCGTGCTCGCACAGCTGCATTGTGGCACAAACATTCATACAAACAGTAGCTGCGCAAAACGTGAAGATTGCGCACACAGTAGAGGAACGCAGGAACTAGTTGTCAGCGCTGTCCAGTAAAGTAGCTTAGAAACTCAAAACTTATTATAGCATATATTTTTCTACTTTTGAAGGAATTATTTACAACCCACAGCTTCATAATTAATAGAGACGGTATGACTAATTCACACACGCAATCGCTCTCATTACGTACTGATTTACAACGAGCATAAATCTGTAAGAAATGTTATGAACCATAGATAAAATAACTGCTGATAGTGAGCTGTTAGGTTAGATCACTCTTTCAATAGGAAAAAATATCCCACCTTTAATAGTCAATCATATGTACAGTACAAACCTTGTCAGTGAACTATAAGGGCAAAAAAAAAAAAAAAAACAGAAACAAAATAATCGTTCATTAATTGTAATCAAGGTAAAATGTTCAATTAATCGAGGTTTTGATTTTAGGCCATGATCATCCAGCCCTACTCCAGCCCCTCTTGCAGGAAGGAAAGCACTGACCTGATTGAGCAAGATCGGGGGTTCTCCTGGTGAGAAGCATCGAGGTGCTTCATAGAAGGAGCTCTAGCAGAAGTGATGGTGTCTATCACCAACTGGGGTAGATCACATAGAACCTCCACGTCCCGTCAAGGGACCAGACATGGAGTTTCCAGAGGTCTGGACACGGGTGCCAGAGGGTGCCCCATCTCTGAGTCAGAAGGTCCTTCCTCAGAGGAATGGGCCAGGGAGGTGCTGTTGTGAGTAGCATCAGTTCTGGAAACCAGGTCTGGTTGGGCCAATAGAGCACAACTAGCAGGACCTGCTCCTCGTCTTCCCTGACTTTGCACAATAGTTGTGCAAGCAGGCTCACTGTGGGGAACGCATATTTGCAAAGGTCCCGGGGCCAGCTGTGTGCCAGTGCGTCCGTGCCGATAGTGCCCTCGGTCAGGGAGGAAAACAACTGGCAACGGGCTGTGTCCGATGAGGCAAACAGATTTATCTGTGCGGCCCCGAAATGCTGCCAAATCAGTTGTACCACTTGGGGATGGAGTCTCCATTCTCCCGGAAGCGGAGGCTGCCGTGAGAGCTCGTTGGCTGCACGTTGAGCACGCCTGGGATGTGAATGGCACGAAGTGACCTCAGATGCTTCTGACGCCATAAGGGGAGATGGTGGGAAAGTTGTGACATGCGACGGGAGCACAGACCGCCCTGGTGGTTGATGTACACAACGGTCGCAGTGTTGTCTGTACGGACCAGTACATGCTTGCCTAATAGCAGCTGTCTGAAGCGGTCCAGCGCAAGATGTACTGCTAGCAACTCGAGGCAATTGATATGTCACTGCAGTTGGGTCCCCGTCCACAGACCCGAGACTGCATGCCCGTTGTACGTGGCTCCCCACCCCGTGGTGGAAGCATCTGTGGAGACCACAGCATGCCTGGACACTTGTTCCAGGGGAACTCCTGCCTGCAGGAACGAAGAGTCCAACCACTGAGTGAGGGTACGATGGCAGTTCGGTGTGATGACCACACAGAACGTGCTACGTTGCCTGGACACTGACTGGACGCGCTTCTCGGTCATAGTCTCCCGAAGAACTGCTTCTTCCTCCTCCAAGTCACCCGTCTCAGGGCCACTTACGAGATCTTTTGCCACCTGGCTTGGCTGCGGGCTGAGCGCCAACGTCCACGAAAGGCTCCCTGCTGTCTGCTGGGTGGAGGCTGCTGCTTGGCAGTTTTAGTGGGGGTGGAGAATGACGCAGGCGGGCGCTCTCGGCAACGAGCAGATGAAGGTGCTGTGGCCAGTGGCGGGGTGGGGGCAGCAGCAGACCTCTGGGGCAGGATGTGCTTGATCACCTCCATCTGCTTCTGGGCAGCCGAGAACTGCTGGGCGAAGCTCTCGACTGCGTCGCCGAATAGGCCGACTTGGGATATGGGGGAGTCCAGGAACCGATATTTATTGGTTTCCCTCATATCGGCCAGGTTCAGCCATAGGTGGCGTTCCTGGACCACTATAGTGGCCATCGCTTGACCAATAGAGCGCGCTGTCACCTTAGTCGCCTGGAGGACGAGGTCGGTGGCAGTGCGCAGTTCCTCCAGGAGCTGTTGGTCAAGACCACCCTGGGGCATCTCCATGAGTGCTTTGGCCTGGTAGACCTGAAGCAACGTCATGGCATGCAGGGCAGAGGTGGCCTGTCCACAGGCTCTGTAAGCCTTCTCCATTAAATTGGAGGAGAACTTACAGGCCTAGGATGGGAGACGCGGTTCACCCTGCCAGGTGCGGGCCGCCCTGAGAAACCAATCATCCAACCGAGAAAGTTTGGGACACAGTGGAGGATTCTAGGTGAACCCAACCTTCTCGGCGGCCCAGGCAAGCACAGCGGTCATTTCTGGATCAGGCTCGGGCAACGCTACTCCTCCAGAAGGAGACAACGCAGCCGAATCTTCATCTCCAGAGGACTCTTGCTCACCTTCCGTCCTCAGCAGGCGCTCCAAAGGAAACAGATGGTCGCTCATGAGAGGGACCAGCACGATCCTCGGGAAGCAAGACTGACTGGATGGTCTCAGCGGGGGAAGCCCTGACCATGATCCTCAGGTCTCCCTGCCTACACGCCGAAGTGCCGTCCTCCTGGCGTCCGCCAGAAAATACAGCAGAACGGGGCATAGGGGAGGGGACTCGGGCCTCAATGCTCTGTCCACAATGCTCTTTTAGGAGGGGAAACCCACTCTTTGTTTAGTGCTGAAGCACACAGGGGAAGCCGCGGTGTGATTGTAGGTTCACACTGATTGCCTAAAATCAACACACACAGACAACCTGAACCCAAATCGCAGACCTGTCAGTGGGAAAATGCAGCAGTTTTAATGCTGTGAAAACAGCAGTTGAGAGCTGTGTAGAGAGCTCGCGGCCACCACTGTAACATGCTGTCCAACCAGCACCTTTAAACAGCAAGATGAGGGGACTTCCAGTTGGAGCGGTGCCATGTAATGACGTAGAGTTGTCGATCTCCTCACAAGCAACTTCAAATTTCGTTTTATATAGCTTTTATTTTATGCACTAGTATCCTAAAGCTGCCTTTGTGTGTTATTAAGGGCTTAACAGTCAGAATCCTGTCGGTTTTAATCCAGTTTGAGACACTTTTGAAGCGAAATGAATAAGAGCCGGAGTAACCACAGAGATGCAGAATCTGCTGCTAGCAGTAATGCTAATGTCGAACTCCAAATGACCACAGAAAGACACAGCAAATGACAACTACTTGGTTCTCCAAGCAGTTAATTCACGCAAAGAGGACCTGATTGCAAAAATCGAAGAAAATGCTGCTGCCCAATCAGCTGAACTCTGTAGCCAAGTTGACAAGCTCCAGACCGAGTTACGCAATGCCATGGAGCGTGTCAATGCCAGAGTGGAAGCAGCGGAGGAATGGGTGACCGGATTGGAGTTCGCAATGAGGGGATATTCTGACTCCAGTACTACCCTTGAGAAGGAGTTTATTGTTATGAAAAAGGAGTTGGCCATACTGAAAGAACAGAGTGAGGTTCTGGAGGCGAGGTCACACCACTCAAACCTTCACATTACAGGAGTAAAAGAGAGATGAGAGCACGGCAAAAAGATAACAGTTTGTGGCCGGTCTCTTGAAAGAGGCCCTCAATCTCAAGAAGACCCCACTCTTAGACCGAGCTCATCACACTTCGCAGCAGTCCAACTGACGACAATGAACCACCACACGCTTTTGTGGTGAGGTGTCATTATTTCTCTGAAAAAGAGGACATTTTGAAGAAAGCCATAAAAATTAAATTAGTCAATACAGTCCACAGCGATCGAATATGGATCCTTCTTGATTTCACCCAGACGGTGAGCAAGCAGAGAGCAGCTTTCAATGAGGTGAGGAGCTTACTCCGCAACTGTGAGGGGGTTCGCTTTGGCTGAGATACCCTGCAGTTTTGAGGATCATGACACGGGATGGAAAGCTAAAGACTTCATTTTGAAGAACTTGAATTGTAAGGACAAGTGACGATCGCGCATACAACAGACGCTGGCGGTTGGTTGAACTTGAACATCAGGTTAATGACTGTGTAGTTCAAGTTTAAATTCAGGTTATGTTACATTATTGTGGTTACCCGATGTTAAATCTTATTCAATCTCAATGTCTGCGTATTATTTACACTAAGTTTTTTATCGAGTCCTGGGTAATCAGCCGACGTTAAATGTGATATTTAAGCGACACTACAACCGGATGCGTATTTAAACTTCTCTGACAACTGCGGCTCAATGTGTGCTAAGGATTTTGGTTTAAAGAGCCTAGCCAGCAGATGTACAGGTGATCAGCAGCCGTGTGGCTAATGAAGATTGATAGGGGAGGCCCCGTTGCTTTGGTCACATTCAATACCAAATGCAGAACGGACAACTTTAACAGAATGACGCTACTTCTAATACGTTACCTTTTTGTTTTCTAATTATACTTTTAATATATGTTCAAGGTTATTATGTTCAGCTTGGAAGTTCAACTATTGTAAGAGCCTTATAATGTTCTTTTTGAATGAATGCTCACATGGTAAGCTATTTGGGAGTAGGGTTACCTGGAAGAAGTTGCGGTTTCAAACGCAAGGAATTAATAATATAATTTTGGTTAATGTCAGTCTTTTGTACTGTTGTGTATAATCATGCATATGTTGTCTGCGTGTTTAGGGACACACCCACATTGTTTTTTCTTTTTTGTTTGTTTTTTCCCTTCTTTCTCTTCTTTATTTCTTTCTTTCTACACAAAACCCTGGTCTTCTTAATAATGCTGATGAGCCGAAGGAGGCCTCTGGTGCAATTTCTGAGAACTTTTTTGTGATGACTTACAGTAACATAGGTGGAGCCAAAACGAAGCTGGTCATTTGGAATGTACGGGAGCTAAATCACCCAGTGAAATGGAACCAGGTATTCACCCACCTTAACAAATTGAAATCTGACAAAGTATATTTACAAGAGATTCATTTGTTGAACAAGGACCATGCTAAACTTTACAGAGGAGGCTTTACACAAATACACCATTCTAATTTTAATACTAAGAACCCCCCCTGAGTGTGGGGTAAAAGGCCCCCTCACCACCTCAGGCTATATTTATAAGATTTTTAAATGAAACAAACCATTTTTATGATATATTTCCTCACAAAATGTGTTGCTCCATCAATGTTCAATAAAAATATAAATATATTTTTTCTGCAATCATTCACTTATGGGAGTAGTAAAAAGCACATTTTTCTTAAGGTTTGCCTTTAGCCCCGTTGTGCCCTACAATTGTGCTCCAATGAAGAAAGAAAAACATGATCGCAAGTAAATGATGAGAAAATTGTCTTATTTTGATATACTAATGAATTTGGTTAAATCATCACCTAAGTGTAAAACTGACGTTCTTGGATTAGTAATAATTATACATACATGTATGTGTGATACATACCTGTGTACAAGAATGTATTGGTGTGCCCTCCAATCACAACATCCACTCCCCGAACTTTCTTTGCAATGTTTTTGTCCACGTCGAAGCCAGAATGTCCAAGGGCAATGATCTTATTAACACCCAAAGCAGTGAGTTTGTCCACTTGATGCTGTAAAGCAGTAACCTCATCCTCAAACTGGAGATGGGGGCCTGTAAAACCATTTAAATATAAAAAAACACAATCATATTACTGCAGGGTATAACCTAACCTGTATATATCCATCTATCCATCCTAATGTGTTTAAATGTGCCACCAGGCAGTGGTGGCAATAATTAATATAACTGAACAATAGTTAATATCATGATGTCACTTTTTTTTGGATGCTCTCAAAGATTTTCAATTTGTAACTGAAAACTTAAAATGTGAAACTTTAGACTGAGAAAGTACTCTCAGTTTGAAATTTAGTTAGAGAACTTATATGCAACAGAGCAATTCTATACAAATTAGTACAATTTACAATAAGGATTATAGCCACTGTGTTTATGAAACAATTAATTTCAAGAATTTAATCAAGATTCTTTGTTCTACCTGCTGTACCAAAATCCGACTGAATCATGACCCCAAAACCGAGGTAATGTTCTGAACCGTTGCATCACTACTAATAATTTCTGGAAGATAATTCATCTCAGATCACCATATTAATTTGGGCAAAAACAGCTCCACCAAATGGGTTAAGTTGTTGACATCCATGTTTCAAGTTTCAGTTGCGAGAAGTCAACACTTTGCATTATCATTAGGTCAGTCATCTCAGTTAAAGGGAATTATTCTCACAGTGTAAACATGGCCAAGTAGTATTTAAACTCTATTGCACTTTTCCCAAAATATTTTTCTAAGTATCATGCAAATGTAAATTAAATTGAGCCTTATGCCACTCATAGCTAGGCTTTGCTGGTCTTTGAGCCTAGTCAGGCTGGTCTGTTGATTTGTTTTAGAGGGATTTGGGAAATTATACTCTCTGCATTCTGCACATTTCATGGGCCTGAATGTGACAGCTGACAGACATAACTTAATGTAGGCCTGCTTTAACTAACTGCTCTAGAGTAATGATATATTCCTAATAATATTAATAATATTATTAACTCTTTCCCCGCAATTGATGGAATTTTCCATTTATGATACAACGCTTCCCTGCCACTGATGGAAATTTCTGGCAATCCATGTTTTTTACAATATTGTTGCACAGTATGGGGCGTTATTATGCATCTCCTGAAAGAATACAGAATGCTGGGATCAAAACACAGCCGAGGAAGAAGCAGAAACAAGCGATGTAAGCATTGGTTATATGCATGTAATCTAACATGATCATCAGACATTAAACAGCATATACAGTAAATCAAAACTGCCTAACATTACTGAATTAAATGTTGAATCCATGAAGAGGAAACGACTGAAGCTTTAGGGGTGTTGATGGACTCGATCTACTCCATCTGTTTTGCTTTTTGTTCAGAATGTGTCTTTTTTTTTATTTTATCAAACTTACACACATTCAAGTGTTGATAAAAAAAACACAATGCATGAAGCTACATTAAAATGTTTTTTGTTGTTGTTGTTTAAAAGCAGACGCCCTGTTCTTTCTTTTGATATATTGTTTGTTCAGATATTAATACAACAAATATTCTGGAGGCCGTGAAATTATGTGAAAATTATCAAAAAGTCTGGCGCTGGCAACTTTAAAAAAAAAATGCTTTAGTGGAAACTGTTAATAGTAATAATATGACTACTACTACTACTATTATTATTATTATTATTATTAATATTACTTATTATTTATTTATATTACTTATATAATTATTTTTTAATAATGAGACACATTATTGGCCAGCTCCTGCATCAGCATCACACAAATGCATTGTGCTGCTCACGTGTACAGCGTCGGCCAATACTTGAGTTGACGTTATGACGTAACCTGGAATTGCTGCACTGTCTAAAACGTAAACAGCGTAGGAGGAGAATGACAGGGAAGAGAATAAATTGTTGAATAAAGTTGTTAATTTTGTTTTGTTTTTGTGCACAAAAAGTATTCTCGTCGCTTCATAACATTAAGGTTGAACCACTGTCTTTACTACCTTTCTGGATCCTTTAAAGGATTAGCTCACTTTCAAGTGAAAATTACCCCAAGCTTTACTCACCTTCAAGCCATCCTACACTGTAAAAAAAAAAAAAAATCCTAATCCTATGAAAAACTGATTTTTTTAATGGTCATTTTGTTTTATTTTAAATTATACTCAAAACTCTGTAAAATTACAAACAATATAAGTAAATTAACAACTCAGCTGTTATTTTAACTATTATGATATTAATGAAAAATTACAGTAATTCACATATTTTATATAGAAAATTACTGTATTGTACCATATACAGTATTTTTTCCTGTTTTCTTAAATTACATACAAAAATAATCTGTAACTAAACAGTAACAAAACAGTTAAATGATAAAACGGTCAAATAAATGGCAGCCAAAAAAATTGTAAAATTAAAGTAAAATATACTAATTTAAATAAACACTGTTATTTTAAGTGAAGATGCTGAGATCTTGAGAGATCTGTTAGTGTTTAATGTTCTGTTGGGATTTAAAGGGTTTCTGTATCATCTATTTTGTGGGTTAGCATTGTGCTGAAGAATAGAGCTTGTGCTTCAGTCCAGGATGGGCCAGAAAACATTGGTGTTATGTTAACTCAAAAAAGTAACTCTTTGGTTGAACATGGACAGTGGTTCCACATGACTGAAGCAAGTAAAACCAAACAGAATCAACCAAGTACAACTAACTAGAATCAATGGTGTTCATTTAACTTGAATCAGTGGTTTTAGTTTAACTTAAATAAATGGTTTTCGCTTAAATTGACATCCAAATAATCATACAAGTAATGTTTTCTGTTTAATTCTGTGACATAACAAACTAAAATAAACTCTTCTTTACACATGTGATGTTTGGTGTTGGCAGTTCAGAAGTGATACTGGTTTCATCCAGAGCTCTACCATAACAGTTTCTTTATTATTAAAGCAATTTGAATTCTTGTTAGCAAGTACTCAACCCAAGCACAAGCTCCATTCTTTACCACAGTGGTAACGCCTAAAACCACTAACAGAACAGAAACTTTTAAATACCAACATAATAGAACATTGAACATTAACAAGTCTCTCCATTTTCTCATCTTAAAAATGCATACAATAACACTTTATTTCAACATTTACTCTCCCAATTCAGCCCCTTTGCAAAGCATGATGGGAAGTGAAAGTCCTGTTTGATTGGGTTACTTGATTTAAACGTTATTTCAAAATGAAAAAAAGAGTAACGGTTTCAAATCAATTTAACATGAAGCAATCACATTTGAACCAGAAACCTTCAAAATGATGTTAAATCAAAATAAATTATTTAATAAAGTGAACAGCATCAAAAAAATCATTTTTTTAGTTCTGCATATTGCTTTATTTCAGAGGCAGTAACTGTATAGTTGCTAAAGCAGTAACATTAATTCATGCATGTGAGCTATTTCTGGTTAAATGCAAAAGATTTGAGTGTGTTTTGTTAGTAATAATTCAGGTAGCCTAATTCAGGACTTGTAAAATAACTTTTTCTGTAAAGGTTTTTTTGCACTTTATTTTAATTAAGATATTTTACATTAGCTTTACAGTTTTTGTTTGGCAGCTGTTGCTGAAAGTCATCTGACCATTTTAAAAGATTAAAAAAAGTAAAAAAAAAAAAAGTTGAATGAAAATTTATGTTAAAGTTTTTTAAACTTTATTTAAATTACAAAATTTTACTTTACATTTTACAGTTTTTGTTTGGCAGCCATAGCTGACAGCAAAAAGTATAGAACCCAAGAGGCGAAACTCTGATGCTTTTTGGGTAACAGCCACTAGGTGGCGCTTCGGTAGCGTGGCAGCCATTTTGGAGTGAAAATGCCAACTGGACAACAGACTCCGTCACATCTTACGCACCCAAAATCGGCGAATCTCACAGCCAAATCAGAAACGCAATAGAAAATTTCTCAAATTCAGTGAATTTTATGACACTTACAGTAAATGCTGTATTGTCTTAGCCTATATATGTTTAATGTTATCAGTTGTGGAATCTAACCATTACACATCTGAGGTAGCCAAACGTAGTTAGCCTACTTTGAGTATTTCCATTTTATGCAACTTTACATATTTACTATTAATAGTAAATTAATAATTAATAAAGTTAAGATCATCATATTTGTAGCATGATCCAGATGATTAAAACATACAATATATATTTCAGACCTAGTGGAGTAGTAGGCTAATATTAAATTATCCACTAGGTCTGAAATATATGTATTGTACATTTTAATCCTCTGGATCATGCTACAAACATAATGCCCTTATAGAACATGATGCATTGCCATGTCTGTTATCCCAAAATTCCCACTTTTGGACACAGTGGCTGTGTTTTTTGTATATATAGTCTTGCTTTAATGGACATAAATATAAGACAACACTGCAAAAACAGTTTACTGTCAAGCTGTTATATTCTGTTATATATTCATTCCCAATTTTTCTGATGTATGTCCTTAATTTAATTTCATAATGCTAATACTTGAACTTCAAAGAACTGACTGGGTTTCTAGAGAGCAAAAGTTTTGTGAAAAAAGTGGAAGACTTAAACACAAAGTCTGTAAAATAAACTGTTAAAAGGATTTGATGATCACTAGTGATTGTATGTTATTCTGTGTTGTCATCATTCTGGTTGTATTTCAGCTTTAATGGACATTTTTTTTAACAAAGCAGCTGATATTGTCATAGAAGCTGCCAAGTTGCTTTCACCCCAAAATGGCGGAAGCGTAGGGCTGCTGCTGGGTGCTAGTGTTGCAATGGAATGTTCTATTGAGTTTCACTTCTTGTCAGTATAAGTTCTTTGCTGACAGTCATTGAACGTTTTTTTTTACGATTTTTTTTACAGTGTAGGTGTATATGACTTTATTCTCTCTGATGTACACAATTGGAGAAATATTAATACATATCCTGATGCATTCAAGCTTTATAATGGCAGTGAACATTACAAAATAAGTATGAAGCTGAAGAAAGTACCTCCATCCACATCCATCCATCATAAACATAATCCACAAGGCTCCGGGGGATTAATAAAGGCCTTCTGAAGTGAAACAATGCCTTTGTGTAAAAAAATATCCATATTTAAAGGTACAATATGTAATAATTTTGTCCGATAGAGGTCGCTAGAAGCCTATTCAAAACAAAGGCATAGCTTGATGACGCCAAGTTTGAGCGCAGAATCTTGGGACATGTGGTCTCCATCTCAACAGATGGTGCAAAAGAATAGGGATTGGAGTCGGGAACAACTCATGTTCATGGATGAGATATTAACATTACTGTAGTATGAAGCAGAGCAGGACCGAGTTATGGGAGCTGAACGAGGCCGCTGGAGCGATTGCGCAACACACGCCTCACAAGCAGCGGAACTTTTCTGGTCATGAGTATGAGGTAATGCAGCTCTGTTTATTATTAGATACATTTGAGTGTGTTGAAAATATTATAACATTACTCTGTGCATTCGCTCGGTGGCTGCTGTGAGACACTGTTGCACACTGCAGTAAGATAGATCGATTTTAGAATATCATATGAAATATTGGATGTCTTGTGTTGATAAATGGCATGCAATTAATTTTAAAACGTATTGTATGATGGAGAAAATTATGTATTACTGTTAATAAAAATAAAGCTGCATCTGATTATGCTATGTTAGCTATTTGACAAAATAGTGTTTTTCTCTGAGGCATGGTAAAGCATGGTAAATCGAAAAAAAGACTAAACGTGTTGAGCTATATAACAACAATTTGTTTTCTGTCTATAAATATATCAAAACAGATGTTTCCTTGTCTATTAAAACATGTAATATTTTAAAGCGTCTTTGGTGTTTCCGTGGTTTCTACAAAATAAAACCGAGGATAACGCGGGTATGACGCAATTGACAGGCGACTCACGCATCCCGGAGCCTTGGTTAAAATTGTAATTTTCTCACGATTTACAAATAGTTGCAAACATTTGGGATATTGTAAGTACTCAAGTGAACAAAATATATAACACTGGCTTAGTGGTTTTTGAATATTTTACTGCAAAAATATCACATATTGCACCTTTAACAAGTTATGAAGTAAAATATCTAGCTTCCGCCAGACCACCTTCTGTATTCAAGTTACGAAGAAAGTGTAAACTGGCGTCACGTCAGTTACACTTTTTCCATAAGCTCAATAGGGAAGGCGCAGGACGTAGCGTAAGCTTTTTGAACTGTTAGAGTTTTACACTTTCTTCGTAAGCAGAATACGGAAGGCAGTCTGGCGGAAGTTAGATATTTTACTTCATAACTTGTTAAATATGGATTTTTTTTTTTTTTTTACACAAACGCATCTCTTCGCTTCAAAAGGCCTTTATTAACCCCCCGGAGCCGTGTAGAATATGATGGATGGATGTGGATGGAGGCACTTACTTTCTTCAGCTCATACTCGTTTGGTAATGCTTACTGCCATTATAAAACTCGGATGCATCAGGATATTTATTAATATTTCTCAGATTGTGTTCATAAGAAAGAATAAAGTAATATACACCTAGGATGGTTTGAGGGTGAGTAAAGCTTGGGGTAATTTTCATTTGAAAGTGAACTAATCCTTTAAGTCTAAGACTAAGATTACAGACTCATCTTTTTAACCAATTCATAGTTATGCTGCATTAGTCAGGTCTGCCAGAACTGAAAACATTTAGCATATTTTACAACTATGTCATTAAATTTAATGACAAATGGCATCTATGGTAATGTTAGTTCTTTTGTTTCTCTTCCCACCCTTGGGATTCCTATCCTGAGGTCAACAGTGAATTGTATATCAGCCTTGGTCCAGCTGGATGTTCTACTCCCCCTACTATATGTCACTGTCCAATGACTACATTGCCATCTGTGCCAAGTAACCTTCATAACTCAGCAGTTCATTGTCTGTGCAGCCCTTCAGACCTTCATGTTTAACCTAACACTTGTTCAGGAAGTAAAGTAACCTGCGCATGCGTTTTAGCCTATTATAATATATTTACTTCAATAAAACACATGTAAGAGATGATACTGTTGATGATTTACCTTGGATTCGAGCAGGAGTGAGCCTGCAATGTATTTGCAATTTGCGATTGCAATCAGAGCAGCAAATTAATGGTAATCAGCTGTCTTCTTAAAATAGTCTGTTTTTGCAAGCAGCGGAAAACCGTCTACATGCGACGCACATACAGGAAACCCAAGGGTCGAATACCCCAGTGCGCACAAGGGTTCGCATGACAGCTTTCACATTAGCGATTTTTCATGCAAACCGTGCCCCGTTTTGAACTAAACTGCCAGTGTGAAAGCAGAATAATATTGTAGTAGCTCACTGATAAAAATACTTCCACTTGTACTCCTATACCACAAAACCACATTTACCATATTTATATTATAACACATTTTCTATCACAGAAATAACTAAGGGTGTGACGAGATCTCTTGCCACGAGATCCTGCAATGTTATGTCGAGGTAAGCTGTCTTGAGATATTAGTTGAGTTTGTGGCAAAATCCTTTTCAGTGGTTCCATTATATTGTTCTGTCTTTTACTGCATATGATAATTCATATTCAGAAAGTAGAACTGAAGTGGCATTCATTACTTTAAGGGGTCCATAGGCCCTTTTTTCTTTTAATATCCTGTTTCACTGTTTTAAAATATGAAAGTGAAATAGTTTGCAAATAGCAATTCATCTTTACTTTAAAATGTAACATTTGGCCCTCCTCAATTTATAAAAGAATAGCATGTGTAATAATTTGATTTCATTGTTTTGACCCATGTAACACTGTACTCTAATAAGTAGGCCTAAGCTACCAAAATTGTAGAATTCTTTATTCCAACTTACTACAGCAAAAACTACAAGCCTAATTAATATAAATTTAAGCAGTGAGTGATTTTTTTTTCTGTTGTTCATTGATTAACTTTAATGACACTTTCTTTTTTAACTGTTTACATTCGGTTAAGACATAAACAACTGTGTTTACTCGCCAAGACGGCTATTTTTACATACTTATAATATAGTATATACTTATACTATGATATCGTAATCCAATCTGTAAAAGGTGCTTTGAAATGCTGTGTTGTGAAATGTGCTTTACAAATAAACATAACTTGACTTCTTAATTCAGAACCTTTGGGCCTGACAGTTCCTATATAGTAATCCACTTGAATTTTTTTTACTTGCTACTAGCCTGCTTTAAAGCATTAGTTCACTTTCAAATGAAAATCACCTCAAGCTTTATTCAGCCCTCAAGCCACCCTAGGTGTATATGACTTTCTTCTTTCTGATGAACACAATCAGGAGATTAATATTAACCCTTAAATGCATTCCTCGGGTCTTTAATGACCCGGGACGTCATTCACCACCCTCCTCTTCGTTCATTTTTTAAAGTTAGACATCAACCTTCTTGGTATTCCTCAATCAATTCATTATAAAGAATATAACAAGAAAAAAATCATAAAATTATAAAAGAATGCCTATTTTTGTATTCATTTTTTGTAAAAATTGTATAGGGTCGCCAACGACCCGAGGTGTGTATGAGTGTACGTATATTTTTTCTTCACAACAATAATTGAATCTTAGATGACGGAATAAGTGCAATTCACCTTTATTCCACAAGGTGGCAATGTCTGATACACAATGATGAAGTGACGATTCATTCAGACAGAAAACGAAATAATAAGAAAAACATGAAATGGCTCAGCGATTTTACTGCAGAGCAAGTACGAACGCAATCAAATATGACTGTAACTGTCATTGGATGGATCTGGTGAAGATGTTAGCGATCGAAATATTGATTTTGAAGATGTTAAAAATTATATAGTTTTGAGAATACATTTGAGATCGCGAATGGGCTCATGTTCGTGACCTCAAACATAAAACTAGCCTGTTATTTGCTGAATTTACTGGGAAATGAGCTCTGACGATGACAGTGGTGATGGCATAAGACATCTGCTCAAACTGAGCCCTTTCAAGCTCCAAAAGGTAACAAAATATGCTTTATTTTATTCTTCTGTAATTGTTACTCTAATATCAGAGGAGTTTTATATTATCGTGACAGGAAGAGATCCATCCGTGTTAGATATGCTGTAGATCCGGGTCGATAAAGACCCGAATATGTAAGAATGATTGGTGAAACAGTCATGCATTTAAGGGTTAATAAATATCCTGACACATCCAAGCTTTATAATGGCAGTGAACAGGGGTCATGAGTATGAGCTGAAGAAAGTGCTTCCATCCACATCCACCCATCATAAACATACTCCACTTGGCTCTGGGGGGTTTAATAAAGGCCTTCTGAAGTGAAGTGATGCCTTTGTGTAGAAAAAATGTCCATATTTAACAAGTTATGAAGTAAAATGTCTATCTTCCACCAGACCGCCTTCCGTATTCAAATTACGGAAAAAACTGAACTGGCGTTGCGTCATTTAAGCTTTTTCCGTAAGCTGAACAGTTACACTTTCTTTGTAGAAGTAGAATACAGAAGGCAATCTGGCAGAAGCTAGATATTTTACTTCATAGCTTGTTTAATATGGATATTTTTTTACACAAATACATCGCTTTGCTTCAGAAAGCCTTTATTAAACCCCCAGGAGCCATGTGGAGTATGTTTATGATGGATGGATGTGGATGGAAGCACTTTCTTCAGCTCATACTCATGACCCCTGTTCACTGCCATTATAAAGTTAGGATGCATCAGGATATTTATTAATATATCACCGATTGTGTTCATCGGAAAGAAGAAAGTCATATACATAATGGCTTGAGGGTGAGTAAAGCTTGGGGTAATTTTCATTTGAAAGTGAACTAATCCTTTAACATGAAGAGACAACCATAAGCCATTAAAAATTACACATTTCACAAACAGTCAACATGCCATTTTTTTTTTAAACACAAGTTCCTCCTTCATAAAGCACATGTAATTTGACAATGTTTTTAAGTGTGTTACTTGCAACATTATGTGTAAACCTGGCCTGGCTATAATTGAGTGTAATAAAGTATCTTACCTGGTATAGACAAAGCAGGCGTCTCCACTGATGTGTAGCCAACAACACCTACTTTCTCTGAGTTAACATTGAAGACTTTATATGGGAGATAGTAGCCGCTGATCCGAGGAGCAATTGTCTGATCGGCTTTAATATTTGCGCTGAGAACAGTGCATTTCACTTCCTGAAGGAAAGGTTTCACGAGGCCGTCCACTCCATTGTCAAACTCATGATTTCCTAAGGCCTAAAGCATCACACACACACACAACACAAATGTTTTATGCAGTAAAATGTCATATATTTATATTATGAACATATCATGAGCTTAAAGGCACAGGTTAGTATTTATATTTTTTGTACTATTTGTTTATATATATTTGTACCAGTAATTACAACTATTTTTGACCGTTTTAACTGCAGTATTGAATTAAAACTGTGTTGAACATGTTCTTTTCTATGCACTTTAAATAGTTTTCTGTAAGATGAAATAATGTCATCAACCATAAGAAAAAAAAAAGGATGCTTGCACACTTACTGTACAATTTAATAGATAACCACAAAGGCTAATGTGTTAAGAGGTCAAAAATGTATATAACCTTCATAGTTATTCATTAAATACTGTTTGGAGCATAAAGTGTGTGAAACTCCTAATGATCTACAGTATATAAAATAAGCTTCATGGAGGTATTCTTCAAAGACTCTAAATACAACTCTCTTTTTAACAGGCCATATTACACTTGAAAAAAAAACATTAGTTTTATATCAGACCTGACCAAAGACATACATGAATTGAAAACAATAAATAAAAGTGCTTTCATTTGTCATTTTAAACAGTTCTGTTTGTTCTTGGTCCCACTTTATATTAGGTGGCCTTAACTACTATGTACTTACATCAGATAATAAGTACAATGTACTTATTGTGTTCATATTGTATTGAAAAACTGTTGCTGCTATTGAAGTGGGATACAGGTAAGGTTAGGGACAGGTTTGGTGGTATGGGTAGGTTTAAGGGTGGTTTAAGGTGTAAGGGATGGGTCAACAGTGTAATTAGAAATGTAATTACAGAAATTAATTAAAGATGTAATTAAATTCAGGCATTTTTTTTAAATATAAGTACAATGTAAAAGCATGTACACAATAAGTGCATTGTATCAAATGATGAATTTAAATGTAAGTACATAGTAGTTAAGGCCACCTAATATAAAGTGGGACCATTCTTATTGTGTTGTGTGATCATAGTGTTGTGTTTGTTATCCTGATGGTGTTTTGTTTTTATATGGAAACACTGTTCATTGTCCACGATTGTTTCAACATACAGATTTTCGCCCAGTGGCTTTTGGAATTAAGCATTAAATAAGACAAATTTGAAATTGCAATAACTGTAGACATACTGTAACACAATAGTAAATTCAGAATGTAATATCGTATTCCTGAAATGTAAAAACAAGGCCAATTTCACAGTAGATTTCCAATTAAATTTTCCCAACAGAATACAAAAGAACTGGGTTTTTCAATCTTGTAAAATTATTAGTAGAAATCATACCTCCCTGGTAGGCTACTACTGATTTACAGTACTTTAATAACAAATTTAAAGTTAGAAATTTTACTGTACATTCTTTACAGTGTATGCATTTAAATGTGAACATATGAATAAGTTCTATAATTCTATTCTATCAAAAATATAAGTTCAAAATTAGATCTTGAGTGGTTTTATGCACTCCTCATCTACAGTGCTTTAAATGAATGAGAATAGAAGAATTCACCCAACCATTTCTAAACTTTCTTTGACAGTAGGTACCATTCGGGAATCTACATTTGGGAAACACCTTTTCTGTTTATGTTCCACAGGTTTGAGTCCCACTACACCTGAACAGGTGCTCTGTCCACTGTAATGAAGACTCCAGTGGCTCATGGGCACCTGTCCAGTACGTTCTGTCCACTTCTGCTCTACATTACATCAATAATAAGTTGAGGAATACATCCCTTTGGCACCTATAATGATGGAAAAACTGTCAACACTTTTGATACCTGGATGAATCTAAGGATCCCACATGAGTCACTGTGATGAGCAGCTAACTAAAGTTTTATTTTATGTCTGTATATATGAATGTATAATCTGAAATTAGTTCCAGATCAAACCTGATCTGGAACTAATTTCATATATGCAAAACACTTTTAGAAGTTGTTGCATTTGGCCCTGTACAGCTTGTATTCACTTTATTTAAATATATGAAATACAGTACCTGTCAAACGTTTTGAAACATAATTTTTTAATGTTTTAAAAATAATGTTTTTGAAAAAAGTCTTATGCTCACCAAGGCTGCATTTATTTAATCAAAAATACAGTAAAAACAGTAATATTTAAAAAATATATTATTAAAAATTAAAAGAATTATTTTCTATTTTAATATATTTTAAAATGTCAATTTATTCCTGTGATCAAAGCTGAATTTTCAGCATCATTGCGGCAGTTTTCAGTTTCACATGATCCTTCAGATCCTTAATATGCTGATTTGCTGGTAACATAATAGCTATTCTTATTATTATCATTGTTGATAACAATGCTGCTTAACATTTTTGTGAAAATTGTGATTTTATTTTTCAGGATTCTTTGATGAATAGAATGTGATTTGTAATTGTAATAATATTTCACAATATTACAGTTTTTACTGTATTTTGGTTAATTCTTTTACGGCATAGTCAATTGCGTAGCCTACTTTTTTATAATTGTTGCTCTTTGTACAAGGAAATTGCTTTTTAAGGGCGTGTTCTAACAATGTGAAAATAGCCTAGTTTAACTTTGAAAAAGCGCATCAATCGTTATTTTGTTCCATTCCCTCACGCTCCGTCCAGATGTTTTTGAACGGCCCCTAAGAAATCAGCATCTGTTCGATGCAAATTAATCATTTAAATACAGCACAATTACCCTAAGTTTTAGTGAACCCGATAAAAAATGTGGACATAATATTCTTACCATAGCATCGTATCCGAGTTTATTCATGAAATGCGCCGCTTCGGCACCTTTGTAAAAGTTAAACCAGAACGGTCCCTTGAAACTGATCACCCGCGTCCAACAGCAGAACATTTTTCTCCTTGGCACGAACTTCTTTGATTTTCGTAAATCTCCGTGCAACTCCGGCGAAACAAGGTGCTTTACTACATTTACCCGAGTCTTTGTTGGTCTCCTCCACTCGTGCGTGGACATCATTAGTGTGGAGTAAAGTCAGCTCAAACTCTGTCCTGCACATCTGACAGTGAATCCAGATGAAAAATAATGAATTAAGCCACTGCATCATCATCTTCTCTGCCTTTGCTGTACTGGAAGAGTCTCATCAGTGGCGTCCAGCGGGCTTCATTCTGGAGGCGGGGTTAGTGGTCAGCACGGTGGGTGTTCCTTTTTAGAGAAAATTACATGTTTATTTAGCATGCGTAACTTGCATCAACGAGGCCAGACGTGGACATGAAAAATGTTTTTTAAAAAAATTATTAATCCACAAACATCATACAATAGTCTCTTGTGCATTTATACATCATGGACAAGAAAACCAGGGTTACTTTGGACTGTTGTGATTTTATAAGTTCACTACAAATGATCAGATAAATGATTATGCGTAGCCTATTTGGCGTGCTGTCCGGGAAGGGCTCCGAGCTAGCTGTGGCCCAAACCCAGAGTATAGCCTATTCCCCCGCATCTCTGGTTAGGATATTACCCAGGCGAGTGTGAGGAGACTGGGTGGTGGAGGAATGCAGAAAAAACTGTCGAGAAATATAGATGAGTCGGCTGCGTAGGCTATTTATAGACCTCCTCTCATGCTGATTTGATAGATCAATTGAACGTGCTCCTCCCGAACTTTAATAAAACATTTCTGTCTTTAGTACTGTCCTTTTTGTATAATTTTTAGTAACACTCGTTTACAATGTAATTTGTAGCTAAGTTGAATGTTCTTGTAATGTTGAGAGAAAACGTCTTTATAATGTTATTATTATTTGATTAATGTTTTCATGTTATTATAAAACGTTCTAAGTACAACATTCATGGAACGTCCTTATAATGTAATTTGTACATTGTACTTATTGAACATTCTCGTAACAGAGAGAAAATGTGAGAACAACGTTCATGGAACATCCTTACAGTCTTATTTTTACTTGAACATTCTCATAACACCGAGAGAAAACGTTCTTAGAACAACATTCTTGGAATGTCTTTATGATGTTATTTGCTGAATGTTTTTGGAATGTTTGCATAAAACATGAGAACAATTTTAATGAAACGTCTTTAGAGTGTTATTTTTTAAAGTCTAAGTCAATTTTTTTTGTGTGTGTGTGTAGTAGCTACTTTTCAAAATATTGTTTCAAAGCAGCTTTACAGAAAATCATTATATTATGTTATAATGTTTATAATACCTTAAAATCTTAATGCCCTATAGTGGCATTTAGCAGATAACCAGCTCAGAACTTTGGCTAACGTTCTGGCAAGGTTCTCTCAAAGTTATGAACAAACTTTCTTCTAGTAACGTTAATAGAACGTTCGTTCAAAGTTATCCTGTCTTTAAAAAAGTTCAGAAATTAATCACATCTGATCTACTCACTTGAATAAACAATATAAACAATATAATGAGGACAGCACAGTGGCTCAGTGGGCAGCACTGTTACCTTACAGTGAGAAGGTCCTAACATTTCTCTAACATTCAAATAATCCAAGAAAAATGTGACATGCTGTTTTCATAGCATTTTCAAAATGATAGAATGGAATGTTCCTTTAACGTTCACATAAACCAAGAATACAATTATCTTAATACATCAAAAACACCACATTTTAAATGTTTAAAAAAGCATTCAGAAAAAAAAATGTTTTAATAACTTAATGGGAACGTTAGCAAAACATTCTGAGAACATATTTTGTTAGCTGGGAACGTGTTGTCCACGCTGCTATGATGAATGAATCAGTCAAATAGTTTACTAACTTAAAAGCTACGTGACATTAATAACTGTGTTGTTCTTCAGGTAGATAAACTTAGTTTCGCTATTAGTAGAAACACTGCTGCCGTGAGAGACACACCCCTAATATCCTAAGAGTAGGGTCCTTAAACATAAATGGGGCTAGAGATAGAAATAAGCTGGCTTTGTTGAATGAATGTATTGAACCTAAAGATTGTTTCTACAAGAAACACGATGAAAGAAATGAAACAGATTGGGGTTTGTGGTGGGATGGAGAATGTATTTTAAGCCATTGCACCAATGTAAGTGCAGGGGTTGCAACACTTTTCTCATCAAAGATAAAGATCAATATTTTATCTTAACATGAAGTAGAAAAAGGACATCTTGTTTTAAAATTAGAGAATATAGTTTTTGGTTTTATTACAGTTTTTCTCAATATTTGACACATTTCTCCAAACTCAGGTCACTGTTCTCAAAACAGTAATCTGAATAATTGTCCTAAACTGGTTGTAAATTTTCTTTCATTTCATGCAAATTTTAAATCACATGCATAATTTTCTCAAAACACTGTGCACAAAATTCCCAAATGTTTTCACAGTAGTTCATACATCCAACCAAAACTTTACAGTTTTTTTCTGATGGCTTAAGCAAATTTTTTGTAACTATTGGCTATTTTTGCAAAACTCTACACACAAATAAGAAAACCCTTCACCAAATCACCAAAACATTGTAGTAAAACAAGCTAATAAACCTTGCTTAACTCTTCAAACCTTCGTAAAAATGGTATTTCCGTATCAAAGTTAACACAAGCCATCACATTAATAAGCACACAATGCACCAACTACACACTGATGCTATGAATAAAAAACACATCTGGCTTTTGCTTTCTCTGTGCACAAGGTCAGTTTGAGGTCATACTTTTGTCATAGTTCTGTAAACATACAGGGATCCAAACTTCAAGTACTGTTTATTTACACACATCAAAACAAACACAAAAAAAGTAAAAAAAAAAAAAAAATCAGTCTACATTGTGTCGTCTCTCTGGGTCCGGCCACAAAATTTCGTCTACATCACATGCAATGTCCTCTAGTCTAAGGCACCGGGGAAAATATCTTCAAGAATGGAGAGTATGGTGGGAGGTTGAGTACAGTGAAGAGTGGGTGATCTGTAAACCAGTTGTGGACCAAAGAAGCCCTATGGAAACTAACATTGTCCCATATGATGACGTATCTGGTCTGCTCTGGTCTCTGAGCATTAGTGAACATGTCATGTAAGGTGTCCAGGAATGTAATAATGTGTACAGTGTTATATGGGCCTAGGGTTACATGATGGTGAACAACACCATTTTGACTTATAGCTGCACACATAGTTATGTGTCCACTATTGTCCTGGGACATTGATTATGGCATGGTGTCCAATAATGTTCCTGCCATGTTTCCTTGTTTTAGTGAGGTTAAAACCTGCCTCATCCACAAAAAGCTGCTCATGACCCATGGCATCTGCCTCTAGCTCCATCACTCTCTGGACAAGAAAAAACAAATGCAGCACAGCAGGCCCATGCACTGTACTACAGTATGCGCGTCCAGATTCAGTACCACTGATAATATAGCTTACCTGCACATAGTCATATCGCAGTTGTTTTACATGTTCACTGTTTCTTTCAAAAGGGACTCTGTGGATTTGTTTCATTCGGATTCTGTTGAGGGCAAGTACACAACATAATACAGAAATGCTCACATTGTGTATGTTTTGGAAGGTGTTGTCATCCTCAATTATGCCCTGCTGAATTTCTCGTAGCCTTATGGAATTATTTGCAATCACCATATTGACTATATGGGTCTCTGCAGTTCTGCAGTGAACATTCTTCCTCTGCCCCCAGCATCTGGATGTCTAGCAATTCTGTAAAGTAACAATTTCAGTATTTTTACATGTATGGCATTGTTGTGTTTCTCATTAGAGTATGGCAGTGCTACAAAACTGTACTCCACACGGACAGCTTACCTGTGGCTTATTTATAGTGCTTAGGCTGATTGCAAAGTGAACTAATAATCTAAAACAGTTTTCACATGTGACAGTGTGCCAGACAGTTGGCAAAATAGTGTAAATAATAGCCATACATGCGTATAGTTTTGCTAGGAGTGTGTTGATCATTTGGAAATTGAGTGTAAAGCAGTGAGTTGTGCTTGCAGTTCCACAAAAAGAGTGCTGTGCAGTGGATTGTACCAACAGTTTTGCAAAGTGTGTGTTACAAAATTGCAAACTGAGTGCAAAGCAGTGTTTGTGCTTTTAGTTTTGCAAACTCAGTGAGTGGTTTTGCTATAAGAATGAATAGTTTTAGAAATTGTGCTGAATCACGGATAGGGTTTAAACATTCAGAAAAAACTGTAATATATCAGGCGAAAACAGTTGCAGCTCTTTTTATTGGTTTTACAAAAATCACAATAATTTTTCCACCATTTTTCCAAACACAACAAACAAAACTTATTTGTTACAGTATTTCACAATTGCTAAAACACATTTCTTGAAACCATCACTCATTTTCTCAAAACATTACAGTTTTTTACAGACGCTAGGACACATTTCTCAATACTTAGGTCACTTTTGCAAAACTCTTTGTACGTACAGACCAATTTGCACATGCTTACATACTGTTTTCAAAACTGTTAAACTTATGTTCAAAACAATAACATAATACAAAACTGAATAAGACAGCAATTTGCTAAATTTCTACAGTAATATTGTAATAAAATATATGCTGAATCTAAAAAATCAAATACTATCAAAGCAATTAGATGAAACTGAACACCTACACAAGCATTCGTTTTTCAATTTCATTATCATCCATTCAAAGAGGAAAACTTCAGAATTATTTTGTACTGTTATGTAAACAAGGTTCATGTAACAAACTGCAGTGAATTATAAACAATAGACAGTGTTATTCTTGTTTTGTTAAGAAATTTTACAAAAGAAAATATTGTATAATGATACCTGATGTTAGTGTTTTTAGGTCAGTATTTTATGACTGACAAGGTGTGTTTGCTGGGTGAAAACCTTTGCTAGTGTTCTGGAAGAATGAGTTGATTTGAGACATGAAGGAAGTGTTTTGGTAGATTTAGTGCATTTTGAATGTGAAATTAACTGCTGTGCCAAGATGAAAGTTGGTTAAGAGAACTGTGTGAAGAGTTTTGAAAAAGTGGCCTAAGTATTGAGAAATGTGTCCTAACAATTGTAAAAAACTGTAAACACAAATCCAATCTTCAAACTAATTTCACAAAACCTCTGACTCTTATGGCAAAATCAAACAAAGTTTTCAGATCATACACACATTAAGCAATATATAAACACTACAGATCATTCATTAGACACTACATTAAAAAATGGAAAACACAACATCCAGAACATGAGGTTACAGAAAAAAAGTATATTGTAACACAGTAAACACATTTTGCCATTACATAAAATGTATAGAAATCACAAGTAATGTAAATATATAGTATACTGTATGTACTGCAAGTACAGTATTATATTCAATATTATATAGTATTGAATGTCTGTATATACAGTACTTACATACTGCAAACATACAGCAGTCTAAATGCAAATGACTAAAAGGTCAAAGAAAACTCTAAATGAAAAGCATGATACAGTACACACACACACACACACACACACACACAAAAAGTTCAGAGTCAGTGAGAGATTCATTCTGCTTCAGCATCACGTCTTCATGTTGGGTCCGGCCTAAAAGTCAAGTCACCTTTATTTCAATTGCAATTTATACTACACAGATACTAGTCTAGTCTAGTCTAGTATAGTATAGTATAGTATAGTATAGTCAAAGCAGCTTTACAGTGATAACAGGTATATGATGATCAGTAATGCAAAGAGGGTTCATTTTGGCTGTACAGCTCTAAAAGAAAATAGTGTCATTGTTCAGGTGAAGTCAGTTCAGTGTTGATTCACTTACATTGTAAAGACCATCAATTATTATGTAAATTACTGTAATTATTTTCCTCTATAAAGCAGTTCTGCAGAAAACAGTGATGTCATCATCTAGGCTAGCTTAGTTCAGTTCTCATCCTATAATGTCAGTACTGTCAGATCAATAATATTGTTGAATATTATTGAATATTGTTGAGGACATTTTCCACATCACAGGCAATGTCGTCTCTTGCCAGGCAAAGGGAAAAACCTGTGCCGGATCCAGCCTTGACAGCCTTGTCTCCACACCCCTTGCTCTTTCTCCTCATCATCCTCTTACACATACTCTTCCTCCTCTACTTTTCAGATTGTTTCCATCTATTGTTGGTATCATCATTCAGCACCTGTGTCACCTGTGCACTCTGAACTGACCTATATTTGTGAATAAGTGTGAATAATTTTGAGTCATTGTGTTTAAAGGATGACAACTGTGTTGTGGTTGTGTTTAACTTTTGCCACATGTATTTACCATTTTGCAACATAGTTCAAAATGTGTTTTAGTGAGTAAGAATGTGTTTAGAGTTTTGCAAAAAGAGTGGATGAGATTTGCAAACAGTGTCTTAACTACCTGAACTTGTTTAAGGTTTTGCCTACAAAGTGACTGATTCGACAAATGGGTTTAGGCCACTGAGCATTGGGTTCAGAGAATGGGGTTTAGTGTTTTAGCAATTGTGAAATACTGTAATATAAACAATATAATGATGACAGCACAGTGGCTCAGTGGGCAGCACTGTTACCTTACACTGTTACCTTACACTGAGAAGTTCGTAACATTTCTCTAACATTCACATAATCCAAGAAAAATGTGACATGCTGTTTTCATAGCATTTTCAAAATGATAGAATGGAATGTTCCTTTAACGTTCACATAAACCAAGAATACAATTATCTTAATACATCAAAAACGCAACATTTTAAATGTTTAAAAAAGCATTCAGAAAAAAAATGTTTTAATAACTTAATGGGAACGTTAGCAAAACATTCTGAGAACATATTTTGTTAGCTGGGAACGTGTTGTCCACGCTGCTATGATGAATGAATCAGTCAAATAGTTTACTAACTTAAAAGCTACGTGACATTTCTTAGCAGCGAGGTAATAACTGTGTGGTTCTTCAGGTAGATAAACTTAGTTTCGCTATTAGTAGAAACACTGCTGCCGTGAGAGACACACCCCTAATATCCTAAGAGTAGGGTCCTTGAACATAAATGGGGATCAAGATAGAAATAAGCTGGCTTTGTTGAATGAATGTATTGAACCTAAAGAATGTTTCTACAAGAAACACGATGAAAGAAATGAAACAGATTGGGGTTTGTGGTGGGATGGAGAATGTATTTTAAGCCATTGCACCAATGTGCAAGTGCAAGTGCAGGGGTTGCAATACTTTTCTCATCAAAGATAAAGATCAATATTTTATCTAAACATGAAGTAGAAAAAGGACATCTTGTTTTAAAAGTAGAGAAAGAATATAGTTTTTGGTTTTATTACAGTTTTTCTCAATATTTGACACATTTCTCTAAACTCAGGTCACTGTTCTCAAAACAGTAATCTGAATAATTGTCCTAAACTGGTTGTAAATTTTCTTTCATTTCATGCAAATTTTAAATCACATGCATAATTTTCTCAAAACACTGTGCACAAAATTCCCAAATGTTTTCACAGTAGTTCATACATCCAACCAAAACTTTAATATATCAGGCGAAAACAGTTGCAGCTCTTTTTATTGGTTTTACAAAAGTCACAATCATTTGTGCACAATTTTTCCAAACACAACAAACAAAACTTATTTGTTAAAATCTCAGTTGTACTTGTTCTCAATTAGCCCTAATGTTCTCAATTAGCCCTAAATAAATATCTGCTGAGTTAGTAATACACACAACACAGGAAATGCAAATTTCCTCATTTTTTACACAGCTATCTAAATTACGAAAACTATAAAAGGGGAAAGAAAAACAACAACAACAACAACAAAAAGAAGAAGAATGGGAAAAAGAGGAGATGTAAGAGTGAGAGGTTTTGGAGAGGATAGAGGAAGGGTAATACTGAGAGGGAGTGGAGCAGTGGAAGAGGTAGAAAGATATGAGGGGAAAGGAATTGATATAGGAGAAGGAGCAAGAAGAGATGAGATGAGGAGAAGCAAGAAGAGCTTAGGATGTAGGAAGACGAGAAGAGGCCGGAGTAGAGGGAGAAGATATGGTAGAATGGAAGGCAATGGTATTAGTGGAAAGAGCAAGAGAAGAAAATATAAAAAAGACATGGACAGAGGGAAAGAGAAGACCAAGGTGTAAGAGGAATGGGGAGAGATAGAAGAATAGGGAACAGACGAGTTTCAAATGAAATGAGAGCCAACCTAATTGCTCAAGTCATAAATTTTGTTTTTTTTTCCTTGAGAGAAGCTGGACAGATAGTTCAGCCCAATATAAACATTGTGCCACAGTCAATGTCCCTGGACAACAAGTGCTCCAAACCACTGATGGTGTGGCACACAACGCTGTCTTGGGGCCGCACAATACAAAAAGGCTTCTAAATTGTTTAAACTCTCTCTTTCCACAGGATGATCACAACCCTTACAACCAAGTAAGTCTTCTTCAAGTGATGGAAGAGGCTTGTGGAGAAGTTAAAGCACAAGGATGGGTCCAACATTCACTGCTTTTTTTCCCACGCTGCATGACTCATGAAAATATATGCTGAGATGTTGATTTGCCAAATTCTTTGGCCAGATGTAAATGAGAGGCAAGATCTGTAAAGTTCATTGATTCAATGATTACAGTACATCTATTTATTTATTTACTCATCGTTATACAACTAAATTTGTCATTAAAGAACTTTGAAGAACACGATTAAAGAAGAAAAACATGTATTTTCATTCATGTATTTGTGTATCTACATCAAATCAACAGAGAACACACTTGTAGTTTTGTTGTTAGTATTTATTTTTGATAAATGCATTAACAGAAAAAACTTAATTATGCAGTGAATGCTGAACTGTTTTGTCAACATAAGAATGTGTTTAGTTTGCTGTATTAATTGTTTTGAGAGCAACTACATTCATCTGGAGAAATGTGTCAAATTGATTGAAAAAAACTAATATTTATGCTTCTACAGTTGGAAGTAATCAAATCATTTTTTTCAGGAGCTTAGGAATGTTCTTTGTGATTGTGATCAAGATGATTTTTTAATTGTGGGAGGAGATTTGAATTGAAATACAAATTTTATTAGTGTTATTAGAAGAAAATAAACAACCTTTGATACAGTGGCTAAATTAATGAGAAATAGAGCTTCAGCTTCTAATGTTTCCCAACAGCACAGCAGTACTGACTTTATGAACTTCTTTACTTGCAAGATTGATAATATTAGAGAGAAAATTATAACGATGCAACTGTCTACTACAGTATTGCATCAGACAGTGCATTGTAGTGTCCCTGAGGAAAAATTCCATTCATTCACTGCTATAAGAAAGGAAGAATTGTCTAAACTCATTAAATCATCAAAATCAACAAAATGTATGTTAGACCCTCTATCGACTAAGCTATTGAAAGAGATGCTTCCAGAGGTCATAGATCCTCTTTTTAATATCATTAATTCATCTTTATCTCTAGGATACGTACCAAAAACTTTTAAGCTGGCTATTATTAAAACTCTTATTAAAAAACCACAACTTGATCCTAGAGAATTAGTCAATTACAGGCCGATTTCAAATCTACTTTTTCTGTCAAAAATACTAGAAAAGGCAGTTTCATCTATGTTCCTTTTTAGAAAGAAATGTTATCTGTGAGGATTTCCAGTCAGGGTTTAGAGCGTACCATAGTACTGAGACTGCTCTCATTGGAGTTAGAAATGATTTGCTCTTATCAGATCGTGGTTGTATCTCTCTAGTGTTACTGGATCTTAGTGCTGCTTTTGACACTATGGACCACAACATTATTTTGAATCGACTCGAAAATTATGCTGGCATTGGAATTACATACCATGGTTCAAATCATACTTATCTGACTGTTATCAGTTTGTAGCAGTAAACGAAGAGATCTCATACTGATCACAAGTTCAGTGTGGAGTACCGCAAGGCTCAGTACTAGGGCCGTTGCTCTGTACATGCTACCCTTGGGAGATATCATTAGCATGGCGTTAGTTTTCACCGTTACGCTGATGATACTCAGCTCTATATTTCTTTGCACCCTGACAAAACTTACCAATTCACAAAATTAACAGAATGCATAGTGAAGGGGTGTGGATTCTGGAATCCACTGCTGCTATATATATTTTATGTTATTAATCAACATTTATCTTTCTAAATGTAAAATTATTTGAATGACTTCTTCAACGTATGTTAAAGCATTTTTTTCCTTTTCATTTGTGCTTCTCACTGAAAGAAAAGTGCAACTTATCAGTATGTTTTGGGAATCTTTCCTGTAGTTAAACTGGGCCAACTTCAGCCTTGAAGAAGCTGCGAATCCTGTGTATCTATGTATGTGGGCTAGTGTTCTGTGTGTAGGTCCTGACAACTGGCATGTTGGCTGGAGACATTAAGACACCATGTCATGACCCCCAAAGGAGATGCAGTACCTAAATCCAGGGTCCCCTCGTCAGCATCCTGACAAATGGTGACATGCTTCTCACTATCTGTCCATGTGTGGAACATTAATCATTTTGTCTATGTTTCTTAGCCAATCAGAATTATTTAACCTAATGACATAGTTAGTGGAACCTGTTAGAGTATAATTGTTGTGGATATGTGAATGTACGCAGAGCGGCCTACGAACTCCTTGTCAGACTTGAAGCTGACTTCTGCTGATGAAACTGCAAACTATTCTTCAGTAAAATTTTCTTCAATTAATTATTTTTTTAAACTCTGACTCTGGGTCTTCAATTAACGTATTTGGTCTTTTGGGTCTTTAACTGTAAAATTCCCCATAGCTGATTCGATGACTAGTAATTTCCTATTACTAAATTAAGAAAAAACAGAGATTCTAATTATTGAGCCAAAAACTTCTGCACATAATAACCTAGAATACCATCTAACACTTGATGGCTGCTCTGTTAAGTCTTCGTCGTCAGTTAGGAACCTGGGTGTGCTCTTTGATACCACTCTTTCATTTGAAAGCCTAATTTCTATCATCTGTAAAACTGCATTCTTCCATCTTAAAAATATATCTAAACTACGACATATGCTCTCAATGACAAATGTGTAACAGTTAGTTCATGTGTTCATGACCTCAAGGTTAGATTTCTGTAATGATCTACTGGGTGGTTGCCTTGCACGCCTAATAAACAAACTACAGCTGGTCCAAAACGCAGCAGCTAGTTCCTAATAGAACCAGGATGTATGACCATATTAACCTGGTTCTGTCAACACTGCATTGGCTCCCTATTAAACATCGTATAGATTTTAAAATCTTGCTAATTCCTTACAAGGCACTAAATGGTTTACCTACCCAGTACTTGAATGAGCTCTTAATGCATTAAAATCCTTCACGTCTATTGCAATCTCAGCATTCTGGCCAGTTGATAATACCTAGAATATCAAAATCAACCGCAGGCGGTAGATTCTTTTCCTATTTGGCACCTAAACTTTGGAACAGTCTTCCTAGCATTGTTCAGGTAGCAGACACACATATACTCATTACATCATAAGAAGAATGGCATCTACGCTAATATTAGTCTCTATGTTTATCCTGAGGTTTACCATAGTCAGCCCGGATCCGGACCATATCCAGATCAGATGGAAGGCCTGCACCTAGACAGGACCACAACACATCCCTGAAATGTCAGCAGAGATTGTGTTAACTATCCCCTGTAAAGACTTCATTGACACGACAGCTAGTGGCACAGATCCCCAACAAAACCGTTTCCATACCAGCGTGATGAATCCGATCTTCAACCGAATGGAACTGGATTAAATATTTTGACTGTTCCGATCCCAGTCTGACTTATGACCCCATAATGCTGCCTGAATCATAAATTATGCAGAATATGCACTGTTTGTTGTCGGCCAGAGGAGAACTGGCCCCCTGACTGAGCCTGGTTTCTCCAGAGGTTTTTTTTTTCTCCATTTTTGTCACCTGATGGAGTTTGGGTTCCTTGCCGCTGTCGCTTCTGGCTTGCCTAGTTGGGGACACTTGATTTTCAAAAATGTTTTAAATCTGCCTGCTTTGACACCATTGTATGCAAACTGAACTGAGCTGGAAGATGACATCACTGTTTTCTCCTGAGCTGCTGTATAGATAAATGAACTAAATTAATAACTAATGATTTTTACAATGCAATGAATCAATACTGAACTTACTTAAGTTGGATAATCACAATTTTCTTATAGAGCTGCAGTGCAGCCAAAATTGTTTTCCTGTTATTACTGTAAAACTGCTTTGACACAATCTGCTTTGTAAAATATCTATAAAAATCTATATAAATAAAGGTGATTTGACTAGTGCCATTACATGACATGATAGGCCAATAGCAAGCAAGCAAGCAAATTTTATTTATATAGCACTTTTCTAAACAAATTAATGCAATTCAAAGTGCTTGACAAGGAACCAATAGATACAGCAATTAATAAAATTAAACGACACTGTAGGGGTTTTTTTGTCCACAATTAATTCAAATTAAAGCCACCCATCTTGTGTAAAGGTTGAGGGATTCTTTGACGCACATAATCCAAGAAATGACCTCCATTCCAACGTAAATGCTAAATCAAGTATTTATTTTCAGAGGAAAGTAATAAAAAAGTTAATGTTGGTCAATCAAACAATGTGTGTGGTCGAAAGCTATGTGCTCTCTCCACCTTCACACCTGATTCCAATCTGACCTCTTCCTTATACAGTCACCTTACAAAATAAAAGTCATCTTTAAATTCATCAAAAACATATAAATCATAGTTGAGTCAACAATTAAAGTTAATACACTTTAAACCAGGGATGGGCAACTTCAGTCCTGGAGGGCCACTGCCCAGCAGAGTTTAGCTCCAACCCTAATCAAACACACCTGAACCAGCTAATCAAGGTCTTTAGGATTAGTAGAAAGTTATAGGCAAGTGCGTTTTTATCAGGGATGGAGATAAACTCTGCAGGACACTGGCCCTCCAGGACCGGAGTTGCCCATCCCTGCTTTAAACATTCAAACATTCAAACTTAAATGGCTCCAACAGACACTATCAAATGAACAAATGAACCTCCTCTCCTCTCACTCAGATATTGCATGTGCAATCACGATCTCTCCGTGCTCTTAAAGTAGAAATAATTCTCGGTAACACTTTACTTGAAGGGGTGTGCATAAGACTGACATGACACCTTCATAATCATGACATGACACATGTCATGAATATGAAGGAGGTTTTATGAATGTTTATGACAACTGTCATTAAGTGTCATTCGCTCAATTATGTCATTTTTAATGCAAAGATGACATTGTTTGAGATGTCCGGGTTATGACAACTTGATATAAACCAATACATCATAACCTGTCAGTGTCTTTGTCATAACAACTTGACATCATTTAGCTTAATGGGTTAACATTACATTAAACTGTCATGTCGTTGGTTTTGACATTGGCTGTCATGAGGCCATTATAATAGTGTCATAAATATGTATCTTGAGCTCAAGTACAGTGGTACAAATTGAACTTGTCATTAAAATGTCATTAAGTGAAAATACTCTGACAAATAATTTTATAACAGCGTCATGACTATTTTTCATTTCATGTTTTTTTTTTTTTTTTTTTTTTTTTTTAAGTTTCCTCCACCAGAAGGTCAGATAATAGACAATTTCAAATTTCGTAAAAAAGATGACACTGTTATAAAATAATGGTAACACTTTATTTTAGGGTCTTTTAACTAGTTGCTTATTACTATTAGCATTCATATGGCTAAAATATTGGCTATTTATTAGTACTTATAAAGCACATATTAATGCCTTATTCTGCATGATCTTATTCTACATTCTTAATCCTACCCAATACCTAAACCTAACAATTAACTACAATAAGCAGTAAATTATTTATTGAGGGAAAAGTCATAGTTAATCGTTTATATATGTGTTCCCTATACTGAAATGTTACCAAAATAATGTAATGTAATGTTAACCCATAAAGCTAAGTAGTTGATAATACCTAGAATATCAAAATCAACCGCAGGCGGTAGATTCTTTTCCTATTTGGCACCTAAACTTTGGAACAGTCTTCCTAGCATTGTTCAGGTAGCAGACACACTTTGTCAGTTTAAATCCAGACTAAAAACGCATCTCTTTAACATGGCATACACATAACACATTATCAATTTATTTTTTCACATCCATTTAAGGATTGTTAGGCTGCATAAATTAGGTCAGCTGGAACCAGGAACACTTCCTATAACACCCAATATACTCATTACATCATAAGAAGAATGGCATCTACGCTAATATTAGTCTCTATGTTTATCCTGAGGTTTACCATAGTCAGCCCGGATCCGGACCATATCCAGATCAGATGGAAGGCCTGCACCTAGACAGGACCACAACACATCCCTGAAATGTCAGCAGAGATTGTGTTAACTATCCCCTGTAAAGACTTCATTGACACGACAGCTAGTGGCACAGATCCCCAACAAAACCGTTTCCATACCAGCGTGATGAATCCGATCTTCAACCGAATGGAACTGGATTAAATATTTTGACTGTTCCGATCCCAGTCTGACTTATGACCCCATAATGCTGCCTGAATCATAAATTATGCAGAATATGCACTGTTTGTTGTCGGCCAGAGGAGAACTGGCCCCCTGACTGAGCCTGGTTTCTCCAGAGGTTTTTTTTTTTCTCCATTTTTGTCACCTGATGGAGTTTGGGTTCCTTGCCGCTGTCGCTTCTGGCTTGCCTAGTTGGGGACACTTGATTTTCAAAAATGTTTTAAATCTGCCTGCTTTGACACCATTGTATGCAAACTGAACTGAGCTGGAAGATGACATCACTGTTTTCTCCTGAGCTGCTGTATAGATAAATGAACTAAATTAATAACTAATGATTTTTACAATGCAATGAATCAATACTGAACTTACTTAAGTTGGATAATCACAATTTTCTTATAGAGCTGCAGTGCAGCCAAAATTGTTTTCCTGTTATTACTGTAAAACTGCTTTGACACAATCTGCTTTGTAAAATATCTATAAAAATCTATATAAATAAAGGTGATTTGACTAGTGCCATTACATGACATGATAGGCCAATAGCAAGCAAGCAAGCAAATTTTATTTATATAGCACTTTTCTAAACAAATTAATGCAATTCAAAGTGCTTGACAAGGAACCAATAGATACAGCAATTAATAAAATTAAACGACACTGTAGGGTTTTTTTTGTCCACAATTAATTCAAATTAAAGCCACCCATCTTGTGTAAAGGTTGAGGGATTCTTTGACGCACATAATCCAAGAAATGACCTCCATTCCAACGTAAATGCTAAATCAAGTATTTATTTTCAGAGGAAAGTAATAAAAAAGTTAATGTTGGTCAATCAAACAATGTGTGTGGTCGAAAGCTATGTGCTCTCTCCACCTTCACACCTGATTCCAATCTGACCTCTTCCTTATACAGTCACCTTACAAAATAAAAGTCATCTTTAAATTCATCAAAAACATATAAATCATAGTTGAGTCAACAATTAAAGTTAATACACTTTAAACCAGGGATGGGCAACTTCAGTCCTGGAGGGCCACTGCCCAGCAGAGTTTAGCTCCAACCCTAATCAAACACACCTGAACCAGCTAATCAAGGTCTTTAGGATTAGTAGAAAGTTATAGGCAAGTGCGTTTTTATCAGGGATGGAGATAAACTCTGCAGGACACTGGCCCTCCAGGACCGGAGTTGCCCATCCCTGCTTTAAACATTCAAACATTCAAACTTAAATGGCTCCAACAGACACTATCAAATGAACAAATTAACCTCCTCTCCTCTCACTCAGATATTGCATGTGCAATCACGATCTCTCCGTGCTCTTAAAGTAGAAATAATTCTCAGGTAACACTTTACTTGAAGGGGTGTGCATAAGACTGACATGACACCTTCATAATCATGACATGGCACATGTCATGAATATGAAGGAGGTTTTATGAATGTTTATGACAACTGTCATTAAGTGTCATTCGCTCAATTATGTCATTTTTAATGCAAAGATGACATTGTTTGAGATGTCCGGGTTATGACAACTTGATATAAACCAATACATCATAACCTGTCAGTGTCTTTGTCATAACAACTTGACATCATTTAGCTTTATGGGTTAACATTACATTAAACTGTCATGTCGTTGGTTTTGACATTGGCTGTCATGAGGCCATTATAATAGTGTCATAAATATGTATCTTGAGCTCAAGTACAGTGGTACAAATTGAACTTGTCATTAAAATGTCATTAAGTGACAATACTCTGACAAATAATTTTATAACAGCGTCATGACTATTTTTCATTTCATGTTTTTTTTTTTTTTTTTTTTTTTTAAGTTTCCTCCACCAGAAGGTCAGATAATAGACAATTTCAAATTTCGTAAAAAAGATGACACTGTTATAAAATAATGGTAACACTTTATTTTAGGGTCTTTTAACTAGTTGCTTATTACTATTAGCATTCATATGGCTAAAATATTGGCTATTTATTAGTACTTATAAAGCACATATTAATGCCTTATTCTGCATGATCTTATTCTACATTCTTAATCCTACCCAATACCTAAACCTAACAATTAACTACAATAAGCAGTAAATTATTTATTGAGGGAAAAGTCATAGTTAATCGTTTATATATGTGTTCCCTATACTGAAATGTTACCAAAATAATGTAATGTAATGTTAACCCATAAAGCTAAGTAGTTTTTTTAAGTTTGATAATTAATCTGCTATGTCATGTTTATGACAGGTTATGATGTTTTGCTAATGTCAAGTTGTCATGACAAAAACACTGACAGGTTATGATGTGTTGGTTTATGTCAAGTTGTCGTAACAAAGACATCTCAAACAATGTCATCTTTGCATTAAAAATGACATAATTGAGCGAATGACATTTAATGACAGTTGTCATAAACATGCATAAAACCTCCTTCATATTCATGACACGTGTCATGTCAAGATTATGAAGGTGTCATGTCAGTCTTATGCACACCCCTTCAAGTAAAGTGTTACCCTTTCAGAATGGGGTGTTTGTATGATTTATACATATAAATATCCTAGTCTGTCTTACTGCATCACTGCATTGTACAGACTTTACAAGTCAAAGCCGATTTATATAAATAAACAACATATATGGCTCTTAAAACACTTGGTATAAAAATTCAGTGTTGGCATATTTCAAATACGTCAACTGAGCTGAGTTAATTTGTTTTATTATTTTATTACTGACTGTTTACTTTTTGTAAATTCAGTTTGAAATCAATTTTGAATGTGCTGTAAGCTATTACAACAAAGTTACCCTATTGTAAAGACACTAATACACAGAATGAATAAATGTTTAAGTGAGATTATTGTAACGGTTAACTGATCTAATGTTATATGTAAATAAAAGCCTAAATTAAAATTTATCATTTATCATTTAAAGTGAACGTATCTTTTCAGAAGACTTGGATTAAACCACTCCAAGCTTGAAAATAATGTTTGCCTTGACCAAATAGATGAACAAAAAATTTGAGATATGGCAGTATATAGTATGTGGTATGTGGACTTAAAGTCATCATGAAATCAACTTTGTTAGTGCACATCTAGTCTTGTGGTGAACAATTAAACCATGCAAGTCAATACACACAGAGAGAGAGAGAGTATTTTAATATTTAAATGAGTTATAAAAGATGACTCATTGTCTGGCGATCTGGGATTTTGGTATGAAGGTAAAGGTTAGGTTTATAATTTTTCAGTAGTATTACATCACAATGTGAGTATATTAGCACCGTTTGTTGTTTTCTTGGGGTGTCTGGTAGAGCGTTTGGACACGGAAGCAGTGCCATCACCAGCTAAAAAGTAACTAGTAACTAGTACTAGAGTAGTTTTTGAGAAGAGTAGCCTACTTTGTACTTTTACTGAAGTACTGTTTTGACACCAGTACTTTTACTTGTAATTGATTGTTATTTCAGCAATGTAACAGTACTTGTACTTAAGTAGGCTACAAATTTTCAGTACTCTGTCCAGGCCCGGTACTAGGCTTGCTGGACTGGGGGGGCAATCACAAATTTTGGTAGGGCAGCATTTTCTAGGCTAATATTCATAGCTAACTTTTTGTTTTTTTGATTCATCAAGAATCGTCTTGTGGCTAACAAATTATAGGCTATAGCCTAATTTGTACTGGCTATGTAGGCCATGTGAATTATTTATGGACATAATAAGGGGCGGAGCCAGACATTGTAAACATTCGGGGCTTAACCGAAATCTATATTTGTCCAATGACATTTTAATTTACTGACATGAAAGGAGCGTTTTTTGTAGTATTCTTGGTTAAAGTTCATAAAATGTACATTATATACCATCATCTAGGGGGGTCCGGGGGCATGCCCCCCGGTAAGAAATGTTTGTGTATTTTAAGGTTAAATGCATCAGTCTGGTGCACTTTGGAAGCTCAAAACTGAGAGCTTCAACCCATGTACAGAGTGCAAATGGAACAAAGAAACAGCATTGACTTGTACATGAAAGAGGGCTCAAACATCTTTTTATGTGATATAGAGTCTCATCTACATTTATTTTCGGATGCACACTTTTTTAAAACACGCAGCACAGAAACCTCAAACCTGAAAGATTCAGGGCTTTTGGAAAAAGTTCCAGCCCCCTTAGCCCACCCCTAGCGCCGCCCCTGGATATAATGTTCAAATTATTCATTGTTAACGAAATTACTGAGGAAATGTTCGCTGAAGCTATCTCAGCATGCAGAAAATATGTTCGGCTGATGCAGATGTGATCCTCATTGTGATATTTTTTTTAGGGTACTTGCTTGAAGATTAGGTGTACACTTGTTTTCGACGTGTTTTCTGATTAATGTTCGTTACTTCCCAGTTTGCATTTTTTGGATTTTAAGTCCATCATTATAAGCATAATATTCACTTTTTTTCTGTGATTAAAGTGGCCGATCCTTATTCAATAGATGTTTGTGTAGGCTTATTCATTTTTATTGTTGGCTGCACATTTTTGGGGGGGGCACAAGGAAATTTGGGGGGCAATGCCCCCCTAGCCCCCCCTAGACCCGGCCCTGACTCTGTCCACCACTGAATTTAGAACATTTAGTTGCTGTTTGTTGTTTTATTTTTGTATATTTTTGTCGTTGGCTGTTTAAGTATCAGGTTGAAAAGGAGCACAAGGTCTGTTACATATATTTATGCATTTATGGCATATTTTGTTTTTATGCTTATTTTTAGGGATGTGCTGAAGAAGGCTTCTGAGGCTTTTACAACAAACTGCATTGGTGTCTCGAAGCTTTTGACACAGTGCTCTACTTTGCCATCTGGTGATCAATAAAAATACCTACACCTATTGTGTCACTCGGATGTTTTGTTCATTGAAATGCCATTGTAAGGTTTATTTGAATATTTAATAAGCATATATGTCACTAGCAAGATGGCGGCACATGTGTGTGCAGCCATAGTTTCCAAATTTCATTGTATTTTGCACAATACAATGACAATAAAGAGTTTTTTTTCTTCATTTTTACTCACATCAAAATTGTCTTTTCACCTTCTAAATAGAATGTTTAATGTGCCAATAAATTGGGCCTATGTGATTTTTCATTGCACCATTTTTTGTCTGTTCCTGACAAAACAACACAAACATGCACAATGTTAAATAAAAAAAACAAACAAATGTGCAATTACATATTTTTATTCAAGAATATTATTTGTTCCGCTGTGCTGGAGCTTAAGCGGCTCATTTTTTACTAATTACATCCCCAGCTTTAGAAAATATTATTTTACACGACACACGCTATGTTGTTATAGTCGATTGTTTCTTTTCGTTTCTGTGAATTCCTTCTAAATACTGACATTGTTTTGTTTGTTGTAGCTCTATCTTTGTCCATTCTTGAAGAATGAACTCTTTCAGATCCTGGATGCTGGATGGAGAATGACATTCAACTTGTCATGTCAGAACACCCCACAAGTGTTTTATTGGGTTGAGGTCTGGTGACATGCTTGGCCACTGAATCACTTTTACCCTGTTCTTCCTCAGAAATGAACCAGTGACCTTAAATGTATGTTTTGTGTAATTTTCATGTTGAAAGAGTGCCTGATATAGCTGTATGTCATCAAATTGTTCAATGTCTAGAAGAAATGGTGCTGTTTTTAAAAATCAAGGAGGTCATACAAAATATTAGATTTAGTTGAATTTGTTATAGGGTGTACTTATTTTTGAATTAAATGTGTTATTTTTATTATCCTAAACATGTTAGGTGACCATACTCTTATGTTAATTAAAATAAATGTTTAATAAAACTGTTTTGTAATAATGCAGCAAATTGGTCTCATATTCACTGAGTGAAACATGGCTGTTTTAGAAAATAGCACGTTGGATCCAGGTGCAGTTTAAGAGTTTATTTAAACAAAACAAAAAGAAGTAAATCCAGGCAGAGAACACAAGAGTCCAGACAATGAACGGGAAACAACAAGAACTAAAACAAATGCACACAATATATCCAAGTAGGACAACACCAGGAAAAAAATAAAAAAAATAAAAAAATAAAAAAATAATATATATATATATATATATATATATATATATATATATATTTTTTTTTTTTTTCAAAAGGTCTATTCATTTCCGTTTACCTTCAACCCTACTGTAGGAATAAAACATTTTTACAGTGGAACAAGTTGCTCTTTTTTATTTGTAAATTAGCAATTGAAATCCATTTTTACCAATGCACTGCAGAACTTCATCATAAATATTTGTAAAATTGTTGTTTATTGTTGTTATATGTACTCTGTGTTTATTGTTGTTATATGTTTAAAATTCCTGTCAGGAATTATGTTGTATTTCCTGTTTCTAGTGCCATGTTTGTAGTGTAATTTCCTTGTTGATTAGTGCATAAGTGTTCCCAGATGTGTCCCAGATTGTTAGCTTACCACTGTGTGTGTGTGTGTGTGTGTGTATATATATATATATATATATATATATATATATATATATATATATATATATATATATATATATATAAAGCCCTTGTGTTTCCTTTGTTCCTTGTCAGTCGTTGTTTGCTGTGGATGTATGTAGATAGATTGTGTTTCTACTCCCCTTGTTCTCTGGGTTTCCTGTTCTTGCCATGGTTGTTTTTCAATAAACCCCTCAGATTTAGATCTGCGTTTCTGTCTGCCATCTCTTCCACTCCTGCCTCAGTACAATTGCTCTAAATCATTGTCACATGTGAGAACATGTTCTTACACACATAACAGTTTTTTTTGTTTGATTTTTCAGGTGATGTAATTGCTGTAATAAAGTCTGTATCATAGAATAGCAATTTGCCATTTTGTTTTTATTTTGTAGATGTTTGATGAATAACTTTAGTTAAATGTAATTTAAGGTACTTTAGTAAAACCAAAAATATTGTAATACAACCATAGTTCATTTGAGGTACATGAACCATGGTTTTTAAACAGCCATGGTTACTACAGTTTTATTTGTAGCATTACTACAACCTTACTGTAGTAGAACCATGGTATCAAAAACAACCTACACGTGTGAATCCATATAATGCAAGTTAATAGGCACTAGAAAGTTGAAGTTCTAAAAAGACATACATTGACAGTAATCCATACAACCCGAGTGGATGAATCAATATCTTCTGAACTATAAATTCGCTTCCATACAAGTGTTAATGAGAGGGTCGAGTTTAGATCTGACATAAACGAAAGCATGTTGTGAAGAATTGTGTTAAGTTTTTCTGTCACATTATAGATCACGTGTCAAACTCCACTCCAGGAGGGCCACTCTTCTTCAACTCTAGCTCCAACCAGCTCCAAAGCTAAACTCTGCAGGAGTTTTACACCCCTATTATAGATGATTTATCATCAAGCATTTATCAACACATGACTTCCAAAAAAGCACAACAAAACTGACTGGTTTATAATTTATTAATCAATAGTTAATTCATATTTTTAGACAAGGCACTTCATGTAATCTGAGCTCTTAAAAAGGAGCAAAGATTTGAAATGACAGCAATCAGCCCATGTCTGCTCATTGGTGTCCCACCCTGAAGAGACCACCGATCCGCCACATATACAGAGAGAACAGGGGAAACTCATCTGCGAGAGTTAACGCTTTAGTTTCCAGATGGATCACAAGCTCCTGGTTTACATTACAATCAGTGTCCTGTGCAAGTTGTTCCAGCAGCCAGAACACATAGAATGAATTCTGATAGCGGATCCAGTCCATCTGATGCTGCAGCTCCTCTCCAGACTTCTGTACGAGACAAAACCCTACCATTATTGAGTCATTATATACAGTATGCACATGTATGACATAAGTCATCATCATTGTTTATCAAGCCAGATTTTAACATACAGGCTAACATAATGATGGAAAAAAATTGTAATGCATATCAATTAAAATCCATTCACATTGAGATTTACTGATTGCAAGCGTGATACTCATTTTATACAACACTTCTATAGACGAGTAATTAATATCCAGTAACTTATGTTTCAGACAAAAAATGGCCAGTTAGCTAACTTTGGTTTTGTCTGTCTACAGATATCATATATTATATGTCTACAAACTTCAGATGAGTAGTAACCACACAAGCATACTGATTTTGTTAAGTCTTTTAAGTATGATCACTCTGGACTGTATGTTTATGAGAATGGGTTTACTCAACTATACTTTGTGGTCAAACTCTCCAGAAGTGAGCTAAATCTCTAAACTTTGAACTCTTGAAAATTACAGAAACTTTGAAATTTACAGATGTCCTAAACAGTAAAAATGATTAATAAATAAAGTAAATAAGGTTTTATGGCTTGTAGGGGTGTAACAATGAAAAGAGGAACGGTACAGGTGGTTGGAGGGGACTAAATATAAAATTTCTTTTTTTATTAAACAGTGGTTTACTGAACAAATTGTGTCTCTGTCTTTAAAGGTGCAATATGTAAGAATTTTGAAGTAAAATATCCAAAAACCACTAGGCCAGTGTTATATATTTTGTTCACTTGAGTACTTACAATATCCCAAATGTTCGCAACTATTTGTAAATCGTAAGAAAATTTTAACCAAGGCTCCAGGATGTGTGAGGAGTCACCTGTCAATTGTGTCATACCCGCATTATCCTCGGTTTCCGGTTTTAAGACGCTTTAATATATTACATGTTTTAATAGGGAAGGGAACAACTGTTTGGTTACATTTATAGACAATTATTGTTATATAGCTCAACATGTTTAGTCTTATTGTTTAAATCTAATTTTCTTGATTTTTTGCGAGTACCATGCTTTACCATGCCTCAGAGAAAAACAATATATTGTCAAGTAGCTAACATAGCATAATCAGATGCAGCTTTATTTTTAGTAACAGTAATACAGAATTTTCTCCATCATACAAATACATTTTAAAATTAATTACATACCATTTATCAACAAAAGACCATCCAGCATTTATTAATATGATATTCTAAAATCGAACTAGCTTACTGCAGTGTGCAACAGTGTCTCACAGCAGCCGCCGAGTGAACGCACAGAGTAACGTTATAACATCATTTTCAACACACATGATTGTATCTAATATGATAAACAGAGCTGAGTTACCTCATACTCATGACCAGAAAAGCGGAAGCGGTGCCGGCGACTGTGACATAATAAAAGTTCCGCTGCTCGCGGCATGTGTTGCGCAATTGCTCCAGCGACCTCGTTCAGCTCCCACAACACTCGGGCCTTCTCTGCTTCATTAAAGCTGTTTTTAGGCCAAAACATTTTTTGTCACATAGAGCAAACATCTCCTCACTATCCGCTAGCTGCCTGTCCCCTGAACACACTGTAAAAAAACGTAGTCGCCACAAGCTCCAAAAATGGCAACAAAAACTACCTGGTGCAGCCTGGACCACGAAACATAATAAACATGTTCCAGCCAATAACCGACAAGAATGATTTTAAATGCGCATTCATGACTGTTTCAGGAAGCACAGAGGGGAGGGGAGGAGGAGGAGGAGGAGGAGGGAGGGTCTAGCTAGCCTCTGTTTTGTTTGACAACACTTCGAACGTCAACAGGAAGTTACTCCACCCAGGATCGCTTAGAGCACCTTTAACGTTAATAATTGCATCCATGAACATGATTTCTTCCCGAGTCCTATCCCGATTATCTCCACTGGCCGTTGAGGTGAAGACCACATGTCCCAAGATTCCGTGCTCAAACTTGGAGTCATCAAGCTATGCCTTTGTTTTGAATAGGCCTCTAGCGGACAGAAAATATTACACCTTTAAATGAATCCAATTATAACTACAATTTTCTTAAGGATAAAAAACATTATCTCTGCTAATGCTATAAACTATGTAGGGAGACCTTACTAGCACATTACTATAATATTTAAGGTTAGAGCCCAAACTATTACCCTACATTCAATTGCTATTTATTTTTAGATATAATAATCAAAACTCAAATAACAAATTGAATGCAAACATGTAAACTGCACATAAGGCAGCTTTTGCATTAACTTCTAAATCTAATTATAAAATTATGTTGTTATTCCAATTCGTTGTTGAAATATAATAATTTATACAGTGGCTGTCATTTTCATGACTGATTTATTTAAACAAACTTTAAATAATCAACACATCACTAACAGGTTAAGTAAAATATAATGAATAGGCTAATATTGTGCATATATTTAGCAAAAGAGTTCATTTCTCAAGCGAACTAACAAGCTGTGGACACGGAATTACTTGTCTGAGGTAAATAATGCTACGTGACATTGTTTACAAGCTGTTTTATTGACGTCTTTCTGCTGTTGAAACACTGATTGAGCGATTACACGAGATATGTCCTGTGCCGCGAAAGTCCTGGAAGTCCTGTACAGAAACGGTTTGGTACGAATACCTGTAACCTGTGGCTCGGGTCCTGCTCTCGCGGCGAGGAGGAGATTGAGATCATGGGGGTCACAGGTGGAGCTCGCTGAGGAGTTTGAGAGAGGTATAAATCTCTTGCACTCTTCAGCGGCCGATGAGAGCGAGCTGCTGGAGGAAGATGTGTCGTCTCTTACATCTTCCAATCCAACCAGTGCTCTACTGGCGTCAAGCCAGGATGAGCAGGAAGTGGCTGATGAGGGTGAAAAGGTTGAAATGGCTGAGACCTCAGCCTCCCTGCCCTCTGTATGTTGAGCTGCAGGAGGTTATGGAATGCGCTATGGCCAGACTCAATCTACAGTGGAAGTGCAAGAAGGAGGAGAAAGTTTGTGGAAGATTAGATGAGCAGTTTCTATCTGGACATAACCACCCTGCTCCCATGAGCCTGAAGTTTTGTTTGTGGATGGACACAAGAGAGGTCTCCATGTGACCAACTGTCCATACAGTGTACAGTGGGAAGACTGTGCTGAGGTGGCAGACAAAAAAAGAAAAAAGAAAAACAGTAGGTCAACAGCACAATAAGTATATGGGTAGAGTTGACAACTCTGGCCAGATGCAGGGAACAAAGTCAGTGCATTGTAAAACACGGAAGTGGGTCATTTTCCAGCACTTCCTGGATACTGCAGTGACCGTCTCGGTTACGTATGTAACCCTCGTTCCCTGAAGGAGGGAACGGAGACGTACGTCAGTAGTGACCGACGAATTGGGATATCGCTAGAGAGCCCCTATCAGCTTCGAGAAGACTAAAACAAGCCAATGAACATTGGCGTGCGATATTTGCATAACGCACCCCTCCCCATCCGGGGCATATAAAAGGGGGAGGAGATGCAATCGCACTCTGTTTTTCGCTGAGGAGACAACTGGTGTCCGCACAACAGCGAGGGTACAGAAACTGTGGCGACGGGACGTACGTCTCCGTTCCCTCCTTCAGGGAACGAGGGTTACATACGTAACCGAGACATTCCCTTTCAGTCGGTCACGTTCGACGTACGTCAGTAGTGACCGACGAATTGGGATCCCAAATAAAACGCCACAGTTACGAACCCCTTCCAGTGCCCAGCGCAAGCTCAGCCGCCCGTCGCACCAATTGGGACGGTGAAGGGGGCGAGCTACCCGCCGGGAAGTCTACTGCTGTTCCGATATACCCACTAAGTAAACTAGACTACACTGGGGAAGCGAACCCGTAGGGGGGCGCTGCGGAGCCACTACCCACCCAGTGGGGAAGGAATTTACGTGGAACATATGGCCTGGCCCGAAGGGCAGAACGCATATGAGTCCCTGGGATGGCTCCACCTGAGTAGGGGGAGACTCATCTGGCAGGTGACAGCAGAAACTCTGCTAAGGGGAAGACACGGGCTCACCGTAGGGAGTAACCGTGGACAATACACATATGGAGTCACTCACCTAGAGGGATTGCAACATATGGAACCCAACCAACAGACGACATCGAAGATGGATGTTGGTCTGGCATCAGACACTCCGCAATGTCCGAGCCGAAAGGGGAGGCGGAGGAACTCGACAGGGTTCACCGATCGGGGAACACGACTGGAGTCAAAGATGCACGTATCCAGCCCAGAGGGCGGGAATGGCATTGCAAGCCGACACATAGAACAGGTTCAACGCGTCTACCGGCTCGTGGAAGCGAGTACACGGGAAGAAACCGGTTCCACACGTAAGCTATAAAACCTAGCAAACGTGTTTGGTGTCGCCCAGCCCGCAGCTCTACAGATATCTGTCAGCGAGGCGCCCTGAGCCAACGCCCAGGAAGAGGCCACTCCTCTGGTGGAGTGGGCTCTCAACCCGAACGGGCAAGGCACGCCCTGGGAATCATAAGCCAGGGCGATGGCATCCACAATCCAGTGGGCCATCCTCTGCTTGGAGACAGCCTTCCCTTTCTGCTGGCCTCCGTAACAGACAAAGAGCTGCTCTGAGGTCCTGAAGCTTCGAGTTCTATCCACGTAAACGCGCAGAGCGCGGACTGGACAGAGCAAAGCCAGGGCTGGGTCTGCCTCCTCCGAGGGCAGGCTTGCAGGTTCACTACCTGATCTCTGAAGGGAGTGGTAGGAACCTTGGGCACGTATCCAGGCCGGGGTCTCAGAATAACGTGAGAATCACCGGGCCCGAATCTAGGCCTTTCGTCGACCGAAAATCATGCAGATCCCCTACCCTCTTCAGGGAAGCCAATGACCAGAAGAACCAGATCGTGCTGATCCCAAAGGGATGACCCCGGAGAGCTGTGAGAACCAGGGTTCCCAAGAGGGTCGGAGGAAGGGCGAGGAGGATGCAGGAATCGTCAGATGTGTTTCCCCAGGGACTTACCCTCAACTGGTGGTGATGTGCGGCAACATACACTTTGAGGGTGGAGGGAGACAGCCTTCGCTCCAGACCCTCCTGCAGGAAGGAAAGCACGGATCTGACCGAGCATGATCGGGGGTCTTCTCGGTGAGAAGAGCACCAGTCAACGAACAGGTTCCACTTCAACGCATAGAGACTCCTAGTGGAAGGAGCTCTTGCGGAAGTGATAGTGTCTACAACCGCTTGCGGGAGATCACTTAGAACCTCCGCATCCCGTCCAGGGACCACACGTGGAGGTTCCACAGGTCGGGACGCGGGTGCCACAGGGTGCCCCCTCTCTGAGTCAGAAGATCCTTCCTCAGAGGAATGGGCCAGGGAGGGGCTGTCGTGAGGAGCATCAGGTCCGAAAACCAAGGTCCGGGTGGGCCAATAAGGGGCCACCAGCAAGACCTGCTCCCCATCCTCCCTGAGCCTTGCACAAGAGTTGAGTAAGAAGGCTCACTGGGGGAAACGCATACTTGCGAAGACCCCGGGGCCAACTGTGTGCCAGTGGCATCCGTGCCGAGGGTACCTGCCGGTCAGGGAATAGAACCACTGGCACTGAGCAGTTCTCCTGGGGAGGCAAACAGATCTATCCTGAGCCTCGCCGAAGTAATGCCAAATCAGCTGGACCACCTGGGGATGGAGTCTCCATTCGCCCGCAAGTGGAGGCTGCCGTGAGAGCTCGTCGGCTGCACGGTTGAGCACACCCGGGACATGAATGGCACCGAAGCGGATCCTCAGATGCTTCTGACCCCATAACAAGAGATGGCGGGCGAGTTGCGACATGCGGCGGGAGCGTAGACCACCTTGATGATTGATGTACGCTAACGGTCCGCGATGTTGTCTGAGCGGACTAGAACGTGCTTGCCTGACAACAGCTCCTTGAAGCGGCCCAGCGCAAGACGAACTGCCAGCAACTCGAGGCAATTGATATGCCAATGCAGCTGAGGCCCCGTCCAAAGACCTGAGGCTGCATGCCCGTTGTACGTGGCGCCCCACCCTGAGGTCAGAGGCGTCTGTGTGAACCACAGCATGCCTGGACACCTGTTCGAGGGGAACTCCTGGCCCGCAGGAACGAGGGGTCTGACCATCCGAGTGAAGGGCACGGCGGCAGCTCAGGTGTCACAGAAACACGGAACGTGCCGCGTTGCCACGCCCATCTCGGGACCCGGCCGTGGAGCCAGTGTTGGAAGCGGCCTCATATGAAGCAATCCGAGCGGCGTGACTGCGGCTGCAGGATGCCATATGCCCCAGGAGCCTCTGAAACATCTTTCAGTGGGGCCGCTGTCCTGCACTTGAGCGCACTCAGGCAGTTCAACACCGACTGGACGCGCTCCTCTGGTGAGTTGCGCAGTCAGGGCGACCGAGTCCAGTTCCATACCGAGATAAGAGATCCTCTGCCCGGGGGAGAGTTTGCTCTTGTCCCAGTTGACCCGAAGACCCAACCGGCTGAGGTGAGCCAACACCAGATCCCTGTGTTCGCACAACTGCTCCCGCGAACTGGCTAGAATAAGCCAGTCGTCGAGATAGTTGAGAATACGAACGCCTTGTTCCTTGAGGGGAACAATGGCCGCCTCCGCAACCTTCGTAAAGACGCGGGAGACAGGGCCAGCCCGAAGGGCAGGACTTTGTACTGATATGCCCGACCCTCGAACGCAAACCGTAGGAAGGGTCTGTGACGAGGCAGAATCGAGACATGAAAGTATGCGTCCTTCAGGTCTATTGCTGCGAACCAATCTTGGGGACGGATGCATTGAAAAATGCGTTTCTGCGTCAACATCTTGAACGGCAGCCTGTGAAGGGACCGATTCAGGACTCGCAGATCCAAGATTGGCCGTAACCCACCTCCCTTTCTTCGGTACAATGAAGTAGGGACTGTAAAACCCTGACTTCATATCGGCTGGAGGGACCGGCTCGATTGCACCCTTCGCCAGGAGGACAGCAATCTCCGCCCGAAGAACAGGAGCACTGTCCAGTGACACCTGAGTGTAAGTGGACACCTCTGAACACCGGGGGACGCCGGGCGAACTGAATCGCATAGCCGAGCCTGATAGTGCGGAATGAGCCAGCGGGACGGGCTGGGAAGCGCTAACCACGGCTTCCAGACACCGAACGAGCGGGACCAAAGGGCACCACAGACGCACCGGAAGGTGGGGCAGCGAAGGCAGAATACTGGGACCCGACTCGGACAGGCTTGCAGCGGCCCGAAGTGGAGTCAGATTCTGCGGGGTGACAGCAGTGCAGATGGGAGACAGTACACGTGGTACGCGGTCTGCACCATCGGGGCTGCCCCCTGCTGGCGAAATGAGAGGGGGCTGCGGACACCGAGGCAGAGCCCCGGGTCCTGACAACCGCGCCCTCTTGTGACCTGGAGGATTGGAAGGGAAACAGCTCTTTCTTGTGAAAAGGTGGGTACCGCTGGACTCCGGAGAGCCAGCGGTGGGACAGACACAACAAGTTTCTCCCGGCCCTCCCCCGGGAGGTGGAGGGGCAGATGGAATCCCCCCCGAAGAGCTGCAACCTTCCTCCTCCAGGTCGCCCGCTTCAGGATCGCGACTTCCTCGACCTCTTGCCACCTGGCTTGGCTTGAGACGGGCTGGGCACCACCGGCCGGCGACCGGCTCCCTGCTGTTTGGCTGGTGGAGGCTGCTGCTTTGGCCAACTTAGCAGGGGCGGAGGACGACGCAGGGTGGGCGCCCTCGGCGACGAGCAGGGCTGAGGCTTGCGCCGCCGGCGGGGTGGAGGCAGCAGCGGGCCGGCCGTGGCAAGACGTGTTTGAATCGCCTCAGCCTGCTTCTGTGGCAGCGGAGAACTGTTGGGCGAAGCTCTCCACCGCGTCGCCGAATAGGCCAGCCTGGGACACGGGGGAGTCCAGGAACCGATATTTGTCGGCTTCCCTCATGTCAGCCAGGTTTAGCCATAGATGGCGCTGCTGGACTACCATAGTAGCCATCGCTTGACCAACAGGAGCGTGCTGTCACCTTTAGTCGCCCGGAGGGCGAAGATCGGTGGCAGCGCGCAACTCCCCCAACAGATGTTGGTCAAGGACCACCCTGCGGGCATCTCCGATAACGCTTTTGCCTGGTATACCTTGCAAAAGGGCCATGGCATGCAGGGCGGAGGCAGGCCTGCCCACAAGCTCTATAAGCCTTCTCCGTCAGAGAGGAAGAAAACTTACAGGCCCGGGACGGAAGGCGTGGGTCACCACGCCAGCCGGCGGCCGTTGGGCACAACTGCATCGCTACAGACCGCTTCGACTGGAGGGATCCCCGTATAGCCTTTAGCCTCTCCCGCCATCCAGGGAGGTGAAGGCGGACGAGGGGCCTGGTCCTCGAACGAACACTATACGGCGTCCGCCAAGACCTGGTCACCTCGTCGTGCACCTCCGGGAAGAAAGGCATCGGGGCGGGACGCTGAGGACCAGCGCGGCCCGCCCCGAAGGTACCAATCGTCAAGCCGAGAGGGGCCGGGACAGGGTGGAGGGTTCCACGCGAGCCCGACGCTCTCGGCTGCCCGGGAAAGCACAGCCATCAACTCAGGGATCCGACTCGGCCACAGCCGCCACCGTCCATGAGACGGGGGCTCAGCCGAGTCATCCTCTCCCGAGGACTCGTGCTCGCCTTCCGATACCGTGATCGACATCTGGTCCTCCGCAGGTGCACCGAAGGACAATACTGGACAGCTCCGAAGAGGGCCCAGGCATGAAACCAACGGCGGTAACACCACTGGGTTGCGGTGCTGTAGAGGCGGCAGGGGCCCGCGGAGCGTTTCCGCTCGGCGGGGAAGCCCTAACCGTGACCTCAAGTCACCCTGCCTACACGCCGACCGAACCGTCACTTCCGGTTCCGAAGCCAGAGAAAACGGCCGCACGGGGCATAGGGGAGGGGACCCCCGCTCCCTGAGAACTTCAAGGAACGAAAGTCTCGACCTCAGCACCGCGATAGTCATGTTCCCACAATGAGAACATGAACCATCTACAAACGCGGCCTCAGCGTGCTGAACGCCCAAGCACGTGATACAGCGATTGTGCCCATCAGCAGGGACCAGGGAACGACCACATCCAGTAGCGCACAGACGAAATGCCATCTCCCCAGATGCAGGGTTCGTCTGTAAAGTCTAATAGAGGGGGAACTCACAGCTCTTTTGTGAATGAGACACACAGGGAGTGTCACGAAGTGTGTTAAACACACACACACACAGGACCCGGCCAAATCGCAGACCAAACAATGTTGGGATTACAGCGGAACGCTGTCTCACAGCCGATGTTGCTGCCCGGACCCGGAAGCTCGTGGACTCGCTGCAGTGTCGTAGCGCCAAACACGGTAAGAGTGTGCTGTTTTCTTCTTTTTTGAGATCTTCTCAGCCGTAGGACACCAAAGCTTGGCTCCGAAGCGAAAGACAGAGTGCGATTGCATCTCCTCCCCTTTTATATGCCCCGGATGGGGAGGGGTGCGTTATGCAAATATCGCACGCCAATGTTCATTGGCTTGTTTTAGTCTTCTCGAAGCTGATAGGGGCTCTCTAGCGATATCCCAATTCGTCGGTCACTACTGACGTACGTCGAACGTGACCGACTGAAAGGGAACAATAGATTAATTTTACACAAAGAGCAGTGTGCCATCCACCAGGAAAAGCCCCTGACATGGCAAAAATTTCAGGAGCTGCTGGCTGCTCAGCTCACAGGCGTTCCCCTCACTGAAAAAATGATTTTTTGATGCTGTTCACTTTTTTAAACAACTTATTTTGATTCAACACCATTGTATTAGGTTTCTGGTTCAAATTCAATTGCTTCATGTTAAATTACGTTGAAACAATTACTTTTTGACTTAACTTGATGTTTTTATATTAAAATAACATGTTGTTTCAATCAAGTAAACCCAACCAGGACTCAGTCAAACAGGATTTTCACTTCCCATCATGCTTTGCAAAGGGGCTGAACTCTAGGAGTGTAAATGTTGAAATAAAGCGTTATTTTAAGCAGTTTTTAGGAAGATGAGAAAATGGAAAGACTTCTTTAATGTTTACTGTTCTATTATGTTGGTATTTAAAAGTTTCTGTTTATTAATAGTTTTAGGGTTACCATTGTGGTGAATTGTTGCACTTGTGTTTTGGTTGAGGACCTGCTAACAAACTTTCAAATTACTTTAATAAGAAAGTTATCATTGTGGTAGTGCTCTGGGTTGCATTTCCCAAAAGCATTGCCACCAATGGACATATGATCAATTTAGGCTTTACTTTTTGGTTAAGGCAATTTAGGATGAATCCAGTATCACATCTAGATTTCTAACACAGAACATCACAAAAGTTATGTAAATCACAAAATTAAACAAGAAGAATTAATTGTAAAAATCAATATATATGAAAGCAATTTATTTATTTATTTATTGCTTTTTATTTATTTTATTTTAAATGAACACAATTGATTCTAGTTAATTTAACATGGTTGATTCTATTGGATTTTACTTGTCTCAATCATGTGGAACCATTGTCCATGATTGAATTGAGTAAGTTGGACATAACTATTTTACATAGATTCTTCCTTAGTAAGTTGTTTTGTCACAACTCAAGGATTTTGCATAGAGTAAAAATAAACCTTTAATGTTAATAAAAACTAAGTTGGTTGTGTGGAAACACTGTCCATAATTGACTTGAGTTAGTTTAAAGTGTCATTTTTTTTGAGTGTATGGTAAAAAGGTTTTAATTTATTAACACTCAAAAGCTATTCTTTGAATTAATGTAATTAAATCATAGAAAGGATTTCCGCGTGATTAAATGGCTTTCTTTCAGCATTAATTTTGTTAGGCTACTTAAATTGCATAGATTGGATCAACTTAAGTAAATGAGTTGGTCCAAAACATTGCAAATTAGTTGGGCTGGCACTATTAAATTAAGCTGTGCCCAACCATAGTAAATAAGTTGAATCAACCTTAATAAATTAAGTTGACCCAACGTAAGTACATAAAATTGGAATAACAGAATTGAATAATGCTGAAATAAAGCAACTTAATCATGTGGAAATCCTTTCCATGATTTTTTTATGTTCGTTATTTTTTTGAGTGCTGGATGGCAGCTCTAAAGAGTGAAGATGCAATCATCTGCCTGCTCCTGTGAGTGACACTCAGAACCTATCGCAGAAGGGCCAGCATGGGTCAGCATTGTTGCATACGATGCAAAAGGAGCACCCCATGGAACTGCCAGGAGTGTGATGTGGGCATATTCTTGCAATTAGATTCAGAGAGAACAATATTTGATTTGAACTGGATTGAAGGTTGCAAAAATGCCAGGAGAACTTTTTACTCTGAATATATGTAGTATCAAGTTTGAAGTGTTAGATTCTTTCATTCATGAGTAAAAGGTGCCCTAGAATCAAAAATTGAATTTACCTCGGCATAGTTGAATAAGTTCAGTACATAGAAAAGACATACGTTGAGTTTCAAACTCCATTGCTTCCTCCTTCTTATATAAATCTCATTTGTTTAAAAGACCTCCGGAAAACAGGCGAATCTCAACATAACACCGACTGTTACGTAACAGTTGGGATCATTCATATGTATGACCCCAATATTTGCATATGCCAGCCCATGTTCAAGGCATTGCACAAGGGCAGCCAGTATTAACGTCTGGATCTGTGCACAGCAGAATCATCAGACTAAGTAAGCAAGCAAGGACAATAGCGAAAAATGGCAGATGGAGCAATAATAACTGACAAGATCCATGATTACATGATATTTTTAGTGATATTTGTAAATTGTCTTTCTAAATGTTTCGTTAGCATGTTGCTAATGTACTGTTAAATGTGGTTAAAGTTACCATCATTTATTACTGTATTCACAGAGACAAGAGCCGTCACTATTTTCATTTTTAAACACTTGCAGTCTGTATAATGCACAAACACAACTTCATTCTTTATAAATCTCTCCAACAGTGTAGCATTAGCCCGTTAGCCACAGAGCATATAGCCTCAAACTCATTCAGAATCAAATGTAAACATCCAAATAAATACTATACTCACAGGAATCGATGCATGCATGCAGCATGAATGACGAACATCTTGTAAAGATCCATTTGAGGATTATATTAGCTGTGTGAACTTTGTTTATGCACTGTATAACTGCACTTATAGTTGAGAACTCGGGAGGGCAGGGAGCCAGAGATTTAAAGGGGCCGCGCAGCCTGAATCGGTGCATAGTTAATGATGCCCCAAAATTTATTAATTAATTAAAAAATTAATAAAAAAAAATCTATGGGGTATTTTGAGCTGAAACTTCACAGACACATTCAGGGGACACCTTAGACTTATATTACATCTTTTGAAAAGACGTTCTACGGCACCTTTAAAAAATGACACCTTGCATTTAAAGACAGCACATTGTGTTGAAAAAGCAAAATATGTGAAAACAACCTATTTCAGCTTCAGGTATGATATGACTCTTATCTTTGGTATTTCTTACCCAATACATTTTAATACATAAAACTTAGTTTTAAAATACTGTCATTAATGTATTTTAAGGTGCTTCAGTAATATTGTCAATAATACTGTACCTTACTAATTTCAGTTTCTTTAGATAAATGCATTAAACTAAAACACTGAACTTTTCCACTAACAAACAAGTGCCTCAATAGGAAGAATGTTTTGATATCTATATGCGTAGTGTGTTGTAACCTACCTCACAGGTTTCCCATAGCTGCTGTGCCAGCTGAATGGTCTGAGACATTAAGAGTTGAATAAATGAAGTTCTCAGGACACAACTTCCTCCCAGAGCCAGCAGACACTCTAACAGCACGCCATGGACTGAGAACTAACAGCAAAATGAGACCACATCAGACAGATCGGCCTCTAGATGATACAGTAATGAAACAGAAATACTGAAAAATGAAATAAACAGACTGAAATTACAGAATATATGTTTCATATACGAGGAAATTAAAATGAGATTCAGGATCATGAGAAAGCTGCTGGAAAAATTGTGCAAAACTTTTGATACTGATAGGCTAAATATATATACAGTAAATTAAGCACTTCATCCATATTAGGTTTCTAAAAAAGGACTATGAAGGCTGTCACAAACATTTTCTAGGTCAATGGCACCACTCTCCCTTTCCTGCAAAGCCGTGGTCACACTACACTTTGAGTACACAAAATTTCTACAGACAGTGCAACAGTCATAATATAATGCATGCGACTCACTTTTTTTTTTATAATACATTTAATTCATCCAAAATATTAAAATATGCAATATATTCCACTATACTGTAAAGCTGCAACTCTTTTTTTAATTCAGCTATGAGGTCACACCATGATGCATCAATCTTCTATTAGTCACACTGGCCAAACTTGAGCTTTGGAACACAGCAAAATTTGCATGAGCATGTCTCCTGCTTGTGTGAATGGAAGTAAATGGAATGAAAAGTGTAGTTTGACCACCTCTTTAGAGTTTGAAATAGGTTCTTACCACTCATTGATGCACTGTACTATAAAAACAAACACAACAGCAACTGTATTCAAATACATTGCAGAAGCCAGAAACTGACATTATTGGATGACAACGGAACTGAGCTGGATGATTACATCACTGATTTCTCCAGAACTGATTTACAGATGAATTGAACATTTCATAATTGAATAACTTTACACAGTTATTGAATTGATCTGAAACAGACTTCAGCTTAAAGGTCCCGTTCTTCGTGATCCCATGTTTCAAACTTTAGTTAGTGTGTAATGTTGTTGTTAGAGTATAAATAAAATCTGTAAAATTTTAAAGCTCAAAGTTCAATGCCAAGCGAGATATTTTATTTAACAGAAGTCGCCTACATCGAACGGCCAGTTTGGACTACATCCCTCTACTTCCTTCTTTAATGACGTCAATAAAACAGTTTTTTGACTAACCTCCGCCCACAGGAATACACAAGAGTTGCGTTTGTAGAGTGTGTTTGTCGCCATGTCGTCGAAACGCTGTTATTTTCATCCTGCAGTCCAATCACCGGGTCTGATTCCGGCTCAAATTGATAGGGTAAAATTAAAGACATGTTTACAATAACACTGAGCGCGTGCATCTCCACGTTATGGTAAGAGGCGTGACCTTTCCGGGCAAGGTTCGCTAAGCTGCTGTCGAATCCCAACACAGGAACCGCTGGCACAATCAGAACTCGTTACGTATTTCTGAAGGAGGGACTTCATAGAACAAGGAAGTCATCAGTCCGTTTTTATGACAGTGGAAACAGCGGTATACAGATAAGTAAATTATGTGAAAAATACTGTGTTTTTTTACACGCAAAACATGAACACATGTTATATTGCACACTATAAACACAAAGCTTCAAAAAACCACGAAAAACGGGACCTTTAACAATGAATGATACTACACTGCTCAAAAAAATTAAAGGAACACTTTGAAAACACATCAGATCTCAATGGGGAAAAATATCATGGTGGATATCTATACTGATATGGACTGGGTAATGTTTTAGAAATTAAAGGATTCCACATCATTTGATGGAAATGAAAATTGTCAACCTACAGAGGACTGAATTCAAAGACACCCCGAAAATCAAGTGAAAAAATGATGCAGCAAAAAATGGTACTCAGTAGTTTGTATGGCCCCCACATGCTTGTATGCATGCCTGACAATGTCTGGGCATGCTCCTAATGGTGTCCTGGGGTATTTCCTCCCAGATCTGGACCAGGGCATCACTGAGCTCCTGGACAGTCTGAGGTACAACTTGATGGCGTCGGATGGACCGAAACATAATCTCCCAGAGGTGTTCTATTGGATTTAGGTCAGGCAAGCATGGGGGCCATTTAATGGTATCAATTCCTTCATCCTCCAGGAACTGCCTGCATACTCTCACCACATGAGGCTGGGCATTGTCGTGCACCAGGAGGAACCCAGGACCCCCTACATCAGCTTAAGGTCTGACAATGGGTCCAAGGATTTCATCCTGATATCTAATGGCAGTCAGGGTGCCATTGTCTAGCCTGTAGAGTTCTGGGCGTTCCTCCATGGATAGGCCTCTCCAGACCATCACTGACATGCTGAACGATATTACAGGCAGCATAACATTCTCTACAGCTTCTCCAGACCCTTTCACGTCTGTCACATGTGCTCAGGGTGAACCTGCTCTCATCTTTGAAAAGCACAGGGCACCAGTGGCGGACCTGCCAATTCTGGTGTTCAATGGCAAATGCCAATCAAGCTCCACGGTGCCGGGCAGTGAGCAAATGGCCCACTAGAGGACGTCAGGCACTCAGGCCACCCTTATGAAGTCTGTTTCTTGATTGATTAGGTAATCAGGCCTGCTGGAGATCATTTTGTAGGGCTCTGGCAGTGCTCATCCTGCTCCATCAAGGAGCAGATACCGGTCCTGCTGATAGGTTAAGGACATTCTACGGCCCTGTTCAGCTCTCCTAGAGTAACTGCCTGTCTCCTGAATCTCCTCCATGCTCTTGAGACTGTGCTGGGAGACACAGCAAACCTTCTGGCAATGGCAAATATTGATGTGCCATCCTGGAGGAGTTGGACTGCCTGTGCAGTAGAGTCTGTAGTGTCCAGGTATTGCCTCATGCTACCAGTAGTGACACTGACCCTAGCCAAATGCAAAACTAGTGAAAAACAGTCAGAAAAGATGAGTAGGGAAAAAAAATGTCCTCCACCTTTAAAACCATTCCTGTTTTGGGGGTCTTCTCATTTTTGCCCATCTAGTGCAACTGTTGTTAATTTCATTAACACCAAAGCAGCTGAAACTGATTAACAACCCCCTCTGCTACTTAACTGACCAGATCAATATCCCAGGAGTTTAACTGACTTGATGCTATTCTCTGATTAAAAGTGTTACTTTAATTATTTTGAGCAGTGTATTTTCTTTCCAGAGCTGCTTTACAGCAGAATTGAATTCTGTATGTATCATTGAAATCATTATTTTTCTGTTTATTACAGTAAAGCTGCTTTGAAACAATCCATATTGTGAACATGAATGTTTATAGCTCAGCAAGCTCAATCTCACATTGTAGTGTCCAGAAATGCAAATTCATACCTCATGATTGTTGTTGTATTTTCCATGTTCTATAGTTCTATAGAGTTCTATAGCATGTCAACATGTTTACAGCTAATGGTCTAATGACACCAACATTTAAAGGTAATTCTATCGCTCCCTTAAGTATGCAATTTTGTTGCCTTCACGGTAAAGCAAGGAATGCACAATATGTCACAAACAAGACTATGTACTTGCAATTGTTTGGCCAAGAATGTGCTTGTGTATTGTCGGCGAGAGTATGGAAAATGATTACGAAAAACAACTTGACTACTATTTAAAAGTTGACTTCCAGGGCAACAAATGAAAGTGTAGAATATGACAGTTTTAAGGTGAAATGTTTAATTCAGGTTATAATGTTTAATTCACCCAAAAAATTTAAATTCTGTCAGCATTTACTCACCCTCATGTCAATATTCAAACCTATAAGATTTTCGCTCAACTTACAAACACAAATGAAGATATTTTTACATTACATGAAGCCTTGTGACATTTCTTGTGCCACCATTTAAAGTCCATTTCTCTAAAACTTAAAAGATCCACATAAAGGTTTTGTAAAAATAATCAATCGAGAGGTCTAATCCAAATCCAAGTCTCCTGAAGAGACACATTGGCTTTATATGATGAAAAGATTTACAATGACGCGCATATTCTAGTAAACACAGACGTATAAATGCTTGAGTGATGCACGAAAACAACATGAGAGTGAGTAAATGAAGAATTAAAATTTTTGGATGAACTAACCATTTACAGTTTGGGAACAGTCAATTTGACATGATTTCTTGCGATTAGAACTATGATTGATTGCATTGATAATCTGAAGCGCATACACGATGGAACAACTCTCCTCAATGTGAAAGCACAAACATAATTTGAATCACCATATCACATTTAATTTTAGTAGTATCATTATTCAAAACACTTTAGATGGTTTATTCATTATATGTATAGTACATTAATAGTGGGAGGGGTTGGATATAGTGAGCACTGGGAGAGTCTGTGTGCTAGGGTCCGCGTAATGTAAAAATCGTCATCGGTGGGTGTACGCGGAGGATCTTTGCAGGACATCCACGTTCATCCCATTTTTTGTGACAGTGCGTACTTAGGCTACAAAAGCACCAACTGCGCATGTGCTGGACAAAACAACATGGACGTCGAACTTTGAAGAGTGGCTGTGTGAAGAAGTCCGTCGCTACCCACAACTCTACAATTCATCAAAAAAAACAATATGAAGATTATTAGTTTTTCACATTTGGGAATTTACAACATAGTTGGCCGGTTCGCTTACATAACTGTAAAACAAACTATTTTTTTTACTCTGCATTTTTATTATTACAGGAGTATGGAGCTCTATCTGTATTGTAATAGAATATTAGGATGCTAATCCACACTAACTAGTTGAAGTATTCTCTCTGTAAACAGTAAACACCCATTGTAATGTCAAACAATGATATGTGTACACATCTGACCTAAATGTGTACACATCTGGCCTAAACACATCTGGCCTAAACATAATCTTATGTTTAGAGGTTTTCAGATTTGCTTGGCATTCTGTGCACCTACATAAAGTATAACAGTGACGCTGCTATCACGTCGTATAAATAACGTCCTACTCCAGTCGTGACAGTTCCTGGATGATCGACTACTTCAGACGTTTCATCGTTGGACTCTGGCTCAAATTGATACAGTAAAATTGATGCTATCTTTTCTGTTCATACATTGTATGAAATGATTTTTCGAATTGATAGCTGTTATTGAGTTATGGAAATGGGCGCGCGGTGCGTGCAGTAGACCAATATCAAAGGCTTGGGCCATCTGACCAATCAGAACAGTGTAGGCTCACGGAAAGGAGGGGTTTAGAGAGACTGATTCTTTGAACTGCTTCTAACGAATCGTTTACAAAACACTGAGAACTGAGGTGAAATTAAATGTATATTATGAGAAAACAAAAGTGTTTTTTGACCTTGCATGCATGTAAACCTGTTATAGGAGACTCCCAAAACAATATTAGGAACCTTAAAAAAGGCATAATAGGGGCACTTTAAGAGATCCAACAAATGCCTGCACTGAAAGTGCGAGTAGCCTACTGCGTGAGGAAAAAACATTAAAGTTTGAGCACAATGACTACATTACTACATTAAACTACTATATATAATGTACAAACCCGATTCCAAAAAAGTTGGGACACTGTTCAAATTGTGAAATAAAAACAGTATGCAATGATGTGGAAGTTTCAAATTTCAATATGTTTATTCAGAATACAACATAGATGACATATCAAATGTTTAAACTGAGAACAATGTATCATTTTAAGGGAAAAATAAGTTGATTTTAAATGTCTTGGCATCAACACATCTCAAAAAAGTTGGGACAAGGCCATGTTTACAACTGTGTGACATCCCCTCTTCTTTTTATAACAGTCTGCAAACGTCTGGGGACTGAGGAGACAAGTTGCTCAAGTTTAGGAATAGGAATGTTGTCCCATTCTTGTCTAATACAGGCTTCTAGTTGCTCAACTGTCTTAGGTCTTCTTTGTCGCATCTTCCTCTTTATGATGCACCAAATGTTTTCTATGGGTGAAAGATCTGGACTGCAGGCTGGCCATTTCAGTACCCGGATCCTTCTTCTACACAGCCATGATGTTGTAATTGATGCAGTATGTGGTCTGGCATTGTCATGTTGGAAAATGCAAGGTCTTCCCTAAAAGAGACGACGTCTGGATGGGAGCAATATGTTGTTCTAGAACTTAGATATACCTTTCAGCATTGATGGTGCCTTTCCAGATGTGTAAGCTGCCCATGCCACACGCACTCATGCAACCCCATACCATCAGAGATGCAGGCTTCTGAACTGAGCGCTGATAACAACTTGGGTTGTCCTTGTCCTCTTTAGTCCGGATGACATGGCGTCCCAGTTTTCCAAAAAGAACTTCAAATTTTGATTCGTCTGACCACAGAACAGTTTTCCACTTTGCCACAGTCCATTTTAAATGAGCCTTTGGCCCAGAGAAAACACCTGCGCTTCTGGATCATGTTTAGATATGGCTTCTTTTTTGACCTATAGAGTTTTAGCCGGCAACGGCGAAATGGCACGGTGGATTGTGTTCACCGACAATGTTTTCTGGAAGTATTCCTGAGCCCATGTTGTGATTTCCATTACAGTAGCATTCCTGTATGTGATGCAGTGCCGTCTAAGGGCCCGAAGATCACGGGCATACAGTATGGTTTTCCGGCCTTGACCCTTACGCACAGAGATTGTTCCAGATTCTCTGAATCTTTGGATGATATTATGCACTGTAGATGATGATAACTTCAAACTCTTTGCAATTTTTCTCTGAGAAACTCCTTTCTGATATTGCTCCACTATTTTTCGCCGCAGCATTGGGGGAATTGGTGATCCTCTGCCCATCTTGACTTCTGAGAGACACTGCCACTCTGAGAGGCTCTTTTTATACCCAATCATGTTGCCAATTGACCTAATAAGTTGCAATTTGGTCCTCCAGCTGTTCCTTATATGTACATTTAACTTTTCCGGCCTCTTATTGCTACCTGTCCCAACTTTTTTGGAATGTGTAGCTCTCATGAAATCCAAAATGAGCCAATATTTGGCATGACATTTCAAAATGTCTCACTTTCAACATTTGACATGTTATCTATATTCTATTGTGAATAAAATATAAGTTTATGAGGTTTGTAAATTATTGCATTCCTTTTTTATTCACAATTTGTACAGTGTCCCAACTTTTTTGGAATCGGGTTTGTATATTAATGCATCGGAGGAATATTTGTGGGTCCTGATAATAATAAAATAATAATAATGTTATTTGAAAAATAATAAACTAATAATAATGAAAAAAACTCTCTTCTTTATTTTGGCTTAAAATATCACGAATAATATTGTATTGAGAGTTTAGTATTGTGGATTTGTATCGAATCATGATATGAGTGTTTCGTTACACCCCTAATAAGAATGTGAGTACAGAAAGATCCATCTGGTGTGCATTGCTTATGAGTTGTCCTGGCCCACTTGTCACCCAGTCTGCGACTGACTTTATCCACAGTACACAAACATCTCTCTTACCGCATTGAATTGCTGGTTGGTTAGTAGTAGACTGATCATCTCCTTCAACAGATCTTCCACTTTGCTAAAATGCTGCACTGAACACCCATGACGTGTTCCTCCTAGACTCAGGGTCTGTGCCACCGTCTGTGTTGCATGATGCAGCTGCTCTGGGTGATGTACAGGCTGTCCAACATGTGCCTGCCTGAAAACCTCCACCACGGAATCTAGCAACTGTACTACTGAATCCCAGACCACGTCACCATCGCGACACAGAGACAGCTCACAAACTCTGCGCAAACCACTCAGACACTGTAGAAACTGCATGTGTTTTAACATCCTGTGGTCCTGGCACCACTGCCTGTCCTGGAGGGGAATGTTCTGACTGTTTGGAGGGGTTGGAGGCAAACATGGTCCCTTAGCAATGTATATTTGTGTTTCCGAGCTGTTATCAGTGTCACAGCCAGAGTCACCCTTTAACTGCTGCAGGGTCGTCCTGAGAGAGTGCTTTGGCAATCTCTTGACCTGTGAAAGCAAAACACAGCATATCAGTATCATTCTATGATAATGAGACCTGTGTCCAGAGCAAACATCTCGACTCATGTTATGAAATAAAGATGAAACATTTGTCGTTTGTTGTTTACTCTTAGGGTGTTTTTACACTTGAATCACTTGTTTCTGTTTGGTTACTTTAGGCATACGTATATGAAAATGGCAATCGCACTCAAATCACACACCAAAACAATCCAGCAAGACTGCAGAAATAAAACCAGGGAGTCATCGAAAACTTAAGAATGATTCCGATTTTATTACATTCAGTGTAAACGGTGATTGATGTTACTGGTAACAAGGTCGCACTGTTGAGGCTTGTGCTGCCTGTCTCTTTATGAGAGACTTTCTGTTTTAAAGGATTAGTTCACCCAAAAATGAAAATAATGTCATTTATTACTCACCCTCATGTCGTTCTACACCCGTAAGACCTTCGTTCATCTTTGGAACACAAATTAAGATATTTTGATTAAATCCGATGGCTCAGTGAGGCCTGCTTAGCCAGCAATACCATTGTAACTCTCAAGATCCATAAAGGTACTAAAAACATATTTAAAAAAGTTCATGTGAGTACAGTGGATCTATCTTAATAATAAAAAGCGACGAGAATACTTTTTGTGCTCCAAAAAACACAAAATAACGACTTTTCAACAATATAGTGATGGGCCAATTTCAAAACACTGCTTCGGAGCTTTACGAATCGGATCAGTGATTTGGAGCGCCAAAGTCATGTGATTTCAGCAGTTTAGCCGTTTGATAGGAGATCCGAATCGCTGATTCGATTCATAAAGCTCTGAAGCAGTGTTTTGAAATCGGCCCATCACTATATTGTTGAAAAGTCATTATTTTGTTTTTTTGGAGCACAAAAAGTATTCTCGTCACTTTTTAATATTAAGGTAGAACCACCGAACTCACATGAACTGTTTTAAATGTGTTTTTAGTACCTTTATGGATCTTGAGAGCTACAATGGCATTGCTGTCTATAGAGGCCTCACTGAGCCATCGGATTTAATCAAAATATCTTAATTTGTGTTCCTAAGATGAAAGAAGGTCTTAAGGGTGTAGAACGACATGAGGGTGAGTAATAAATTACATTAATTTCATTTTTGGGTGAACTAACCCTTTAAATGCAAAAGGTGTACACACAAATAATTGATCTGATTTAGTTAATAGAAGTTTACTGACAAAAAGAAAATCTATGTATGACATTATTTTTGAAAGCATCCTTACTTTACAGCATTTTTACACAAGTGCCTAAAACTTTTTACTGTACTGTATCTTTGCAGGTTTACAAGGGTGCAAACAGGGCTCTTTACTTGCTTTCTGTGTAATTCAGTCACAATTCGAAGATTTTGTTTTTCATGAGACTTTCAGACTTCCTACTTTTTTCTATATTTTAGGGAGTGGAAATGTTGTAAAAATGTTGCTATATCTTGCAGCGATATTAGCGATATAATACTGTGGCAAATTCAAACACTTTCTCACTGGATCTCCCACTGCTGTGTAGTAACATTGTCTTGTGCTCAAGATCAGCCCACGAGTAAACCTGTTCTGAACTTGTGCTGCGTTGTCTATTATTGCTCCGAGCTGATAAATGGTTTTGTTCCACTTTCATTTTGTTTGCCGTTTGATGTTTCTCATATGCAACAGAAATGGCAGCTCATATCAGTTGGGCAATGTGGTGATCACATCAGCAGGAAAAAAAAGTTGTTTTTTTTTTTTTTTGTGACAAAATGTGATTATTTGGTCACAGACTGGAGCCCTGTGCAATATGGTCAGTGAGAGGACAGTTTTACTCACATGTGACTTGATAAACACATTTTGGTATGCTTGTAAAAGCAATCCGAGCCAAGAAGAAAATTGCAGCATTGTAACAATTTAAATTCCCGTATCGGATCAAAGCAAACAATCTACAGATCTAAAAACGCCCAAACACTTCAGACTTTGATTCCGTTTTACTGATTATATACTTGTAAAAAACTAATTCAAGGCAAAAGTGTGTTTTTTTTGGTCATTTAAAGGTGCTAAAGAGGATGTTTTGTTTTATACATTTTTGCAATATTACTTGAAACTGTCTTTACTAACTGATAAAAGACTATTTATTAGGTGCACTGAAAGGAATAATATTAATATACATCATCTGTGCACGAGGTAGGGCCTTAAAAACATCAGCCAATCGTTTACGCGATGATCACGCTTGGCCCTCTGGCTTGTCAATCACTGCCGTGACATTCCTTGTGAGAGACGTGCGCGGATTGGCCCTCTGGCTTGTCAATCACTGCCATGACATTCCTTGTGAGAGACGAGCGCGGCTGCGCGCTCCAGTAACTTTCCACACTCCACAGGCGCTGCATGCAATGTTTTTGTCAGGAGACAGGAGTAACAACTGCAGATTATGAGTTACCTGCGGTGAGTCCGACATAATGAATCCACTAACACAACACAGCGAATGCCGGTGGTAAACACTCGTTTTCCAATACTCGTGCACGAGTTTTGGGAGGAGTTCCTTTGAAATGAGCTGTGAAGGAGGGGGGGCTGTTCTTACGCATGCGCTCATTTCAAAAACTCAGTAACAGTCTTTGGATTCTCAGTCGACGAAAAAATCCTCTCTATCACCTTTAATAAATCTGTGTTTCTCCGTGTCTGGCACTAGAAGGTTCTACATGTAAGGGCTTTTCACATGTGAAATAGTTAAACCTGGGTCATTCTAAACCCTGGGTAAAACAGAATTCTAGGTTATCTTGCTTCACGTTTCACACTGCTGCTCATAATTTACCCAGGGATAACAATTCATCCTGGGAATTCATAAACTAATGTTTCACACTGTACATTCTTAAACCCTGCGTTAACGTTCTTATTTACATTTACAGTAGATTTGCTTACGTTGTGTCACATTTCTTTTTACGTGTGTTTGCAGCATTGAGCATTATAACCAATCACACAGTGTTTTGGTTGAGCTTATGAATGCAATTTCCAATCAGAAGTATTCTCCTCTCCACTAATAAGCTCAATTCATATGGATTAGTTTTAAGATCTCTTTATGAACTTTTTTTTTTTTTTGTCAAAGTGGTAGTTATGTAGCTGTATATGGAGGGACAGGAAGCTCTCAGATTTCATCAAAATGATCTTCATTTGTGTTCTGAAGATGAACGAATGTCAGTTATCAGTTTAACCATTATTGTGCAGCAAAGAAAGATTCTTGTCATCACTTTTTTATTCAGCCATTTTCATCTTTGAAATGGCTAAATGCTGTAAACAAACAGAATCTACGCAGTTTTCAACTGCTTTACATTATGAAAAGTGGTAAAACCTTAAGAAGCTTCTGTCAAAAGTGAAGTGACATGTGAAGGTCCAAGTATGATAACCCATACTCTGAATTTGTCCTCTGCATTTAACCTATCCAAGTTAGTGCACACACATTAGGAGTAGTGAGTAGTGAACACTGCCTAACTTTACCGAATGAAATGTCAAACCACAAAGAGATAATGGCTGTGAAGCTTTGGCAGTGCTGATGGACTCGATCTATTCCATCTATGATTTGATCATCGCTCTGAATCCAATCCAGATGAACTTGATTTTACTCAAACTTACCGACATTCAAATGTTGATAAAAAAGAATGATGTAGCAACTCATAATGTAATAACTGCACATATTGTAAAAAACTACACATAATGTAATAAATATTGCATTATTGTAATAAAATGTTCATAATCTAATAATTTTCTCACTTTCTAATAACCTCACCAAAAACAATGTCATATTGTCATAATTGTAACAGCTTTTAAAACACAAAAAATACTGATATTCCCTTAGCTACATTTAAAACAAAAAAAAATCAAAATCCATTCTTACAGTTTTTTTTATTGCTTTGGTGCAATTTTCACAAGCAATTGGTACATTTTCAAAACTCTTAGTATTAATATCACAGCAGATCATCAAAAGTGCACTTTTTTTCAAACATTTCAGCATGTTTTCAATTGTGTTAGTACAATACACAAAATCACAAAGTATCCTTTTCACCACGCAAAATAAGTGTTTCATCTAATGTTTCATTCATAGTAACTGACTTTCATAATGTTATTACTATCAAACTTTTCATTTTCATCTCTTTTCGTTCAGTTTAATACATTTGTCTATTATTTAATCCTGATTTTACTGATTTTAATGGTTAATCAGTTAATCATTTGGTACACCTACAGATTTATATAGATAAAGATTCTATAGGGATAGTTTCTATCGAAACTTATTTGCAATTTCCGATATGGATAACCAAATGTAATGAATTATAAGCAATTTATCTTAGATGATGACCACAATTTTCCAAGTGTGTGTGTGTGTGTGTGTGTGTGTTTTCAAAGTGTGTGTTTCAAACACTGCATTGTGAACCAAATGTCCCAAAAAGGATGGTAATTTTAGACCTTGTTTGGACATTTTTTGGTCCCCATGAGGAAAACAGCTTATAAATCATACAGAATGATCTTTTTTGAAAATCTAAAACAAAAAACGTGTGAGAGAGAGAGAGAGAGAGAGAGAGAGAGAGAGATACAGATACAGAGAGATTTGAAATTTGTGAACAGAGCAGGACAGAGTAAGGGAAAAGAAACAATCATTGACTGTATAACTTCAGATTGATCAGAGATTAATCAGAAGAAGGGAGACGGATGGCATCGTTTTACATTATAGTATGCCATGTGATACTGTAAACAGATTACTATGGTAGAGACTGCCACATTACTGTAACTCACCCTTCATCTATAAAGATCAACTACAGTATAGATTCAGTCATATGGTACAGTGAGATCATTTACTGTATTAGCAACAAACTATGCTCTAGCACAGAACATCACGACTGTGTCATACTTTACACCTTTTGATAACACACTGAATAGATATTATTACAAACATAATGGATTTTATGTCAATTATGTAATTTAGGTAATGTACAGTGTAAGTGTATTTTCTAATGTGGCATCTGTAGCCTGTTTAACTCAAATTATTTCAGCATCAAGGGTGATTTGAAACATGTATCTTGCATTGTTTGCTATTGAATGAACTGACTGTTAAAAGTACTAAACTGAAAGAAGAACATACTGTTGTGTTTCGGTGATTAAACCAAATGTTCTCATTACATATTACAATGATCTTGTGTTTTGAAACAGTGATTATGTCAAAATGAAAATATGTACAACTAGAATGAAAGCATGAGATTAGAATGTTACAAGTGTGATCAGTTTGGATTTTTGTACAGATTAGATGTAAATATAGTGCCAAAGTGAAAAGAAAAAAAAAACTGTATAGTATGCCATGCGACACTGTAAACAGATGCATTACTATGGTATAGAGACCACCACATTATTGTAACTCACCCTTCATCTTTAAAGGTCGAATACAGTATAGATTCAGTCATATGGTACTATGAGATAATTTACTGTATTACAGCAAACTCTGTTCTGCACAAAATCTCATGACTGTGTCAAAATTCATCATACCTTTTGATAACACTGAATAGATACCATTACAAACATTATAAACAATATTTTTTTTGTTTTAAAAGCTGTTACAATTATGTTAACAATGTTTTTGTTGCTAAACTACAGGACGTGTTTGATATTTAACAGTGTTATTAAGCCGCAAAAGAGACACTGTTCCCCAGGTGGATTTCTGTCCGCGCGCTCCAGGACATGGACAAGCAAATGGGCTTCAGATACGCGCCTAAATGTGTACACATAAAAATGACTAAATGCATTTTCGTTGAGTATTCAAGTAAACACTGTGAGTTATGTCTTAAGTAAACGTACACAGTTGAGAAAGAAAATGCATTTGTAATAGTAAATTGGATCCGTGCAGCTCTTAAAGTGACAGCAGCCAAATAAACCTGTCTGTCATTAATGATAATCAAACAACAAATGACAAAGGAGAATCAGTCACTGATCTTGACTGAATAACAAGTGGCTTTAATAGGAATTAATCTATGTTTAATGTGTACAGTAAAGCTATGCAGTGTTATATGAAGTGTTATTTATGATTCATAATTTATTATATTTTTTTGTTGTAGGCTATTGATAATATGAATACCACTCTAAAACTTAAAACACTGTTTATTTAATTTTTATCTTCATTCTGTTGTAGTTATTCGTATGCTTTGTTTGTAGTTAGTTTCTTTGTTCTTTCTGTATTGCTGACTGTTTACTTGTTTTATGTAATTGTTTTGAGGACATTTTTCTTACATTAGTTAACCAAGTATTAGTTTTTGCTGAAGTATAGAAAATTTTGCATTCATATTTAAAATTACTCATATACTGAAATAAGACTTTGATCATTTCGCCCACTAATAATGGTGTTAAATAATCATGCAGCCCTAGGTGAGACCAAGTTAATTAACAAAAAACTATTAGACTTCAAATTGCTTATTCTGATCAATGTTTCTGCTATTATGCAGAATCCACAGATTTATTTGTGAGGTGATGTGAAGAGATTAAATGAAAGTAATTTTTTGTTGTTGTTGTTGCAGATTCTTTGTTACTCACTTTGAGGTGTCTATAAGACAGGTGATTAATTTAATAGTAGTTGCAGCAACATGTTGTGAATATAATTTAGGACAGTGGTTCCCAAACCTGTCCTGGAGGGCCCCCAGCACTGCACATTTTGTACGTCTCCCTCATCTTATACACCTGATTCAACTCATCAGCTCATTAATAGATACTGCAAGACCTGAAGTAGGTGTGTCCGATAAGGGCGACATACAAAATGTGCAGTGCTGGGGGTCCTCCAGGACAGGTTTGGGAACCACTGATCTAAAAAATATATGATTAATTATAGGAATTATTTATAAACTTTCCATGATTTTTTTTTTTTTTTTTTTTTAGAATTTACTAATCTCTATGCATTTTCCAGGTCTTAAACAAATGGATATTAAACCTTACCTTGTCCTGGCTCAGTGTTGCTCCTCGTCTTGAACAGTAAGCGTGTGAGCAGCAGCTCTTGTCTGACATGCAGCAGATCTTCATGAAGACCTTGAGCTTTAGACCTCCAACCTTCATCCTGCTGTCTGAGTCGATCAGCCAGAGCTTCAGCAAACTGTCTGGCTCCTCCTGATGGTTTGGACTTAATAACAGCCACGGCCACAGCCAGTCTGGAGATTCTTATGTACCAGCTCACTGTACCTACAGAGATAATGACACACTAATTTCCCAACGGTTTGTACTTAATCAAATATCTTCTATACCACCACAGTTATTATTGTGGGGATGTTTATTTATTTATTTATTTAGTTTTTGCAGGGACTGTTCTATGACGTATTTACAGCTTAATAATACAATCTTATAATTACAGTGATAATTAGAATATTATACAAATATAATTATAAGAAATAATTATTTCTGTAACTGGTTTAAAGTTTCACATGAAATTGAAGGGAGGAGTAAAGCCAAAACTTCAATTTCATGTGATTATCGATTTCATTTTTGTGTGGAGTATCCCTTTAAAAATGCATGAATGCATTTTAAAATGAAATATGAAAGCAAGTGTTACTTTTAGTGCCAAGATAGCACAGTCACACAATGTAGTTTTAGCGTTGGCTGACAATGAAGACAAAAAGTACTGTGACAAGTTGTGATTATAAACCATTAATGATTTATAATTAATGTGATTAAGCAAACCAGTTAAAAAAAAAGTAATTTGATGAGTTTGAGGCTGCAGGTTGTCCTGAAAAAAAAAAAAAAAAAAAAAAAAAAAAAAAATATATATATATATATATATATATATATATATATATATATATATATATATATATATATATATATATATATATATATCAGTCCCTCCAGGTTTTCGCGTGACTTTTTTCTGATTTCTGCGGCCTAAAATAACTGATTTTGCTGTGGAATTTCTTAAAATTTGTGGCAATATTTGCAGCATTTCTTGTGTAATTTGTTTGTGAAAATACACCAGAGTCAATATTCTTCTAACATTTTTATTACTTTTCTGAGCTCAAGAACTACTGGGCTCTGTAATTTTAAAAAGGAGAACACTGATAATAACTTAAAATATAATTTCAACATTTTATTTCATATGTAACACCAAATAAAACAAAACAAAAAATATATATAAAATGTTACATTGCAGTGTTTCCCACAGGATTTTGTGAAACTATGGGGCATGGCTGTCATTTAGAAGGCTTTCATCATTAAACTAAGCATATCTTCTTACCAGACATATTGTAAGAGATATAGAGTGACAAATTATATTTCTATGCATTTTATGTAAGTAGTCTGCTGTACTGTTATACAGATCTCATTGATTTACATAAATAACAACTGCAGCAAACAGCAATTTTTGCCCAGTTTGGCCTCTGAATAAAATTAAGCTGTTTTCCCCCTCCATACTCTCACCAGATCATACTATATGGGCCATAAAATCCTGGTGTATCAAATATATGACAAAACATAAAACACATGCAAAATTATTTTTTTTTTTTTGTCTAAAGGTTAAAAAAAAAATTCTGTTTAAAAAATATTTTCTGACTATTATATTATTTCAAGCTTTACAGGGTTGATTAGTATTTTTTATAATACAACAAAAAAGAACCTTAAATATAACAGTGGCCTAGTTTTGAAGAATACACAAAATGTATAAAGCAAACAAATGTTTCAAACAGATTAAAGTGCAAAAGAACATAACTATATAGTTCGAATGTGAACAATCAGTAGACAAGCGGTTTCAGAAAGGTAAAGTAGTTGCCTGCTGTTTACAGGGGTAACCCTGGAAATATTATCGAATACATTTTCATTCAGCGTCTCCTTCACTTGTTTCGTCTTGGCCCTCGTCCATTTTGGGGCTGTTTACAGAGTGTGCGAACTTCTTTTATGCAACATACAGACACTGTTGATAAACTGAACCGATTGATGTAAACGATGTCACTCAGGGCATGCACGCACGTGTATTTGTGTGTGAGAGAGAGTTGCGCGCTTACAGCGGGAGCGGGGTTGTTGCGTGGTTGACTGACTGACAAATGCATTGCCGAAGCAACGCCGCAAACAGTTGTTTATCGATTTCACTCGGCGGCCATCTTTGAAACGCCTCTCGGGCATGCAAGTGCAACTCCTATCTCTTTGAATGGGGAAACATCAAGTTCTCCAATCTGTTTGCCAAGCTTTCGATTAAATTTCATATTTGTAATCACCAATGAATTCTGACAACAATTGTCTCATAATATTTTTTCCAAACGCTCGAATCATGACAAAAAAACGGTATTTTTCAGGCTGGATCAAGCTAATGCGCAGCGCAGACCTAAATGCGCGTCTCGTGCCCATAGACACTCGTGCCTCATTTCGGAGGCGAGCGTCTGATTGTTTCTATAGAAACCGGTGCTTCTAACGGCCGCTGCAGTGACGCGACGACTTTACCAGTCGGCGATTGGCTCTTATTTAGAAGGCGGGACTTATTCCGCCATATTGCGCGTTGTGTTGTACTTTCTCCCATTCAAAACAATACGAGTGACACGTTCAAGTTCAACGCACGTAACTTAGTCTACTTCGAAGTGGGCTTTGAATGTATGTTGTGATAACGTCACACGACGCGTTTAGGCCCAAAAACTGCGGGAAATATGCGGCAACTTAGAAAATTTGCGGAGTTTGCTTGATTTTGCGGTATATGTAGCTGTTTTTCAGCGTGGACACTGATTGCACTACCCTACAAAATAGTGTAAAACAGTAAAAAGTGCAGAAGTATGTGAAATGGGACAAATCTATAGTGTATACTAGTGTAACGTTACACAGTGTAGAGCACTCAAAAGATGTAGTTCCGACAACACGAAAGACGCCTACTAAGTTAACCGTCTTGCTGCTAACGTAACGTAACTGTAACACAAAAATATATATATATTTTATAGTAAACTCCAAATAATGTATTCTCCAAGAATGTCATGGAAAACATGTTGACGACTGGACCCCAGGCAGTCCATTTATGACAAGGTATGATGAACCGTTTCCACAATGTCAACGCATTTGAGGCATTATAATAACCTAACGTCCTAAAGTCAGTACAACGGCACAGCTGCAATAAGAAAATGTCTACATTCGAAATATTGTCTAATTATATTGATAATTAATGACCCAGAACAGTTTTAGGTTTCCCAGTTTAACAGATAAGGTGGGATGGCTAACGTTATACAGACTTCGCATCAATCGCAACATTTTTATGTTTTTGCATTTGTTCCTCCAATAATCACTTTAAAAACTTCATAGCAGTTTTGTCTTGGTACTGTGCCGCCTCAGTAGCCTACGTTTTTGTAAGGGTTATTAGCCTTTGATCATTAACCTGTATCCTGTACGAAACAATCTGAGTGATTTTTACCTTGACGAAATGAGGCAGATTTCTCCTCCATTCTTCTCCAAACATTAGGATGTAAATCTGAGACGCTTACATTATGTATACTCATTTTAATAAATGTCACATTAACGTCGAATAACAGTAACGTTAATTTCCTAAAAAATCCATTGACAAAATAAGACCTAAAAGACTAGTGTAAGCAGTCAACGCTTAACTGAATAGCCACGCCCTCTTCACTGATACCACGCCTACTCTAATGACTGCGGGCCAAATACTTTCCTTTGAAAATAGATGACACACAGTTTGGTCAGCGTCATTAATAGCAAAGTCCTTTTAAGTGTTATTCTACAGTCTTTGTTAATAGTCAGGCATTGTCCAGCAATACTTTGCAGTCAGAGCACATGTTCAGCCCTGTGGGTTTTAAACGTACAATCTTAATATAAACAATTCAGGCCTTAAACCGCTAACGCATAACTGTGCAAGACAGTTGTCATGTGTTGTTGAAATCGGCGCTGTTTCTCCTGTTAAACTGTCTTTATACTGGTGAGTGACGGTTACTAACGTTAAATAACTTTCATTCAAGACCGTACATGACATGCTTACAATTCTTTTATTATTATTGGTTTAAAAGTTTTCTTAATAGATTGGAGTGATGGCTGCTAATAATTCACAATATTACTGTTGCTGGTTGCATAGGTGACCAGAAGAAATAGTTTCTTTCAAAAACATACAAATGTCTAAGTGATTCCAATTTTTAGAATGGTAGTGGATACCACACCTAATCTTACTTGAAGGACTTTCAAGTGGATTGAGCAATAAAGCATTGGCTAGACAGTGAACAGCTCTCATCAAAACAAGACAGTTCAATCGGATTAGACTTTCCTTACAAAAGCCCTTTATCAGGAATTATGTTTACATAGTAGGGTTAAATCAACAGACAGATTATTTTGTTTGTTTGTTTGTTTGTTAGAGAACTGTAAGAAATCTGTAGTTTTATTCTGAATGGGTTATACTTATGAAGCACAAATTTTGGGGGTTATGATGACAGATTACACACTAGTTTTTAATACATTTTTTTCTAAGTTAAAGCAGTCAGTGCAGAAACTGAGCAATATGTAGACGGAAATGGACAGCATCAGAGGCAATTAAAGTCAGTGTAACCCTAGAGTCTGGGCTAGAGTCACGTTGACATCCTCAGCATCTGATGACGTAACCTTTCTGTCGTCATTTGAAGTGTTCCAGTAAATACTCTCCAGTCTGCACCTCTGATGAAGTGTCATCCCAGGTTCTGTTGATGCCCAGGCAAGATCGTTAGATAGCACGCCCCACAAGCCAACTACCCCAACAGAGGTAACCCCCCCCCCCCCCCCCACACACACACAAATAAAAAAAAAATTCTGCAAATGCTTATCTTTCATATGAACTGCAATTTACTATAATATAACATGAATAGTGATAAACATTAACATAAATATGAAGTAAATGAATGGTGGTAATGAACAACTTTCAAATCTGGGGGGACAGGAAATAGTACAAATTAGAATAGTACACAAACATCAATGTCTGCCATGAAGAGTCGTTAACTTGTGATTTCACAAATTTTTTCCAAAACATAGTTTAAGTGGCAAATGCTGATGCCAATTAACGCATTATGGCGATGTATTATAACACATAATTAACGCATTATGTTGATGTATTATAACACGTAATCATGCACGCAGTGTTTAAATTAGTCCAACATAATTTTTTTTTTTCCAGTGATGTCAACTTATCGTAAAAATGTCATAATGTTATCGTAAAAATGTCATAATGTCTGATTGGCCACTGCTTTCATAGAGATCAACAGACATGTCTGTGATAGGCTTCATTGCTCAATGCTGCAAAAACACATTGTAAATAGAAACCCTCTGACGCTCTCCAGAGCCCAAGATACGCACTGGAGTGTTTGTCAAATCAGTTTCGCCAATACATATTTTTACAGTATCGACTAAGGGTCCTCTCGCTTTTGTTTGAAAGTGCTTAGTACCCCTATAGGCTGGCTCTTGTTCGGCGCCCCCTATGCCACAAGCCGGCCATGTGAGGTGGACTGACATTAAAGAAGAACAACCATGAATTAACATGCAATTCATGTGATGCCAAGGCTTTGGTATTTATAGACCAAGCCTTTAGACCGTCAATGGCAGCAGTAATTACTTCTAACTTTTCTCTACTTATCCTGATCACAGGGGTCATAGTTCAAAAGCAGGTTTTAAACAACCACTACGGTTGATCCCAAGAACGGACATCCACTTTTGAGAATGGACACCCTCTTTAAACTCCAGCGAGAAGGTCAGCAATCATTCGCAGCTCTCTTCACACATGCACTGACATGAGAGGCATGATTTAAGCAGTACTGTAGTAAACGCTGCTACTTCCTGAGCTCAGAGGCAGTGCTGCTGCCCAACATGAAGTGAGTGATTGATCTGGCACTGCAGCTGACAGACGCTTGAATGGAAAAGCCACTAATTGGATGAGGTGGGTGGGCCACGGGTAAAGCAGGATTATGTCTGAGCATCATATAATCAGATTATTCCAGAAACAGATCTTGCTTTTTTAACTACTTCACTGTAATCTGTCACACAATGTCATGCCTCTACACCAAGACTATATCTCTTTCATTTATCTCTACCTGCTCTCTCTGTTTCAGCTTTTTACATTTACAGTATTGTGTTCTGTGAGACACTGAAAGTCCATCTCAACTTCCAGGTTCCTTCATTACCATTTTTGGGGCTCAGTGCTTGACACTAAGTTCTCAGGCACTATGAATGGCTTTTTCTGCTTCTGACGGATATTTCCAAGAAAAAGGACTTAGCACCTGAAGTCTTGTGCTGTCTCAATACAGCATGGGGTTAGATGTAAGACTTGAAGTCAGCATGTCTTTGAAATGTGGGCATCTCTTCACACTCTTCTTCTTTATACTATCCGTCACAGGAACTCAAGGTAACAAAGTCAAATTTTATTGCAAGATGTATAGACGAGGACAGAATTTTTGGTTCAAGTTTGTGAATGGGTTGATTTCTGCTACAGTGTGCATTAGCATTGTAACTTACTCAAGAGATATGAAATCACTGGATACACCAAGAAGCAAAGCATTTTCCAATGTGTAGTAGAATGCAACCAAAATGTTGTTTTGATGAATATATAAAGTGTTTTTCATATACATGTTTTATAAGAAACAGTCAGGAGTATCAAATATTGCCACATAACCGATTATAGAGGCAAATGTGTTAAGGATGTTCTTTTTATTATTATTTATTTATTTATTAGTAGTACCCTCTATTATCAAACAATGAAATTTGGCATGGTGTCTACAAGTTTTGTGAACTCTAGATATTCATCATGGGCCATGCATTAAAAATATACTCATTTTGCTTTTACTTTGTTTAGGAGCTTTTCTATATGATATACAGATTTTCTTTTTACAAATTGGTTGCAAAAATGGCCTAAGACATATTTAAAATAAGATTTTTAAAATTAAAATGGCAGAATTTATATAGGTAGAAGCATACAGTTCTAGATTTATTGTCAACATGTAAATTTGCTTGGTTTTTGCACCAAAAAATATTAACGTCCTTCAAGCATGAGTGCAGAAACAAATCTTTGCATTGCATAATATCCTAGTTTTGGCAAATGACTGTGTTGAGAGTCCATGAGGGCTTTGAGAGCTGATTAATGTCAACCTCCTAAAGAATATTTCACTAGAAATATGCCAAATTACAATGAAATTACGAAGCCTTTTATTTTTAAATTACTTTTTTTTTTTTTTTTTTTTTTTTTCAGACAGAAGCAGGCTCAATCCATTGGAGACTTTTCACACTAGCAGCCTAACAAACTTGCCAAACCCACCAAAGCAGAATTCTGGGGTCAGAACTATATTTGAAATGGAAAAGCATCGTGTCAAGAGGTCAGACTTTTTCCACTCAGAAGTGAAAGTATGTCCACAGGAGACAATGCGAGAGGTCATAGCAAGCCATCAAACATTCTACACACTGAGAGGTAACTGTTAAACTTATGTACAAAAAATATCTTGCCTGTTAGAAAGGTTAACCCTTTTAAATGCATCAATAGTTCTATTTAGTACTGTGGCTCTCAACCCTAATCCTGGAGGCCCCTACCTCCCAACACAGCAATTTTGTGTGTCTCCAATACACTTGACTGAGATCGTCAGCTCATTAGTAGAGACTTTAACCCTGTGTCCAAATATAGTAGGGTGAAAAACAGTATGTGAGCCTCTGAATTAATAGTATTCATAAAACAGCAGGTGAAAACCTACCCGGATGGCGAGATTCTGAAATCATCCGATTAACACTTAACAATTAACACTTTACTATCCCATGGATAGAGGCCACAGGAGAGAATTTGTGAATGGTAGTGAAGCAATGCAATGGACACCGTAGGTCATGTGACAGTGACAACATGGCAGATAGGCAAAAAAACCCTACTTTAGCTAAAAACCTACTTTAGCTTGATAATAACTTTTTCTTAGAGCTGCTGTAAAGCCAAAACAAATCTCTGTCCAGTCATTTTTCTATTACCACTGTGAAGCTTCTTTGAAACAATCTGTATTGTGAAAAGCGCTATATAATTTAGAGAAATAGATCTGGTAAGTTGAGAGAAAATGTTATGAATTAATGAAAAAACACTGAATTAATGAAATACTAATTAATGAAATACCTCTGTTGTATGTCTTGATTTATATTTTATTACAATTCAGCAATACAGAAGAATATATTTCAACTACAAAACAGATCCAGAAAGATTTAAATATTCCGTCAAATTTATAATTTGAACACCAATTTATTTATTTATTGACATTGTCAGTTTGCCAGGAGGCTGTATGGGAGGCTTTCCGGATCTTTTTGGACAGAATTCCCAGCAGCTCAGAGTACCAGAAATGGGTCCACACATGCCAGCACAACTCCCTGTGCATCTCAGATCTCGCCTTGAATTTCAGCCATTCACAGGAACACAGAGACATGGTCTACAGGGTAAACTAATCAAAAATGCACAAAATACTATAGTCAAAAGATGTCACATAACTGTAATCTTTGTGCATTGCGTGTGTGTGAATACACTTTAAAAAGTGGTAACCTGAAATTATTACCTTAAAGAGCTATTTCTACCTGATTTAACCCCTAAAAATGAGTTTTGTTTGTATAAATTAAAATATTTAGGTCGATTCTATATTAAATACTTTTTTTACTTTAAATGTTGCAATTATTAGGTTACCTTTTTTCAGTGTATCTGTGTCTATGGGTGTTTTTAGTCAATGGCCAAAAATGTAATGTTTAATCAAAATTCTCTTGTAATGATCTTCCTTTCCTTTACAGAGGTTGAATATGAATAGTGGAAAATTTGAACGGTGAGACTGCACTTAGAATAATGACTATAATTTCATATTCTGAAAACAGCTCCAAATCCTTAACAAAAATTATGGACTGTGATTATTTTAATATTATGATATATATATATATATATATATATATATATATATATATATATATATATATATATATATATATATATATATATATATATATATATATATATATATATATTTTATATTTATAGCAAATATAAGTGAAGCAACCGATGAAGCACAAGACATGGAAGGTATAGTTGAATTGTTTTTGGTCTTCAGTGAGAAATTTTCAGCATTTTGGTAAGCTGAACTAAGCTCCATTTCTGTTGTTCAGGTTCAGAGGAAGTCCTGACTGAAGCAGCAGTAAATGAATTTGTTCCCACAGCTGAATCTACTACTGTCAGCACTACAACAGACACCTCTACTGCCTCACAGGTTTGGAGCACATTTGTTTAACACTTCATATAATTTTCATATTTAAAAACTGGACGCTGTGGTTGCTAGAAATTCACTTTAAAAATATAGTGACAGCATTTTAGTCATTACAAAATGTTGTTTATAAGCAGCCTTTGCTCTGCTGTCATTTTGGGCCACAACTACCAGGTTGATAAGCCTTGGCTTAAGCTTAACATCTAAGACAGATAAGGTAGTACGGATTTGCAACATAAATTGTGGTCTTCAGGATTACTGAGGTGTGTTCTGCTTCACTTTTAGACCTCGGCTGCTTCCATTTTTTTTATGCCCTACCCTTGCTAACTTCGCTCTGACTCATTCACTTGGATATACATTATTGCTTATGTTGCATGAGTGCCCCACTACTGACGGAAAACTAGCAATGGTTTTAAATTGAACGCCCCAAGCCCTTGATCACTTGTAGGTAAATTAAGTGCGAGCACTGTGAGTTGCTGTTGTGACGTCACAATCATTGTGATTGTGGTCTATGGAGCTGCCTGAAGTGTACAGTATATTGAGTAGACTTACTCCCTCAGTCAAAATCGAGAGTCTGCCAAAATAAACTTCCCTCATCCACTTGACAAAGTTGAACACTTCCCCAAGGGGAAGTGCATAGGGAAGTTCACAAGTGAATGTCTAGGGCCAATCGTTTATGCGATGATCACGTAAACGATTGGCTGATGTTTTTAAGGCCCTACCTCGTGCACAGATGATGTATATTGATATTATTCCTTTCAGTGCACCTAATAAATAGTCTTTTATCAGTTAGTAAAGACATTTTCAAGTAATATTGCAAAAATGTATAAAACAAAACATCCTCTGTAACACCTTTAATTTGAAATATAATATACTAATATAAAATTACTATATAATAATATAGTATAATATAATAATATCTGTAGATACATTAAGCTGGCTGTTTTTTTACACAATTATAGTTGATTGTATAATTTGTTTATATTTTATTCAGCAGCCCAAGCATGAATATAAACCTATAGAATTGTGCATGAAACAAATTCATAAGGGGAAAAATGTAAATAATAAATCTGCTCCATAGCGGATTCCAAGTGAAAAAGAGCTTCAGGCATTCCATTGAAACCCATTGCATGGTTTCCACCGTACTGGGTACTTGTGCAACATAAGCAGTGGTGTACTGTACATCCGAGTCCACGAGTTAGCGAGGGAAGAGCATACAAAAATTGAACAGTAATGCAGCCCTAGTATGGCAGGTATGTTGGGGCAAAGACATTGAGCCTCCAGGAGCAGGATTGGACACTCCTGGTCTACACCTCCAAATAGATTTACCTTTACGGTCACAGAGTTGGTTGCAATAGTGTAGACATCAGGACCTCTTTTCCAGTGATTTGTGTACTTGACAGAATGTGCACTCTGTGACCCTTCTTTTTATATCTGTGCCTATGCCTTTCCACCACACTGATAAATTCACCCTCAAAAACACCTAATTGCGATGATAAAGATGGTCAGTGTCTCATCACACCTGGCATCTAAAGTGATCTGCCAGAAACAAAAAAGGGAGAGAAGTGGTGAAAGGAGGTGGCATGTTACGGAGCAGAAAGTTGTGAACATTTGCAGGTGTTTGAAATGTCGATTTTGTTCTGTAAGAGACCTTGGCAAGCATAAACATTAGAGGAGAAAGAGGTCAGCAGAGATTGATACTTGCTAGGATCAGCTGGGTATTTTGATTTGTGCCATAATGTCAAGGCAAGATGTTAAGATGCAAGTTATACATTGTTGCAATAGTTCTTGTGCTACATTTTCAGGAGTTGGATCTTCATAATGTGGTTCCAGAGCAGCCAGAACATCATGTCATAGAGTTCAGCGTTACTCTGGTGGACTATGGGTATCAAGAGATACTGAGAGATGCTGATTCACCTCAGTTTCATGACCTGTCACAGCATCTTCAAGATCAGGTCTTGTGAAAATGACCAAACAGTGATCCAGAATTCAGTGTTTTTGAAGATTCAAAGAAGGTTCAGCAGGTTGAGAGGACTCATGAGGGTTAGACTAAGGGATCAAGGGACAGAATCTAGGGGTGGGGGGAGCTGTTCAGAATTGGAAATTCCCACAAGCCAAAGTGCGAACTGTGCTGTGTCTGAGTGAAAACTAAATCATTGATTCATCTTCATGTCGTTCAAAACCTGTTTGCATTTCTTTCTTCTATGGAACACGAAAGAAGATATTTTAAAGAATGTTTCAAAAATGAACTCTGGACTTTCCACTGACTGGTCCAGAAGAAGAAAGAAGTGCATACAGGTTTAAAAAGACATGATGAATTGACAAAATGTTTGGGTGAACCATCTCTTTAATACTTCTTGATATTCACACAAAATACACATCAAACCTCTCTTACCTGAACGAAATTCTATTCTTGTTAACTACTTCTTGCTAACTTACATTATTTTCATAACTTTTTTTACTCTTTCTCATTAACAAGAATAATGAGACACAGTTGGATGTAATCAGGGATAATAAGTCCGGGCAATGGATTATGGGAGATGTTGTCCATGGTGGAATGACAAAGGTCTGGGGAGGACTGCCCTCTTGGTATATATCTTGGGCACACCAACTTGTGATCGTGATACATATATAGCCTAAATTACATCAAATCAAATGTCTGTTGTATTTGAGTGGAGCAAGTAAATTCATTTTCTGTGAAATAATCAATGCATCTATCAGACTCCAACAGTGAATAACAAAATAACCTTATAAAATACATACATGGTTGAGTACATAGTGCATAAGTACATAGTATGTGTCACTTGAAACAAAACTTCTGTTTGAATCTCAAAAGCCGTTTATGAGCACTATTCATTTATAGCACACCTTTAAACTAATCCTTTAAAAATCACTGTGTACTCTACAGTCTCTGGGCTCATGGTGTCCTGGACACCAATATTTTAATGATTCCGAAAAGATAAAGCTAACTGAGATTTTGGTATGGAGATTAGGATCATGATTTTTGGGGAAGTGTTACAGCACACCCTGAGTATACATTAGAGTTAAACTTTATTTTGATGGTCCCCTTCAGACATTCTGTTGACTATGAATAATGTTGCACCTGCATGAAAACTAACTCTCATTGGGGTATTAGTTGAGTATTAGAGTATTAGGGGGTAGGGTTAGTAGAATAAGTCGTTAAGGTTAGTAGAATAAGTTGACATGTAGTTGCTTCCTTGGCTCAGATTATTCAACAATGTTGTTGGAAATTTCATGTTTTGTGAATCTGTTGGAGGCTTTCTATTCTGTCTTGACAATGATAGATTGTGCTGCCTGGCAGTATTGGTTTATACATTTGGCTATGTATACAGTATGATTGGCAACCTATGGAAGCTTGTTTCCGCCATGGAATAAAAAAAATACAAAAAACTTTTTTTCTCACAATGGCAAGTTTATATCCTGCAGTTCTTACATTTTTTCCTAAGAATTGTGAGATATAAACTCGCAATTGTGAGTTGTAAAGTCCAATTTTGAGGGAAAAAAGTCAGCTCACAATTCTGACATTTTCTTGCAATTACGAATTTACATCTTGAGGTAAAAAAAAGTCAGAATTGCGAGTTTACATCTTGCAATTCTGACTTTATAACTAGCAATTGTGAGTTTATATCTCAGAATTCTGTAAATATATTGCAGGATATAAACTCGCAATTATGAGGAAAAAAGTCAGAATTGTGATATGTAAACTCGCAATAGTAAGGTATAAAGTCAGAACTGCGAGAAGTCACAACTGCCTTTTTTATTCAGTGGTGGCAACATAAGAAACTGCATGCTTGTCTGTTTGTTGCAGATGCAACATGTTTTTAAAGACCTACCTGGATTTATGGATGTCCACGTGTTAAAAATTAGGTAGGTATACTCACAAAAATTCTCTTCTGAATTCATCATCACTTTCTTTATAACAACAGCAGTGACCAACTGATCACCTGAGATCTGTATTGCTAAAATACAGATTATATCTGTATTGCTGATCTGTATGTGAAAATAATGATTTACATTCACACTGACATGATTGTATCTCTATCATTAACTACTCATATTTCACTAGGTGTATATATATATATATATATATATATATATATATATATATATATATATGTGATTTCTTGTTGCATTTGATTTTACTTTACAACTTTATATCCTTTCCTACATGCAAGCGAGGCGGAAGAGCCTGAAAGGTAAAAGTTACATAATATAATGTGCTGTGTGGAGTCTCTGTATACTGTACATAACCTTTAGTTTCATCCATGTATTTCTTGGATATACAGTGGTGGTCAGAATTATTGGCACCCTTGGTAAATATGATAAAAGATGACTCTAAGAATAAATCTGCATTGTTTATCCTTTTGATCATTAATTCAAAAAATTAGCAAAAATCCAATCTTTCATTGAAGGAAAAGAAATGAAAGTGGGGGAAAAAAATCACATTATGAAATAAATGTTTTTCTCCAAAACACGTTGGCCACAATTATTGGCACCCCTAGAATTGTTAATGAATAACATATCTCTGAAGTATATTCCCATTCATATTTACATTTTTTTTTTTTTAGCACACCAGGGTGATTATGAACATGAAACTGTCTGGCCATGACTTTCTGTTCCACGGGAGTATAAACATGAGGAAATACAAAGGCCAAATTCCCTGCCAAATTCAATGCCAAATTTAATCATTCATCACAATGAGTAAAACCAAAGAATATAGTTCTGATGTGCAGCAAAACGATTATTGAGCTTCACAAAATAGAAAGTGGCTGTAATAAAATAGGTAAAGCATTGAAAATCCCCATTTCCACTATCAGGGCAATAATTAAGAAGTTCCAATCAACTAAAGATGTTACAAATCTGCCTGGAAGAGGACATATGTCTATAGCATCCTAATGCATGGTGAGGAGGATAGTTTGAGTGGCCAAAGACTCTCCAAGGATCACAGCTGGAGAATTGCAGAGATTAGTTGAGTCTTGAGTCTCAGAAAGCCTAAAAAATATATCAAACAGCACCTACATCCCCACAAGTTGTTTGGGAGGGTTTCAAGAAAAATCCTCTGCTCTCATCCAGAAACAATCTCCAGCATATTCAGTTGTCAGACAAGACTGGAACTTAAAACGGGACTGGCTTCTATTATGGTCAGATGAAACTTAAAAAATAGCTTTTTTGCAGCAAACCCACCAGATGGGTTTGGTGCACATATGGATAAAATTACCCCATGCCCACAGTTAAATATACTGCTGGATCTTTAATGTTGTGGGCCTGTTTTTCTGCTGGAGGTCCTGGACATCTTGTTCAGATACACAGTATCATGGATTCTTATCAAATACCAAGAGATAAAAAAAAATCAAAACCTGACTGCTTCTGCAAGAAATCCAATAATGGTCCGTGGTTGGATCTTCCATCAGGACAATGATCCAAAACAAACATCAAAACCAACACAAAATTGTGTCTCTGAGCACAAAATGAAGTTTCTGCCATGGCCATCCCAGTCCCCTGACCTGAACCCTAAAGAAAATGAGTGGAGTGAACTGAAGAGAATAAGCATCAACATGGAGCTGGGAATTGAAGGATCTGGAGTTATTCTGTATGAAGGAATGGCTTCTGATCTCTTGTCAGGTGTTCTCCAAACTCATCAGGCATTATAGGTGAAGACTCAGAGCTGTTATCATGGTAAAAGGAGGTTGCAAAAAGTATTGAATAAAAGGGTGCCAATAATTGTGGCCAATGTGTTTTGGAGAAAAACATTTATTTCATAATGTGATTTTCCCCCCACTTTCAATTATTTTCCTTCAATGAAAGGTTAGATTTTTGCAAATTTTGTGAATTAAAGATCAAAAGGATAAACGATGCAGATTTATTTTTTACAGCTATCTTTGATCATATTTACCAAGGGTGCCAATAATTCTGACCACCACTGTAAGCATCTGCTACATAAATGCAAATGCATATTGCTATATTGATTTCTCCAGGGCTGGAGGAATATCTGCTGTCTACTCAGCTGTTTTTGAGACTATTGTACCTACCCTTGCTGATGAAAGTCTTGGCACAGATGTTTCATCTACAGGACCACATCTGAAGGACATGATAGTTAAAGCACTGAGCAAAAAGACCTCTCTCCTTGATCTTAATTCACTGACATTTGAAACAGGTACATGGACAAATAAAAATGCATTTCCATGTACAATTTATTAAAAACAAAAGTCTTGTTTGATTATATTTTACAATTCTGTCACAGTTTTTACAAGTTGTGTACAAATTTTCTCTCATCAGGCAAAGACCAGCCCTCAACCAGAATGCCAGTCACTGAGGTTTCTGAACACATAACTGAGGTGATAATGTAATATAATTAAGCAATAAGGTACAAGAGACCATTCTATATTGTCATGGTACAAGAGACCATTCTATATATAGTCATGGCTAAAGGGGCACAACTCACAAAAAATGCCTGAATGCCTTCTATATTGACAATATAGTACAGCCTCAAGTGCTTTATTGTTTTAAAAATAGATACCAAATAAGTGATAGATGCTATTTACACCAAGGCAGAAAGTAAACTTGGTTTGTTTTTTTTGTTTTTTTTTACAGTCAAATGCACAGCTTTGCAAAGTATACTTCATTTGACTTGTAAGCGTACACAGGCGTTTGAGCAATCTCGCACAATGAGTTACAACCCATGTTAACATCTTTGTATTCTTTCATGCTAGTGTTGTACAATGAGGGTACTTTCTAAACCTCTTTGCACAATCTCTCATCTATGTAGGCCTCCATTGTCGCTGTAGCTAGCATGTGTTCTGGTCTGTTCTGTTTATGCAGTTTTTCTTTGACTACCTTGTGAATTGACGCCCCCAGTGCACGGTTGCCACCTTGTGGATAAACTAATTACTGCAAAAAAGTTAAATGCGCATATGCGACCTGTGTGTAAGTTACAAAAGTCCGGCGGTGCACATACAGTACGCGCATACTCTTCTTCTGATGAAATTCGCGTCACGTGTACTGTACGCTGACCCTCACATACGTGTAAAAAGTGAAATATACTTTGGCCTTAAGTGTAAATAAGTGTACACAAAGTATAAATAGCAACAAATAGTGTTCTCTTTGCACTTAGTACAGATAATGTTAAATATTATTTACTCTAAGTGTAAATGATGATACATGCTATTGATGCTGCCTTGTTGGGACATTAATTGTCCCTCTCCCTAAAGCCCTCCCCTACACTGAGCCCTATTCTTACCTGATAAGCACTTTATTCCCACTGTTAAATACCTGTTAAGCACTTTATTTCCACTTCCACTGAATATTTTGTTATTATCAGGATTTCTTTTGTACTTTTGTCTGGCTCAATCAGACAATGGTGGGCAGTTAGTGTAAATAGCCTCTACCAACAACAAGGTGGGCTATTTTCACTGGGTTTAAATAGGTTTATTCGAAGAAGAGCATTACTTGTATGCAGATGTACAGCAGCCACAGTTAAAGGATTAGTTCACTTTCAAATAAAATTTTCCTGATAATTTTTCTCACCCCCGTGTCATCCAAGATGTTCATGTCTTTCTTTCTTCAGTCGAAAAGAAATTAAGGTTTTTGATGAAAACATTCCAGAATTATTCTCCTTATAATGGACTTCAATGGCCTTCAAATGGTTGAAGGTCAAAATTACAGTTTCAGTACAGCCTTCAAAGGGCTTTAAACGATACCAGATGAGGAATAAGGGTCTTATCTAGCGAAACGATTGGTCATTTTTGAAAAAAATGTAAATGTATATGCTTTATATACACAAATGATCACCTTCCAAGTGCTTCCGCCAAAACCGCATTTTCGTATTCTTCAAAAAGCTTACGCTGTACTCAGGGCTTGACATTAACTTTTTTGCTCACCAGCCAATGTGGCTAGTGGTTTTCCAAAGTTACTAGCCACTCAGCATTTTCACTGGCCACAATTTTGCTGTTGGGAAATTACATTTTATATGATTAAAGTTGACTTTGGCATGCTTAAATTACTTGATTTTGAGTCATTTTACTTGATTTACAAGATATAAAACCCTTTCAAACTTACAAATGCAGACTGACCACCCAAATCAAGACTATACATTGTATATATCAGGTATGTACAGTTATTTTGTTAGGCTATATAAAAAGAACAAAGAAGCAAATTACAAATAGTAATTTAAAAAAATATATATATATATATTTTTTTCAGATACATATGTTTATTTAGCATACATGTATGCATTTATTTAAAAATTTTTTATGTTTGATTAACATTAATGACAGACAGGTATTTATTTGGGGGCTGCTGAATGCATGGACGTCACATACTGACACATATCTAGTTTTTACCCACCTGTTTACGTCCACTTAGCCGTAAGCCATAGCCGACTGTTTTGACATCTGTGTGTGCGTGTATTCAGGCGCAAGGAGAACTGATCGCGTGCGCGAGCGAGCGCTTCTGTTGTGTCATTCAGCGCGATTCCGCCTATCCCGCCTTCACTAACCGCAAGTTAATCGATAAAGAATTGTAACTGAATTGTAATTGTGTGATACGACGAGCTTGGCTACTTTTCATTTGGCTGTAGGCTGAAATTATATTCAACCCACCAAAGTGGCTAGTGGGAGTGGCTGTCTTACCCGCCACAGCTGAAATCTACCCGCATTTGGCGGGTTGGCGGGTGTTAATGTCAAGCCCTGGCTGTACTTCCTACGCCTTCCCTATGCTACTTATGGAAAAAATGGAACTGGCGCTGCGTTCGGTCTGTAAGTAGAATAGGGAAGGCATAGGACATACAGCGTAAGCTTTTTGAAGAATACTAAAGTGTGGTTCTGGCGGAAGCACTTGGAAGGCTATCATTTGTTTATATAAAGCATATACAATTACATTTTTTTTCGAAAATGACCGATCGTTTCACTAGATAAGGCCCTATTTCCTCGTCTGGTATTGTTTAAAGCCTTCTGAAGCTGCACACTGAAACTGTAATTTTGACCTTCAACTGTTTGGAGGCCATTGAAGTCCATTATAAGGAGAATAATCCTGGAATGTTTTCATTAAAAACCTAAATTTCTTTTTGACTGAAGAAAGAATGACATGGACATCTTGGATGACATGGGGGTGAGTAAATTATGAGGACATTTTTTATTTGAAAGTAAACTAATCCTTTAATGGCAATTGGTTGTTTTTTTTTTTTTTAAATGAAGTAGTTTGAGTTATACACACTTTTTCACTGCATTATTATTGTACTCTTTCCCAGTTAAGACTGAGTCGCCACTGCTGCTAATCTTTTCATATTTTCTGCACCTCTCACTGCCGGTGTGAGCAAGCTCGTGTCTTTTGCGTTGTAAAAAGTAATCGGTTTATGTGATTGACAAGCTGAGAGACCATGTATAAAATCAACGGAAGTAATTATCAACTAGTTCAGATCAGTGCTTGATCGTTCCGAGAAACTACCTATGAAAAGGTTTTTCAATCCATATTTGACCTCAAAGCATATATGCTCAACACCCCCTCCCTCCCCCTTTTGTGTTACTTATTTTACAGAGTATAACACTAGCATAACATCTTTAAATGCAACAACATAATTGTACACCTGTTAATTTTCAGTCCTCTGATCAAGGTTCATATGGTGACATCCATTTTCCAACAAAAGGAATCAAGGTTCATCTTTCATCAGATGGTGATGAGAATGTTTTGGAGACCATTTTAGACACAGAAAGCACCACAACAACAAGATCAACAGTTGAACCTGAGAATGAGCCAGTCATTATACACCAGCTTGAAACTATTAAAGGGGAAACTGGTGAGCTCATAACAGAAATTTTTCAATTTCCACCAGTAGAGGAAGCTCCTGGTGAGGATGGTAGCAAACCAGTTGTTATTGTTGATATAGACAACAGTCTGGCTCCAACATCTTCAGCTGCTACCTCAGCATTATCCTCGAGTGGAGAACAGCCTAAAACTACAGAGAAACCTACACCAGATAGTGACTTCAAACTAAACACAATACCAGAAGATGACATCATGTTTAACCCAGTAACCACCACCCACATTTTGTTCACCACCGCAACAACCATTAGTCCTGGGTCCAAGCAGCCAAAGTTAGCTGTCACAACCGACTTCACCATCACCCTACAACCTTCAACTGAACCAGTTGATCCAATAACTGAAGTGACAGATTCTAATGAAATTCCAGAGGTGCCTCACACAGGAATGGCAGTAAAGGAGGAAGATACCAAAGTGGTGATGGCTGAACCAGAGGAAGAGTCTAAGTCTGAGGTTGATTTACCCAAAGTAAAGGTTGAGACAACAGAAACTGTAGAAGTAATTGGATCTGAGGAAGTAACTGAAGATACTGTTATTTTAAAAGACCATGTATTACAACCTGAAGAAGTGACTATGGTAACAAAAACTCATACAGAGTATAGCACATTAGAACCTGTGAGAACAATTGTGGTACCAGAACCAGAAGAAGATGGGATTGGAAAATCAACTAAACAGGAAGTTGCAGAACAAGAGGTAAATGTTTTAGAGGAAGAAACAGAGATCATTATAGAATCAAAAGAAGATGTTGAGGAACATAAAACTGACGAGGAGATCAAAGTGAGACAAGAGGATGATGTTCAGGTAACTAGGAAGCCAGGAACTGAGGCAGTCCAACCTGAGGAGGAACCTCGTTTAACGGAATTTAAAGAAGGGGATGAGGTGGTGGAACCTGAAAGAGAAGCTGATGTTGTAGAATATGAGGAAGGCATTAAAACTGAAGAGCCTGATGTGGACATAGCAAGTGAAGTCCCCAAACCTACTGAAGGTTCAACAGAACCTCCTGCAGAGATGATTAAGATTAAACCTCCAGAGATTTCTGTGACAGAAATGTACCTTGTTGAGAACATTGACTATTACCAACCTGAAGAAGGTGATAATTTGCACTTTGTGACAGATAATAGTGTTCAACCAGGGATGGACATTGGTAAACCTGAACATGTGGAAAACTCTGGGCTTGAGGATCAAAAAATTGAGGAAGTTCTTGAGATACCAGATATGGTTATCGAGGACAAGACCACAGAACCAGAAGTGGCTGATGTTCACCCAACTGTATCAACTGCCTCAGAATCTCTACTTGAAATGATCACAGAATCAGCTTCAAAGAAAGATGAGGATTTACCATCTGTTGTTGGAGATACTGAGGAGCCACAGCTCATGGATATAGGTGAGAGAGCTATGCTATGTGTGTTTCTCAATAAAAATGACTGAAGATTTTTTTTAGACACTGTATGTACTGTATGGCAAAGTTTTGGCTATCATCTGAAACACTGGAGACATCCATATAGTTCCCTTTTGAAAGGGAACTCGCACTGCGTCTAGCGCTATGGGGAACGCCTCCATGGGAACCTGTGTCTGAAACGCTACTACTAGTGCGACCTGAGCACACATAAGGGGTGCCTACAGAACAAGTCATCCTCTTTTCGTCTTCAGGGACTGTTTTGTCTAAACGCTGTTCAAACGCTGTTCGAGGTAAGAATGGCTTTTTTAAGCAGACGTTTCAAGCGGTGTGTACATCCATGTCATCGATATTTGATGCTTGATGACAGTCATGACTTGTGTGTCCTTTGTTAGAGCATGCATGTTCAGTGCTTGAGAGTTCTTTACATGTTTTTGTGAGAGCTTTTCCCGCTGAGGAAGTTCCACTCTCCTTTGTCTCTCTTCCTGTGGGAAGAGGGACAGTCTTTTGTAGGTGTTTATTTCATATGCTTTAGTGGCTGACAAGAGTGTTGTGCTGTTTGAGGATTCATTGTCTTTTGCATCCTCAATATTGGCAGACTGTGCTCTTTTACGTTTGAGTGATGTGTGGATTGGTTCAAGTTTTTGACAATCACACACATTGTGTGTAGGGTTGGGTATCGTTTTAATTTGAATGATTACGATTCCGGTTCTGCTTATCGAATCCAGTTCTTATTGATTCTCGATTCAGATTGCAGTATTTTTTTTTTTTATGGAGAGAAAAAAAGCATACTTCGAGAATAATGTTTTTACCTTTTATTCTTGCCACATTTAGGCTATAACCAGTAGGCTGTAACTGTTTTTGTACCCGAGTGTGAGATGTTGCTATTGCTAAGCTGTATCTGGTGATTTAGGACTCGCGGCTGGGTTAGAGTTCACAGTTCATTATTTCAAATGTTCGTTATTTCAAATGTTTCCAGGCGCACCTATAAGCTTTTCAGAATGCCTCAAGTGCACTGCAGGTCATGTGACAAGAACCAATAACAAGATGATACATAAATGATATAAAATACATAAAAAATGAAATAAAAACAGGAAAAGGAATTAAAAGAATAAAAAGATAATACGTATAAAATAAAATGCAAACAGTTCGGACATAGCACAGTGCTCAATCAGCAAATGCATAGATAAAAAGATATGTTTTGAGTCTGGATTTGAATGTGGCTACTGTTGGAGCACATCTGATCTCTTCTGGAAGCTGGTTCAGTTGCGGCTGGCATAACAGCTAAAAGCAGACTCTCCTTGCTTTGAGTGAACCCTTGGTATTTCTAAATGACTTGATCCTGATGATTTGAGTGATCTGTTAGGTTTATATTCTATGAGAATATCTGCAATGTATTGAGGTCCTAGGCCATTGAGTGATTTATAAACAAGTAACAGTACTTTAAAATCAATTCTAAATGCAACTGGAAACCAGTGCAAGGACCTGAGGACTGGTGTGATGTGTTCATGTTTTCTGTTTCTGCTTAGAATCCTGACAGCAGCGTTCTGTACGAGCTGCAGCTGTCTTATGGTCTTTTTGGGAAGACCAGTGAGGAGCCCATTACAATAATCCACCCTGCTGGTGATGCAAGCATGAACAAGTTGACTGGAGACAAAGCATCTAATTCTTGCAATATTTTTGAGATGATAATATGCTGATTTAATTATTGTCTTTACATGGCTACTGAAACTCAGGTCTGACTCCAAAATCACACCAAGATTCCTGACTTGATTTTTAGTTGTTTGACCCCTAGAGTGAAGGTACATGTTCATCTTTGTTTCCAAACGCAATGACTTCAGTTTTGTCTTGGTTTAACTGAAGGAAGTTTAGGCACATCCAATTTTTAATTTTATCAATGCACTTGCACAGGGAGTCAATGGGGCTGTAGTCGTTAGGTGATAGGGCTAGGTAAATCTGGGTGTCATCTGCATAGCTGTGATATGCAGTTTGGTTCTTTCTCATTATTTGGCTCAGTGGCAGCATATATAGGTTGAACAGGAGGGGTGCAAGTATTGAACCTTGAAGGACTCCGCATGTCATGGATGTCCACTCAGATTTATGGTCACCGATACTCACATAATAACCTCTCCCTTCTACAGTAGGTGGACAACCAAAATGGGTATTACCGCCGCGCATACCGCCGCCGCAGGGCTGTTGCGTTAACTGAAATTCAGTCGCGTGTAAAAAACTACCGCCAGGTGGCGCAAAGGGACGCATTGGAAAGTGACTGTAATAATACCAAAACCAAAAGGTGTTCATCAGTGATTGTACATCAAGAGCAAGGACACGTTGTGTGCATTTTGTTTTGTGCTTTTACCAGAACGAAACGCTCGATTGTCTGTGTGAAAACTGCACGTGTGCATGAGCGCCAAGAGAACTGATAACAGCCGCAACAAGCATTTGGCCATGATTTCAGAAACGACACATTCCAGCGGATAGATCGCCTCTTATTTAACACAGACCTATATCTTATTGAATTGAGATATTTCTTTCTTTTTAGGTACAATTATTCGCTGAGTTTAAGTTCACTTTTGAGACGTTTCAGATTCTCGCAGAGAGACAGCTGAAAGCGCACCCAATTTTTTATTTTATTTTATTTTTCAAAAGTACAAGGTTTTGTTGTTATTGTGAGCGTACACAAATAAAAGTAGACCATTTGTAGTCTTGCACTAATCTGTAGGCTATCGCCAAAAATGATGGAAGGCCTGTTTTAAGTTGTTTCAGCTGTCATGAGGAGAAAATCCATCAGAACACGCTGGCGCATTCGTCTGCCAGAGGGATAAAAATGTAGCCAATTTAGTTTCATATTTATAATTAAATATTGGGCTATTGCCTATTTTTTTTTTTTTTAAAATTTCACCTATGTTCATTATGAAAAGGGAATAGCATGACGGATGCGCAATGTCGGGAGACATGCAGCGGGTCAGACATGAGTTTGACCACTTCATTAAGTTTTGTTTTATAGTAAGTCTTTCTTTAAAGTGAATTTTGTTTTGTAGAAATAGTATCTTAATTTCAATCAATGTTTCATCAACCAATTGCCTATATTTAATAATTAGGAAGAAAACCAAGAAAGTCGGGTGTGGAATGGATTGAAGTGCGAAACAAACGAAACCATGTTTCCGCGGCCTTTAAGGCTGAATCAATATACGTCTTTCTGTTTTAATTAAATTTATTTATTACTTTATTACATGTCTTTTTTACTTAAATAATTGATAAGATGTTTTGGGTCGAACAATATATTTTAGCTGGTCTAGTTAGAGACAAATTTGCGTAGTGGCTTATTGTGCAAACTTTTTTTCCTACGCCAAACTCATAACATTTCTTGCAGATTTAAAAAACAAAAACAAAAAACAAAAAAACAAACAAAAAAAACAAAACAAAAAAATAAACCACGACGCTCCGACTTTTAAAAAATCCTCGCTCCAGTCAAAACTGCGCACATACTCTGCTCGGCAGCAGCAGACGCTGGCAAACGCGCGGGGGGAGGGTTGATCCCATTCGGAACTTCTGGAGTGGCGCGTGAAACACTGCAAATCCCCATAACACAAACAAATAAAGAAACTTACTGCGAATATTCATAACAGAGTCTAACAATTGTGTATTTCGTCAGCTTATTTCATATGATCAGATCAGGATGTTAAAATTAACAAAAAGCACCAAGATTGCAAAAAGCTCTGTCACACGCATAGCTTAGGCTAATATTTTGAGTCTCCCGCCCTCTGGATTAATGGCTTTGGTGACAAACATTTTAAACAAAGCGCCCTTCCCCCTATTTCAAACTTGTCAAGTGTTGCAGAGCAAGCACTGTTAGGTTGGGTGAGTGCTTTTTATACACACAAGATAATGTAAAAATTATACATTGATATGTAAATGGAACACAATCGGTTTGTTGTTTTTGTTTGTTTTTCTTTAACATTTTTATTTTATTTCTTCGTCTTTAAGGAACATTGGATGGCAGTAAAGATTCTGTACAGTTATTGTTCTAATAATACGGAGCCATAATGTAACATATCTTGGTCAATTCTTTCAAGCTGCTTTACAGCTTAACCACAGTTTGCAACATCAACAGTTATTGAAATGAACTGAATCAACACAGATCTGCTGATATAAATAAATAGGCCTAAATAAATAGCAAAAACCAAGATTGGGTTTGTACGGTTCATTTGAACTATAATTTAATGATTTATGTTATGATGTTATAGAGGTACAATGTACAGATGCCTATATGTTTTGCATAAAGTAAGAATATTTAATAAAGAATCTTAAACTTCCAATGTTAAACATGTTCTCGTCATTTTGCTCTAACTGCAGTCAAAATACAAATAGGCCTATAAAATATTTTTATGCATGTAGCCCATTGTGAAGAGTCAGATTAGGCGCAAACTATAACAGAAACCTTTTATCTTAATAGCCTAGCACTTGTTGAATAACAAAATGTTGATTATTGGGATATCAACGTTTTTTTTGTTGTTCGTAATTGTGTAGCTTATGGCATGACATTTCTTTTTGTAATGTTTATGAGCGTGTTAATGGATACAAACTGCACACTTGCAGTTTATCAGATTGTTACATAGCTATAATTGCATGATAGTTGAAACATTAACACATTAAAATTGTCTGATAATCATACAGTAGTTAACATGAACCCTTTGTAAGCGATGTATTACCATTACATCATGGGCGTACGGGACACCCCTGCACCACCAAAGCCTTTGCTTTTTTTAGAACTAAACTAAATTGACTAAAGATAAAAATAAAGCATCCAACTGAAGCCCAAAAATGCAAGCAGAATACCATACAAAATAGTGCTAAATTACCACAAAAGGGGGAAAAAAATCACTGTTTCCATCGCCGTTTGTAAGGTAGCCAAGACAACAGCAAGCTTTGATGCGCTGTGCTACTGTGTTACTGTTAGCGGTCGTGTGCCGAGACAAAATAAATATGTTCGGTCTTTGCTGAGATATTATTATTATTATTATTATTATTATATATTGCCCAAACGTAAAAAATATCCTAGCCAATAAGTCTAGAGTTGGGCTATTTCTTTATTCTTTTACTGTAAATACATGAATTTACTTTAGGCCTATATCATTTGATGCACCGATCGAAATTACTGAAAATTTGCGGCCGAAACAGCAATTTACGTGCTTGTCTAGAAGGGAACCTTATATAGCCTATACGCAAATTTGTGTCTAACTTAGAATTTAGACCACCTAAAATATATTGTTAGACCAAAACATCTTATCAATTAATTAAGTAATAAAGGCATGTATTTAAGAAATTTAATAAAAACAGAAAGACAACTATTGCTTCAGCCTTATTCAAAGGCCGCGGAAACATGAGTTCGTTTGTTACGCACTTCATTCCATTCCACACCCGACGTTCATGGTTTTCTTCCTAATTATTAATAATTGGTTGATGAAACATTGATTGAAATTAAGATACAATTTCTACAAAACGAAATTCGTTTTAAAGAAAGACTTACTATAAAACAAAACTTAATGAAGTGGTCAAACTCATGACCCGCTGCATTTGTCTCCCAACATTGCGCACCCGTCATGCTATTCACTTTTCATAATCAACATTGGTGACATATTAAAAAAATATATATTAGGCTATAGCCCAATATTTAAATATAAATATGAAACTAAATTGGCTACATTTTTATCCCTCTGGCCGACGAAAGCGCCGGCGCGTTCTGATCATGACAGCTGAAACAACTTAAAACAGGCCTTCCGTCATTTTTGGCAATAGCCTACAGATTAGTGCAAGACTACAATTGGTCTACTTTTATTTGTGTACGCTCACAATAACAACAAAACCTTGTACTTTTGAAAAATAAAATAAAATAAAAAACAGGGTGTGCTTTCAGCTGTCTCTCTGCGAGAATTTGAAACGTCTCAAAAGTGAACTTAAACTCAGCGAATAATTGTACCTAAAAAAAAAGAAATATCTCAATTCGATAATAAATTCGTAGGTCTGTGTTAAATAAGAGGCGATCTATACGCTGGAATGTGTTGTTTCTGAATTTGGTATTTGATATTTTAAGGAATAGAATAGCCTACACTCCTGCATTTAAATGCAGCTGCAGGAGTTGCAGTTTTTTATGACGTTTTATTAATCCGTCCATTCTTTTTAGTTTCAATGATTTAGCTAAATCGTGCCTTAATAATGGGAGCGAAATTATTCAGTGACTCACGTTTTACTAAAATAAGGATATAATTCATGAAACACGCAAAACTTTCTTAATCAGTGTCTGATCAGTATACATTTCCTAAGTAGTTATCTGTCAAATAAAGGACAGGTAACGAATAACAAAGTATGTGTGTGTCAAAAATCCATGCTGTTTTATTAAAGGAGTTTAAAATATATATAAAAAATGTATTTGTGATAAATATAGGCCTAATATGTGAGAAAATTGACATTTTGCATAAAGATAAATGTGCTTTGATGCATTGGTTGGATAACATGTGGTTAAAACGCCACTCAGCGGTCAAAAGCTGCAAATGCACTTTGTGGCGGCACGCGCGGCGGTAGAAACACCGTTTTGGATGGCCACCTACTGTAAGTATGACCTGAACCATTTAAGGACCATCCCAGAAAGCCCAACCCAGTTTTCCAGTCTGTCAAGAAGTATGTTGTGATCGACAGTGTCAAATGCAGCACTAAGGTTGAGTAGAACCAGCACTGATAATTTACCTGTATCTGTGTTTAAGCAAATATCATTTATTATCTTTAAGAGTGCTGTCTCTGTGCTGTGATGCGGTCGGAAACCAGATTGAAAGTTGTCAAAGTATCCATTCAAGCCTAAGAATTTGTTCAGCTGATTGAAAACAACTTTTTCAATGATCTTGCCTATGAAAGGAAGATTTGAGATTGGTCTGTAGTTGCTCAATATGGTGTTATCCAGATTGCTCTTTTTCAGGAGGGGCTTAACAACTGCAGTTTTCAGGGATTTTGGAAAAGTCCCAGAGAGAAGTGAGGCGTTTACCACTTCTAGGAGATCTGCTTCTAAACAGTTAAACACATGAAAAAAAGTCAGGAATCGACAAACAAACGAAACGCGTGCATCGTATTGAAAATAGAACCGGTTCTCGATACCCAACCCTACTTGTGCATTGTTTGTTTTTGAGGAAACTGTTTGCTCGAGCTGTGTGTGTGTTTCCCATGGCAACCCCAGTCGCGTGTTGTTTATCTGCACCCGCGTATATGAGCCTTCCTTTCCTTTTTGATCTCCACTTTGAGATCGACAGGGCGTGGAAGAATCTATTTTTGTCCCGCATCCGTTAACATCAGCATGTAATTTATGCAGATGTCGAGGGGTTGTGTCGATGCCCCCATTGGATGAGATGTTTGCAAACTATCGCGTGGCTAGAGAGGCATCGACGTTGAAAGCTCTTGTCCTGCCCGTATATGGCAGGATATACACGGCAGCAGATTACGCTCTGTGCTCCCCTTGATTATTATCAAGTCACAGGGTTGAGTGTTGCAGGCCCCTCCTCTGGAATTTCTTCCTGTTGAGGCCTCCATTCCTCCAGAGCTGAGCTCAGACGGTTGTTCTCATCTTGGAGCAAGAGTTTTGCTCAGGCTTTTACCCTTGAGCCCTTCCTTGGGTTTAGCTCACTTCGCCCCCGAGCTCTGTGCCCATCACCAGTGATGTTCAGGTTGAGCGTCCTTCTTTCAGGGTGAGTTTAGCACAATCCCTTAGAGCTCGAGCATTAGCCCCAGGCCTGTGGCCGTGTTAAGCTAGAGTAGTAGGCCCTATCTGAGGCCTCCTTGTAAGCCCGGTCGCATGATTTGTATCCTCTTGTTTTAAGGGTAGAAAGCGTTATGCTGAGTACACGGCTCGTTATGGCAATGCTAACGAGTATTCCAAGCCTGCAATACCTCTAGTGGCTGTTTCTGCTGGAGTTAGATTTGCTACCAAGTACTTGGCCCTCCTTGGGTCTCATTGAGAGCGATCCTCTGGGTTGAGCTAGGTTCTTCAGTGTCCTAGTTCCCTAGAGTTGAGCAGACGGTTATCAGGTAGCTCAGGCTCCAGTGGAGCCTCCCTGATTTCTAGCTCTAGAATTCTAGATCTGCTAGCAAGTAGTTGGCCCTCGAGCGGGCCACCTTGAAGGCGATCTTCTGGGTCAAGTAGGTCCTTAGCACTTCCAGCTAAGTTAGTATCCTGACTCCCTAGAGTTATATCAGAGTGTAGGCTCTTCAGGAGCCTCCCTGGTACTTGCGTTGAGCTTTGTCAATACTCTTCTCGGGTTGAGTCTAATTGGTACTCCCCTCACATTGAGGGTCGTTCCTTTGAGTACAGCACTCCCGAGTTCTGGTCGAGGGGAGTAAGGGTTTGAAGCGCTATGCTGAGTCCTGCTCCCCAGGATGCCCATCTCAGTCCCTCTTTCTGGACACCTCCTCTGGAGGCAAGTGCTTTAGGGACTCTGTTTAGGTAACAGACAGGTTGCTGGCCAGACTAGGTTACTAAAGTAGGACCAAGTCGGCCTCCCTGGTGGCATTAGGAGTAGACTATGCTCCCCTGAGAAGTGATTGGCCAGGGCTCCATTCAGCTACCTGGCCTCATTCCCTTAAATGGACCCCTTCTTTTTGAAGTTGTTGGTTCCAAGCCTTTGAGCGGCCTCTGGATATTTCTGGGGGCCCCTTTAAGGCTTATAGCTTGGGTGTTGGCCATAGGGAATGCTGTCACTGACAGCCTATTAGACCTGTAGGAGGAGTGATTTTGACTGATTTTGATTTCTCTTGAAATTGTCCATCTGTTTTTTGTCAGCCATTCTTTGGCATGCACTCCCCTCAGCATGGTGGCGTGGGTATTTCGTTCCCCATAGTGCTAGATGCAGTGTGAGTTCCCTTTCGAAAGGGAACGTGTCAGGTTACGCATGTAACCATGGTTCCCTGAGAGCAGGGAACGAGACACTGCGTCTCCCTGCCGTGCCTCGGGGCCGCCTGCTGAACAGTCCCTTCAGACAATAAGTGGATGACTTGTTCTCTAGGCACCCCTTATGTGCATTCAGGTCGCACTAGTTACGTCATAGGCTGTCACCGGCCAATACGATTGTCATGATTCGATAGCGTTTCAGACACCGGTTTCCACGGAGGCGTTCCCCACTGTGCTAGACGCAGTGTCTCGTTCCCTGTTCTCAGGGAACCATGGTTACATGCGTAACCTGAGACATTTTCCAATAAAACATCTGATTACAGAACTCTACAGGGTCTTTAATTTAAATTTGATAGTGGAGTTGAGACAAGATAAAATACTAAAGGAGGATAAGATAGCTAAGTGCAGAAGTGACAGAAGCTGTTTTAGGTGAATGTCTTCTGCTACATCTATTGGAGATATATGTTTATTATTTATTGGAAGATTATTGCTAGACAGTCATATTGATCCACAAAATGTACTATTTTCCACATCAAATGTACAGTAATTTCTAACCTGTAATTTTTGATTTACCAGAGGAAGACACTAAGACAGAGGTTGTCCTTATAGAACAAGAAGAGGAAAATGCATCACTGCCCATGGAGACAGTTGCAACTGACACACTTTTGACAACTGCACCTGCAGACATTGATCTTTTTGAAGTAGTTCTAACAGATGTGCCTGTTGTTACTCCAACATCTTTGGAAAAGGATTATGATTTACCAACTGAAAATTTACAATCAACTGTTGTCCAGGACATTGTATCTAAAGAGTCAGAAAATGACCAAGTGCTGAATGAAAATGAGGACCCATATATTCATTTAAAAGACCTAGCCACTGAGTTAGACCAAACAGATGTAGCAAGTACTGAGACCATTGACCTCTTGAGTTATGACAATGGATATTCTTTTTCAAATGAAGGATATCCCTTGGAGACAACAAAAGCGCCATCACTAACACTGCCCATGGAGACGCTTGCAACTGATACACTTTTGACAACTGCACCTGCTGACATTGATCTTTTTGAAGTAGTACTAACAGATGTGCCAGTTGTTACTCCAACATCTTTAGAAAAGGATTATGATTTACCAACTGAAAATTTACAATCAACTGTTGTCCAGGACATTGTATCTAAAGAGTCAGAAAATGACCAAGTACTGAATGAAAATGAGGACCCATATATTAATTTAAAAGACCTAGCCACTGAATTAGACCAAACAGATGTAGTAAGTACTGGGACCATTGACCTCTTGAGTTATGACAATGGATATTCTTTTCCAAATGAAGGATATCCCTTGGAGACAACAAAAGCACCATCACTAACACTGCCCATGGAGACGCTTGCAACTGATACACTTTTGACAACTGCACCTGCTGACATTGATCTTTTTGAAGTAGTCCTAACAGATGTGCCAGTTGTTACTCCATCTTTAGAAAAGGATTATGATTTACCAACTGAAAATTTACAATCAACTGTTGTCCAGGACATTGTATCTAAAGAGTCAGAAAATGACCAAGTGCTGAATGAAAATGAGGACCCATATATTCATTTAAAAGACCTAGCCACTGAGTTAGACCAAACAGATGTAGTAAGTACTGAGACCATTGAACTCTTGAGTTATGACAATGGATATTCTTTTCCAAATGAAGGATATCCCTTGGAGACAACAAAAGCACCATCACTAACACTGCCCATGGAGACACTTGCAAATGATACACTTTTGACAACTGCACCTGCTGACATTGATCTTTTTGAAGCAGTCCTAACAGATGTGCCGGTTGTTACTCCAACATCTTTGGAAAAGGATTATGATTTACCAACTGAAAATTTACAATCAACTGTTGTCCAGGACATTGTATCTAAAGAGTCAGAAAATGACCAAGTGCTGAATGAAAATGAGGACCCATATATTCATTTAAAAGACTTAGCCACTGAGCTAGACCAAATAGATGTAGTAAGTACTGAGACCATTGACCTTTTGAGTTATGACAATGGATATTCTTTTCCAAATGAAGGATATCCCTTGGAGACAACAAAAGTGCCATCACTAACATACTTCACAACTCCCTCTATGACCACAGCAAACAAAGGCAAAGAACTAATTGTGTTTTTCAGTTTGCGTGTCACAAACATGAAGTTCTCTGAAGATCTTTTCAATAAGAGCTCTACAGAATACCGATCATTGGAAAACAGATTTGTTGAATTGGTAAGTGCATCTATTTTAGCTGTTGATTTCTGTTGATTGACTTTAACACATTTAACTAAGGGTTTGTCATGAACAGTGTGATTTTACAGCGAGAGAACATAAAAATTCTAAAAATTCATTAAAGCAGTTTGTTATAGTGATGTGTGAAGTTTTTTTTATCTGTTCAAAGATGACTACAGGACACAACTTGCTGAACTAACATGCAACAGTTGAGTCATGTCACAATAATGTAGCACACTGCAGCTTAATCAATGTTTATCATTGCATACTCTATATATACATACTTTTAAGAACATGAGGCGGTATGAGTTTATACTATGCAGTATGGTAGCATTTTATTGTATATTTTAAGGTTAGTGCTTAGGCTAATAGAAGGTCCTTCTGCTAACTCCTGTAATTGTCCAGTGATTTTGTATGGTGAACATACATAAATTATGCTTTTATCTCCTCTGTGCACAGCTACTTCCATATCTACAGTCTAACCTAACAGGCTTTAAGCAGTTAGAGATTCTAAACTTCAGAAATGGAAGTGTGGTGGTCAACAGCAAGGTGAAATTTGCCAAGTCTGTGCCGTACAACATTACTCAGGCTGTCCAGTATGTCTTGGAGGAGTTTTGTGATGCTGCAGCCCAGCGTTTGGACATAAAGATTGATAGCCATTCACTAGACATAGAACCAGGTAAGAGTCTTACCTGCTATGGGCTTTGTAAGCATCCATTAATATTGTTTTTTCAGAATTTGACAGAATTTCTCTCACAGAAGGTCAAGGATTGCTACAAATGAGATGAGTCCGATTTGTTCTTTCATTTTAGCTGATCAAGGTGACCCTTGCAAGTTTCTTGCCTGCAACGAGTTTTCGAAATGCGTGGTGAACCTCTGGACAAAGGAAGCGCGATGTTTATGTGAGCCAGGCTACGTAACGCTGGATGGACTGCCATGTCAAAGCCTCTGTGTGGTCCAGCCTGATTTCTGTCTCAATGGAGGAGAGTGTGAGATTATACCAGGGCATGGTGCCGCTTGCAGGTACCTCGGCGAACAATCACATATAGCTGTGAACAGTTAAATTCTACAATCTAAATTCAACTCAATTCTGTTTCGGAATTGAGTGTTAATTAAATTAAATAGAATTTAATAAAATGCTTGTCTCCAATGTTAGTCTCATTTTCACCTTAATTATAGGTAAATCTAGTTTCTTTATGCTGGCAAACGTTTGTAGTGGGACATTTTTGCCAGCACTCCAGTAGTTTTGCCTAAGCTTTGTGGTCATTTCTTTAAAAAAAAAGAATTAAGTACCGGTATGTAAACACAGGGATGTTGCTAGATGTGAAGGATCTCTTTAAGAATAAAACCTCCAATGTAAATGTTCTAACTGTCTCTCTCGACCCTTTTAGATGTCCTGTAGGTAAATTCTGGCAATTTATCGGGGAGAGATGTGCAGAGCTGGTCTCCGTGCCACTAGACCCCTTTCTTTCCCTAGTGTGCCTCGTGGGGGTGCTCACCTTTCTTTATGCCATCATTTCTCTCTTGTTATCTATGTGCAGGAAATGTGTACGGACCAGAAAGAAACTAACTCTAGTGTAAGCAGGTCTTTTTTCGTCAGATTTTCTGAAATTTTTTTGCGGTTAAATCATTTGTTGTGCTAACAAAGATCCCAAAGACAAGATATACAATTAAATATATTTTTTAACATTTTTACTAGATGAAGAAATGTAAGCAACATACCAAATGCAAATTTGTTATAGTCTTTATTTCTTATGTTAGGAAAGTTCTGGGTCCAGTACCCAAGTTCTTCAGTTTGTAAGAACAAACAAAAATTCTGTTATATGCAGAGTTTCAAGCTAACGGCATTGCTGTAAACACAATTTTCGTCTGTTTTTACAAACTAAGAGAAGAAATTCCTTTAATGGCATATTGCTGCGAAAAAGCATATGAATTAATTTGACGTCTTATATAATATCTTTCATAAGCTAACTATTCACAGTGAATTAAAAATATTAGTTATTTACAAATTGCTTTGCATAAAATGTTTAAATCTTTACTTGCTTCCCTGTCTATTCTTCATGTCATTCTGCTCTAAACACATTTATGAACACACTTTTTTTTTTTTTTTTACCCTCATTAGATATACATCTCATTCCTCAATTTCATTCTGTGCCTTTTATCTTTGGGATAGTGTCTTTTCTTTGGCTGAACAATCAGATGTCTCCTTTCCAGCCCAACTGGACTAACAACTGAAGCCTCAACAAGTAGAAATTATGATCAAATTTAAAAAAAAAAAAAAAAAAAAAAAAACATGAAGTCCAGCATTCATTGATTGCAGTATCCCATTTTCTGAAAGTCAATATACACTCACTGGCCACTTTATTAGGTACCTGTTCAACTGCCCGTTAATGCAAATATCTAATTAGCCAGTAACATGGCAGCAACTCAATGCATTTAGGCTTGTAGACATGATTAAGACAATCTGCTGAAGTTCAAACTTAGCATAATTGGGGAATGGGGAAGAAACGTGATTTAAGTGACTTTAAACATGGCATGTTTGTTGGTGCCAGACGGGCTGGTTGAGTATTTCAGAAACTGCTGATCTACTGGGATTTTCATGCACAACCATCTTAAGGTTGACAGAGAATGGTCTGGAAAAAATAAAATATCCAGTGAGTGGCAGTTCTGTGGGTGAAAATGCCTTGTTGAGGATAATGGCCAGACTGGTTCGTGCTGATAGAAAGGCAACAGTAAATAATCAGTCGTTACAACCGACATTTGCAGAAGAGCATCTCTGAAACACAACACATTGAAAAGCAAATGGGCTACAGCAGCAGCAGATCACAACTGGTGCCACTCCTGTCAGAACAGGAAACGGAGGCTACAATTCACACAGGCTCACCAAAATTGGACAAACGATTTGAAATCTGTTGCCTGATCTGATGAGTCTCGATTTCTGTTGTAACATTCAGATGGTAGGATCAGAACTTGGAATAAACAACATGAAAGCATGAATCAATCCTGTTCAGGCTGCTGCTGGTGGTCTAATGGTGAGTGGGATATTGTCTTGGCACACTTTTGGCCCCTTATAAGTACCAACTGAGCATTATTTAAACACCACATCCTACCTGAGTATTAATGCTGACTGCGTCCATGCCTTTATGACCACAGTGTACCCATCTTCTGATGCCAACTTCCAGCAGGATAACGCACCATGTCACAGCTCAAATCATCTCAAACTGGTTGCTTGAACATGACAATAAGTTCACTATACTCAAATGGCCTCCACAGTCACCAGATCTCAATCCAATAGAGCACCTTGTGGTGGGATGTGGTGGAATGGGAGATTCACGTCATGGATGAGCAGCTGACAAATCTGCAGCAACAGCGTGAAGCTATGATTTCAATTTGGACCAAAATCTCTGAGGAAGGTTTCCAGCACTGCTGAATCTATGCCACTAAGAATTTAGGCAGTTCTGAAGGCAAAAGGGGGTCGAACACAGTACTAGCAAGCTGTACCTAATAAAGTGGCCCATGAATGTACATGCACCTTGCCAGTTGCATCTTCCAACAGTGGGCTGAACTACAGACATCTTTTCTGATTAGGACATGTGTTTTTCACATACTCATGTTAACCAAAACTAAAGAGTATGAAAACTGAATTAGTGATTGCAAGGCAGAACTGTATTTAAATATTCCCAAATGTTTTCTTCTCCAAAAGATTCCAAAATTATATAACCACAACTTACAGACTCCATTTAAACTTTTTACACACATTTTCAGTTCTGTGTGGGCTATTTTTGGTCTTTATTCACTTTACTTAAAGCTGCAGTCCGTAACTTTTTTTTGGTTAAAAATTATCCAAAATAAATTTTTGAGCAAGTACATAACCAGCCAGTGTTCAAAACTATCTCATTATCTTAGCTCGATTCACAACGGTAAGCTTGTAATAATGTTTTATAATAAGAGCGACATAGTGGATTTCCATGGGAAATTTGAGCATGCAGCAGTTCCTCTGTGCGTTATTACGTCACGTCCGTAAACAGAAAGGAAGGAGTCCTGTCCAGACTAATCGGTTTTATCATGTGAGGATGCTGCTGGTAGCAGATAATTTATAGCCTTTTCTCACAGCAGCTGGAATAATTAAACTTATCATTTTGATGGCGGATTGTAATCCAGAAAGATCCAAATGACAATCATCAGTGACAACTGGAGATTCACACGTAGTCAAAAAGCAAAAGACTTCGGACTGTGGAGTGGCTAAAGAAATTGGAATCTACAGGTAACGCTAATATACATAGTCATAGTAATGCTGATGTTGTTAACATTAACGATTTGAGAACAAAGTATAACAGTAATAATAATTTGCACGGTTTGGCATGATCCAGCTAAGCCATCGTTAGATTTAATCACTATTGGCAGCGCGATTTATTGTAGGCCTAATGCTTTTTTCCTCAGTTGGTCAGAACAAAAGTGGCAGACATGTTACTTACTTGTTCAGATGATATTTTCCAGTGAAAATTATTATATTGGTCATACTTTCAAGACGTAGAATCTGTGATTCTGAAGTGCAGTATCCACACTGGTGCAGTGACTGACAGCAAGCATTAGATTCATCCGTGCTGACGAGCTGTGCCTAGGCACAACGCACGTACAGATAACTGTTCCGCATATGACTGCAATTGCAGGTTTCAAACAAGAGATGGCGACAAAGAGGAAAAAATTGCGGACTACAGCTTTAGTGAATAAATAGATTAAGGGTAAAGTAAGGATAAATTAATGAGTGAAAACATTTTGTTGAGTGCTTGATTTCAACTTCTGCTAGCATCGAGGGAATCCCTGAGCACATTGAAATTCAACAAGTTACTTTTTTGCTGCCTTGCAAGCACTTTCAGGACAAATTCTAGTTAAACTTCTTTTTTGTTGTAGTTATATAATTTAATAGAAAACACTTGCTACCACTTTCCCCACAAAACAGGACTTTACTCAAGGAATCCAAATGAAATGATTTCCACGATGTTCTAAAAAACAGCCTGTGTTGTATATAAACTTTACTAATGTGTCTTTTTTACAGAAAATATGATGCCTTACACTCCTGTGAATTTGTCCTTGGGATATGACATTTTCTTTTTTTTCCTTCAGCTAATCTTGATGTCTTTCTTTGCCGTTTGAAACCTGGGCTTCATATTGTTGCTTGTCTTGTCCTGTTTTACAGAGGCCGAGATAAGACCACCATACCAGGCCTGACGAGTTAATCAGATGATTTCCACATTACAATACTGTCACTGAGGTAAGATCAGATCTCATGTCACCTTGTGTTGTAGTTGTACAAATCAGATCCCAAACTATTAGACCAGGTCTAACTTAATGTCATGTTTGAGGTTAATTAAACCAGACTAAATTTGTTGTTGGGTTACTAGCTGGACTGTACTTCAGCACAATTGAAACGAATTTAAAAACATGGAAAGCATTCAGCTGTCGTTTCTACTCCGATAGCCGCAAGACCACACCAAACGTGGTGAGTGCGTGTTAAAAATAAGATTTTGCTTGGTATGTTTTTTTAAACAAAGTTTAAATCCCGTCTGGCTAGCGCTCTTCCCATAATGTTAATGAGTTAGGTCAGTAGGAGGAGAATAGCTGGTCTTTTGTGGCTGTTTGAACACATTCAACCACAAGAGCATTTACACTACAAAAGCAATCTGGTAATGCGTTTTCAACTACTTCTGGAAGTAAAAAGTGGACAAGCTCAAAATGTTTTATACCCCGTTTATACCTGTATTTAGCTTCGTCCACTTGTGATCCGATCAACCAAAACACATCTTAATAAAACTAAGTAACTGTAACATTTTTAATGGATATTAGATTACTTAACTATTATAAGCAAAACTTTTACATAGCCTGTGGTTTATAATGTATATAATGATAAACAAGCATCCTACATAATTTATATTGCTAAAATTCTCTTTAATCAATTGCACAACTTCAACGCAAAATAACTTGTTTCTCTTTTAACAGAGATGGGACCCATATGTTATGCTGTCTTCCAATGGTGCTTGTCCAGCCATTAAAAGAGGTTTAAAAAGACTTCGTATGATTCAACTCATGAAGATTGTAGAATGACTGGCCAAACATCCTGAACAGATGGATAGCCAAGTATAATTGCTATTGTTTAATGTTACCTGTCGTTCTCATGAGAACGTAAAGAAATGCACTGGATTTCAGGTAGAATGTTTTCACAAGGGAGAAATGATTAAGGGTTTCCTCACAATGAGGAAATGTTTCTTGTTTGATCATAAAGAATACACTGTTAAAATGTTCTCATAGTTGGGAACATAATTGTTTTGGTGTATAATAATTATATATTGTCTTACATACATAGTGAATACGTATTTGCGTATTTGTTTTTTTTTTTTTTTTTTTTTTTTGTGTGTGTATTTTAGAATGGTTATCTTGGGAAAAAGAGAACTTTGTTGCAAACATTCTTTGATTGAATGTAGTATATAGCACCAAACGTAAAATACTACCAATTTTGTAAGATTTATCCCAAAGCACTGATAACATACACCGATCAGGCATAACATTATGATCATTGACAGGTGAAGTGAATAACACTGATTATCTCTTCATCAGTGAAGAGGGATATGTCAGTTCTAGTGGGTGGGATATATTAGGCAGCAAGAGAACATTTTGTCCTCAAAGTTGATGTGTTAGAAGCAGGAAAAATGGGCAAGCGTAAGGATTTGAGCGAGTTTGACAAGGGCCAAATTGTGATGGCTAGACAACTGGGTCAGAGCATCTCCAAAACTGCAGCTCTTGTGGAGTGTTCCTGGTCTGCAGTGGTCAGTATCTATCAAAAGTGGTCCAAGGAAGGAACAGTGGTGAACCGGCGACAGGGTCATGGGCGGCCAAGGCTCATTGATGCACATGGGGAGCGAAGGCTGGACAGAGCATCGCAGTTTGTTGCGTATGGGGCTACATAGCCACAGACCAGTCAGGGTGCTCATGCTGACCCCTGTCCATCGTCAAAAGTGCCAACAGTGGGCATGTGACCACGGAGCTATGAAAGAAGGTGGCCTGGTCTGATGAGTCACGTTTTCGTTTACATCACGTGGATGAACGGGTGCGTGTGCGTGCTTACCTGGGGAACACATGGCACCAGGATGCACTATGGGAAGAAGGCAAGCCGACGTAGGCAGTGGGATGCTTTGGGAAATGCTCTGCTGGGAAACCTTGGGTCCTGCCATCCATGTGGATGTTACTTTCACATGTACCATCTACCTAAGCACCGTTGCAGACCAAGTACACCCTTTCATGGAAACGGTGGTGGCTGTGGCCTCTTTTAGCAGGTTAATGCACCCTGCCACAAAGCAAAAATGGTTCAGGAATGGTTTGAGGAGCACAACAACAAATTTGAAGGTGTTGACTTGGCCTCCAAATATCACAGATCTCAATCCAATCGAGCATCTGTGGGATGTGCTGAACAAATAAGTCCAATCCATGGAGGCCCCACCTCGCAACTTACAGGACTTAAAGGATCTGCTGCTAACATCTTGGTGCCAGATACCACAGAGCACCTTCAGGGATCTAGTGGAGTCCATGCCTTGACGGGTCAGGGCTGTTTTTGGCAGCAAAAGTGTGACCAACACAATATTAGGAAGGTGGTCATAATGTTATGCCTGATTGGTGTAATAAATATATATAACACATACAGTGCTGCTTGAAAGTTGGTGAACCACTTGCAGAAAATGTGAATTTTAACAAAATAAGAGTGATCATACAAAATGCATGTTATTTTTTATTTAGTACCGTCCTGAGTAAGATATTTTACATAAACAATGTTTGCACACAAGTCCACAAGACAAAAAAAAAAAATAGCTGAATTTATAAATATGACCCAAAAGTTTATGAAGTGTCATTACTCGATGATCCATGACTATTTTTTTGTTTTGTGATGGTTTTTATTGAGTCCCTTGTTTGTCCTGAGCAGTTAAACTGCCCAATATTCTTAAAAAAAAATCCTCCAGGTCCCAAAAATCTTCAGATTTCCAGCATCTTTTGCATATTTGAACCCTTTCCAGCAATGACTATGATTCTCAGATTCATCTTTTCACACTGAGGACAACTGAGTGACTCAAACACAACTGTTAAAAAAAGGTTCACTGATTCACTGATGCTCCAGAAGAAAACACGATGCATTAAGAGTCAGGGGTGAAAACTTTTGATCAGGATAAAGATGTCCAAATTTTTCTTTTGTTTAAATATCTTTTTTTTTTTTTTTTTTTTTTCATTTTTCATTTAGTACTGCCCTTCAGAAGCAACAGAAGACACTTAAATGTTTGCCAGGAGACGAATTAAGTACAATATTCCTTAATCTTCAAATTCAAAAGGTTTTCACCCCCCGGCACTTAATGCATCGTGTTTCCTTCTGGAGCATCAGTGAATGTTTGAACCTTTTTTAATAGTTGTGTTTGAGTACCTCAATTGTCCTCAGTGTGAAAAGATAGATCTCAAAATCATACAGTCACTGCTGGAAATGGTTCAAATATGCAAAAGATGCGGGAAAACTGAAGAAGTTTTGGGACCTTGGAGGATTTTTTATTGGGCAATATTGGGCACACACATGCAACCACACACAGTATTAAGAATCAAGGTTTCACAAACTTTTGAGCAGGTCGTTTTTATAAATTCAGCTTTTTTTTTTTTTTTTTGGTCTTGTGGACCATATGTAAACATTTTTTTATGTAAAATATCTTACTCAGTACAGTACTAAATAAAAAATAACATGTATATTGTATGATCCATCTTATTTTGTTAAAATTATTCACATTTTCACAGATTCTGTAAGGGGTTCACAAACGTTCAAGCAGCACTGTACACACACACACACACACACAAAAGAAGAGGAAATCACTGAATTTAGGCTTTCACATCAATTTTTACATCACTGGTCACTTGACACAATTGTGCTGGTTTATATCTGTAAAATCTCACTGTATTTGTTGGAAAAAAGCAAACTTTATTCAGCTGGATATATCATGCCTACACCAGTACCTTGTTTAGTTTGATACAAATCTTCATTTTGTATATAGAAATAAATCTCATTTGCTTATTGCTCTTATACAGATTTGGTCAGATATCACTATTACAGGCTGTGCTTTGTCTATCTTATTGCATAATTTTATAAATTATAGTGTTAAAAATTAGGGACAATAACAATATCACAAGAATGACTAAAATTATTAAAATCATTATTTTTATTAAACATTTTTCATTCAAAAGTCATAATTTAGTTGTCATTACTTACCAGAGTTATTGTATTTACTGTTTTGTAGATTTTGTAAATACTTTTTGCAAGCAGTTAAACTCACAGTGAATAACAAAACTCAGAATCATGTAAAGTGCTGAACAATATCAGTATTTACATCTGCAAGTCAAAGAGGAGCTTTATTTCAATGTAAGACTGATTTATATGTTAGGAAAAGACACACTTGATGAATTACTCTACAGAAACATTCCCAGTGAAGAATTTATGGAGTACTGATCATATATCATACCAAAATATTACATTAAGTAAATTATATTAAGAGGCAGTTTAGAGGCAATGACACTGTCAAGAACAGTAATTAAAGATCAATGAGATGATTCAATGCAACAGATATTCAAATAATAATGAAAAAAAAAAGAACAAATGAAATGGCACCTAAACAGAAGCTCTTAAAGAAAACAAAATAAAAGTAAATGTCAAAAGACTAAAAAAAATCAAAACAAAAAAATATTAAAATACTAAAAAAAAAAAAAGAACTAAGAGAAAGTCAGTGCTGGTTATGTAAGAGTCTTCCCTCATTAAACTAAAGAGCTGATGTGTGCGTGTGTGTGTGTGTGTGTTTATTTGAGCATGCTCTGCAGCATGGCAGTGGCATAAGTGGGTCGGGCCTGCCTGCTCTCAATGGCGCTTCTAAGGTACTGAATGCCTCCGCAGCGCTCCCAGATTTCCTCAAACTGGCGGGGCAGAATCTCGGCACCACGCTTCCGTGTCAAACCAGTCTCCTCCAGACTCAACTCGCACATCTCCATATCATCCTTACCTACAAACACAAAACAGATATTACGTTCTGAACTAAACAAGGAATGACATGTTATAGAATTTTTGGCCGATACAGTAGATAGTAGATCTTTTTTTTTTTTTTTCGCCTAATTTTAAAGGTACACTATGTAACTTTTTTGTTCAAAATTTACAAAATTTAATTTTCAATACACAATCTTTCTTCCAAAACATGTTTTTGTCTTACCCTTATTCACTATGGTAATCCTATTCTAAGTGTTTATATTAGATTTTCTAGATTTTCCTATGGGGTTTTATAATGGGTTTCTTCAGTTTATGAGTAAAATAAGGTCTGTGGTAAACAAAAGCTGTTTATTTTAAAAAATGTATGTTTCTAATAAGTAACTAGTTGAACATATAGAGTTGTGAGTGTGTGCAGTTTACATTATAAAGCAAATGTGCAAAATTTGCATTTTTGATATGGGTGTGTGTAATTTCCGTTGTAGAGCAAAACGTCCAAGTGTCGTCAACTTATGATTTACCACAGACCTTATTTTACTCGTAAATTGAAAAACCCCATTATAAAAACCCACAGAAATATCTCAAGGGAACCACTGGCGAATTAGTCTTCCGGGTTTTGACGTCATGCCTGCAGCACTCTATTGGTCTGATACCAGTACAGGTTCAGGTGCATCTCTGAATGAAGTATGCATACCGGATTGAAATAAAATAAACCCTAATCAGTGTTGCGGAAGCTATTTTGAAACTAGCTTTTCAAGCTACTCAATTTTATAAAGTTCAAATTCAAAATAGTTAAATATATTAAATCATTTAATATCATAAATATACAATTTTGTCTTTTTAAATGATTTAAATGTTTTTTAGTAATTACCTTTATTATTATCATTATTTTGAAATCACAGCAGTATTTATCTTGGTAAAAGGCAATGAGGACTTCAATAAGGGTGACTGCATAAAAAATGTGTAACATTTTAGTTTAGGGTCTAATTCTCACTATAAGCTAAGTTGCTTATTAGCATGCATATTGCTACTGCATGGTGGAAAAAAGAAGAAGATGGTGGGGAGGAAAAAAAAGAAAAAAGAAACTGCCTACCGAGTGTTTATTTTGTTTATTTACAGCTATTTGCACTGTAAATGATTATATTTATTAAAATTATTAAATGGATGCTGCCTTATTGGGAGAATAAAAACCCACCCAACACCTGCCCCTAACCCTACCCAATAAATACTTTTAATATTATTAAACACTTGTTAGGCAGGGTTTTTTCCCCCCACTTTTAGAACGATATTTTCATTTTATTGAAACTAAATGCCTTTCTGATGTGATATGTGATGGGAAAATAGAGAAGGTTCGCGGATTCGAACCCGCTGCGATTCCGTTAAAAGCCAGGACTGTGAGCCTAACTCACTACTGCTGCGCTACTGAAGATGTCGAATTTTGCGTGTCTTTATTAAAATTTATATATGATAACGAGTTATGTTGAAATAATGACTTATGTCGAAATAACGAGATATGTCGAAATAACGAGTTGTGTCGAAATAACTTATGTTGAAATAACAATGTCGAAATAAGGAATTATGTTGAAATAACAACTTAATATCTTGAAATAACGACTTATTTCAAAATATTAAAATACGTTTTCTTTTGTTTTTCCTCCCCACCATAACGTTAAGTTTCTTTTTTTTCCCACCATGTGGTTCAGGGCTTCCGTAGCTCTGCACTGATACTCGTTAGGCAGGGGTTTTTTTCCCCACTTTTAGAACGATATTTTCATTTTATTGAAAATAAATGCCTTTCTGATGTGATATGTGATGGGAAAATAGAGAAGGTTCGCGGATTCAAACCCGTGGCGATTGCATTAAAAGCCAGGACTGTGAGCCTAACTCACTACTGCTGCGCTACTGAAGATGTTGAATTTTGCGTGTCTGTTATTAAAATTTATATATGATAACGAGTTATTATGTTGAAATAATGACTTATGTCGAAATAACGAGATATTATGTCGAAATAACGAGATATGTCGAAATAACGAGTTGTGTCGAAATAACTTATGTTGAAATAACAATGTCGAAATAAGGAATTATGTTGAAATAACGACTTAATATCTTGAAATAACGACTTATTTCAAAATATTAAGATACGTTTTCTTTTGTTTTTCCTCCCCACCATAACGTTAAGTTTCTTTTTTTTCCACCATGTGGTTCAGGGCTTCCGTAGCTCTGCACTGATACTCGTTAGGCAGGGTTTTTTCCCCCACTTTTAGAACGATATTTTCATTTTATTGAAAATAAATGCCTTTCTGATGTGATATGTGATGGGAAAATAGAGAAGGTTCACGGATTCAAACCCGTGGCGATTGCATTAAAAGCCAGGACTGTGAGCCAACTCACTACTGCTGCGCTACTGAAGATGTTGAATTTTGCGGGTCTGTTATTAAAATTTATATATGATAACGAGTTATTATGTTGAAATAATGACTTATGTCGAAATAACAAGATATTATGTCGAAATAACGAGATATTATGTCGAAATAACGAAATATGTCGAAATAACGAGTTGTGTCGAAATAACAACTTATGTTGAAATAACAATGTCGAAATAAGGAATTATGTTGAAATAACGACTTAATATCTTGAAATAACGACTTATTTCGAAATATTAAGATAAGTTTTCTTTTGTTTTTCCTCCCCACCATAACGTTAAGTTTCTTTTTTTTCCACCATGCAGGTTCAGGGCTTCCGTAGCTCTGCACTGATACTCGTTATTTTACAATTTTGAAAAAACTGTCCGACACTGATAAGGTTATCAGAAACACAACACACAGACACCAACAGCTTCTCTTAGAAACAAATGTATTGCTGTAAACAAAATAAGAGTGAAAGTGAACGTTACCTGCCACCAGCAGAATGGGGTGTTTATCCGGGTGCAGCTCCATCTGTCTGGCAATCCAAGGCCCATCAAAGTGGGCGTACCACCATCCTTTCTTCTTGTTCTGCGGGTCTTTGTATTGGTCTCCTGGTCGGATGAAGGGAATGCGAAAGAAGCGCTGCTGTCTGTTCATGACGATCTCTTGCTGCCGAGGCATTACGGGCATAACCGGGTTCTGCTGGGCTGGAGGATGATGGGAAGACAACTCCATTATAGTGTTAGAAAAACACAATCTAATTCTCCTAACATCTCTTAGCTAGTCGCGACAAGATAAAAAGTAAGTGTAAATCTTGGCCACAACAGGCCTACAGATGTGCAACAAAACTTTGTCATTTGGTTTCTATTTTGATGCATTAAGATCCACCCACAGTGTAATCTCATTGGTCCAAAAATCCCAATCCACATGGCTACATATAATATGAAATTTTCTATGGCCTATGTTCACACTGTCAGTCCAAATCTGATTATTTGTGTATCCGATTGGAATCTAAATGATTGACTGTCCACATTGTGTATTGCAACAGTTCAGATCCAGCTTGTATGTCCCAGGAGGTTTTTAGTTTTCTGGAATATCTGCATTGGTTTCTGTGGCAATGATGGTGCATTGGTAGGCATATGCCAACAACAACAAATGCAACATGTAGGGGTTTGCAATACAGATGTTGTATTATTTACAACATGACAGTGTGTAGCCGCCACGTTGGACTACTACATCGTCTTCTGAGGCAGCAGCAGAAACGTAGGAATCTGGCACGTGTGGCTTTATTCCGTGCTGTCATCTCCGCCGGTTTCAAAACATGTCTCCGTAATATTGTCATTTTCTGCTCGTCCGGCACTTTGCAACAACACAAACTTGTTTCTGCAGTGACTTTCAGCATGTTTCCTATAACAGTGTCTGACATGTTTACATTTTACGTGGCGTGACAAAGTTACAGCAACCACACAAAATCTGATCAGAGATTCTCACTGAAACTGATTTCCAGAAAGGATTTCAAACCACATATGAATGTAGATCAAAATGGATTTGTAAAAATTTCATGTGATTTTCTTGCTGTTCACACTTGCTAAATCTGATCGGATTCCGATCAAATATGCACAAAAATCGTATTTGGACTGACAGTCTGAATGAGGCTTAATTGGCTGAGACGTGTCAACCCACAGAGCATTTCGCTAGTGTGGACAGAAAAATGTAATGTTACTGCAAAATTATATTGGCTATATTGATTGATAAAAGATTTAAATGCTCTTCATTTGAAACCCTGGCTAATGCATATGTGCTCATCATGAAATATTTGATATGGTATTACTGGATTGTGCATGTGTGGATCTGATTTAGAGAGCATTATGAAAGGTCAGCTAAAACAATATTGTAAAAAGTACATATGCAGAATAGAACGTTAATGGAACAAAAGAAACATCAGACCATCAGTCAAAAATCTGACCAACCAAAATTATTTGGGACCTGGAGGATTTTTCTGAAGAATATTGGGCAAGTCTATATATAGATTATAAGTATTACCTCATATTCACCTAAATTCATATAATTCATATCAATAGCAGACATACACTACCGGTCAAAAGTTTGGGGTTAGATTTGTTAAATACTTTTATTGAATTGGATGTATTAAATACTTTTATTGAATTTGATGCATTAAACTGATCAAAAGTGAAAGACAATTATTATGTTTGTTTTAATAAAAAAAAAATTTATTAAAGGGATAGTTCACCCATAACCGAAACATTATCCCATGATTTACTCACAATCCTAGGTGTATATGACTATCTTCTTTCAGACAAACACAATCTGAGATATATTTAAAAATATCCTTAGTCCTCCAAGGTTTATAATGGTTGTGAATGGGAATCCCAAATGTAAAAAAAATGCATCCATCCATAAAAAAAACCCCCAGAGGGTTAAAAAAGGCCTTCTACGGATGACCGTAAACATACTGTGCACATCGATTTGGATGCATTTTTGTAAGAAAAATATCCATATTTAAAACTTTATAAATTCAAATAACTAGCTTCCGGCAGACGACCGTACACATCGTATCGATGCGCATCGATTTGGGTGGAAGAGCAACCTTTGACCCCACGCAATGATGCTATGACAAATGCGGAGGCACAGAGGAGAGAGCAAAACAAAACACCGGTCATGAATTAAAAGTCTAAAATTAGACATTTTAAAGAGAAATGTCAGATGATTTCGATATAATAGAAGAGGAGCTTGCATTTGTTGCACAGCCCTATTTGTTTGAACCGTGAGAGGTGTCTAAGCTTACGATACTCCTACATCCCACGTCATTTTTGGGTGAATTATCCCTTTAACAGAATCCAGAAAAAAGTATCAGAGTTTCCACAAAAATATGAAGCAGCAGAACTGTTTTCAACATTGATAATAAAAATTAATGTAAGCAAATCAGCATATTACAATGATTTCTGAAGGATCATGTGATACTGAAGACTGGAGTAATGATGCTGAAAATTCAGCTTTGATCACAGGAATAAATTACATTTTAAAATATATTCACATGAAAAACAGCTATTTTAAATTGTAATATTTTTTTTTTTTTTACTGTATTTTGATCAAATAAATACATCTTTGGTGACCTTTCAAAACTTTTGAACAGTAGTGTAAATATATATTACAAATAGTTAGGAAATCAGCAGGGAATGTTTTATTTATTGTGAATATTGTTTTCTATTGGCTTTGTTAAATTAGTGAGTTAGGCTCATTATTGTATTTCTTCTCTTTTCATTTTATTAGGTCTTTTAGTCATGTTTTGTGGAGTTAGACAGCTGTTGATTTATTATTTTGTCCATACTTACCGATGAAGCCTTTGCTTCCAATGTCAACTATTCCCAAAAAACAAAACAAAAAAGCAACACCACAAAAAATGATTTCTGCCTACAGAGTGTAATATGTGTTTCATCCTAACTCTGGTCAATGATCTCCAGTGGGATTTCTCACCATAGTCTATGACGGCTTTCGGTGCCCTCTGCTCATCCTGAGCATTGCGTTTCTTGTTCTTTGACTTCCATGCATGATACACCTTCAGTCTGCGGTGAAACTCCTCACGACATGCAGCTAACAACTCGATATCTACATGGATAGTGTGAAAAGAGAGTTGGAAACTGAAATAAAACAGACATCTGCATTATCCACATTTGTACCCATCAACACAGAATTAAGTTCATTTTAAAGTTGAAATAATCTGAAAGCAATAAAGCACAGAAACTATTTTTCAGCAGATTATGTACTATGCAAAGAAGAACCTTTTTGACTGATGCTGAAGCAATTTAAAGGTGCAATATGTAATATTTTCTGTCCACTAGAGGTCGCTAGAGGCCTATTCAAAACAAAGGCTTACTTTAGCTTGATGACGCCAAGTTTGAGCGCGGAAACTTGGGACGTGTGGTCTTCACCTCAATGGCTGGTGGAAAAGAATTGGGATAGGACTCGGGAAGAAATCATGTTCATGGATGCGATTATTAATGTTACTGTAGTATGAAACAGAGCAGGACCGAGTGTTGTGGTAACTGAACGAGGCCGCTGGAGCGATTGCGCAACACGCTGCGAGCAGCGGAACTTTTATTATGTCACAGTCGCCGGCGCTGCTTCCGCTTTTCCGTTCATGAATATGAGGTAACACAGCATTGTTTATCATATTAGATACATTTGAGTGTGTTGAAAATGATGTTATAACGTTACTCTGTGCGTTCACTCGGCGGCTGCTGTGAGACACTTGTTAAACACTGGAGTAAGATAGATCGATTTTAGAATATAATATTAAATGCTGGATGGGCTGTGTTGATAAAAGGCAATTAATTAATTTTAAAACGTATTGTATGATGGAGAAAATGCTGTATTACTGTTACTAAAAATAAAGCTGCATCTGATTATGCTATGTTAGCTACTTCACAATGGTAAAGCATGGTACTCGCAAAAAATCAAGACAAATTAGAAAACAAGACTAAACGTGTTGAGCTATACAACAATAATTAGCTTTCTGTCTATAAATATATAAAAACAGTTGTTCCCTTGTCTATTAAAACATGTAAATATTAAAGCGTCTTTGATGTTTCCATGGTTTCTACAAAATAAAACCGGAAACGGAGGGTAATGTGGGTATGACGCAATTGACAGGCGACTCCTCACACGTCCTGGTTAAAATTGCAATTTTCTCACAATTTACAAATGGTTGCAAACATTTGGGATATTGTAAGTACTCAAGTGAACAAAATATATAACACTGGCCTAGTGGTTTTTGGATATTTTACTGCAAAATTCTTACATATTGCACCTTTAAAGGGATAGTTCACCCAAAAATGAAAATTTGATGTTTATCTGCTTACCCCCAGTACATCCAAGATGTAGGTGAATTTGTTTCTTCAGTCGAACGCAAATTATGATTTTTAACTGCAACCGCTGCCGTCTGTCAGTCAAATAATAGCAGTGGATGGGAACTTCTACTGTAACAGTAAATAAAACTTGCTTAGACAAATCCAAATTAAACCCTGCGGCTCGTGACGACACGACACATCCTAAGACACGAAACGATCGGTTTGTGTGAGAAAACGAACAGTATTTATATCATTTTTTACCTCTAATACACCACTATGTCCAACTTCGTTCAGCATCCTGTTAGTGAGGTAAAAAAACCCGCTCTGCTGACGGAAGTGATGTCTCGCCCATATACTTCAATGAGCGCGAGACATCACTTCCGTTGTCAGAGCGCGATCAGACCTCACTAACCGGAAGCTGAACGGAGTTGGACATAGTGGTGTATTAGAGGTAAAAAATGATATAAATACTGTTCGGTTTCTTGTACAAACCGATCGTTTCATGTCTTAGGACATCAATGCGTCGTCATGAGCCGCAGGGTTTAATTAGGATTTGTCTATGGAAGTTTTTTCGACTCTTATTGTTCAAGTTCCCAATCACTCCTATTATTTGACTGACAGACGGCAGCGGTTGCAGTTAAAAATCATAATTTGCGTTCGACTGAAGAAAAAAAAGTCACCTACATCTTGGATGCCCTGGGGGTAAGCAGATAAACATCAAATTTTCATTTTTGGGTGAACTATCCCTTTAATGTATGGTTTGGACTGTATACTGTCATAAACATTTTTCTACTGAAATGCAGAAACAAAAGAAACAAAACCAAACATATTCTGTTCAAATCTACTGATGAAAACAAATAGAAGCTTTCCTACCACAGGATGTATTGATGACATCCCGTAATTCAGCATATTTCCACTTGCTGAGCTCATATTTCTTGACTTCAGCTTGAGCATTTGTGGCGGTCACTTGTGGAGCTCTGAATTCATGGAAACAACACAAACAAAACCAAATGAAGAAAAAAAAAATGGATTAATTTTCCTACACTGGACATTTAACTTGCCCTACTTTGAAATTAGAGCTACTTAAAGTACCGTGGATTTACAAAGGTATCTGGTACAAAAATGAGAATGTCCACTTATCAATCAAACATAAAAAAAAAAAAAATGTACACTACATACAATAAATAAGACTTACAGAACACCCTAATTTGTATTACTAAATCAAAAAGATTGTAATAAACAATATATAAATATATTTATTTTGCTACAAAAATGTCTACATTTATTTAATTGTGAAAGAAAAGAAGAGTTTAAACAACATCACAACACCAATAACAGGAAGATCAATTTCAGAAAAAGAAAAGAAAATGAACAAATCAGCATTAATCAAATTACAAGAAAGAAACACATTCATTCATGCACAGAAGTAATAAAACTAGACTCTGGATTTATTTGATTAACAAAATGAAATACTGTGATTGGACTAAAGATTATTAGAATGATTTAAATTGCATATACATTTAGGCTCTTTTTTTTCTTTTTCTTTTTTTTTTTTAAATGGATAAGGTTTAGATTTTTGGTTGTGTATTTCCGTAGCGATAACAAACCCTTCTACCCACCGAGCCAGAAGATCGGACATTTCCTTGGCCATTTCCTCCCTGAAGGACATGATTATTGGACCATACATATGTTAGTATATGACGTCAGCATTTACCCGCTAAAAGAATATTCCTTCCGTTTGTTTAATTTACTAACAAGATTCGCAGTTGGACCCAATTTAAGTTCATGGTGATGAATGTGAAAATACATGGTAGTTTCATAGAATGTTTACAAAACTACCAGAGAGCTACTTTTAAACTAATCTAATAATTTGCAGTAAACAATCAAGATTTCAATAGGAGACATAGTGAAAATGTAACCTACATGGTCAAGCTCTTGAGCTTTTGTGGTGGTGCAACACTGTAAAAACAGACAGGAAGAGCGTTAAATAGAGTGACGGAGAGACTAATCAAAGTGTCCGTCGGTAATTAAACAAGACTCAAAATCCCACCACCATCAATGCTTTAGAAGAATGTTCCAGGTTCAAGACAAGGTAAAGGAGTCACACCATGAAGAAACAAATTTTGCTTGATCTTTTATTATATTCAAGTTTATTGTGCTAAAAAAAGTTGAAAACAGGAAACCGTAATAACATTTTTCAGGATTTTTTTGATTAATAGAAAGTAAAAGTAAAAAAAAATCTTCTGTAACATTATAAATGTCTTTGTAGTAACTTTTGATTTAATTTGATGTGTGTTTGATGACTGAAAGTAATTCATTTCTTTCAAAACAAACAAAAAAACAACAAAAACTGTACTGACTCCAACAGTAGTCTTAATGGACTTCTGTGTTTTTTGTGTTAGTTGATTCGGAATCAGTTTCTGGCTCAGTTTCTAGTATCCATTACCAACATTAATTCTTCAGCAAACATTTTTATTATTATTTGAGCTGAAGTTGTCTAAATTGTCATCTGGTTAACATCTGGTTCTGCCCTGCCCCACTGACTTCCATTACAGTAAATGAGATTTTTGTTTGTTTTTACTCACAGTTACCACTAAGCTACACATGCATTGAACCTGGAACAATCCTTTAACCTGCAGCTGTATGATTGACTGTGTTTGTATGAAAAGAAACACTCTTAATATTTAAATGCATGTGTAAAGTATATGTATTGTAAATAATTTGTATATGGGGCATTTTTAGCTGTAGGGGAACTATGTAAAGGTTTTGAGATGGAATGCATTTTCTGGATATCTGGAAGTGGCATTCAGAGAGATGCAAATACCTCCGTAATCCGGCTTCCACAGGCGTCTCCTCTGGGATGAGTTCAGCCTCGCTCTGAGCGATCCGAAGGGCCAGCTCTCTGTCCCGCCGCTCTTGTTCCAGCACAGCCTGTCGGGCCGTCTCCTGCTCCCTCTCTGCCTCCAGCTGCAGCTCCATCTCCTCCTGAGGAACACGCCAACAGTGACACACGTCACCATCAGCTGCTCTGTCAAAGTCACTTTACTTCACCACACACCAACATAATATTCAGCACAAAACTCTGTCTGGTTTTCACATACGATTTGTCAGTTCAGACCAATGTGTAAAAAAAATGACAGATGAGCTGAATGAAAATGCAAAATCAATCTCTGAAAGCAGAAATACACTGATTACCCTGGTACACACAGCGCTGTGCGACTTTACATTTCTGACACCTGCTTGCCAGAGAGAAATCAAAACATCCTTTCAGAATTGACTGAGTCAGAGTACAGACTCAAGAGAGTGGTTCTGGATTCTTCCTCTGCTATACAGTGTATTTTTATAGGCCAAAACCCGCAAATGAGTTAGCATTGTATCACTTCCGGTTCCATCGTCCTAAAGTCAATCGTTTTTTTAAATGGGTTTTTGGTTAAACGCCTGAAATAAGGTCAGTAATTAACACAATATATTTTTTACATTTTATTCTAAATAAATTCAAAACCCTCTTGTAATTTTTGTGTGACTAAAGAGGTTGTCATTAAACGTCATCACACCAAACAGGTAAACTCATCTACACATTAGTCGCATTGTGTTTATTATTGCACATTTACAAGCTACAAACCCGATTCCAAAAAAGTTGGGACACTGTACAAACTGTGAATAAAAAAGGAAAGCAATAATTTACAAATCTCATAAACTTATATTTTATTCACAATATAATATAGATAACATATCAAATGTTGAAAGCGAGACATTTTGAAATGTCATGCCAAATATTGGCTCATTTTGGATTTCATGAGAGCTACATTCCAAAAAAAGTTGGGACAGGTAGCAATAAGAGACCGTAAAAGTTAAATGTACATATAAGGAACAGCTGGAGGACCAATTTGCAACTTATTAGGTCAATTGGCAACATGATTGGGTATAAAAAGAGCCTCTCAGAGTGGCAGTGTCTCTCAGAAGTCAAGATGGGCAGAGGATCACCAATTCCCCGAATGCTGTGGCGAAAAATAGTGGAGCAATATCAGAAAGGAGTTTCTCAGAGAAAAATTGCAAAGAGTTTGAAGTTATCATCATCTACAGTGCATAATATCATCCAAAGATTCAGAGAATCTGGAACAATCTCTGTGCTTAAGGGTAAAGGACGGAAAACCATACTGGATGTCCGTGATCTTCGGGCCCTTAGACGGCACTGCATCACATACAGGAATGCTACTGTAATGGAAATCACAACATGGACTCAGGAATACTTCCAGAAAACATTGTCGGTGAACACAATCCACCGTGCCATTCGCCGTTGCCGGCTAAAACTCTATAGGTCAAAAAAGAAGCCATATCTAAACATGATCCAGAAACGCAGACGTTTTCTATAGGACAAGGCTCATTTAAAATGGACTGTGGCAAAGTGGAAAACTGTTCTGTGGTCAGACGAATCAAAATTTGAAGTTCTTTTTGGAAAACTGGGACGCCATGTCATCCGGACTAAAGAGGACAAGGACAACCCAAGTTTTTATCAGCGCTCAGTTCAGAAGCCTGCATCTCTGATGGTATGGGGTTGCATGAGTGCGTGTGGCATGGGCAGCTTACACATCTGGAAAGGCACCATCAATGCTGAAAGGTATATCCAAGTTCTAGAACAACATATGCTCCCATCCAGACATCGTCTCTTTCAGGGAAGACCTTGCATTTTCCAACATGACAATGCCAGACCACATACTGCATCAATTACAACATCATGTCTGCGTAGAAGAAGGATCCGGGTACTGAAATGGCCAGCCTGCAGTCCAGATCTTTCACCCATAGAAAACATTTGGCGCATCATAAAGAGGAAGATGCGACAAAGAAGACCTAAGACAGTTGAGCAACTAGAAGCCTGTATTAGACAAGAATGGGACAACATTCCTATTCCTAAACTTGAGCAACTTGTCTCCTCAGTCCCCAGACATTTGCAGACTGTTATAAAAAGAAGAGGGGATGCCACACAGTGGTAAACATGGCCTTGTCCCAACTTTTTTGTCCCTTAAAATGATACATTTTCTCAGTTTAAACATTTGATATGTCATCTATGTTGTATTCTGAATAAAATATTGAAATTTGAAACTTCCACATCATTGCATTCTGTTTTTATTCACAATTTGTACAGTGTCCCAACTTTTTTGGAATCGGGTTTGTATTATACCTCAACCTTTCAGGGAAAATGTTTTTAGACTTCAAAATTCATAAGAGTTAGTTAACGTTCATTTATAGAGATTATCACAATGAACAAAATGTGTAAAAATCATAAATTTTTGTTAGGTCACAGACCTCATTTTCTGCAATAATCCAAAAGCTAACAGAAAAATCCTATTGGGTTTTTGTCGAGGGAACCAGGGTGATGTGAACTTCCAGTTTGGCAAAAATACGTCATCACTGCGGCACTCTATTCAATGTTGTGTAGCAAAATAGACTGCCTGTGAGTGCCACCAAGTCATAGTTTCATAGTCATAGTAACAGCAGCAGCTTTAGGCATGTGACAAAGTGGGAATCTTATTGGCTTGCCAGTTTTCTTTGCAGTGTGATGGAAAAGACATTAGAACTCCTATCCATAAAAAAACAACCATTCATTCAAATTAAAATGTTTAGCACACCAAATATTCATCTTGGTCCAAAACAAACACTCGCCAAGCACTGAACGCAAGGAAAAATGGCACTTGCATGTAAATAAACCAATTACTCACCAGTGACCAGTACAATTATAAGGGCCGTGCGTGATCCAAATGCTCTGATATTTTTCTGAGAGTTATGAGAGTGTGAGATTGGCTATACAGTATGATGCTGGGAATGACATCATATAGCGTGTCATATACATTTGCTCTTTGCCACAAATATTCAAGGAAATAAAAGCTAAATAATCTTATAGTCATAGGCACAAACACATATTTTCTGATGACAGTAATCCAAAATACACAGCTGAAATATTCATGGCCAGGAAATTTTCACCTATTGGCAGGTGTGACTGAGGGTTAAGATTTAGACCCTGCTACATGAATGAAAAAATGCAGAAGAAATAATGTATAACACTGAGGTCACCTGCAGTTTCCTCTCCTCCTCCTCTCTTTTCTTACGCTCTTCCTCTTCTTGTCTTCTCTTCAACTCCATCTCTGCTTTCCTAAAACAGATCCACATAAGCTTCAGCTGAGCTGGAAACAAGAATCTTTTTAAATGATAAAACAGAAGTACCAACAGATCTTTACTTCCATACTGTGACGTACATCCAAATAAAATGGATTATAGGAAAAGAAAATCTAAGTGTCTATTCAAGTACATAGAGAAAGCTCCGCCCAAGTTTTAAAAAAGACATCTAGTGGCGGAGAGGCGCGCAGACCTTACTACTTGGGTTCGACTTTTCCAAGCTTGCATTTATTTTCAATAAAAATTAAAATAATGCAAAAAAATAAACTGATAGTGTTATTGTAATAATATTAAAAGTGTTTATTGGGTAGAGTTAGGGGAAGGTGTAGGGAGGGTTTTTATTCTCCCAACAAGGCAGCATCCATTTAATAATTTTAATAAATATAATCATACTGGTGTAATCTGGATAGAATAGCATATTACTACTTACTCTTATTGCAAAAAAAATGATACTTTTACATGGTGTAAATAGAATATATTGCTATTTTCACTTAGTGTAAATAGCATCTATCGCTAAGAAAATATGCTATTTTCACAGTGTAAATAGCATCTATTGCTATAGTGCAAATAGCCGCTGCCAAAGAAAAATGCAGGGCAGAGACTTGATTCTATCCATCTTAGGGTTTAATCGGACTAATTGATTGGAGAATTCCCACATAAGTAACTAAAAAGTAGTCATTTCACTGGAAGATTGTGTCATGACATTTTGATTATGAATTCCGAGGTCAAAACAGGCAATGTCACCGTCACCTCTCAAGATCCATAAAGGTACTAAAAACATATTTAAAACCGTTCATGTGAGTATATAGCGACGAGAATACATTTTGTGCACCAAAAAAACAAAATAACGACTTTTCAACAATATATCTAGTGATGGCCGATTTCAAAACACTGGTTTCATGAAGCTTCGAAGCTTTTGTTTCGAATCAGTGGTTCGGAGCGTGTATCAAACTGCCAAACTGCTGAAATCACGTGACTTTGGCGCTCTGAACCACTGATTCAAATCAAAAGATTCATAAAGCTCCGAAGCAGTTTTTTTAAATCGGCCATCACTAGATATTGTTGAAAAGTCTTTATTTTGTTTTTTTGGTGCACAAAAAGTAAAGTATTCTCGTTGCTTTATAATATTAAGGTAGAACTACTGTATTCACATGAATTGTTTTAAATATGTTTTTAGTACCTTTATGGATCTTGAGAGGTGACAGTGACATTGCTGTCAATAAAGGCTTCACTGAGCCATCAGATTTCATCAAAAATATCTTAATTTGTGTTCCGAAGATGAATGAAGGTCTTACGGGTGTGGAATGACACATCATTATTTTCATTTTTTGGGTGAACTAACCCTTTAAAGGTACATTATTAAAAATGGCTTCCTTCCATAAGCTAGCAATGGCACCAACATTTGACATGAGAGCTACTGCGGATAGATTTTCACTGAATAGTAACTTCAATTTGGGTCTTTTCTTCAGCTATTGGGTGGCTTTAGAATAGTACAAGAGTCTTATGTACTTCTATGATAGTTTTATGGTGCTTTATGGTACTCATTCACTTTTATTACTGAGAAAATACCAGCTAGTATTTAAAAAAAAAAAAAAAAGTAAAAAAACAAAAAAAAACAAAAAAAAAACAGGGTTTAGACCATCATGAAGGTGAAGAAAAGATGTCTGTGATTTGTTAAAACTGATACTCACAGGCGTCTTTCCTCTTCCTCTTGTTTGCGCTTATTTTCCTCTTCCTCACGTCTCTTCCTCTCTCTTTCCATTTCCTCTTGGATGCGTCTCAGGCGCTCCATCTCCTCCTCCTCCTGTTTCTTCTTCTGCATGGTGCCGAGCAGCTCCTGTGAGCGTGTGACCAGAGCCTGGTGCTCATGGTCGATGTCTATGCGGCTCATTACAGTGCTCTAGAGTGTGATGAGAGACACAGTACAGGATACAGTTCTTTATCTGCACTCCTTAGGTTAGACGAGGAATAAGGATTTCAGAGAATTTGAGCATGTTCAAGATAGGTCCTTCTCCCTGACACACACCTTAATCTTGAGTATGTGGGCATTGATAGAGGAATCTAGTTCCTGCATGTGTTTGCTCATTTCCTGTTTTCCCTCCTTGAGTCCAGACACCACCTCATTCAACTTCCCCATACTCTTCTTCAGGTTACGTGCCTTAACCAGCCCATCGATCCTAACAAACACAGGCACAATTAAATCAATGCTGGCAAACAGTTCTACAGTATGAAATGTCTGATATATATGGATGATTACCACAGAAAATCATTTCAATTAAACTACTGTTCAAAAGTTTGGGGTCCGTTCAGTTCTCTACAGCAGCATTTATTTGATAAAAAAAAAAGGAATGTGAAATATTACAACAGTTTAATATAATTGTTTTCTATGTCATTATATTGTAAAATGTAATTTATTCCCGTGATCAAGGCTGAATTTTCAGCATCATTACTTATTATCTTATCATCTTATTATCAGTGTTGAAAACAGTTGATATTCTTTCAGGATTCTTTGATGAATAGAAATAATGTTCGATCAAAAGAACAGCATTTATTTGAAATAAAAATCTTTTTCAACATTGTAAATGCCTTTATTGTAACTTTTGATTAATTTAATGCATCCATGATTATTTATTTATTTCAAAATTTATTTATGATCATGTCTTAATGTAATAAATGTGGGTGCAGTTTGCTTCATATATTATCAAACAAAATGTAACCATGTTTATGTTTATCAATTGATTATGACATAATGAAATGATGATATATATCAAAGGTATTGTATATTATTTTACATAAACAGGGTAAGTGATTCCATCACAGCAATCTATTGCCAACATTTCTTAGTCTTATATGACAACAATGTGATATTTGCATAGCAACACTTTACAATGTATTGTTAACATTAGTTAATGCATTAGTTAACATGAACTAACTATAAGCAATGTTGTTTACAGCTAATATTAATCTTTGTTAATGTTAGTTAACAAAAATAAATGTGTTAATTGTTTGTTAATGTTAGTTCAAAGTGCATTAACTGAAGCTTAACAGATACAAATTTTCATTTTCAAAATGTATTAGTAAACGTAGAATTAATTAACATTAACTAAGATTAACAACTGCTGTAGAAGTACTGATTATTGGTAGTTCATGTTAAAGGTGCCCTAGATTCAAAAATTGAATTTACCTCGGCATAGTTGAATAACAAGTGTTCAGTACATGGAAATGACATACAGTGAGTCTCAAACTCCATTGTTTCCTCCTTCTTATATAAATCTCACTTGTTTAAAAGACCTCTGAAGAACAGGAAAATCTCAACATAACACCGACTGTTACGTAACAGTCGGGGTGTACGCCCCCAATATTTGCATATGCCAGCCCATGTTCCCAACATTATGAAAGGCATTAGACAAGGGCAGCCAGTATTAACGTCTGGATGTGCACTGCTGAATCATTAGACTAGGTAAGCAAGCAAGGACAATAGCGAAAAATGGCAGATGGAGCAATAATAACTGACATGATCCATGATATCATGATATTTTTAGTGATATTTGTAAATTGTCTTTCTAAATGTTTCGTTAGCATGTTGCTAATGTACTGTTAAATGTGGTTAAAGTTATCATCGTTTCTTACTGTATTCACGGAGACAAGAGCCGTCGTTATTTTCATTTTTTAAACACTTGCAGTCTGTATAATTCATAAACACAACTTCATTCTTTATAAATCTCTCCAACAATGTAGCATTAGCCGTTAGCCATGGAGCACTATCAAACTCATGCAGAATCAAATGTAAACCTCCAATTAAACACTGTACTTACGCGATTAGACATGCTGCATGACGAACACTTTGTAAAGATCCATTTTGAGGGTTATATTAGCTGTGTGAACTTTGTTTATAGCTGTTTAAGGCAAGCACGAGCTCCGTGGGCGGAGAGCACGAGATTTAAAGGGGCCGCGCTGCATAAATCGGCGCGTTTATAATGATGCCCCAAAATAGGCAGTTAAAAAAATTAATAATAATAAAAAAAAAAAAACTATGGTGTATTTTGAGCTGAAACTTCACAGACACATTCAGGGGGACACCTAAGACTTATATTACATCTTTTGAAAACATGTTCTTGGGCACCTTTAACTAATGTTAACAAATGAAATGTTTATAGTAAAGTGTTACCTAAATGTTTATTCACAAAGTTGCCTTCTAGACTTCTCTTGTAAACACATGTACCACATGAGCTAAAATGATTTTCTGTAATGACTGACAGCATGCCACTATCTTCTATTGCTAAGGAACAGTTAAGAGGAGAGGAGGTGCCGCCCACCGTGGTTTGTGTTTCCTCCTGCACAGCCACATGCGAACGGTCTTCTGCATCTGGATACATGCTGTGGCTCGGTACAACATCTTGTTTTTCACTGACAGAGCAAGAATAAAAAATTGAGAGTATAGATTATTATGCAAGTCCTTTATTTATTAGTTTGTTTCTGTAGTTATTTATTGCTTTTAATTATTTATATGTTAATTTCTGTATTTTTTCCTTAATTTATTTGTCTATAGATTGTGCAGTGATTGAATCTAAACACTATTTATTCCCCTTCATTTTAATTTCTGCAAGTTTGTCCTCCTCTGTAGGTGTATATACATGAATGACAGGTCATAATCAAAGGGCAACCATCAGTTACGTACATTTAATAACGGACAGGGCGCACCACTGCACCTTCTTCCAGCGGCTGCAGATGAGCCATTTATTGACGCGCTTCACCAGTTCAGCCAGATGATCTGGATCTGACTTCATGATCTGATCAAACTCCGCAAACTGACACAAGAGCAAAATTAATCAGTCAATCAATTGCACAGGTGAAAGGTTTATGGAGGGTATTTTTTGTCACAAGTAAATAAAAAATAAAATTATCTACCATTCCTATACAGTACTATAATCAGAAAAAGTATATTCACATCACATAAAGACATGAGGATTAAATCTAACAGTTGGGCGAGTCATTCCATTCCGAAAAATATATAGACTTTTCTATATACAAACATAGCTTCTTTTTTTATTTTGGGGTAAAATACGACCTGCACATTTATCTTCATGATCCACAGTAAAATGAATGAATGAACAAATAAAAAGTTATACATCACCTTTCCAGGTCTGAAGAAAACTTTTGTCAAACCAAATTTATAATCATTTTCATTCAGGCCGAGAGCTTTGAACAAAGCCTGTTGAAAAGAAAAAAAAAACAATGTAAAATGCTTTTAATATGTGAACAATATAGAAGAGTGACATCCTGCACATGTATTTAAGCTGTGTAACAACCCATTGTGGGGCTGTCCTGATGTAACACACACCTTGCAGAAGAGTCGTGGGTCGAGTCGGGTTAGTTTGGCGGGCATGTACTGCTTGTACATGTTGTAGAGTTCATGGAACGGCGCTCTTGAGGGGAAGCCGCCCTGCATCAGATCCAGAACAGACACCATCCCTGAGCAGAGAAATACAGGAACTCTCAGACACAGGGTGAGAGAAGATACATGCGAAGACACATTTGACATGTAATAGTCCAGCTGTCTGCTTGCAAACTCTGACTGAAATTAGATTTTTTTTTAAAGCAAAGACTCTGTGTCTTGACACTAAAATACTGTACAACCTTGTTGCATTTGAAATAATAGGTAGCTGATGCATAGCATGTCCATGAGATTCCCTTCTTCACCATAACAAGATAAATATTATGTTAAATTTTTTTCCCCAAGTAGTCTATCAATTAAAATAAGGTCATAAAAGCTTCATTTATAATAAATAATTACTGAAATGCTGTTTCAAATAGTTTCAGGAGGATTTTAGCATGTCACATTGCAGGACACATCTATTTGAACTTGAACATGAAAGTGCGAAATTAAAATCCTGTAGGAAACAATGGGTTGACAATGGCAGTTGTGTGTAATGTGATATGTGTGTGGGCGAAACATGCTGCACTGTGTGTGTGTGTGTGTGTGTGTGTTAACCTGAGCACTGTAGTTGAGACAGAATCTGAGCTCCCTCAAATCGATGGCTGACCATCTTCAGATTGGGCTTCACACAACGGACAAAACTTGAACCCTGAAACACAGCAGCACAATCATTACCAGCTGTGAATCATAAAAAACACCATCATCGCTTTCAAACAATCTTACTGTGCCACCTGAGCTAATACAGTATATGTGGTAATATATTGTCGCTGTCGGCCGGAACCTCTTATGTCCAAAACCGCTACTTGTCAGGAAGGAAAAAAAACATTTTTTAAAAATAATTCTAATAATAATAATAATAATAATAATAATAATAAGCACAGTGTTTTCAAAGTTGATTCAATTGTATGTGTCATTATATTAGTAACATTTTTGCCAAAATTAAGCTCAAATGGAGCTACAAGGTTTTTGATCAGCGAATTTTGGAGAATTTTCAGACATACGTGTTTTGTCCGTCATTAGAACGGCTGCATCTGAGGCAGTAGGTGCATTGCATTGTTTTCATCAATTTACAGGTTATAAAGTTTATTGTAGTTACGTGGCCACTAATTTTTTTCTGTCATTTCGCCAAAATCTCATGTTATAAAAGATGCTTTGCACAGGCTATTTAAGACAGTATTTGCTATGACTCAATGACAAATGCAAAGACACTCTTCTCTGCTCCTCACACACATAACCTAGTAATTCCATTGGATCCTCACACTGTCAGTCAAAAGTCATAACTCCACCCACCTCTGTCATGAATGAAGTGCCTCACACAGTTTGGAGCATCTCTGCTTGTTTGCAATGCAAGGGTAAATAAAAAACTGGATTTTTTAATAGGTTAAATATTTGTAAAACCCACAGACAGACGTAAAGGGTGACCAATAGTAGTGATTTATGAAAAAAAAAAGGAGATACAAGGTTTCCGCCAGACAGAGATGATATATAACATTTAGCTAAAACAACAACAAAAATGGACTTGATGACTCACAGTACTGTGAAGCTTTTCCAGAAGAATATTCAGTTGTGTCTGTGAAAGAAAAAAATATATTAAAAAAACAACTTCAAAGTTTTAAATTAAAGAATAACATTAAAGGGTTAGTTCACCCAAAATTTGAATATTTTTGAATACACCCAGTATATTTTTGGAGCGCCAAAAAAACAAAATAACGACTTATTTAGTGATGGCCGATTTCAAAACAATGCTTCAGGAAGCATCGGATCATAAATGAATCAGTGTATCGAATCTGCTGTTCGGAGCGCCAAAGTCACATGATTTCAGCCGTTGGCAGTTTGACACGTGAATCATGATTCGATACGCTGATTCATAATGCTCTGATGCTTCCTGAAGAAGTGCTTTAAAATCGGCCATCACTAAATAAGTCGTTATTTTGTTTTTTTTGGCGCACCAAAAATATTCTCGTCGCTTTATAATATTAATATTGAACCAATGTACTCACATGAACGGATTTAAATATGTTTTTAGTACCTTTATGGATCTTGAGAGAGGAAATGTCATTGCTCCCAATGGAGGCCTCACTGAGCCAACGGATTTCAACTAAAATATCTTAATTTGTGTTCTGAAGATGAACGAAGGTCTTACAGGTGTGGAACGGCATGAGGGTAAGTAATAAATGACAGAATTTTCATTTTTGGGTGAACTAACCCTTTAATACTGAGTGTACATACAGAACAAACCTATAGATCCTCCAGTTAAATCATGTATTTCAGATTATTTTAATTAAACAGGCTGTGGCACACATTCAACTGTATAACAGGGTAACTATGCTTTAAAGACATTTTCAATATATACATACTAATATATCAATACATATGAATTTTTAGAGGTTGAGCAATGTTAGATTTTTCTGATATTATGATAATAATGTGTTTAAAGAAAGAAAATGTTTAAGTAAGATTATTGTGCAAATACTTGTAAAATCTGAATTTGTTAAATAATGTTCTAGTCTTTCCTTCCTGTAACAGGTTGTCCCAGAGAGAAGCCACAAGAGTTTACTCTCAATTAAATGTCAGAGACAGTATACTGTGTAATTGAAATACCAATAACATCCACTTAAAAAAGATTGGATGCATAAAACAGGACTTATGTTGAAATTTCTTCGCTTTTCTACTTCCAGCTGCTCATTCAAAAATTGTGCTGGTATTGGTGAGTGGAAAAAGTAATTTAATGCTTTAGAATATAGGAGAATGTTTCAGAATGGCTTGCTTCCCACAAATGAAAAGTTATCTAAAGAGAAATTATCAGATGTTAATATTTTTCAAGAAGACAATGCTCCTGCTCAAATTGCAGACAACCAAGAAGTGGCTTGAGAAGTCCATCAGACTCATGTTTTGGCCTAGTCATAGTCCAGATTTGAACCCTAGTGAATATTTGTTCTCACATTAAACTCAAAGGAACTGGGAGACATTTTTCAATTACTTGTGAACTGTATGAAGTCATTAACACTGAGTGGAACAACACTGACTCTTCTTCTTGTAAAAAGTTTGTCTGCAAGTTGGGGAAAGCTATTCCATGATAAGTTATTTTATCTACAGTATTTGTGCAATTCTTGCTCATTTCCTGGCCAGTGATTTGTGATTAAAATGGTTAGGACTATTAAAAGACTAGGCTTGGCCAATTTTTTTTTGCCCAGGAATATAAATAAAATTATTTTAATTTGCATATGTCATGCTTGTAATATTTTTTATCCGTTAGACTATTTTCTGTTTAACTTTAAATCTCTGCTTGTTCTGAATTTTTACAGAATGTAGGGCTGGGCGATATATCGCATGCGATTGTCACGCGCATTTCGTCAGTAAAGCCGGTTCCCCGATTACCGCTAAATCGCCATCACCTGCTTTCAAATGGAGCAGCATTTAATAGACAGAAGCGTAGATCACTGACAAGCTACGCAATATCGCGCTCATTATCGCAGATGAATACCTTCGATAATGAACGTGATATTGCGTAGCTTGTCAGTGAACTACGGTTCTGTCTATTAAATGCCGCTCCATTTGAAAGCAGGTGATGGCGATTTAGCGGTAATCAGGGAACCGGCTTTACTGACGAAATTACATTCATGATCAGCCTGACAGTCGTGTAGCGTGCTCCCAGCTTAAGCCGTATCACGATTACTGCTATTCTGTCACCATATTTAAGAGTTCTGAATTGACATGAAGACAATTGTTATACCATTTAAGACTTTTTATGACCTTAAATTTGATCAAACTTAATTTAACTTTTTTATGTCCAGTGGAAACCCTGTACATGTGTTAATTTTTTCCTTCAAACAGCTGTCAAACTAAATGATTTTGAGACTGACCTTGAATTTGTTTCCTACACTGATGAAGCTCAGTTTGCCAGCCTTCTGCTTGGTGTCTTTGGAGTGGTTGGAGTTCTCGAAGAGCTCTCCGATGAATTTATCCTTCGACTCGCTCACCAGACATGCCAATGACATGTGAAGAGCGTCGTTATTCTTCTCCACAAACTGAGTCTGAAAGAGAGAGGAAAAAAAGGTCTGTATCACATAGGACTTTATATACTGTTCTAGGTTCTCGCTTTTCACTTTCATTTATCACGAGAACATTTTACAAGACAAGATATTTGTCAGGATCTGTTGCGCAGCAAATCCTCTGCCATCGTCTCGTCAGTCATCTAATCACTCCATATTCTTTGCACGTGACAAGTGTAGTTTTTGTTTCAAGTCCACATTTTAATTTATTTTTTATACATTTTAATATCAGCTTTAGTAGTGAAAGAGGAATCAGAATATTAATTGAGTTATTTACATCTAAAACATTTTTAGTCTTTTTACACATATCTTTTCATTCCTCCATTAGTTTAAACTGACTCTTACATTTAAAATGAATTTGTGCGTCATGTGTTTGTAAGAGCAAAAACAGATTCAGTGTAATTATTTCCCTTTAGAAGTGAAAAAAAAAAAAAAAGTAGCTAAACTGGTTTAACTCATTTAATTGAGACATTAGCAAAAATTGAGGGAAAATTGATAAATCCTTGATAAGGGAAATTTGTGTATTTTGACTGAAGCAGAACTAGCAATTTGTGAATGACTTACACTTTTAAGTTCACCTTTGAAACATATAGATTAAAACAAGTTAGAAAAACAGTGTGAAAAATATTAAATACAATAAAATATGTAAAATAATTAGATTTTTCCCAAAAATGGAATGACCAGTGTGTGTATGTGTGTACTGGTTTGGCTATTCTTGTGAGGGCCGAATGTACACTTATATAGAGAAAAATTATAACAACTGACTAGTGAGGACATTTTACTGGACCTCACTTGTTAAAAAGACTTATAAATCAGCTAAAACATCCAAATCTAGTGTTTTGCATGTTTCTGTGATGGGTAGGTTTAGGGTTATGGGGTTGGGTTAGGCCACAGAAAATATCATTAACCTAATATAAAATCAATGGAAGTCTATGCGAATTCCACACCAATATAGTAAAACAAACGTGCGTGTGTGTGTGTACCGTTTCATAGCAGACTGCTCCAGCAAAGTGTCTTATGATGAAGCCCTCATCGTCTCTGACGTTCCTGTGCACTGCCAGCTTGGACTTCCTGGGAACCTGTGAGATGAATGATTTGACAACTAAGGCCACTAAAATAAGAGTGAGATGCTGAAATGAGGGCTATTGTGAAGAGTGACTTACGGTCAAGCGGAAATGGTCCTTGTGTTTGCTGTGGACAGTCTCAGTAAAGTGCTGGTCACTGGGTTGAGGTAGCCGGTTCTCTTCATCCAAGATATCCAAGATGCCAACTAACTTCGACTCCACCAAGTCTGAACAGAAGAACATACAATGGCTAAGACACAATCAAGCACATTTATGCTGCCAAAAGTTTCAGCCTTCTGCTTTCTAAAAAGGCAGAAGAGTGCAAACATAATATGTGTAGAGTAGATTCATGTTTAATGAGACAGACCTATACAGTCCTGATTATCCACGTAATGGACTTCATTGACTCCCAGACCTTCTTTCTGATACAGTTCCTGCTCCTGTTAACCAAACACAAAACAGCAGACATAATATCAGTCCAGCTCATGCTTTATAATGGCTAATTTTAACTCTACTCAGCCTTAACAATGTCATATTGCTCAGTTTTGAATGATTTGGTAAAAACCTGCTAAACAGTTTATTTACAGGAAAATGCATTTGACCACAAAAACATGTAAAACACACATAATCATGCGTAAAAGAAAAAGCAAAGACAAAAATGAATGAATGATTGAATAAAACTTTTTCTGTTTTACACTGGTTAACAACTGCATAAAATGGCATTGCTGTTCTGTTCTCAAATTCTGTTGAATTTGTTTCTGTATTGCACTGGTGTTGTTTTGTTTAATTTGCAACATTAACAGTATAAGTGAATTGTTGATTCCTATTTGTAGAATTCCATCACTTACTTTGTTGTAGTACATAAATGTATTTTGAAAATGCTGCATGTGAATTTAAGTATTTTCTATTTCATTAAATTTTGAAATGTAATTTATTCCTGTGATCAAAGCTGAATTTTCAGCATTATTACTCATCTTTAGTGTCACATGATTCTTCAGAAATCATTCTAAATCTAATTTGCTGCTCAAGAATAATTTCTTCTTATCAATTTTGAAAACAGTTGTGCTGCTTCATATTTATATTTAACCTTTATTAACCTTCGTATTCAACTTTTATTTTAAATAAAAATTAGAAATTTTGCAACATTTAAAGGTGGACTATGTAGTTTTTCCATCCGCTAGGGGGCGCCTATTCAAAACAAAGGCGTAGCTTGATGCCGTCAAGTTTGAGCCCGGAATCTTGGGACATGTGGTCTTCACCTCACAGACGGTGGAAATAAATTGGGATAAGACTCGGGCAGAAATCATGTTCATGGATGCGATTGTTAACTTTACTGTAGTATGAAGCAGAGCAGGACCGAGTGTTGTGGGAGCTGAACGAGGCCGCTGGAGCGATTGCGCAACACGCCTCACAAGCAGCAGAACTTTTATTATGCCACAGTCGCCGGCGCTGCTTCCGCTTTTCCGGTCATGAGTATGAGGTAACGCAGCTCTGTTTATCATATTAGATACATTTGAGTATGTTGAAAATTATGTTATAACATTACTCTGCGCGTTCACTCTATGGCTGCTGTGAGACACACTGCAGTAAGCTAAATTGATTTTAGAATATCATATTAAATGCTGGTTGGCTTGTGTTGATAAATGGCATGCAATTAATTTTAAAACATATGATGGAGAAAATGCTGTATTACTGTTACTAAACTTAAAGCTGCATCTGATTATGCTATGTTAGCTACTTCACAAAAAAGTGTTTTTCTCTGAGGCATGGTAAAGCATGGTACTCGCAAAAAAAAAAAATCAAGAAAATTAGATTTAAACAAGACTAAATGTGTTGAGCTATATAACAATAGTTTTCTCACGATTTACAAATAGTTGGAAACATTTGGGATATTGTAAGTACTCAACTGAACAAAATATATAACACTGGCCTAGTGGTTTTTGGATATTTTACTGCAAAAATGTTATATATTGCAGCTTTAAATGTCTTTACTGTCACTTTTGATCAGTTTAATATGTTCTTGATAATAAGTATTAATTTCTTTAAAAAATATTTAAAAAAAAACAGTTTTGAATTAGTGAATGCAATATCATATCAAAGAAAATGTAATAGCTAGATAATTGACAGTAGCTTTAATATGTACAAAAACATATCTTATGAAAATACATGGCTGTAAATTGTGAATGGATGAGGCTGTTGTAAATTAGCTGTGTCTGTATATCAGCTGAATCACTCACCTCTTTGAGAATGCGCTCATTAAAGAACTGCTGCAGTTTCTCATTACAGTAGTTGATGCAGAACTGCTCAAAACTGTTGTGCTCAAAATACTCTGAGGAAAAGGAAGAGAACATTTATGCTTGGTAATATAAGTAGCCATTTCCGAGGAGTCGGGGTTTGGTTGGTTAGCTTCAACAGGTATATTTTGATATTAGGAAAGCTAACTTATAAATGGCAAATATTTTATTATATTTCAGATGTTGTGCCAGTGACGTTTTGTTGTAGCGATCTTAACAGCATGAAATAGACTTTGAATAATCAGTCACATGGCATTAAAGGATTAGTTCACTTTCAAATGAAAATTAGCCCAAGCTTTACTCACCCTCAAGCCATCCTAGGTGTATATGACTTTCTTCTTTCTGATGAACACAATCGGAAATATATGAATAAATATCCTCACACATCTGAGCTTTATAATTGCAGTAAGCGGGATCAACGAGTATGAGCTGAAGAAAGTGCCTCCATCCACATCCATCATAAACATACTCCACACGGCTCCCGCCTTCTGAAGAGAAGTGATGCATTTTTGTAAAAAAAATATATCCATATTTAAGAAGTTATGAAGTAAAATATCTGGCTTCCGCCAGACCCCCTTCTGTATTCAAATTACGGAAAAAAAACGGAACATCAGTTACATTTTTCCGTAAGTTGAATAGGGAAGGCATAGGATGTAGGGTAAGCTTTTTGACCTACAAGAGTTTTACACTTTCTTCGTAAGTAGAATACGGACGGCGGCCTGGCGGAAGCATATGTTACTTCATAACTTGGAACTATGGATTTTTTTTTTTTACACAAATGCACCACTTCACTTCAGAAGGCCTTTATTAACCCCCCCTGGAGCCAGGTTGAGTACACGTTTATAATGGATGGATGTGGATGGATGCACTTTCTTCAGCTCATACTGGTTGACCCGCTCACTGCCATAATAAAGCTCGGATGCGTCAGGATATTTATTAACATTTCTCCGATTGTGTTCATCAGAAAGAAGAAATCATATACACCTAGTATGGCTTGAGGGTGAGTAAAGCCTGGAGTAATTTTCAGTTGAAAGTGAACTAAACCTTTAATGGCTCAGGTGACTCAAATAAAATTGTGTGCAACAGAGTATCCTTGAGCAAAGATGGTATTTTACCAAAGCCAGCGATGTCCAGCACACCAATGAAGTGAGCAGATGAGTCAAAGGGGAAGCACTGGTTGATCCTGGTAACCACATGATCAAAGAGACGGCTGTAGATGGCTTTAGCCAGAGCGTCACGTGCACTACTGGCCTGCTCCACCTTTAGAGGAACCCTGGAGAAGATAAGAAGGTGAAAAGTAGCACCATCTGATACATTACACACAATTAAACCGAACTTTTTATTTCACACTAGATATTTTGGCTAATCAAGGAAAGCACTCAATACCACTAATATCTCTGGTTAGGGATTGTTGTGGCTACGATTGGTTACCTATTGAATTCCAAGCATCTCGGTTAAATTTTTCATTAGAAGGCATGAGCAGCACTTACTTGATGGCTGTGCCTTTAACGCCCCCTGCAGAGGTGAGCATGACTCTAGTGGTCAGACTGACCCGCAGATCTTCCTCATCCAGACCCAACAGCTCCGCACAGAACCCTAACGACTGGCCGCATGTCTTCTTTAAGACACAGCCCCCTGAAACACACATGAACACCAGTGAGAAACCAACCCAATACTAGAGCATGGTTGAGACTGCTCAGCGCAGTACACTGGAACATTACCTAGTAGTTTTTCTTCGTTTTTATCAAGATCTGCTTTATAATTGAAGAACAGATAATGTGACCTGATGTTTATTCCGAGGGAACGGTTATGCTATATTTGTCAAATATGTAAAAGAAATGAACTGATTTTCTTCATTTTTTTAAACAGATCTCAACCTACCTCACACACATTTGTTTTCAGTTATGGTGGAGACTTCTGTTGTTTTTATAGTAGGTTACACAGGAACAATAAACCCTATAGAAACCTTTAAGTATTATAATAAATTAAGACAGCAACACATTATTTAGTATCTTTATTAACCTGCTGTCATTGTGGGCTTTGTTGAGATGTCCACACAATGTAGATCATTTCAGGTTTTATTATCATTGTGGTGACAATGATATCCAAACCAGTGTTATTTTAGTATTATGTACAGTATATACAATTATAGTATTTATTAATATTTTGAATTAGCTTTTATTTTTATGTTTAGTTTTCCATTTAATTTTAAATTTAAGAATTTTTTTTGTTTAGTTTTAGTAATTTTAGTACTTTAACTTATTATTTATTTGCCAAGGCAACATTTCTAATTTTTTTTTTTTAAACTAATATTTATATTTTTATTTTAGCTTTATTTCAAGTATCTCAAAATCTCAATTTTGTAATAGTTTTAGTTTTATTTAGAAGTAACAACTACTAATCCACACCAGACTCAAATTGAATTTTCTGTCAGAAACAGCAAGTCAAAATGAAAGCATTTCTTTTAAATGCAAAATAAACTCATAGCAACGTAATCTGTCTAACTGGTAAGTAACAAGCCAATTTTACTGAAAACTTAACAGCTGGATACAAATTATAAACCCTACATGTTTGTAGATATTGCTATATTCTGGATTATTTTCACTGTCAGCAGCTTTCAATGAATAAACACAAAGTTAGCTGGGTGGTTGGTGTTTTGATGTCATGCCAGCTTCCTTTTTTTATTTTAATGGTGAGTAAACAAGTTAAAATACTATTAAAGAGCAAGATAAATGGAAAAAAACTAAGGTTTTTAAATTTAGCTTTAGACAAAAACTCTTAAGATAGATTCACTGTTTGACTTGTTAAAAATTTGCTTCTAAAGTGTTTGCTGAGTCACAAACAGTGTATGTGTAATAACTGTATATATTCAGGAGTTACACTAGCTCTCGTTTTACCTGAGGTGCTTCCAGCCTCCTCAAAATCAATGTTTCCAAGGTGCAAAACCCCAGCCACCACCCTAAACAGGTTCAACTTCTCTGTGTCATCCAGACCGATCTTCTTCATGGCCACACACATTCTGTTAAAGTCGGCATGGTCGTCCAGCAGAGGGTCTTTCAGACCGCCGGCCTTCAGATGCTGAGGAATAATTCTCAAGTTAGACTCATCTGAGACAACAGCATGTTGTCAGAACAGAAACACCTGAGCTTATCCAGGAGCACAATTGCTCATAAAACTCAGCACAGCAACTAGGATCAATTTATTTAAACATTTTGTTACTCTATACTACATAACCAAAAGTACATGGGCAGCAGAACACCAACTCTATATATAAACATTTAAATATATCCACAAAGCTACATTGTGAAACTCATGACTGTCATAGTCTCCATGTCATTGCCCTCAGGTTGTCTACTAGGATAAAATTGCTTACATGCAGTGGTTCGGTCCATCTAATGTAACTGCAGACAACCAAATTGCATTAAAGTTTACTGTATTGTAATGCTTGCTTATTGCTTTGAGGTCTTGTCGCATGTAGTCATATTTACTGTTGTTCGGCAAAATTTGCAGGCAAAGTTGAGTCATTTTAATACCGTAGGAATCAACGCAATCTGGAGTTTTACGTGAAAGTGGAAAGAGTTCCTATGGAGATGTTCAAGTTGGTCGTCATGTAAATTTGCCATGTTGACCAACAGAAAGCTGCTTGGTTTGAAAGTGACTTCTGTGTGAGCTGTGCTTGATGCATCACTACACTATTGACAATGGACCATTTCGCCTGTGAAATTTTGCTAAATGTGACCATACCTTCAGTCTCCTACTTGGTTTGAAATGTCCTGGGATACTGTGCATTTTGAAAATGCTTTTGAAATGTCTTTTGTAATTTTGTTTTGTTTTATTTTTTAGACTCCTCAAACACATAAAAGCTCAAATATGCAGTATTCTAGTGACTTCAGAGTGAAGAGTGGTTTGTAAAGCCACAGGGGTTGAGGAACTGCGTTCATGACATTAGCCGTTTCCATTCAACTATTTTTATGAAAATTTTGGGATATCGTACCGAATAAATCCCTCAAACTGCAACAACAAACTCTCATGACTTTGCCTCAACAGTGAATGTGATTGGATAACCAGTGGACCAATTGCATCGCACAGCATCTCAAGTGTTGGTTTGGTCGTTCTGAACTGCCTGAGTCAAAGTCTCATCAGAATGATTTGGTTTAATTCCCTCCCAGAAGCGTCTCACATGATTGCGTTCCCAAACACCAGCATCTGAACGCAACAGAACATGACAGCGTTTATGGTTTCATCTGTGCGCCCTGAGACACAAGGAGGAAATGATGGAGGAAAAAAAAGCCACAGTTTCTTTCCTCGATTGCATCAACAACCATTTTTATTACAGATATTTTATGCCAATTTCACAGGAAGTGACAGTTTTGTTCTCTTGAACACATGGGATTGAAATGCTGCTTTATTTGCAAATGTTTTATGCAAAATTCTAATTAAATTTGCAACTTTGGATGGAAGTACAGCTATTTATAGAAAAGGTAAAGCCAAAATAAATATACAATCATAAAAATAAATACATTTTAAAGGAAAATATAACTCTAGTCTAATCTTGTCTAATCGTGTAAAAAAGCAGGTTTGTTGTCAACATTTTCACAAGTCAATTTTATGTGCCCATCCACTGACTGAAGTGTAAATGTTAAATTCATGACCCTGGTGACGTCCACATATCTGAACATGAATAAAAATCCATGCTGCAGAATATGGATTTAATTGTATTAAAGGTGCAGTGTGTAATTTTTAACAGTGCACACCCCTCCCTTTTCGAGAAGCTACGGTGGCCGTCTGGCCGACATGTCGTCGTCTGAGAGAGAGAGCAGTGAGTAGCTTGTGTGAAGCAATGAGGTTTCTTCTTACTTCTAACAAAGAACAGTCTCCGTTTCTAATAAACCAGACAACTACTACTACTACTTCTTCATGAATTTTCAACGTAGTGACGATGCAAGTTGCCTCTAAAACATGAACAATTTAGAAGAACAACATAATGTCTAAACGCACTCTGTAGAGTGTTTGTCCATTTAGGACTGCTGTAGAAACATGCTGGCGCATAATGGTGACTTGACATGGAGGGGGGACCTGCGGTGTATGAGATAGAAATGGCTCATTCTAAAGTACTAAAAACATAATGGTTCAATATGTAAGGTCTTTATGTATCACTGAAAACATAGTTATGTATATTATATTACATTACTGTCAATAGATCCTCCCAAATGTTACGCATTGCACCCTTAATTTCTTGAATTATCCAGGCGCAGCAGTAGAATTTTGGTGATTCTGTGGTTTGATCATCATAAACTGCAGTCTCTGTGGATGTTGTCTTTCAGAGGGTGTGGATCGTGACTGTAGCGGGTCGTGACTCTCACCAGGTGTGAAACATTCAGTGAATAGCAGCAGGTAAACTCTAGAACTACTATCATGAATTTTACAAAATTCCCAACCTCCCATGACAATCACAAGGCTGACTATAACTGTGTGTGGATATTTTTAAATGACATCAATTTTGACTGCCCCAGATGCCTGTTAATACTGAGCTGAAACTATCAATAAAACGATAAGTTGCTGGCATTATGGATTTTTGTCTTCTGTTCAAAAACATGTGAAATTGAAAGGTTCACAAATGCAGCTGATAAAGAAATGTGTCCTTACTGAGAAGAGCACATACACTGCAAATATACTGTGTCACAGTATACCACTAATACCATTAACCTGAATTCATGTGGTGGATCTTAAAAGTGCATCAGACTTGCATCCTGCTGTTATACTATTACTATTTTGTGTCAAATAATAAACATGAATATTAAGAGAAGAATATCCCGTTACCTTAAGGAAAGCCAAAACAGGAGAGAATTGGCAGTTTAGCTCCCAAGAAATGAAAGTAACTTTCCATTTTTACAAGATCTGGGTCAAACATATTTCACTTTTTTTTTTTTTGAGCTTTTATGTGTAACGTCATGGCAAGAACATGTTATAAAATTAGATATAATGCATAAGGTTAATATGTAACCAGTGTAACCTGGATTTTTTTTTTAAGAAAAGGATGGAAAAGGAATTCAAAATGAAGTTGAAGTTGAAGTTGAACTCAGAATATTCCTTCAAGTTTGTTTCCTTGTTCTTTAGTTAACGATGAGACATCGATTAAAATAAGTAAGCCCACATTCCATATGGTACAAAAGTCCACAATATAGTTATCTTTGTCCTGTAAGAAATACATTGGACCCAGGTCATGTATTTATATCACAAATGGAAGAAGAAAACCAAAGTCCCAATAAGTGCACAACAACACACATATTCACCTTCCCATCCTTTGATGTATCATGGACACACAAACAGACACACAACCATAGACAATGATTATTAGTACAGTGATTAGATTAGTATGAACACAATCATGCATAAATTATAAACATTTCGATATACAAGGTAATTTGCAAAATGCCTTGCATCTGTGAAATATCAAGCAGTAGATCAGCAACCAAACACAAGTGTAGACGCTCACAAAAGACAAGAGGAATCAGAGCTGAGGTTTATCATGCCTAATCAATCAGAATCACATCCGCAGTGACCCTCTACTGTTCCCTTCATCAAAGACTCTTCTTCTACCCATCACACCAATGACTCTATTGCCCCCTTAATCCAAAACTTTGAAAACAGAATATTTTAAATTACACAACTGTGAATTATTTCCAGTAAATTCAATCAATTTTTCATGTTTGGTGTCGAAATGTGTGAAATTGGTGGAAAAGAATATTTCATTGAAATATACTTCTTTAAATGCAGTATATTCCAGGAACAAAAAGTTTCCATAAATCGTGAAAAATCTAAGTAATTAACTTTTACAATACCTAGTCAGACTGCCTTTCAGATGTATCCAATATATTATACTCCTACCCATCCAAACTAACTAAAAATGTTTCTTTTAATGTTTAAATGTGCAGGAGTGAGGGCAAGCGAGTTCCCCTCAAACAACCTGTAGAGTCGTTCCAAGCCATATTGGTGGCAGTTCTTCTGATTATACAGAGAATTCATTGAAAATAAATGTATTACCTCTGGACTCTTGCGGTTTTGGGGAATCAGCTTGTCTGAATCCTTGGTAGAGAAGTACCTTGTGCATCCTCGACTTAGATACTAGATGGAGAAAAAAAAAAAAATGTATACAAACATGGTTTAGAAACGTGTTCTTTGAAAGAACACCTGGCAAAGAGTCAAGAATTACTATTTAAATAATACAATTTTGAACACTTGCAGATCAACCTGAATATTTCAAATAATACTTTTTGTTATGCTAATATAGCACAAATTAAGAAGAGACATGTCATAATCGGAATGCATATACTGTAAAAATATCTGTTCAGGAAGCCAAATGTGCACACCGATACGCTGATAACTCCTAGAAATCAGCTTATTGAATTAACCTGTTGTCTCGGTTTACATACAAACCAATAACTTGGCAATGGAAACAAACCGCCTTTACAAGACTTTATTAATAAATCAGGTTATTCCCCGGCATTGAGGTCAGAACCTAACAATTTGTATATCTGACTCAGATGGAATACTCTGTTATGTCAGTTGTGATGTTAAAGAAAGCATTAAAAACCCAAGAGTAATCCAAATTGTCAGCAGAAAACTTACTGACTTATATCAAAGTCCCTTTAAATGTTATTCTATAGTCTTTGCTTATATTCTTCCTTATATGAAGTTACAGATGCAGCATTTTGGCTGGAGAAATAGTCGAGAAATAGTCAGAGTTTGCAATATTTCCGTGAAACACTCGCTCAGCACAAAACGTTTTAGACCCCGTTTAAACCTGTATGTAGCGTCGTCCACTTGTGATCCGATCTACCAAAATGCATCTTAAAGGTGCTAAAGAGGATTTTTTCATCGACTAAGGAACCAAAGACTGTTACTGAGTTTTTGAAATGAGTGCATGCGTAAGAACAACCCCCCTCCTTCACAGCTTATTTCGAGGGAACACCTCCCAAAACTCGTGCACGAGTATTGGAACACGAGTGTTTGTTTACCACCGGCATTCGCTGTGTCGTGTTAGTGAATTCATTATGTCGGACTCACCGCAGGTAACTCAAAATCTGCAGTTGTTATTCCTGTCTCCTGACAAAAACATTGCATGCGGCGCCTGTGGAGTGTGGAAAGTTACTGGACCGCGCAGCCGCGCTCGTCTCTCACAAGGAACGCCATGGCAGTGATTGACAAGCCAGAGGGCCAATCAGCGCATGTCTCTCACAAGGAACGTCACGGCAGTGATTGACAAGCCAGAGGGCCAATCCGCGCACATCTCTCACAAGGACCGTCACGGCAGTGATTGACAAGCCAGAGGGCCAATCGTTTACGCGATGATCGCGTAAACGATTGGCTGATGTTTTTAAGGCCCTACCTCATGCACAGATGATGTATATTAATATTATTCCTTTCAGTGCACCTAATAAATAGTCTTTTATCAGTTAGTAAAGACAGTTTCAAGTAATATTGCAAAAATGTATAAAACAAAACATCCTCTTTAGCACCTTTAATACCAGGTATAAACAGGGCCTTACTGGCTATTTTAAAGAAGTCCAAGTGTAATGTAAGTATATTTGTTAGGCTGGAGTGGGTCGGTGAGATGCAGGATTCACACACCCTGAAATAGTCTGGAGAGCTGAGGTGGAACTTCTCCTTGATGTCTTCAGGAGCTCCAGCACACAGCCTGTAGAAAATGTGATAGTTCCTCTCCTCCTGACCCTGCGTGCAGATACGGGACTTCTCCAACAGGTAATGGGACACAAAACCACCTACTACTGCATTCTGGAAAACAAATCAGCACTGCATTCAAAGAAATGTCTAACAAATTCATTTATAAAATCACACATTTGCATCACTATATCAATCAAAAAGACAGTAGCGCATGTTGTTGTGCCAAGCACTCAGTAGACAACAAACTCAGCGATAATCTATGTGCACTGCTATCTAAAAAGCATTACATTCATCTGTTTTAGTGAGACATTTTAACAAGACACACCTTTTCATTAAAGTGAATCTCCACAAATTTCCCAAAGCGACTGCTGTTGTTGTTTCGGACAGTTTTGGCATTTCCAAATGCCTCGAGCAGTGGGTTTGCTGGAATTGAGAGAAAACAGAAAACAGTTGTTTCTTAGTCATATTTTCTGTGACTTACATTAGTTAAAGTATAGTGGAGTACAAATTTAGATTAGTAATGGTCAGGTCATTCAAGCGTACCTTCAACTATTCTTTCATCAATGTCTTGACCTGTACCATAAGATGTAGTTAAGTACCTGTGAGAGGAGAGAGTAACCAATCTCACATTAAATTAAACATATTCACAATTCCTAAATTCATCTCATATCATGTATTAAGTGTAAAAACAAAGGATTAAAGTGTTAAGTAGAAATGCATATCTTCATATTATTCAAACTATTTATAGATATATAAATGAGACCTTTCTATACCTGAGAACAAACTTGGTGTTTTCGGTCTTTCCAGCTCCTGACTCTCCCGACACAATGATGGACTGACTCATCTTCAACACCTTCATGTCACGATAGGCTTTATCCGCTAAACAAAACAAATAAAAGGTATGAGCATATACAGGGAGTATAAATAAATATTAAGTAACATATTTATTCAAGCTAATAGTATACATTTTGTGTACATCACTGACAATCCTTAAAATGCCTCTATTATGCTTTTTATTAGCTTTCATGCAGTGTGTAAAATAGCTGTTTGTAAATTTAAAGCTCTGCAAGTTTTAAAGATCAAAGTGCACAACAAATAACGTTATTGTCTTCTAAAAGAAAGAATCGATTCTGGACTGCTGAAATGAGTCGTCAGTAATTCCAGTCTTACTTCCTATTACAAACCTAATGTAACAAATTTGCACAATGCCAGCCTATGGTTTGCATTGGCTTCCCGCGAACAACGTCTGCTTTGACCCTCAAACACTGTAGTTGTAGCTGAGACTGGAAGAGTTTTGTTCCTGTGTTTTCGACATGGCGAGAAGACGCTGATTTCTATGCTGCCAAAGCAAATTCACTTTGCGCACACCTCAAAAGGATGAGGACTCATGCTGGAATTGATACGGTAAAACCGACACCATAGTTACTGTTCGTATCACTTTGTATCATGTGCTGAGAAAGCCTCCGGAGCTGAAATTCAGATATGGTAATAAGCTTTTTGTTTCCGACACGTGCTGTAAGTGGTCAACCAATCACAACAGACTGTGCCATCTGTACAATCAGAGCAGAGTAGGCTCTCGGAAAGGAGGGGTTTAGAGTGACTGAATCCTTGATCTAACCGCTTCAGACACTGTGAGAAAAGTAATGATGCTGCAATGTATATTATGAGAAAATTAAGTGTTTTTTTGACCTTGGATGCATGTAAACCTATTGTAGAACCTTTAAAATAGCATAATAGGGGCACTTTAATATCACTTCCTTCGCATGAAATGTTTACCAATTGCATAGACGTGAGGTGGCAGAGTGCCCAGCGATCGGCCCCTGTACTGTTTAATGCTCTCTGGGGAATACAGCTTGGGAATCTCACAATATGGATTCACAGCAATCAGGATGTTGGCCACAAATGTCTGGAACACAAAGTAACATGAGCAGCAAGAAAGGAACCAATCAATGCATTTTTATTCTGCAGACAACCATTTTGCAGACAACCAAATACTAATAAGCACTGAAAATTTGTACAATTTGTACAATGATTTTTTTAGGAACTTCAGAAATTAAAAACATTTAATCATAGAAGAAAAGAGTGTATGAACTGCATTTTTAATGTACACTGCTTGATTTTTTTTTTTTAAGTTTTTGAAAGAAGTCTCGGAATTTGTGATTAGTTGAGTCGACTAAAAAATGATGACGTCATTAATAAATAAATAAGGGGCTGTTCACACATAACATGTTATTTTTCATTCCAAAGCACTACTTTTCCATTGTTTTTCTATGTAAACACACTAGACAGACATGTATGACCGTTGCGCTTGTGTCTTGCGACTTTTGCAGTGTCTCGCGCATGACACGGCATTCTAAAAACGCGGCGCTCAAGTTCAAATCAGTTCAACTTAAAAAAAAAAAACGCATCTCGAGACCTTGCAGTTTCCCCATTCCACTGCCGTGAGCCTGAACCTTGAGCTGAGACTCGAACATGGGTTGCCTTGTGCACAGCTATGCCATATGAAGCTGCCCACAAATATTGCTCCTACATAACAGCTTATTTTTATCAGTTCTTTTGTCTTTGTGTCATTATTTTTCATAGATTTCTAAATCAGATAGAAATAAAGTAGCGCAGTAAAGATTACAATTATATGAATGCATTAGTGAGAGCGATTATGAATTAATTCTACCTGGCAGAATCTCTCAACAAATAGTGAAGCTGTGGGTTTTAGTTACTAAGAAATATATGCTAGAACTTTTCAGTTGATTCTGCTCCGTTTCACACACAGTTGAGCATGCATTGCAAGCCATTCAAAGTATACTCTATTGACCACAAGCACAGACAGTGTATGTGCACAACCTAGTGGACCCTTCTATTTCAGTGTTCAATCACAGAAAAATCATGCAGCACGTGTGTGGACACCAGTGGACGAAATTGACTTTACGTGCACATTCCACGAGACGAAGCGGAAAGTGACCAACAGAGCAAGTGAAGCATACTTTAGGCTAAGACATCTTGCCATGTAGAGTGGACATCATGAAGTGCAGGGGACATAAAGAATAGTGTCTTCATGACAAACATTTGCAATAAAGAATATACTTACATAAATCTTATCTTTACTATAGCGCACACGGACATTATTTAGAAGCGTAGCTTCATTCAAGTACATCAATGAGCCTGGAACACACACAGGAAATCATTAGTGAATGGTGTCATTTTATCCAACACATGACTGACATGTCCATCTCGAACTCATTGACACTTACAGTTGTCCTCCACATGTTTGTTGACATCATCTTCAGCAGGGAAGACTTGATTGACAGGAGCTTGAAAGTTCTGGAATACAGAGAAATTAACTTATCATTAATTGTATGGCACGCTAAAATCCCATGAATACTTTTGTAATTCTAATAAGTGCCACACGCTTTCACTTGCACATGCACATACATACAGCTTTAAAGCATTAAAGGTTAATGAACACTTTAATAATCTGGATTCTGCATGTCAGTGAAAAAAAGTGAGCAGTATTTGGAATCATGAAGCTAAGGTGTTGCTAGGGAGTTGTGGAGGGTTGGCAGGGTGTTGCTAGGGAACTCTAGATATGCAGTTGCTAAGATGTTTCCTGAGTCTCATTTTGAAGGATGCATCCTCCGGAGGTCACATTTGTAGGCCACATACAACATAGAGGATGCCTCATTTCACTAAAGTAACCAATTCATTTCAAAGTCATATGAAAATTACAACAATTTATAATAGTTACTTTTCTGAAATAAGACATCTTTGATGACGTATGTGGCCAACAAATGCAACCTCCGGAGGATGCAGCCTTTGAAACGAGACATAGTGTTTGTTACCCTATTAATTTGTGGTGTACAGAGTGTTTTAACTATGCTGTTGATAGGGGGTTCTGGCTGGTTTCTCAGGCCGGGAACAAACTACATGACTGTCAGGCTGATTATGAATGTAATTTGGTTGTTACGACTTATCATACTCAAACGGATCAAGTTTGTTCCAGTTGTGCTCAGTCAGTGCTTACAGTCGGTTCGTCACAATGTCCCGTCGTGACGCACCAATCGTTAAGTGTGTTGTGTAGCAGACTGACTCAGTTGTTTGTTTTTTGCTCCTTTAACTGTCTAAGACTAGAATCTGCAATCATTTACTTACCCTCATGTTGTTTTCAAACCCATTAGACTTTTGCTCATCTTTGATATTTTTGATATGAAATATCATCATAATGATATTTTTACTGAAACCTGAGAATCCATTGCACCAAAACAACGATGATTCAAAATGTTCATAAAGACATTTTAGAGGACATTGTACGTTTACCACATAAAGCACATCAAACACAGTAAATGAAAGGTCAACTGTACTTGCTTGATGTGAAAAAAAAAAAAAAAAAAAGGTTTTCATGTGTCAAGCAATAACAGCTGAGCTTCCGTTTACTGCCCTGCATGTACTCTATGTGTGTGTATTGATGTGTATATATACACAATAGTAGAACAAAAGCCTAAATTAAATCTGTACATTATATAAAGTAGGGCTGGGCATTGACAATTTTCACGATTTGATTTCGATTCACAGGCTTGTGATTCAATTCAATTCCAATTTGACATTGATTAAATTGCATATATAACAGGTACAGTACATGCCAATTTATTTTAGGAAAAAAAAATCTCTTTCAACTAATGCTGTAAACTATACAAGGAACCCTGTCAGTTGGTTCATTAGGCCTACTATAATATTAAAGGTTAAAATGAACTGATTTCTATAGAAACATTTAAATGACACATAAGGCAGTTTTATAATAATAACATAATAGTATTTTTAAATGACATGATTGTGTTTCTACTCCAATTTGCTTTTTGAAACATAGCCTAAACATTTAAATGGTGGCTGTTATAAACACTTGTTAGATGTATTTATTTATTCAAACATATATTAAATATTGAAGAATAGGTTAAGAAAAAAAAATTATAATGGATATGTAATATAGTGCACATATTTAGCAAAATGCTCCTCTCTAGAGTTAATTTTTCTAGCTATCGAGCTATGGTTGGTCACTGAATGGCTTTTCTGAGGTAAATGAATCGATATGAGTGACATAAGCCGTTTTACTGACGTCTTTCCAAGGTTGAAACACTGATTCATAATAAAATTGACAGAATTTGAAAGCTGACACTATATATGATTCATGACACTATATTTCATATCACTTGTGATTGTGTCTCTTCAGAAGTCTTGGATTAAACCACTTAATCTGGATTACTTTTACAATCACTTTATGAACTTTTTGAAGCATCAAAGTTTCAGACTTTTAATTGAAGCACAGAAATCATCTTCATTTGAGTTTCAAAGATGAACAAAATTCTTACGCGTTTGGATTCTTACATTCTTACGACATGAGGGTGATTAAATGATGGCAGTATTTTAATTTTTGGGTGAACTAACTCTTTAATACTTGGGAGTCTAATAGCAATATTGATGCTTGCCGTAGCAAACAACTACAACTAATTAACTACACTTCCCACTTCATGTATTCCACCTCCATGCTTCTGTTCTGATATTAGACAGTAGTGTGTCCTCTACACACACACACACTTATAGCGTGTGAACAGACAGCCCATTGTGCTTTCACAACTCGGCGACATCACACTGCACACAAATCACATGGGCTAGATGTAATGCTGCACACAACACTCTGTCTTGTAGTTGTCAGACGTGAAAACACACACACAAACACACACAGAGTTATTGCTACTGTAATGTGTGTAAAGCTCCAGAGAGGGCCGGACTCCATATGGGCAACAGGATGTGTTTGCAGCAGCTCTGAAAACAGATGCATTCAGCCATAGAGTTTAAATCATTCTGCTGCTTGTGCAAAGAATCTGTGAATTGCAAAAAATGGTTTTGACAGAAACATGACAAGAAATGTGAGTACCTCATTATGAGATTGTATTAGCAGTTCCTTGTTCTTAAAGCACAAGCATTTTATTAAAAGCACTTAAATCAACCGAACGTTCATTTGGGAATGCGGTTTTTAATGAGATTTTCACTGGTGTTCCTTGACAACCAGTAGGAGAGTGAGTACTTTCATTTCCACCCTCAACTATAAGTCATGTCTATCTTTGTTTTCTACAGAACTGTGGCTCCTATTCACCCTTCCCCATCTCAGTCATTTTAACAATAACCACCTTGAAACTAAGCAAGTTTTGTGTGAAACATAAATTTTAATATTTACTAACTGATGTTCTTATGACAACGTTCAGTTAAAGATAGATATTTTAATAGTACATTAAAACTACATTTAGATGAATGATTAGTCAGTAATGATTAGTTTTTTTTTTGATGAGAAGTTTCATGAACCTTGAAAATACAAAACTTCCTTCACTTCAAGATGGACAAGGCTAAAAGCAATGATAACTTGCAGCTCAGTAAGTCAGTCATTTAATGATTCATTAACCACTCTAATTGATTCAGTGGGTTCAGGATTCTTTAGAATGATTCAAACAGGTAATGTGAGTTTTTTTTTGGCATTTAATTAATTATAACAACTGGCTCATAATCAAGCACAGTCATTTGTTTGTGAGAAAGAGGTTTTCTTGCCATTGGTTTGCTGTACAAGGTCTTATTTTCTCATCACAATTCATTTAGATTGCAAATTCACATCACTCAAATCAGATACAATATGTTTTTTTATAAACTTTAACACATGATGAGAAACTAAACAACAACAATAAAAGGTTGTGAGTCCAATCAAAGATGTCAATTTGTCAACAAATAGACCAATGTCAGCACTGGGAGGTTGGGTGACACGACCCTTGAAAACCACAGGACGACACAAAGCAGAAAAATTAGGATAAACATGGTTTGTGTTGAACACAAAGCATTTCGTGGGGTTCACTGTTTGAAGTCCACTGTAAAATATGAAACAAAACCTACAGAGAACAACTGCTCAAAGTCAAAACTAAAAACAACGATTTTTATACACTAATCTGGCATAACATTATGACCACCTTCCTAATATTGTGTTGGTCCCGCTTTTGCTACCAAAACAGCCCTGACCCATCGAGACATGGACTCCACTAGACCCCTGAAGGTGCTCTGTGGTATCTGGCACCAAGATGTTAGCAGCAGATCCTTTAAGTCCTGTAAGTTGCGAGGTGGGGCCTCCATGGATCGGACTTGTTTGTTCAGCACATCCCACAGATGCTCGACTGGATTGAGATCTGGGGAATTCGGATGCCAAGTCAACACCTCAAATTCGTTGTTGTGCTCCTAAAACCATTCCTGAAGCATTTTTGCTTTGTGGCAGGACGCATTATCCTGCAGAAAGAGGCCACAGCCACCAGGGAATACCGTTTCCATGAAAGGGTGTACATGGACTGCAACAATGCTTAGGTAGGTGGTACGTGTCAAAGTAACATCCACATGGATGGCAGGACCCAAGGTTTCCCAGCAGAACATTGTCCAAAGCATCACACTGCCTCCGCGAGCTTGTCTACTTCCCATAGTGCATCCTGGTGCCATGTGTTCCCCAGGAAAGTGACGCACACGTACCCGGCAATCCATGTGATGTAAAAGAAAACGTGATTCATCAAACTAGGCCACCTTCTTCCATTGCTCTGTGGTCCAGTTCTGATGCTCAAGAGCCCACTGTTGGCGCTTTTGGCGGTGGACAGGGGTTAGCATGGGCACCCTGACTGGTCTATGCAGCCCCATATGCAACAAACTGCGATGCACTGTGTATTCTGACACCTTTCTATCAGAACCAGCATTAACTTCTTTAGCAATTTGAGCTACAGTAGCTTGTCTGTCCAACCTTCGCTCCCCACGTGCATCAATGAGCCTTGGCCGCCCATGACCCTGTCGCCGGTTCACCACTGTTCCTTCCTTGGACCACTTTTGATAGATACTGACCACTGCAGACCAGGAACACCCCACAAGAGCTGCAGTTTTGGAGATGCTCTGACCCAGTCGTCTAGCCATCACAATTTGGCCCTTGTCAAACTCACTCAAATCCTTACGCTTGCCCATTTTTCCTGCTTCTAACACATCAACTTTGAGGACAAAATGTTTACTTGCTGCCTAATATATCCCCCTGGATTTGTATTAATTAACATTAAAAAAAATTAAATAACACTAACAAATATATTCTGTCATCATTGTTGTTCCAAAACTCTATGACTGTTCTTTCTTCTGTGGAACACAATAACGTATTTCGAGAAATAAAAGAGTTTTTTTTCTTCAAAATACCTTTTTTTGTGTACAGCAGAAGAAAGAAAATCATACAGGTTTGCAACGACATGAAGGTGAGTAAATGATGATTTTTTTTTTTTTTCACATTTGAGTGAACTATCTCTTTAAACCAGATGTGTTATTATACTCAATATAAACATGATGACAGTATAACTTGCTCAGCAAGATTCAAATTTTTAATCTGACATGACAGTACATGATCTATAAATGTAAACTGAATAAAAGACTATTAATGTAGAGCCCTTGCGAGTGCATCATGTACTTCCGTTGGATAATGAACTGCATTTTCTGACACATAATAAATGCAAAAATGTATAAAAAGAACTTGTGTAACTGGAAGCATTTGGGTTCATATACTTGTGCGCAGCATGTTTCGGCCTTAAACGTGACACTGTGTTCACATGATTTCTGCAGAAGCTACTCCTCACCTTCCCTCTCTGGTTGAGAGGTTCGATGGTCAGACTATCGGCACTGATGTCGATGATTCTGCCCAGCTGGAACCCATCCGTGGGGTGGGGCGCCCACACCGGCTTTCCATCATCCATTTCACCACTGAGGAAGAAAAACAGGAGAACAATCAAACGGCCAATTGAAGAAGAACAGAGAATGACTGAGGTCTAGAAAACTGACAATCACTGAAAATGTTAGTTTGTGTCAGGCTTTTTTTTTTTTCTTCATTTCATAACTTTCATTAAAAAGTAATTAAAACATTCTATAATATTTTACAATTTAGTATTACTGTACATTCAAATACGAAATTACATTTAAACATGTTTAGCAAAGTTTAATGCCATTTGTAATTATTTAAATGTACAGTTCTTCTAGAGGGTCCTTCTACGATAAATATTGAAAATCATGTCCAGCAACTCTACATTCCAAAAAATAACAAAATATAAAGATTATCAAATTAATATATTGTGGAGATGTGTTTGTATATTTGATTTTATTTTTTATTGCCTAATTCAGAAAATTTCATACAGAACAGTTTTTAATAAGAACAGATTAAGAAAACTGTATCTGCCCTCACAAATTAAAATGTGAAAACTTGTGAGGTTAAATTGTCACAATTTTTCTATTCAACTAAAGATTAAACAAAATGTATCTTTCAAACATTTTCAAAACAGTATTTCAAATTTCTGATTTAGATTCAGAAAACAATATCTATTATGCAATTGTAAATAAATGTTTGTAACTTGGCCGCTAGCCATATTGGGATGGGTTTCATTAGAAAGACTAATGACTACTGAGGGAAAGATAAATGGAGCAAAACACAGAGAGTTGCTTTATCCAGATCACTTAACTCAGACTCCAGAATGAACACAAATCTTTCTGCCATGACATCAAGCCAAAGTACAGCCAGGACAACAATGGGGTGACTATGGTGCAAGTCTCCAAATGTCTGAATACAACATATTTTAAAAACACCTTGTATATATTTTGGACAGATTGTTTAGCGTCAAGTTAAAAGTAGTTGAGCTTTTTTCACTTAAACAGAAGCACAATACAATAATACTAATAACTGAACCAAAATAAAAGAAAAAAAATTCTCAGCCTATCATGCTCCTCTTCATGCCACTGCTTGCCCCTCAATCACCTGTGTCTCAAACATTATAAGTAGACCAAATATGCAGACAGTGAAAAGAAATACTGATTCGAAATATAAATCTTCCCTTAAATATGATCTCTTTTAAACTGGTTGGTAGATACCTCATAACTTGCCACCATATCTGTTCAAACATGGTTCTATCTCCTCCTAACCACTGCAGGTTAGTCTCTCCACTTGGCAAAGTTCTAAAGATTTCTCGATACCAGAGTGAAAGTAAAGGGGGTCTAGAGTGAATCCACTCAATTAGAATGCATTTTCTAGTGAGTAAAAGAAGCCTATCACAGAGTAGAAACTGGTTAGCAGATAAAGCAATGCCTTTTGCTGGCAGACCAAGTAAGAAAAACCCAGGGTCCTTATTAAATGTTACGTTAAAATATCACCCATGTACCGTTGCCACCCATCCCAAGAACTTTTTAATGGATGGATAATGCCCAAAACAATGCATGAAATTTCCAATTTCACTCTGGCATTTGAGAGTGATTACTATTCATCTTATTCAGAATACGTGGGGTAATATAGAGTCTCAGTAATATTTAGGGCCAGAGTACCGATAATGTGAAGACCCTATTGTAATTGCTTGGTCAATTATTCTTCTCCAAAATTAATCGTATTTTTGAGAGCCTGAACATGCTCGAAAACTCAAGCAACTTTGCACACACGTCAGAAGTGGTAAAAATTTACGTCTGATGTGGGTTTCAGAATTAGGCGTGGCAAAATTGCTCGATAGCACCACCTACAAAATTTCAAATTAAGTGCACGTTTCACATACATGGTATGAAACTCACTCGATTTTTGCAGTTTTGCCATTTCTAGATGTATTTTAACAAACTCCTCCTAGAGCTTTAATCAGATCAATGTCATATTTGGTCAGTCTAATCTAAAGGCCTTTGCAAAGTTAAATTGCGAAGATCTTGAGTTTTCGCTGAAGGGTGTGTCCGTGGTGGCCTGACAAAATTTGATGTTTCGCCATGAAACAGGAAGTTGTAACTCGAGCGTACAATGTCTGATCAGCCCAAAACTTCAACATGTTTTATTAGAGTCCTGGCCTGAACACATCTACATGGCAGTTACAGTCATAGTGCCACCTGTGGGCAACAGGAAAACTCATGTTTTACACTGTGATTAACTCCTCATTGAGATTTTAACCAGAACATCATATTTGGTCAGTCTAATCTCAGATTTTTCACCTTCTGTCAGTTAAAGCTAACTGATCTACTACTCTGGATGTGTTTTACAGTCTTAAGTCATGATGTCTGTAGGCTTGCTTATAAAATTCAGCTGTCTTTGCTTACCACACCTCAACAGGTAAAGGAAACCATTGCAGTTATTGCATTTGAGCAATGTCAATGAGGCACACATGGGTCAGATTTATATGGGTTAGGAATGTCTTCCTGACAAGAACAACCCATATTTTCACAGCTAAAAGTAAAGAAGGGAATTCTTCAGCCAAGTATCCTGGACAGGTAAGTCACAGAGTATCAGCCCACATCCAGGTCAAAAAGCTGGAGCACTGCTGCCAAATTGAGAGCAGACACCTGATGCAAGTCTCACATCATGTCTTCCAAAACCAGTTTGGCAGTACAACAGCCTCTGGGTCTAGGATTGGCATGTCAAAGCAAGAACACTACAAAGCCAACCGCCACCTGGATCTGTGGACTTCCCCGCATCACCATCCTCATCGCCTTTCAGACTCGCCTGGAGACTTTAAACACATCCACTACCTTTGTTTTTATTTTAATTAAAAAAACATCTCTGTGGTGTTTCACTATGAATCCCACCGCATCTGCTACACATGCTCTGAGTGATGACTTTAGATGTTATACCTGATTAGTGTTAGAAATTTTGCAACACCAATGTCTTCTTTTCTTCATGCTCAAGACCAGAGGAAAAAAAAATATAAGGCCAAAGTTTACAAAGTAACTTATTGTCAAGGTTGTAAAATTTATTGAGTATAACTGGATCTATGCAAACTTGAACCCATTATGTCTTCCTGGTCTCGTGTTGCTGTATAATCATTTCCATTTATGGGTCAATGACATACAAAAGTGTCCATAATAAAGATAGGGGAAAATCTAGTTTAACAATTTCTTAATCATGTTCATTTCAAATGGTTTCGGAAGAACCTTTTTACAATTTTAACATTCAGTATCTACAAAACAAAAGTTATCATATGCTGTAACCATCAAGTAAAAAGTATGTAAACATATGTAAAAAGTGTACTATGTAACTTTTGGCCCTCTAGCAGTTAAAAAACAAAACTGCAAGAATTTTGCGGAAGAAGAACGTTGTTGTTTTTTTGTTATGCTTCCGCTCTGCATGACTGTCCAGATGAATATGGTTATCCCACTGCTCATAAAACATACTAGGCTTAAGAGATATGACCAGTTTCAATGGAAAGAATGCTGACTAGCTGAAGGCATTACTGTAGCTATACCCATTAATAGATGGTACTTCCTTGAAAAGTGCTACAGCAACCATAATGAAATAAGCCTTCACAATAGATAATGCTTTACAATGTACTCTGTTAGACAGCTTCATATGGCAATTTATCTGTTCAATAAAATACCTTACCTGTTGAGTAATAAAAACGCCATCTCTGCGTCACTTTTACAACATTTAAAATCCCTCTGTTCTCGCCATCTCTGAAAATACAAGCCAATGTTGATTCTGGTTTTATTACGAGCTCTGTCATATTCTCATTTTGCCAGCAGACTCTCCTCTGTTCTGCGTTTGTCTACAACAGGCGATTCCCCGGAGTTTGGAGATTTAGCTGCTACACATCAACCTTCCTCACTCGTTGTGACAACTAACCTCCAGGTATTTATGCCACTGTGTACATGTATGTATATGTACATGCATACATACTTAAACACATACACACACATATATATAATCCATATTAGGGCTGGGCGATATATCGCATGCTATTGTCATGCGATAATGATAAAGCCTTCGATAATGAACGCGATATTGCGTAGCTTGTCAGTGATCTACGGCTCTGTCTATTAAATGCCACTCCATTTGAAAGCAGGTGATGGCGATTTAGCGGTAATCAGGGAACCGGCTTTACTGACGAAATGCGCGTGACAATAGCATGCGATATATCGCCCAGCCCTAATCCATATTACAAAAATAAAACAACATAAATATTACAAAATGTGACAAAAAGTCACTCGTTTTTCTAAAGCAACACTGTCCAACAGCGACACCTTCAGATGAAATTACAGCGGGAGTCCGCATCTCTTGTGCCTCCATTGAGCTCATACAGAATCAACAGAGCCTCTAAAGCGTGTGGTGGGTTTTGTGGGGGTAAGAGAGAATGAATGGGGAAAAAAAAAAAAAAAAAAAATCACATGAGAAGGAGGCAATGCCTCCATCGCACATCATTGGATATGATCGGTTATGATTGGTTTGTGTGATAAATCCCGCCTCTTGTTGATGTTGCGCGTTCTGCACGTCAGTCTGAATGAAAAAAAATATGGCATAAATGGGAAGACTAATTAAAAAATAAGTAAACAACTCACCCACTTAGATATCACTGCTTTATGTCAGGTCAAAATCAAACTTGAAATGGCCTGAAACCATGAAGACTGCGGGGGATTTAGTGAGCAATGTTGTTTTGACGATTGTTTTGTACGTTTTAACGATTTCGCAGATGCGAGCTACAGGCCATCAGTGGCCGTTCAGCGCTCATGTACCCGCTGAGAACAGCTTCATCTTGGCCAGTCCTTCAGGAATTTGCTGCTGGCTCTTATGTAGATAGTGGTTAAATGAGATATAATTCATTTGGACTCAACATTCGTTTATTACTAGTTCTAAAGTGACGTTTTAGAATTAGTAATGGAGGATTGGGCTCAACTGTTAAAATGTCAACTTGAGATTTGAATCCATGGCGGAAGGAAGTAGTTCTGCACAGTACCGTTGTTGTTGTTGTTCTTATTTATTTAATTTATAAAGTATTTTTGAATTCTTTTTTAGTTTTATTCACAAAACAAAATTGAGTAACATTAACTACATGTACATACTATAGGGTTAGGAAAAGGGTTTGTAAGGTAAGTTACATGCAATTATTCATAATTTGTAGTTATTACTACAGTAACTACATGTAAACTGTAGCAAGGCCACTGTAAAATAAAGTTTTACCCAAATGTGGACAACTGTTCAATGTAATTACCATTGCACACATGTGGGGGTGGATTTACTTGTGTGGGTTCACTGTAATTATTTTCAGTCACAACCTATTTCACAACACTCTACAAAGCCTACACCAAATGCAGTGAAGTTACTAAAATTTATAACCCAAAATTTATTACATTGTCTTTAAATAACAGTATAATTTCTTTCATTCTGTTCCTACGAAATGAAAATCCTAACCTAATCAACCCAGATAGATCATTGGAAAAGATTTTGTCTCCTACAAAACAGCAATAAAAACTGAGCATATCTTTAAATTGATTGCACATCTTCATCCTGAACTGTGAAATATAGAAATGTATCAAAATGAACATTGTGAATAGAAGCACTATTGAAATATATTGCCATTTTCTGACTGGAGTCTATAATTTACACAGTGTAATAATCTATGCTATTTTTGTCTGTGGAGCGACTCACATTTGACTCATATACTACTGTACTGTATAGTACTGTTTATAGTATTATAAATGTCTTTACTGTCATTTTGGATCACTTTAATGCGTCTTTACAGAATAAAAGTATAAATCCCCTCCTAAACCCTCCCTTCCCTTTTTACTTATCCCGAAATACTTACTTACCTCACAGTGTATCAGTTTCCACAAAAAAAAAAAAAAAAAAAAAAAAAAAAGCAGCAAAAACTGTTTTCAATATCGATAATAATAAGAAATATTTCTTGAGGAGCAAATCAGCATATTATAAAAAAATCTGAAGGATCATGTGACACTGAAGACTGGAGTAATGATGCTATAATAATATTTCACAACATTATTGTTTTACTGTATTTTTGATCAAATACATGCAGAAGAGCATTTGGTGAGCAGAAGAGACTTCTTTCAAAAACATTAAAGAAAAAAAATCATAATTATTCTAAACTTTTGACCAGTAGTACACATCACAGGCGAAGGACTATGATTCACTAGTTGTGCATTGATAATTACTTTTACCATATAAAGCGTGTTTGTGTCCAGTCTGGTTTTTATTTATAAATAAATTACTTATAAAGAGTAGTGATGGGAGGTCCAATTCTTTTCTGTTCTTTAGGGCAGTTCGCTTCAATGAAACGGTTCAAAAAATGATTCACCACTTTGTTTACTTAATCACGCAATGACATCACATATATGCAAATCTATTATTAAAGCACCCAATAATTATGTGAAATGCAGATGTTTTACATATCTATAAAGTGAATAAACTAGTCTTAATCAACTCACCCTTTTACATAAACCATAAGAAACTCATTGGTTCTTCGAGGACACTGTTTGACTCGAGATCTGTTGTAACCATTAACCGACTTGACTTGACGAAAGAGAGAACTGCTATCACTACTGCTGTTAAATCGAGAACTACTGCCATCAGGATCACTGTTATATTTACAATACATTTTATTTGTTACTTTATGCTTTCAAGCAAAAGACATCAGAAACATACATTTTGACCCTTTTATGAAACCCTCAGCAGACAGTTCTGACATGTCAGATATGTCCGAAAAGACAGATATGTTCGGATACGTTCTCACTCAGTTCAGTGTAGGCCTACTGTTGGACTAACTTGAATGAGTTTGCAAAAAACAGCATCATAGGATCATATTCCTGGATATTGGCTCATATCGAGTCAAAGTGACCATCAGACAGGTCCGAAAGAGAGTTTTGATTGAGTAACTTCTTGATCTCTGCTGACATGAGCAACAAACTGTTTCAGTTCAGTCCGATTTTGGTGAACTGGCTCAATCGGTTCAACTAAAAAGAACGATTTGCTTGGAGAACTGGACATCACTAAAGAGGGTCCTCTTCAATATTTACTGATAAATGGGTGTTCCGCTGCAGCAACTTTTGTGTGGGTGAGGGCTGGGCAATATATCGCATGCGATTGTCACGCGCATTTCGTCAGTAAAGCCGGTTCCCTGATTACCGCGAAATCGCCATCACCTGCTTTCAAATGGAGCGCCATTTAATAGACAGAGCCATAGTTCACTGACAAGCTACGCAATATCGCGTTCATTATCGCAGATGAATCGCCTTCGATAATGAACGCGATATTGCGTAGCTTGTCAGTGAACTACGACTCTGTCTATTAAATGCCGCTCCATTTGAAAGCAGGTGATGGCGATTTCGCGGTAATCAGGGAACCGGCTTTACTGACGAAATGCGCGTGACAATCGCATGCGATATATCGCCCAGCCCTAGGTGAGAGAGACACTTCTCTCATCAGTATCTATTAGCTCTGAAGCTTACACCCAGTTAGACAATTCCAGTAATTCCAGTGAAAACAAACCTGAATGCTACACCTTACAATGGAATTACAGAAAACTGTGTGCAGGACAACAAGCAGTAATCCCTCCCTTTGCTGCTATAACAGCTTCTGTTTGTTTCTGGGAAGGCCTTTCTCTATGATGTTTGAACATGGATGCAGAGCTTTGCTCCAATTTAGACACAAGAGCATCAGTGAGGTCTGGCGACAAGTTTGCTTTGCTAATCCAATTCATCTCAAAGCTGTTCAGTGAGTTCAAGTCTGGAGTTTGTACAGGCCAGTCAAGCTTTTTCACAATAGACTCAGTAAACAGACATTGCTTTGTGCATAGGGAAAATTGAATAGCTGGAACTTTTGCCAAAAAAATAAAAATAATAATTTGCTATTTGCTCTCTCAGAATCACTGGAATAACTAAACATACAGCTATATCACATTTAAATCATTCAAAGTCATAACTGAAAATCCTTTAGTACTACATAATGAAAAGGGATTTCAGCATAAATAGTTTACATCAGTGTTGCACGTGGTTGTTTATTCTAGCTTCTGAGTTTTCCCAAGTATTCCTGTTGGATTTATTAAACCTCTATCTCACTTTTTGTTCTCCATCTTATTCAGCCTGCACTCCATTACAGCCACAATATGACAGTAAGTGTTAAAATAGTTTAAATTTCCTATAAAATGTCATGCAGTCCTTTTTTCCAATTGTATTACTTTGCATACAGATTAAGTGTAAATGTAAAAGAAATAGTGTTCAGTTACAGAATCTAAATTCAACCATTTTCCCTTATACAAATAAAAACAATTTAACATTAAAGCTGCAAGCAGTGCTGAAAGGGCCCTCGCACCTGGGCTCACCGCCACCCGTTGGCCTTAGGAAAACAGTGAACAGTGGCCGACATGCATGTAAGCGAGTAAATATGGGAGAAATATGGCATAGTCATTTCAAAGTCATTTCTTCCTCCTGCCAACAGGTGGCGCTTTGACTGTAACTGAATATTGCCATGTTGATGTCTTCAGGCCAGGACTATTATCAAATATGTGAAGTTTGGAGCAGATCAGACATTGCATGCCTCAGTTACAACAACTTCCTGTTTTGTGGTGTTAATCGTATACTATAGCACTTTAGCCAAGTGTTGTATGATTAACCGTGTTTCTAGCATGTTTGGTACTTCGTGGCATATTGTGTTTCTGGAAGTGAATTACAGTGCAAAGCATGCCATTTCCTCTTGCCAGTAGGTGGCGCTATGACTAACTGAATATTGGCATATGGATGTCTTTAGACCAGGACTCTTATTACACATGTGAAAAAGGAAAAACTTCCTTTTTCATGGTGAAACGTCGAACTTTGTCAGGCCGCCACGGACACGCCCTTCAGCGAAAACTCTAGATCTTCGCAATTTAACGCCTTTAGATTAGACTGACCAAATATGATGTTGATCTGATTAAAGCTCTAGGAGGAGTTTGTTAAGGTACAATGTGTGGAAATGGCAAAAACTGCACAAATTTTGCAGAGAAATTTCAATATATCTCAATTCCTGTTGGGTTTTCAGATTTTGCACCCAGGGACATTTTTGTAGTTATAGGGCCATTTTGCCACACTTAATTCTGAAAACCATATCGGACGTAAATTTTCACCACTTCTGATGCGTGTGCAAAGTTTCATGAGTTTCATGAGGCCCTCAAAAATGTGATTAATTTCGGAGAAGAAGAATTGACTGAGCAATTACAATAGGGTCCTCACACCATTGGCTTGATGTTTGGATTCACTACATCTGAAGTCTGTTAAACAGCAATTAGACTTCAATGTCTCCATTGAGAGTAGAAATAGGGACTGTCAAATCAGTTGCAGGAGGTCAGCATATTTCATATGCATATACGTTTTACAATTTTTCAAAATGTCAATCAAATGTAATATGTATTTGGATCCCATCACATTTCCATCTGTGTGTAGAAGCAATCCTGTATTTGAACAAAGGTTTCAAAGTTTGGTTAGGTGGCACAGGCAGGTAGATGTTTTCTATTCCATTATAGACCCTTGGTCAGGGTAGCGCCATATTTAATTTTTGACAGGAATGAAAACGAGGTTGTGAATGAAAGAATACAGGTGCGTTCAATCGATTGTACTGTTGTTTAACAACTGAGAAAATGCTTCTCAGAAAAAAAAAACTTTCTGTAGACAAAAAAATCAATTTTAAAAGTTGTGTGTTACATGATCTTGGACTTTTATTCAGTGTGTATCATTGAAAGACTAAGCCTATCCCTCACAGCCTCGTTTTCATCTAGGTTAAATTCAATATGGCATCTAACTTGACTAATATCTATACAATTATTATTATTATTATTTTACATCGACTGTCTTGGCAAAAATCACTTATATTTGTTATATCACTAATAGATGTTATAATGCCAGTGACTGATTTTTGGATGGCTTTTAAAAGCATGGAATTGATTAATTTTGTCCCTGTTTGCGGTCACATCTCAGGGTAGAGTCAACAGTGGAAGTTCTTGTGGTGTCAATCAGCTTTGTCATGATGTCATTTTCCTATGGTTCATTAGTGAATTAGCTCACTCTTAAAATAAAAAAGCAAGCGAGCAACAACAACAACAGTATTTGTTATTTTGTGCTCAAGAGCAAAGAAGGTATAACATTCAAATCATGGTTTTTGTGCAGCTGAATGAATAAATGTGAAGACTAAAGGCACATTCACACCAAGGACAATAAATATATTTGTAAAAATCATTCTAAATGTAAAAGAATAGCAGACCACAACACTATGAACGATATGAACACCGACAGCCATTCAAATCCATGCTTTAAAAAAGCTTGAGCATTTAAGGCGGCAGATGACAAAATGTGCATTGGTGTGGACACTAATATAGTTATATGTTTATAGTTATTCATGGTGTGAAAAGGCCTTAACATTTTGGACTGGGCTGGTAACAGAATAAAGGAAACTAGAGGAAGCTGCCCTGCAAGCAGTTAAGTTATGTAAGTCTATTAGAATGGATTGGGGTGGCATTGATTCAGGATAAGAAGTGGAACATGATCTTGGATGAATAAAACTCAAGATAAAGTGATCTTGCTGTGATATAGCCACACTAGTCTCAGTTTCTCTGACTGTTTGAATGAGTCAGTGCTCTTCTTGTTGCACTGTAATGACATTTTAATTATTTAGAGGCCATTCACAAATATGTCGGTCTATGTAAACAAGTGCCAAACTGAAATCTTTGGCAATTACATCATGGTTTGGCAGTGGGTTCTTCTGAAAAGAACACTCTAGTAACTACCCAGAACACACTAGTAACTAGTAGCAATGCCCTGTCAACCACCCAGAACAGTAGTATTATGCAGCATTATTATAATTTAAAAAGTATTTCACCGGCGGCCATTTTGAAACGCCTCTCGGGCATCTGGGCATCATATCCTATTTTTGATGGGGAAACATCAAATCTCCAAAACTGTGAACCTTACGATTAAATTTCAATTTGAAATCACCAATGAAATCTAACAACAACCGGCTCAATTTTCAAACGCTCGATCATGACAAAAAAACCTGTATTTTCAGGCTGGATCAAGCTAGCGCATGCGCAGACCCAAATCGCGTCTCTTCGGAGGCGCGCGTATGTTTCATAGAAACCGGTGATTCTAACGGCCGCTGAAGTGACCTGACTTTACCAGCGGCGATTGGCTCTTATTTAGAAGGCGGGACTTATTCACCATTCTGTTAATTTCTCCCATTCAAAACAATACTAGTGACACATCTTGTGTTATTCTATAGTATTTGTTATAATTTAAAATAACCATTTTCTGTCTGAATATATTTTATTTCTGTGATGCAACAGTGAATTTTCAGCATCATTGCTCCAGACTTATTACATGATCCTTCCGAAATCATTCTAATATGCTGATTTGCTGCTCAAGAAACATTTATTATTATTATTATTATCAATAATGAAAACAGTTGTGCTGCTTCATATTTTTGAAGAAACTGTGATACTGGGATTCTCTGAGGAATAGAACATAAATAGAACATTAAAATAAGATTTTTTTGTATTTTTACTGTCATATAAATATGTGTTTATAATATCAACAATGCAGTAAAGAACATTAACTCTTCTCTTACACAATACTGCAATATTATAAACAATGTGCATGTGTCAGGTCTGTCAATTTGGTACAAAATTCCTACATTTTAGTACAAAATTCCTAATTAAACTAGTCAGTGCTTGAGATGAGTAAACAATTTATTTTAAAAAAAAAAGAAAATCTGGAATATAATAAATAAAGAAGTGCAGTAATGGAAAATAATGGTACAATATATACATTTTCTTCTCTGTGGATAACATATTTCAAAATTTCCTTTAGAGCTTGCCCCAAAGCTAGAAGCTTATATAGGTATATTAATGGCCGCTCAAGTATATTTGGAGACACATTTTTGCTTTTATTATTTTTATCCTCTTATATTTTTTTTTATCCGCCCGAGATAATGAAACCACCCGCGATCGATTAACTAGTAGAAAATCTCCCAACCTGTTTCATACCTGCTCGTTCTGTGTGCGCGAGAACTGTTTACACCCGCTGACATTCCCACGTGCGTGGTGGATTCACAAAGACATGACAGTGTGGGCGCTTCTGTGTGTGAACTGTAAAATGTATTTAGGAGCATGTGTGCGAATAAAGCATAATCCATTCATTTTGTTAGATTAAATGTCATAAAAAGTGTTCAATACGTGAAATGGTAAAACAAACGTCTTAATGATCATTTTAAGACATTTTATATTTTGAGGATAGATACATGGATACAGCCTATTGATTATTAAACTTCAAAAGGCTATGATTTCTTAAAAAAAAAAAAAAAAAATTGCAAGAAGTTGCAATGTCACAAGGCAGCTTCAGACTGCTTCAAAGTGATTCTCAATTAATATCAATTAATAACATACATTTATGCCAAGCGATTGCTAATGAACTCAAGTTGATTAATTATGACAATGTCTACTTTATAGCCTTTATATAATATCATTTTTATCTCTCTCATCTCTCATTCCATTTAATTCATAGTAAACTATTGTAGTCTTTGGCTGGGATGCTGCCCCAAAGGAAGAAACGACTAAGAACATTATTTGACACGTATTGTTCAATAAATAGATTTTACTAGCATCAATAAAATGTCCCATTCACTAAGAGAGACACTATATGACAAAGCAAGTGGAACTCTGTAATTTTGCATAATTTACAACGTATATTAATGCATAATATTAGCATATAATTAAATGTAATAGTAGACTATGTATTTAAAATGAATGTCCAAAAATTAAAAAAATATTGTTAAAAAAAATAAATATAAATAAATAAATATCACACATTATTTGTTGTTTGTCACATCATGTAGTAGACCATTTTTGTGCTGTGGGTAATAGGAGGATTTTCCAACCGGCTACCACCACGAGTATATTTCAAACCTGTCGGAAGCACTGGAGGTATTTGGTTATCAAGGAAAAGCCAAAATTTACATATGTAAACGTCCACGCATTACGCAGACAATGAGGACCATTTAATTCTTTTTTTTTTTTTTTTTTTTTTAGAACACTTTAAAAAAAAAAAAAGTTTTTTTCTTCCTTGAATCAGACAGATGACAACAGGACTAATCACGGTTCCTGTCACATCCCGGACTCATTTCCCAATCCTCCACTATCACCTGCACTCACTTCACAATCACTCCACACTAATCACCACACCCAGGACACATTACCTGACTATAAAAGCTTACACACACCACCTCACGGCGAAGTTTTCCTCTGTGTACAATTCCAAGTATCTTGTGCCTGTTGTTTCCCGTCTATCCTGTGCCGCCTGTCCTGACCTTTGCCTTGTCTGCTGTTCTGTGAATATCTGCCTGCCTCGACCTACTGTCCCTGATATTCCGCCTGTTCCTTGCTGTACCTGTTTGCTGTATTGCGTCACCACGCACTATAATTTTATCTTACCATTGATCGTTACAAGGACTAAGGAGGACTCAAAACTAGGGATGAGCTTTTTTTCAGTAGTGGTTATAGCAATGAGACATATTTAATTGCGTCTGCACTATAATTTTAATTGATACATCAAGATAACAAACGTGTCGTTTCAGCCAAACACTCAAAAATAAACGTACAAATTTTGTCATTAAATGCAAAGATTAAATGGAAATTTCCCATGTATCATTATTTGTTGCCCTCTATCAGGCATTAAACAATACGTTGTGATTTATACTTATGCACTTATACTGTATAATTGTAAATTCTGTATGTAGAGCAGCATGGTTAATCGTAAAAAGATGGCATTCTCGATTCAAACACAGATGCAATCTATTTCCTAAATGACAACGATTCAGCTATGATTATTAAACCTTTGACAAGTATGTCATTGAATCATTCATTCAAGATTAGCTTTGAAAAAAAAAAAAAAAAAACTGATTCATCCAGTAATGAAACAAGTGAAACAATGTTTTTATGAATGAGTCGTTGAATCATTCATTCAAATCGATTTTCTCTAATAAATAATTATTAGTTTTTTAATTAGACTGCAGCAATTTGCATTTTGTCAGAACCTCTAGTAAAATATGTTTTGTTGTCTATTCAGAATCAGGATTAAAAATAAAATGTGATTCTGAATTTATTCAGAATCGTGCAGCTCTTCTGTGCAGTGTACATTTACATATATATTGTACTGTGATATTGCTTCATGTTTGTACTGTACACACATACACACACACACACACACACCTCTAACCGTAAATAACATTTATTCATTTAGCAGATAGACACTGTAAACCAAACTGATTAGATAAATGATTGCCCCTGGATGCTAGTGTGGTTCCTGTAAAGGGCATTACAAATGCAGCTTTAATGTATAGGCTATAAAGAACAACAAGTAACACTTTACAATAAGGTTTCATTATTTAATGCATTAGCTAAGATTGAGCAATAGCTACATTTGTTACAGAAAGTATTTTTTTTTTTTAATATTAGTTAAGAAATACAACTGATAATTGTTAGTTTTATTTCAGGTCCATTAAATAAGTTCTTTTGATTTTAGTAATGTTATTAAACAGTAACTAAGAAATTAACATTAACTAAGAATAATTAATGCTTTATAAGTATTTTTCGTTGTCAGTTTGGTAATAATTAATTAACATAAAGGTGCCCTAGAACCCCTTTTCAAAAGATGTAATATAAGTCTAAGGTGTCCCCTGAACGTGTCTGTGAAGTTTCAGCTCAAAATACCTCATAGATTTTTTTTAATTAATTTTTTTAACTGCCTATTTTGAGCCATAATTACATATGCACCAATTAAGCGCGCGGCCCCTTTAAATCTCCCGCTCCCCGCCCCCGCAAGCTCTCGACAGCCTTAAACAGCAAACACAAAGTTCACACAGCTAATATAACCCTCAAAATGGATCTTTACAAAGTGTTTGTCATGCATACATCGATTCCTGTGAGTATAGTATTTATTTGGATGTGTACATTTGATTCTGAATGAGTTTGATAGTGCTCTGTGGCTAAAGCTAACATTACACTGTTGGAGAGATTTATAAAGAATGAAGTTGTATTTATGCATTATACAGACTGCAAGTGTTTAAAAATGAAAATAGCGACAGCTCTTGTCTCCGTGAATACAGTAATAAACGATGGGAACTTTAACCACATTTAACAGTACATTAGCAACATGCTAATGAAACATTTAGAAAGACAATTTACAAATATCACTAAAAATATCATGTTATCATGGATAGGCCTGGGACGGTTACCGCATTACCGCAATACCGCGGTCACGTGACGCCTACCGCGGGTCTAAACCTGTAACCGTCATCACCGCACAAAAAAAAAAAAAAAAAAAAAAAAAAAAAAACCTTCCTAAAGCATAAAATACAGGCGGATGACTCATGAGAAAGCCAAAAAAGCAGGACCTCAGTTTTTAATTGCACGTGCTTATTCTGCTTAACACAATTCTCTCACGTGGTTGCGCAGCCGACAATTGCGCATTTAAGCTACTATTCCATCGAAACATGGCAGAGAGGGCTAACTTGGTGGCAAAGCCAAATGTCACGTCGCCAATATGGGGACATTTTGGCTTTGAACCCGATGAAAAAGGACTTCCAGGCAATTTTAATGAGCCCATTTGTAGAATTTGCTACAAAAAGATTCCGGTATCACGTTCAAATACGTCCAACCTGAGGACGCATCTTCGAATCCATCATCCGGCAACATTTGCTGCCCTTGGGAGCACAACAAGTGCTTCGTCTGAAGATCGGCCCACAACCTCAGGCCAGGGACGACAGCTGGGCATCGCAGACTCGTTTGCTAAAGGGACTAAGTACCAACGCGACAGCCATCAGTGGCGAACCCTGACGGATAGTGTGACTCGCCTCCTATTGGAGGAAAAGTTGCCATTTAACTTAGTCGAGAAACCAGCCTTTAAGGCGATGCTACTGGCCTTCGACAAACAATATGTCCCCCCTGACAGAAAATACTTTTCAAAAAAGGCAGTACCAGAGAAGTATATGAAAATGAAGGACAGTTTGACACGCGAGTTAAAGGACGCTGACCATTTTCTATCACAACAGATATGTGGTCAAGCGTTAACATGATGCCCTATATGAGCGTGACAGTTCATTACCTGAACACCAACTGGGAGCTGAAGTCAAGGTGTTTGGAGACATCCTTCATGCCAGAAAGTCACACAAGTGATAACCTCTCCGAGGCTCTGCGATCAGCTCTTAAAGAATGGTCTCTGGATGAGAAGAGGTTGGCTTGTGTCACTAGTGATAACGGAGCAAACATTGTGGCTGCGGTGAGAAAACTTGGATGGGGATGGCTACCATGCTTCGGCCACAACCTCCATTTAGCCGTCACTAACTCCATGAACGCAGAAAAAGAACGCACTGCCCGGGCCATGGGTTTGTGTCGAACGCTTGTGAACGCTTTCTCCCATAGCTGGCAAAAGAAGCAACGGCTTCAGAAAGAACAAACTGAGCTGGACCTGCCTCAGCACTCCTTAGTACTGGTAAGTTTGAACTCTCTTCCAACTCTGTTTTTGGAAAGATTGACTACAAATAGGCTAGGCCTGCGAGATTTAATTCAATATAATCAATAAATAATCTATTGTAGGCAATTAAACATTTAAGTATGTGATTCTGAAATTCCATTTTCATTAAAAGGCCATCGAAAAAGATATCCAGGCTTACAATCACGGCAGTGTGACACTTTGTTAAATTAAATAGCATTCGTTAAATTATAGCCTTGAACCACACTGAGACCAAAGCGCACACGAGATATAGGCTAAATAAATATAAATATGTAAAAATATATAATATAAATAATATTTATATATATTATAGATTTTTAAATATTTATATTAATTTAGCCTATATGTCTACATATTTATATTAGGCCTACTCTATATGCCTTCGTTAAATAGCCTTCATTAACCACTGAGACAAAAAAGCGCACACGTAATATCTATATAAATATTAATATAGCTAAACATGTACAAATATGTAATATAAAATATAAATCATATTAAATATAATTCATATATTATATAAGTAATATAAAAATATGTAAATTTAAATAATGTTAAAGCAAAGTCTATCCTAAATGTGTTTTAATTTGTTCACAGGATTGCCCCACCAGGTGGGGAACAAAGCAAAAAATGATTGCGCGCATTCTTGAACAAGGCCCTGCCATTCGGAGGGTTTTGGATGACCGGCGCACACAACACCTAATTCCGACGTGGCAGGACATGGAGGTCATGGAATCGGTGAATGCAGCCCTGAAAAAAGTTGCCGATTTCACGGATGCACTGTCTTCTGAGCGAGCAGTGACTGCATCCTCTTTGAAACCGGTGCTGCAGCTAGTCACCGAGGATCTGCTGCTCCCCGCTGAGGAGGACACCCAATTGACGCGCAACCTGAAAGAAAAAATGTCTGCCGTTTTGATGGAAAAATACAGTGCACCCTCAACTCAACAGCTATTGGCAAAGACCGCGTTTGTCGACCCTAGGTATAAGGACATTGACATTTCTGACGAGGTGAAGGATGAGCTCATGCAGGAGATGATGAATGTCCCCGAAGAGCAGCGTGATGACGGTGATGGAAAGGGAGCAAGTGCACCCAACCCTCCCAAAAAACCGAATCTGGCTGACTTACTTGGGAAAAAAAAAGAAAAAACATCTACTCCGACCCCAAGAGAATTCGTGTAGACACAGAGATCAGAAGGTATTTGCAGGAGGAAGCCCTGGATTCCCACGCAGACCCTCTTGTCTGGTGGCGGGACAATAGTGTCCGATTCCCTCTGCTTTCCAAAGTAGCCCGAAAATATATGACCATTTGCGCTACAAGCATTCCCTCAGAACGTGTGTTCAGTGCTGCAGGTAACGTCGTTACGTCTTTCAGGGCCTCCCTTAAACCTGACAAAGTGAACATGCTAGTTTTTCTAGCAAAAAATATGAAGGCTGGGATGTAAACCATAGCGCCTTTCGTTTTGCCAGCACTTTTTTTTCAGACATAATTTCTGTTCTAAATGTTCTTATTCTAAATGTGAAATAAATGTTAAATAAATGTGTTCCTTATGCTCAATTGCCTTAGCCTCTGTGTGCGCAAAAGTCGTTATAGTTTAAGTGATTGTTTGATGACGACGACTGTAGCCTAATCTGAAGATAAAAATATGGAAAATAAACATGCAAATTAATATCTATTACTGATCAATACGATAAATAAAAATGTGTTTGTTTGTCTTTATGATGCTCTATCTTCAGATCTCTGTTGTGAATTGCGATCAGATCTGATATCGCCCCCAAAAAATATGAAGGCTAGGGTAACCTCGCCTATTATTTCGTTTTGCAGAATTTTTATTTCAGACATCATTCCATTTCTGTTCTAAATGTTCATGTTCTAAATGTAAAAAAAAAAAAGTGAAATAAACCTGTTCCTTATATTCGTTTGCCTCCCGTGTGTGTGCGAAAGTTAAAGGGGGGGGGGGGGTTGCGGGTTGCGGTTTACCGCAATACCGCGGGAATTTATTGCTTTTCAACCGCGGTAAGAAAAATTCAATACCGTCCCAGGCCTAATCATGGATCATGTCAGTTATTATTGCTCCATCTGCCATTTTTCGCTATTATCCTTGCTTGCTTACCTAGTCTGGTGATTCAGCTGTGCTCATCCAGATGTTTTGCCCTTATCTAATGCCTAGAATATGGGCTGGTATATCCAAATATTGGGGGCGTACACCCCGACTGTTACGTAACAGTCGGTGTTATGTTGAGATTCGCCTGTTCTTCGGAGGTCTTTTAAACAAATGAGATTTATATAAGAAGGAGGAAACAATGGAGTTTGAGACTCACTGTATGTCATTTCCATGTACTGAACTCTTGTTATTCATCTATGCCAAGGTAAATTCAATTTTTCATTCGATGGCACCTTTAACTAATGAAGCCTTATGTCACTAAGTGTTACTGAACAATAAATAATCAGAACATTTCTAATCATTAGGGCATGTTGTAGTCCAGATTAAAATATAAAAAATGTTTAAGTTTGAAATTAAATAGCCTATTAAGTCTTTAAGTATTAAGTATTTGATGCTGAGATGAACAACATTGTGATTACAAAAAAACGAATGGCTGTTTGAAGCATTTTAAAAACTTCACTAGCGCAGTTGCTTTTTTTGCAGGGTTTTCAGGGTAACCGCTGCACTTCTGCTGTTCCATCAGCACCCTCTGCTGTCAGAGAGTGAACATGCACTTTCATTTAGCACGTCTCCTTCACTCGTTCCGCCATGTGCATCCGCTCACGCACGTTGGGCTTGTTTACATCTGAGCGCGTGTCCCTTTGCATTTTATGCGGCTGATGGGGAAAGTATTCTTAAATGCATTATAACAATTTTAATAATTAGTAATAAATTATTATTTACGGTATTTTGAAGTGCCCACGATAACAATATTGTGCATATTCATTATCGTGATATATATCACATTACCGAATATTGGCACGTCTACTCCTGAGACAAGACATACATTTAAAATCACTATAACTCATTCTTTTATGACTCCAACATGGCCATTATGATCTGTAAACAAACTGACACAGATTTAAGATCATGCTACAAAAGACCAGAAAGCATCATAAGGCCACAAGAAAAGAGAAAGACAGAAAACAAGGGAAGTAATAGCTGCTATGAACTGACATTTCAGCAGCAGAAAGTTTTGTGTTGACTTTGAGTTATTCCACTCCAGGCCCACTCTTCGTCCACACCACACAAATCTGGATTGTTGAAAGAGAGCTGGCAGAGGACTGAGGGCTCACTGTCACAGCGCATGAGATCATGAGAGCACTGCATGTTGACAGCACAAAAAAGCCAGAAATAAAAAAAGTCTAGCAACTGTTTAGTGCTCATCAGAGCGGACTTAAAGACATCTAAAGGTAACATTAAACTACTAACAAAATGTTTACTGAAATTGAAATATTACACTAATTATTACATTAAAATGGAAAGAAATTGCCACAATGTTGGCTGACTATATATATATATATATATATATATATATATATATATATATATATATATATATATATATATATATATATATAAATTTTAAATTTATATTATATCTATCTATAGTTTGTTTGTTGGAGAAATATAATTTAGGCACAATAATGTATTAATATTAAAAATAGTGGGAATATTTTTTTCCACTATTTTTAATATTAATAGTGCTACACATTATTGTGCCTAAATTATATTTCTCCAACAAACAAACTATAGAAAGAAGTAGAGTTTTGTGATTTATTTTAATTATATTATTTTTTCACTTATGAATGGCAAAGAAAAAGAGATATTAATATGTACAGCTTTTGCATATTTTTTAATATTAATAGTGATATACATTAATAGTGCCTAAAATATGTTTCATAGTTCTATTATCTTAGAAGCAGTTTTGTTATTACATTATATTATATTATATTTCACATATTCTTTACCTAAATATGGTAAAGAAACATTTTTATATGTAAAAAATTATACATTATTATATGTATGGCTTTTGCATATTTTAATATTAATAATGACTAAAATATGTTTCTCCAAAAAAAAAAAAAAAAAACTATAAATCTTAGAAGCAGAGTTTTGTGATTTTTTTTTTATATTATATTATTACATTATATTATATATATTTTATTTTCACCTAAGAATCTTAAAGAAAAACATATTAAATGTATATATCTTTTGCATATTTTAATTTAGTTTATGTATTAACATCAGATACAGAACTACTTACTAGACTGAACACAAAAGTATCTTAGGTTGTCACTACTGCATATGAAGGTTGGTGTAGGTGTAGTCGGCTGTTCTCACACAATGACAACAGAGCAGGTGCAGCTCATTATGATACACTCAACACAACGCACATTATTCAACTTTCTTTCAGCTTCCATATTAGTTCAATCTGAGCTGAAGTATTTGGTGATTTTAACACCAGCTTAAAGATTGACTATTTAGTGTGATCACAGGTCAAAATCTCAGGCTAATGTAAAAGACATGACCATGGTGTGACAGCACTGGTAAAAAAAGTTAATCAGTGGCAGAGGTTTCTACACTGTAAGGTGACAGACAAGCAGTTCTCAAATACTAGAGTTTTGACAAAGAATGGTTATTAATTATATTTTCTGTATAGAAAACATGAACTTGAAAGAATATAAAGCTCTTATAAACCTCAACAATCTGAAGTGACACAACCTGTTTGCCAATAGAAAGGTCAAACATGCAACCTGAACTCACATGAACATTTCTGGATGAACACACAAAGGCCTGACGAGACACACAAACACTGCTGTCATTAATGTGGACCTGTTCCAGCGAATCATACAGTAGGTCTTCACTTTGTGAACAAGTTGCATGCAACAATTATCCTAGTAAGTGATGCAGCAATGTCAGTCTCATGCTCCTGTCAGAACATATTTAACATTTCATAAACACTTATGTGGTACCTGATTTTGGATGATGAGTTGAAAAGTGAGTTGGGTGACTCCGCATAACACAAAGCTTTTCACACACAGTGTCTGTTCCAAAACTTAATAATGCTGTGATTTAGAACACAGCCTATGCGGCAGTAGGCAGAAACTGAAATGGGACCTCATAAGTGACCAATTTGGAACTCTGCATAGGCAGCAACTCTGTCTGTATGACACAATAAACATACTAGAGGCTTGTTTTACAAATGAGCTGCATTCGAAAATGCATACTACATTTGGTTTGAAACTTACACTGTGACCATTAAAAAAGTATCTTCTAAATAGTATGACTATGGGTTGCACGATAGAAATTCGGATGCACTACATTTGCCATGTTGTCACAGTCATGTGACCTACCAGCTTTAATTCCATTCACAACTAGTAAAGTATCCATCAAATGTGGAGAATCTTGGCAGAACTAGTAATTAATCTGGGATTCACATACTACTCTTTTTGTGTATTGTTTTTCACATACTATATATAGCACGGAAATAGCCAAGTAGGTATATTTAGACACAGTGATGATTTCAATAGATATTAGCATACTGCTAGGCAAAATACTAAGCACAAACAAAAAACTCTAATGCTGCATCCCAATTCGCCTACTTATACTACATCCTAAAAGTATGTACCGTTTTTGTAAAGAAAAAGTACATACTTTTGAGTGTGTAGCAGAAGAGTATGCAAGCTTTGGGACATACTACCTCGTCATAACTGCATCTTTAACGGACGTTCTGTCGCTTAGTTACGCAACCTGTAACTGTTTAAATTGCCCTGTCAATCATCTTGTCACAGTTAAAATCCTCCACATTCAATTAAATTTAATTTCCTACCATTTTGGAGAGAAATGTAGTCGGACGTTTATCTGCCAGTCATGGGTCTTTCATGCAGAGAACTCTCCTCATCTTTGCATAATGATGCATTTAAAAGTTAATGACCAAACGCATCATTATAAAAGTTCACAATGCTGTTGCAGATGAAATATAATGTGGATAACATTTAATAAATATCTTTTCGTCAGGTTGGATACTGATTATTAATCATTCAAGCCCCTTTATCTTAACTACTCTGCTTAACCGTGGGACCTCGCATGTCCGTCATGTTTGTAGTTTTTTAACACTTTTTATTCGTATTTGTAGTTCTAATCGAATCCTCGTCCACATTCAAATTCTAACTGGAAAAAGTAGACCATCCGGGTATCTTTGGAATACTCATTTCAACATACTACGATTTGGGACATACTAATTCTTTTTTCGAATACTATTTAGGACGGATAGTATGCGAATTGGGACGCAGCATTAAAAATACACAGTAAATACAGGTTTTTTTTTTGTTTACATTAAATTATTTACATTGAAATGAAATACCTTTCCCAGCTTTATTTACAATTTTTGCCTTACAACAACAAAGTAATGAAAGAAAAAGCAACACTTCTGAAAATTAAGTTAGTTTTCTTTATTTTGCAAAAAGCACAACATTTTGTTTTTACTCTGAGTGTACACAAATAAAAGAAGATATTACACAGATTAAAATGGTGTATTGCTCTTAATTGTATGTGCAACACTGACGGAGTATTTTGAGTCTCTTTCACACTGGTTAGAAAAAAACGCGGTGTCACGCCGGCGTGACCGCCGACCCAAGGGGTTAAAAAAACGGAAAAACTAGAATAACAGGGTTGAAAAAGTCATCAGTCCCCTGATTTAATACTTCGTAGAACCACCTTTTGCTTTAATTACAGCCATTAAATCTTTTTGGATATGTCTGTACTAGCTTTGCACACCTAGACTGGGGAATATTTGCCCATTCTTCCTTGCAGAATTGCCCAAGTTCAGTCAAATTCTGTGGTGAGTGGCAATGAACTGCTCTCAGCAAGTCCATCCATAGATTTTCTATTAGATTTAAGTCAGGGCTTTGACTTGGTCACTCAAGGACATTCACCTTCCTATCCTTAACCCATTGTGGTGTTCTTTTGACGGTATGTTTAGGATTAGAGTTGTCAAAAGTACCAACTTCGGTACCTATCGGTACTGAAATTTTAAAAATGTGATGCTTTGAGTGCAGATTGGTAAACACCTCTGATTGGCCATTGTGTTGACACGCTCATCGGATATGTCTGTAATAGGCTACAATGATTGATGCAGGCACTGTAGTTGGTACTTTTGACAACTCTATTTAGGATCATTGTTGTGTTGGAAGGTGAATGACCTGCCCATCTTCAGCCATCTAGCAGAGGGACGCAGGTTTTCATCAAGAATTTCGATGTACTTGGCAGCATCCATTTTCCCTTCAATCCTGACCAATCGCCCAGGCCCTGCTGAAGAAACACCCCCACAACCAAATACTGCCACCACCATGCTTCTCAGTTGGTATGGTGTGTTCTATGCTGTGTTTGCTTTTCACAAACACAGCACTGAAAGAAAGAATCCTTTCCTGAAAAAGTGTCATAGTCTCGTTTGCGCTATGCAAAAACACACCTGGAAGGTGCTATGGTCTGATGAGACCAAAATTTACCTTTTTGGATTGAAGTCAAAGTACTATGTTTGGCATATACTCTCACATTGCCATCTTTGATTTTTTTTTTTTGTTGTTTTTTGACACAGATCTTGTGACAATGCATTCTGGGATTGTCTCCTCCACAAATTATACATGCAATGCAACCTAAAATTTAGCCAAAAACAAGGTATCTTAGAAGGCAGTGCAATTATGCTGCCTACCTTTTCCTTTATGTAGGCTGCATGTCTGTGATGCCTTAAAATGCTGCCTACGTTGTAGATCGCCAACAAGGAACGGATCCACTGTTCAGCATGAGACGAAAGTAATGCAATGAAATGTCTTGTGTGGGTTGTATTAGAGTCCTAATGAATATAAGACACATACTGCACATACCTCAGTTTACAGTGAACCCTGAGGCATCAGTAAAGGTGTGTACAGTGTGTACAGATGTACAAAAGCTTGTCATTTAAAATATGACACCACTCTGTAGGACAGTAGCATGTAATGTCGAGTTGCTATGGTTATCCTCTACCTATTGGGTGGATATATTTGAATACTGTCAAAAATGAATAATAGATGTCAATAGTACAAGGTAAGGTCATAATAGCAAAGGTCCTATCATCACTGGTCAAGTGTCACACTTGTGGGTCAACAATGTAGAGTGTCCACTTTAAATTTTATAAATAATTCTATCAATTCATAAAACACTTCAACATGTTCTGATATTAGAATTACGATTTTACGAGAAATTTTAGCCACATTTAACCACATTTTTCCCCCTCTACTGTAACTCCAAAACATTTATTTTGCTGTGAACTATTTCTTTAAAGTCACAATGTAATTCCATATTGTGACGTGGATCTGATTAAAAAGATTATCTGGTTTCTATCCAGCACATAACATTAAAGGATTAGTTCAATTTCAAATAAAATTTTCCTGATAATTTACTCATCCCCATATCATCCAAGATGTCCATGTCTTTCCCTATTCTACTTACTGAAAAAATGGAACTGGCGCCGCGTTCGTTCCATAAGTAGAATAGGGAAGGCGTAGGACATACAGTGTAAGCTTTTTGAAGAATACAAAAGTGTGGTTTTGGCGGAACCACTTGGAAGGCGATCATTTGTTTATATAAAGCATATACATTTACATTTTTTCGAAAATCATTTCACTAGATAAGACCCTTATTCCTGGTCTGGTATCGTTTAAAGCCCTTTGAAGCTGCACTGAAACTGTAATTTTGACCTTCAACTGTTTGGGGGCCATTGAAGTCCACTATAAGGAGAATAATCCTGGAATGTTTTCATCAAAAACCTTAATTTATTTTCGACTGAAGAAAGAAGGACATGGATATCTTGGATGATATCCATGGGGGTAAGTAAATTATCAGGAAAATTTTATTTTGAAAGTGGACTTATCCTTTAAATCCAATGACTCAGTCCAATGATCAGTCCAATTCTTAATATCATTAGCCATTTAAATATGTACAACCTATATCTGTGAAACTTTCCAATGTAATTACAAGCTTATAGACTCATTTATGATATAACTGACAGAAATGTCTTTCGAATGTCAAGCGAGGTGAGTCATGACTCAATGGCAGCCGCACCTGTAGGTGTGTCATTGTGGTCAGACGGTTTGAAAAACACAATGTTTGTGTGTCCCTGGACCCTCTCATATTTCTTTCATTATAATGGACAAACAGACAGAGCTTAACAACATATGTGCTTTCTGTCAGCTGTTCTTAAATGATCCATTCCTTAGACAATGACAGGTGAGTGACTGTCCAACCAATATGGGACAAGTAGCATGTGAAAGTTCCCAAGGAGCAAAGGGCATTTACAACTTCTTGTGACACAGCAGGAGCAATTTACTGTTAAGGCAACTTACTAATCACCTTCCATGGATGTATTAAAGCTTTTCTAATCATTCAGATGAATAAAAACAACACAGTTCAATAATACAATAGTCTGGAAGTGAAAGTTTGCCTTGGGTTAAACATTTGAATTCCTTACACAAGCACAGAACCAACATTTGCAAGGTAAATGAGTTTTGAGTAACCAGGAAACAGATGTATTTCTAAAGTAAAGGCCTTATGAATGCTCCTACATACATAGACTAAAAAGATGCAATGAGATGCCTTCCTTGCGATGATATAAAGCAGCCTTGACCATCAGCTGATCACAGAGGTGAGCCAATCAACGCATCAATGATGCATCAGTCCATGCATCAGTCATAGAATCAAAAAATCACGCGAATGAACATACAGTACACAACAACAATACACTTATGCTGGAAATGAGTTCCTATGTTTTCCTCCGCAATGCTATCTGGACGTATTTGCTAAATCTAACAATTATCCCAGTACGCTTTGTTCAAATGAACCAAACACACTCAAATCCAACTTAAAAGCCATAGCGAACATCATAGAGATAAAACTCACCTCCGTTGCTCGCTGCCCGTGCAGTCAGTCGGTAAAGTGTGTAGGCATTCACATGAACTCAGACCCGGTGTCCCGGATGTTGATCAGCCTCAACTCCCGGGATGAAGTCCACGCTCCATTGTGACGTGACGTCACGCGCGTCCATGGAAGCGCCTGCCTCCGTATGGGTCGCGTTGTGGGGCGGGGCGGGCTTCATCCCATATGAATTCACCTACGTTAAAAAATGCTGTTGCTTTATGAAACATACTGGAGTTTCTGATTAGCTGAAAGTGATACATACCTGTACCTACTGTATATGGTAGGACTGTTGATCTTTAATGCCTTCTTTGTTAGATGAATGGAAAACAGCGCATTCTAGTGTTTTCCAATTGAAAATACATGCAAACACATGCTATACTAAGTGTAAAATAGTGATTAAAAGGCGAATATCGTGTGATTTACGCTCATGTGCTTTGTTGCTAATTATTTGGATGTAGTTTAAATTATGTTGCTTTTAAATGAAAATAGAAAAACAAAAACAGCCAAATTAATCTTCCCTTAAAGATTTGTTTTCCAAGCTTTTTTTTTTAGTTTAAAAACTGATGCAAAAACTTGATTAAGAAAATGAGATCCAGGCAGTCCAGCAATGATTATGCCAGAGATTAAATTTATAACAAAGTAATAACAAATTTATTAATTAGAAATTATAGAAACAAACAAATTCACATTAAGTAATTAATAGTTAATAATAAAATTTAAAGTATTGTAAAATCCAGAGTATTGTATCTAATAGATGAAGATCAAGACATTTGCAGAATGAAATGAGAGATAGAAGAGGAGAGGCGGAAAGGCAAAGGGAAGCAAAGCAAAGGAAAAAAGCTAAACTATCAACGACTCCATTTTATACCATAAGCATATAGGGAAATTTACATCCCACTCAAACTGATGTTTTGTTCTAATGAGAAAAGGTCAAATGGATTTACCCATTATGTCATAGACTGGTCAAGTGTCAAAAATAGATATAGGGGTTGTTTTGACCCACTTAAGGGAATTTTGCAAATCTTACATTATTACATGTCAGCAGAAATAATAACAGACATATTTTAACATGACCTGTCACATTGGAACACTTTAAAGAACAATTGAATATAGCAAACATACAATTGAATATAGCAAGCATACATACTCTTAAATATAAAATAAGAATAACCATAAGGGTACAATAAAAAGTAAATACTTGAAAATATGATGAGGATTAATATATGGATTAGGAGTACATGAATATATGAAATCAAAAGTAATATTGATAAATCATAAGCCATAAATGATTAACATAAATATGAATAAAATGCATGAATATGAATATTGACCATTTTGGATCCACCAAAGACACATTTAGAATTTAATTTAATTTAATTTATTAATTCATCCCATACAGATAATGCACTATCAAAAGTGACATGCACAGTGTTGGGTAAGTTACTCTAAACAAGTAATTAATTACCAACTACTAGCTAATTACATATTAAACAGTGCAATTAGATTACTGTACTAATTAATCTCTCTAAAAAGTATTGCATTGCTTATTACTAATAACTTTCTATTCCATATCAATATCCCATATCAACCTTGACCAGTTGAACAATACAGAAGTTGAACAAGAATGAAACCTCTCTTTTAATTTTCAAATAAATACAGAAATAAAATGTCATGAACTGGGTCATAAAGGGAGAAGTTTAGATTTAAAACATACATTTTAACATTAGATGTTCAATTTTCATATCAACCCTTATGTACTGTTGCGGGTGAATTTGACCCATTTTAATTTTTGAGTTGTCGGAAATATCAGTAAAAAAATTTTTTGTTTGTTTGTTTTTTTCTTGAAATTTTGTGACGTTTTCTCATTTAGGGTCATGAACATGCATGCAAAATTTCAACACTGATGTGTTTTGTGAGGCTACTCACAAAATTGCTATTATATTCGTGATGTTCACAGGTCAATTTGACCTGCATATTTTAATGATCTATTCTAAGGCAATGGTTCCCAAACCTGTCCTGGAGGACCCCCAGCACTGCACATTTTGTATGTCTCCGTCATCTAACACAGTGGTTCTCAAACCTGTCCTGGGGACCCCCCACCACTGCACATTTTGCATGTCTCCCTCATCTAACATACCTGATTCAACTCATCAACTCATTAGTAGAGACTGCAAGACATGAAGTAGGTGTGTCAGATAAGGGCGACATACAAAATGTGCAGTGCTGGGGGTCCTTCAGGATAGGTTTGGGAAACACTGATCTAAGGTAACTGTACAGACCTAAAATAATAACATTTCTTGGTTATATTTTGTTATTTTAGTTTTTTTTTTTTTTTTTTTTTACTACACTATGAAACTAAAAAATGAGCTTTTCCTCACTTATTTCAATACAGAAAATATGTTGTCAGCCACATATGGTAAAAGTGAGCTATCATTTCTTTTTTCAGTCTGTCTGAAATACAATTATACCTGGATTTCTCTTATTTAGGTTCATGAACATGCATGCAAAGTTTCTACACGCTCACGTGTTGTGAAATGTGCATATAGAAATTGTATACGTTCGTACTGTTTGTGGGTCAATTTGACCCATATGGCAGCCATTCAAAATCAACTGTACAGACCCAAAATACAAAACACTTCTTTGTTGTATGTCAGACTTCTTCAACTCTAGTGCCAATGTAGCTGAGTTTAACAAACATTTTCAAATTTTGTGAAAACAAAATTTGTTTTACCTGTTAAATGTCTGTCCCACTTTTTGAGCAAGACTTGAACTTTTCCATCTTAAAATGTTAAAAATCTTGAATACTTCAGAGCACAGAATTAAGTTTGGTATTTTTTTAAAGGGAACACTTCACAGATTATTGTAGAAGTAAAGAAAGTTGTAAAATAAAGTTTTTAAAAAAAGTTATAGAAGTTTAAGTTAATGCAAATTTTAAATATATTAAATATATATTTTACAAAACATCTTAAGCTCTAAAACTTCAATAAAATCAAAGCTAAATATCTGATATATATCTTCCTTTGTGTTCAACAGAACAAAGAAATTTATACAGGTTTGGAACAACATGAGGGTGAGTAAATGATGATAGAATTTTCATTTTTGGGTGAACTATCCCTTTAAGGTAGCTACAAGTATTATGCAGTTAAATGTAAAAATAACTCCAACATCATAAACCAGAGTTGTGTGGGTGAAATAAAGGGTTAGTTCACCCAAAAATGAAAATTCTGTCATTTATTACTCACGCTCATGCCGTTCCACACCCGTAAGACCTTCGTTAATCTTCAGAACGCAAATTAAGATATTTTAGTTGAAATCCGATGGCTCTGTGAGGCCTACAGGGAGCAATGACATTTCCTCTCTCAAGATCCATAAAGGTACTAAAAACATATTTAAATCAGCTCATGTGAGTACAGTGGTTCAATACTAATATTATAAAGCGACGAGAATATTTTGGGTGCGCCAAAAAAAAAAAAAAAAAAAAAAAGAATTATTTAGTGATGGCCGATTTAAAAACACACCTTCAGGAAGCTTCGGAGCATAATGAATCAGCGTGTCGAATCAGCAGTTCGGAGCGCCAAAGTCACGTGATTTCAGCAGTTTGTCGGTTTGATACGCGATCCGAATCATGATTCGATACGTTGATTTATTATGCTCCGAAGCTTCCTGAAGCAGTGTTTTGAAATCGGCCATCACTAAATAAGTCGTTATTTTGTTTTTTTGGTGCACCAAAAATATTCTCGTCACTTTATAATATTAAGGTAGAACCACTGTACTCACATGAACTGATTTAAATGTGTTTTTAGTACATTAATGGATCTTGAGAGAGGAAATGTCATTGCTGACTATGGAGGCCTCACTGAGTCATCAGAAAATATCTTAATTTGTGTTCCGAAGATCAACGAAGGTCTTACGGGTGTAAAACGGCACGAGGGTGAGTAATTAATGACAGAATTTTAATTTTTGGGTGAACTAACCTTTTAAGCGTGATCTGCGGTGACGTCAAAATCGTGTTGCATCATGATCTGCCTGAAGTAGACTCATTGCCTTGATCAAAATCGAGGGGTCGAAGGTCTGTCTAAATAAACTTTGCTCGCCCACTTGACGAAGTTGAACGCACTTCAAAATGGTGGCAGGGATTCCCCCGAGGGGAATTGCTTAGGGAATGTATCTAAAAGTGGAGTTAAACGCAGCCCTGGATTCTTGTTTGTATCTTAAGACTCTTATTTTGACATTTAGTTCCTTTTCCCATGGTTCCTGTGTTTTACTTTCTGTTTGCCTTGTTTCCTTAGTCCCTGGTTTGTTTCAATAGTTACCCTCATTAATCTCCATAGCTACTTATCACTTTCACCTGTTCCTTGTTCCAGCCCTTGTTATCTTTTGTATTTAAACCCCAGTGTTTTCCATGATCTTTGTTTCAGTTCTGTTTTGCCTACCTTGCCTGTATCTGGATGTTTGTTAAATAAATATTGTTTGCTGTATCTGGATCCTACTCCCTCGTTTCTGAAGCAGCCATGTTACACAATGTCACATGAAAATCCCAACATGATAGTGAATGTAGTAGGCTATGTTTGTATTGCACACATGCATATTTTATAGAACATACTTTTTTAACAGTAGTGAAGTAAGTTCTTCATCAAATTTTCTAGGCTACCTACTTTGACAGTACAGCAATCGATCTGTTCAGTGCAAGGAGCTTTAAAAGACACTATCATCCTCATTCATTTTAATAGCATCTGTTCTGCCAGCACAGGGTCCCTTAAAGTACGGAAGCTGCTGTCTGCACACTGTGGTCTGTTCCAGGACGGGGTCTTTATAAAAAGAGATGTACAATAATATAATGAAATGCTTTTCATTTCAATGTTTCTAGGGGGAAAGAAAACATGGATACTTTTGAATAGCTGTCTATGGAGAAACATGCTTTTTTTTACAGTTGGTTGGTGCAGTTTCAGAAGCTAAAGTACCAATATGAGACAAGAAAAAGTAGTTCACGCTTTTAGAACCATTTTCAAAGCAACTTTACAGAAAGACATAGCTAATGTTCAGGCTTTGTGTTTCCCCAGTGTTGGTACATATAAATGTCAGGAAACCTAATTCCTGTCCACCTGTCAATGTCTATGGACCACTAGTTCTTTGGTGAATTGTAAGGATTAGTCAAGTACATCTGCCTTTAATTGAAGCAGATAATTGTTTGTTTTACTCCCTATTTGCAGTTTCCTAGAGCTAGCCAAGTTGCAGAATGTTTTGCCATGTTGCTTTCAAAATGACTCCTGTATCCGCTCTTCAGATTGAGGTGGGTGAAATGTCACTGCATATTAGAAACAAACGTGAACTACTGGGTAAATCTTTAAGGACCCAGCTGGTTACACCAGCTGGCTTGTAGCACAATCTAAAACTATGACTTGGTGCAGCAACGCTCAGCGTCCACACTGACACATTCTACTTCACTGATAGTTGAGACACTAATTATATTGCTATAGTTACAATCTTACTTACTGGCTCTAATGAAGAGATAAAAAATGACTGCTGAGTGTGGAAAAAATACATTATGCATTTTAATACAATCACACAGCAATCCGTTCCTATCTGTTACATGTTGCAGCTGTGGCTGGTAACAGGGATTAACAGCAGGGGACGGGGCTGTTATTCACTCCAATCAAATGAGCTTTACTGGTTTATAGCAACCCCACCCTACCCCACCCTTTAGATTAATGGTGGTTAACCAACATTAGCACCTGATATAAACCTTATTTACACCATATGGGTTTATCTAAAGTCAAACACAAATACAGCTCAGTAAATCAGTTCACTGGTTCACAAAGCACATTCAGTGACAAACTGACAAAACCGAAGCTATGATCATGGTGTTATTGTCTTGATTTAAACATTAAATATGATGAAAAATCATAATTAAACTCTATTTTATAAACTGATAACTGAGTTTGGTGCTGTTCTGAACTTGTACTATATTTTAGCTGCTTTATTGCTTGTATCACTGCAAAATGTAACTATATTATCGCCCAGTTCTAATCTGCTAAATGCCACTATATGGTATAAAGATATTTTCTGAATAAAAGGCACGAACAACAATTTTCTGTAAAGCTGCTTTATAACAATGTATATTATGAAAAGTGCTATACAAATAAATTTGATGACTTCATTTTCTTGCAGCTCTAGACTAATTAATTGGATGACATTTAGGCTCAAGTGATTGGTGACCGCCTATGAGCCACTAAAATCAGACCCGTGGTGCTCACTGCAGAGCCAAATGATGTCCAGCTTCCCCTCTCTGGATGTAATGGGTTGAGCTTGACCTAGTGGGTGGAGCTTAACTTAATTATGTTTAGGTTTAGGGTGTGGCTGGACCTTCAAGCTCCACCCAGTACACTCAGAGAGGGGGAACTGGACATCAATCTACACCCACTGGCTCTGCAACGAGCAAAAAACATTGACCTCCTTGACCCAAACGAACAGCAGTCTATGTATCTGCCTATATGTAACATTAGCTATGTTTCCATCCAAAGTTATGAATTTAACTTAAGCGCAAAATTGGAATATCACATAAAACCTTTGTGAATAAAGCAGCGTTTCCATCCCAAGTGTTCAAGAGAACTAAATCACTGCCTGGGAAATTGACACAAAACATCTGCAATAAAAACGGATGTTGCTGCAATCGGAGAAGTAACTGGCTCTTTTTTCCTACACCATAAATGACTTGTGTCTCAGAGTGCAGAAATGAAACGCATTATTATTTGGGATACTTGGGAACACAATTGTGTGAGACACTTCTGGGAAGGGAATTAAACCAAATCATTCTGATGACAGACTTTGGCTCAGGCATTTCAGAATGATCAAACCAACATTTGAGTTGCCGTGCGATGCAATTGGTCTACTGGTTAGCGGAGTTACCCAACCACATCCACAGTTGTGGCAAAGTCACGTGAGTTTGTTGTTGTACTTTGGTAAATGTGATTCCATCATAGTTTATGCGCATGTCTTCTTATTGGATAAAAAGTTTATCCGCCTCAATTGAGCGCACTTTTCAATGCACATTTTCAGAACTAATGTTCTGTATTGTATAACCAGCAAAATGAAACATGTAAACTTACGCAGACAGCTTAAATAATAATGGGATGTTCTTTTAACTCAATGTACTGTATCTAGATACATACAGGTGCTGGTCATATAATTAGAATATCGTGAAAAAGTTCATTTTTTTATTGTAAATTATTTAAAAAAATGAAACTTTCATATATTCAAGATTCCCTACATGTAAAGTAAAACATTTCAAAAGTTTTTTTTTTTTTTTTTTTTTTTTTAATTGTTGATTAGAGTGTACAACTAATGAAAATCCAAAATCCAGTATCTCAAAATATTAGAATATTTACATTTGAGTTTCGTCAAATGACCATCCCTACAGTATAAATTCCGGGTATCTCTTGTTCCACACTAATGGGGAAGACTGCTGACTTGGCAATGGTCCAGGAGACAATCATCGACACCCTCCACAAAGAGAGTAAGTCACAGAAGGTCATTACTGAATGGGGTGGCTGTTTACAGAGTGATGTATCAAAGCATATTAAATGCAAAGTTGACTAGAAGGAAGAAATTGGGTAGGCAAAGGTGCACAAGCAACAGGGATGACCGCAAGCTTGAGAATACTGTCAAGTAAAGCCGATTCAAACACTTGGGAGAGCTTCACAATGAGTAGAATGAAGCCGGAGTCAGCGCATCAAGAGTCACCACTCTCAAACATCTTCAGGAAAAGGACTACCAAGCCACTTCTGAAACAGAAACAACGTCAGCAGCATCTTACCTGGGCTAAGGAGAAAAAGAACTGGACAGTGAACAGTGGTCGAAAGTCCTCTTTTCAGATAAAAGTAAATTTTGCATTTCATGTTGAAATCATGGTCCCAGAGTCTGAAGGAAGATTGGAAAGGCACAGAATCCAAGCTGCTTGAAGTCTAGTGTGAAGTTTCTGAAGTCAGTAATGATTTGGGGGGGCGTGACGTCTGCTGGTGTTGGTCCATTGTGTTTTATCAAGTGCAAAGTCAATGCAGCCATCTTCCAGAAGATTTTGGAGCACTTCATGCTTCCATCTGCTGACAAGCTTTATGGAGATGCTGATTTCCTTTTCCAGCAGGACTTTAGCACCTGCCCACAGTGCAAAAACCACTTCCAAGTGGTTTGCTGACCATGATATTACTGTGCTTTATTGGCCAGCCAACATGCCTGACCTGAATCTATGGGATATTTTCAAGAGAAAGATGAGAAACAGTCGATCCGACAAAATACAGATAATCTGAAGGCTCAATAGTGCCTCAGCAGTGCCACAGGCTGATCACTTCCATGCCACACTTCACTGATGCTGTAATTTGTGCTAGGAGCAAGTCATTTGCTGTAATATGTGCTGCCGACCAAGTATTGAGTGTACAAATGAACATACTTTAAAGAACTTAAACTTTTGTTTCGCAAATCCATTTTTTGATTGATCTTAGGAAATATTCTAATATTTTGAGATACTGGATTTTGGACTTTCATGAGCTGTACACTCTAATCATCAAAATGTTTAAAAAAATTTTTTTGAAATGTTTTACTTTACATGTAGGTAATCTAGAATATATGAAAGTTTCATTTTTTAAAATAATTTACAATAAAAAAAATGAACTTTTTGATATTCTAATTATATGACCAGCACCTGTACAGGATCAGTGTCTCTTCCATCTTTCGATTTTCATACCGTGTAACTACTTAATCATTGGCTATGGCTCTAAAAGTCTAAAGGTCAGCGTTGAATGTGACTGAACTTTGAGCTTCACACATCTGACCTGCTAAAGTTCGATAGTTTGCGGAACGTTTACGAATCATGTGAAAGTGCCTTGAGAACACCTCAAATCACTCAACTGAAATATGTAAACAAGATATTCATAAAGAAACAGGCCTCATTTTGACTTCATATTCTTGTATTAGTACCAAGACAAATGTGCACTCTTGAATGGCAAATAGCAGAACATTGAAAAATGAATTCTATTTCGTTGTAATCACAAAGTTTGCTTGGATACTGATTTTTACAAAAAATGCATTCATTTCCTTCAGAGGCATTAAGTCCAAATGGAATACTGAACAGTTCTGTATTTAATCCTCTAGGCACATTTGAGTAAATCATCAAAGATGAACACGTGAACTTTTATTTCACAGATGGCGCAAAATTGAAATGTGACGAATCAACAAATGAGAAGCAAAACTCAAAAGGCATTTTAAAATAAAACAACAGCAAAGTAAAAGAAAAAGCCTAGCTTTTGTACACAATTTATTTAATACAAAAAAAACACTTTTTTTTTTCATATTTTGTATCATCAAAACTATAAGAAATTAAAAGAAATAACGGCAGAGTTGTCCAGCAGCGAACAATCACACAAGGCCCTGATTGGCTTTTAGTGTTAATAAGTCATGTGATGGTAGAAGCGTAGCAGCGTGGGCGAGCTCAGGAGCTGATTGGAGGAATTAGATCAGCTGACTCTAACGTATCCTCATACGGGCTATGGCAGGCGTCCGTCTGTTCCTCACTCTCCAGACTGAGCTGCTGATGAGTCTGAATCTTTAGAATGAGCTCCTTGATCTCTTCCCGCTTGGTTTTCATCCTTTGCTGGGGAAACCAATCCAGTAAATTCATCGGGAGATCAAAGCTTGGAAGAGGATTCTTAAAAGAAGAAGAAGAAGAAGAAGAAGAAGAAGAAGAAAAAAAGTTGATTATTGCAGACCTGCCAACCTTGGAAAATTTTTTCGAGTACCAGTGACGGGACGGGGCACGGGTTTATTTTTTTAAAAAAATTTTTTTGGGGGGGGGGGTATTTTTTACATTTTTGAGAATACAATAAACAAAGCACACACACCCATCTTCGTTAATTTTGACTGTTAAAGTTTTTTTTAATTTGACAATTAAAAATTTCACTACACCTGCTCAAAAGCATTTTTTTAAATTCATGATTAATCTTGCATTGCATAATGTGTTCTTATACAAACTGACAACCACAAGTGAATCGCATTCTTATATTTAAAATGGACTAAAAAATTTTTGTTTGCAATTTCAAGAAGGCTATATTTACATACAACTAACCTGACAGTTGAGTCGTTTATACAGGTTTTGTAATGAAAACTAGTCTACAATTAAGAAACCCTTAGAAAACAGTAAACATTGAGTTTACATGTGATTCATTTAAAATACTGATTTTATTCCAATATCCAAATATGACACTAAATCCCACAGAAAATAGGGTTTCTATTTGTAGCGTGCTGTCTTTGAATTATAAACAAGACAAACATTCGCTGAATAAAGGTTAGCCAATACAAACATATTTATAGAAAACAGTTGACAATGAATAGAAAGGACCAATAAGAGCAAAACGCATCGAGTATTCAGGAATATCAAGAAGTTAGTCCGACATATAACGAGGGGTTGTGTTAACTAAAGTGTCCGTCATTTACCGAATCTTAAAAACACGGGTGGATAATTAAAAATCTTTTCTGACAAAAAAATAAAATAAAATAACACAAGGACAAATTTTAAACCAAACACGGCAATTTTCATTTTACCTCTTCTGTGTGCGCGCGCGCGCATTTGTGTTTATGAGAGAGAGGGCTCGCGCAGCATTGAGACAACGGCCATTTTAAATGCATTAGTAACTAATGTGCTAGTCTTCATACAAAATAAGTAGGCTATGTAGCATAATTAGTAACTTTAGTTAGTATTAACACAATAACGCCACACATGTAGGCTATACGTTTCTGAACACTGAGAATAAATAAATAAAAGCCTGTTTCTCCAGACTCACGCTTGTCAGTCAGTCACACATCACAACATTTTCATAATCAGCGATTTCAATTTTATTTAGATTTGTTGTTCAACATTACTTGTGCATTTTATACCCGTTTACCTTAAGGAGTTAAAAGTGCGTGAGTGCGCTTTCCTCGCTTGAGAATTCAGTCAATGAGATGGCGGGAGTGAAGGAGGGATCGAGTGGGATTTTGTGTTGCTGTCGATTTGCAGTCTCTTTTTATTGATAGGCCGTACGCATTTGTCAATCATCCCCGCTTGCTATTTGAGGAAATGAACCCAGCACTGATTGGTCGAACTCTTTTGCTGGATTTGAGTACTACGCGTGCACAGAGGAGTCACCGGGTTTTTGCGTAGTATAGAGTGACAAATCGTACCAGCGTACTTTGAGGTCAAAATGCGTACCTGGTACGCAAAATGCGTACATGTTGGCAGGTCTGTTATTGCACAAGTTAGAAACTTACTAAACCGAACAGTAAATTCAATGTGGATATGAGAGTCACTAAACGGTAATGTAATGTAATGAATGTGTTTTTATACTCTTTCATTGGCACACATTTCTCTTCCCCGAAGCACCTTTTTTGCTCACATAATCAAGTAAGGCTGTGTGTCCACCAAAGCGTTTTTTCCAGCTGCTAGCATACTTTTTCAATTGTTTTCAATGGGAACGCCGCGTTTTTTAAGCACCAGGAGCGTAACGCTCAAGCGCTGAGTGCTCTGTGTTCGAGTTGAAGAAATGTTCAAACGCTGCGCTCATCACTGTCACTTTTTAGCCAGCCGTCCAATCAGAGTGGAGGAGGGGTGGGACAAATACAACACTACCAACTGTCACAACATTCTTGCTGTACAGCGACATCAACAAACAGAGAACGAAACAAAACGGATGAAAAATTAATATTGCAGGTCTCTGAACATACATAGCAAGTAATTCCACATTGTGTCGACATTTTTAGTCTGAAACAAATGACCTGCAAAATCAGTTATAAGTAACAGTGCCGCGGATATTCCGTATCATAGCAACAAAGCTTCTCAACTGAAAAAAATATGAGTTTTCAGCTGGCTAAAAACGTTTTGGTGGACACACGGCCTAAGTGTAAGTGGGGGAAAAATGTAAACAATAATGTACCATCATGGCACTGTTGTAGGGCTGCAACTAATGATTATTTTGATAACTGATCCGAATCTACTATCTCTTCTTTAAAGTCTGTATGAACCGGAAATTGCAAACGACTTTTCTCCAGTGTTGTGACGTATTTCCAAGTGAAACGGAATACTGAATAGAGGGCAGAGTTTTATTTTAGCGCTCCTCCTCTCCATCTCTCACTCATAGCAGACTAACGGTCGGAGGTTTAAGCGATTTCAACCCAAGCCATCAAACTGATGTCATTAGAGAAGGGGCACCATTGCAGAGGGGAGGAGCATTTTCAGATTGATTAAATATTACGAAGCCAAACAATTTTTTTGTGTGGATTGACTTGCACGGATGAATTGTTCACCACAAAACTAGCAATTTGAGCTAACAAAATAAATAAGGTCAATTTTGATTTCATGTGTGGGTTAGGGTTAGGGTGAGATGAGATGTAAAAAATATTAATTAATATTAATTAAAAAATACATTTTAATTGTCCTTAAATACGTTCGCTATATTTGTTTTCATTAATTACAAATTGCACATTTTATGTAGGCTAGAATGTGCAAATCAATACTATATTGAATAAAAATCACTAAATTCAAAATAAGGGGAAAAAAAAGCACAGACTAAATGAAAACTGGTAGGAGATTGGAGATACACACATTCTGAACTCATTTGATCACATTACATTTACATTCCATTACAATAGTCAGTACAGTACATCTGTTAAGAATTTTAAACTTTTACTGTCTAACAAGAAGTGCTTTACAAAAATGTAAATTTTAATCAGAACTAGTGTGCTCCAATTTGATTGCGCTCTGTTTGACGTGTGTGTAGTGATGGGAGAAAAAGATTTTTGAAACTGAAAATCAACTTGAACCAACTGCTTCATAAAATGATTCACTTTGAAGCACGCTGGTGACGTCTGGGGCCTGTTTCAATATATAGGTTCAACCAACTCAGAGTTAAAACTTGAACTCATGAGTTGATTTACCCTGAGATGGGAAACTCTAAGATTACAGCTGAATTGAGTTAGTACAGTCGACTCTGAGTAGGTTGACTCGCGTCAAAGAATATACACCATGCAACGTCAACTGGCGGCCCGCGGGCCAAATCCGGCCCGCCAGAGATTTCCATCCGGCCCCCAGAATAATACTGAATTCAGGAATAGCCTTGTAAGAGGAAAAAGTTTAGGGCTGGTCCGAATACCATTTTTTGAGCTTCGAAGCTTCGGTAGTAATGAACATCGACTCTTCGGAGAGAGGGGCTGAACATATTTTTCTCTCTAATAAAGGCAGGAATCTGTGTCTGTATGTCCGTTTGCATTTTTATTATTTCGAGAACCGTTCATCCAATCGACTTCACAAGGGAGTGCAGTGTCGCATTTGGTGCAATATAGATGGACATGCGAGACGCGACACATTCAGAATTAATAAACTTTTAGTAAACTACAGTCAGAACAGCGCGAGCGGGAAGCGGCGCACCTCACGCGGGCAGGGCTTATGCTCCGAGAACGGACACTGCACTAGTGATATAAAACGCACACACACAGGTCTGTTAAATTAAGCAATACTTTTAAGGTAGTCTAATATTTTTCTGACTAACAAATTGGCACAGTAAGGGTAGATTTAAATAAAGAAAAACGAAATTTAAATAAAGAAAAAACGAAATTTAAATAAAGAAAAACGAAATTTAAATAAAGAAAAAACGAGATTAATTTAGATTGATAATAACGGGTAAAAATGCTAATACATTTTGTTTCTATTATTCTATTTTCCACAATGTCAAAGCAACAAAACACAAGCTCAGACATGCACTTCGGTCCATACAAACTCCGCTGTTCTGCGCTCTAGCCAGAGAACACTCCCGTTGCTGGAACACGCGTCGGTTCTATTTCTAGCATGCACACGTTTTCCGCGTGGCTCGAGCGCGCCTGAGACGCGTGTCTCAGTGTGCAAACTCCAACCTGTTAAATATGGGAGCCGAAATAAAAACGGCAATGAGACGCTCACGCAGCCAGTGTGTCGCCGGCCTTATTCAAGGGGGAATGAGAATCGTTTCGCGGGGATCCCAGGTGTGCAAAAAACAAAAAAAAAAAAAAAACAAAACAAAAAAACGAATATTCGAATGTCAAATTTTCAAATCGAATACCAACCCACCGAACGAATATTTGAATATTCGGGTCCGTTCCATATTTACTTATTTTTAAATCTAACGAAAAAAAAAAAGCCTTCTGAAAAGTAGCTTGTGCCATAGCCTGCCTTCAGTCAAGAATGACGATAAACGCGTTGCTCTCATTGAACATCTTTTATTGTTTCACGTGATCATTTTTTCACAAATGTCCAAATTTTCCTTGCCTGGGATTAGCGCACAATTGCGTGACAGTGATGGACAGCTTGACAGCCTCACAAATATGAAGCCTAAAATATCGCTATCGCCCCCTGGTGGCTTCCTGCAGTACAGGTAATATGTAAAAAATAACATAAATTTGGAATTAGAATTAGTATATCAAATAATAACATATTAGGATACAATTCGAATTTTTTTTTATATTACGAGTATCTGGCCCTTACAGTGTCTGCAGAGAGAAATTCTGGCCCTTGGACAAATATAGTTGATGACCCCTGATATACACTAACAAGAAGCGACACTCAATAGAACGTTCATTGCAACACCGGCGCCCAGCAGCCGCCCTGCGTTTCCACCATTTTGTGGTGAAAGCGAGTCGGCAGTCCACTATTTTCTATGGCAATATCAGCTGCTTTGTTAAAACAAAATGTACATTAAAGCTGAAATCCAACCTGAATGATGACAACACAGGATAAAATACTATCACTAATGAGCATCAAATCCTTTTAACAGTTTATTTTACAGACTTTGTGTTTAAGTCTTCCACTTTTTTCACAAAACCTTTGCTCTCTAGAAACCCAGTCAGTTTGGGTTCAAATTCTTTAAAGTTCAAGTATTAGCATTATAAACACTGAATTAATACCAACATATGAAATTAAATTAAGGACATGCATCAGAAAAATTGGGAACGTTGGACAATAAAAAATTCGTTCATTTTGAACGAATCTTTAATGTGACTCGGGAAGAACGAGTCGCCCAGGGGGGTGATTCGTTCAGTCGCGCATGTGCAATATTCTATAGGTTCTGTACTGCTAGTAGTAGTTCACCTGTTTCAGTCAATGCAGTCTGAGTCAGAAAGAGAATTGATTAGTTCATTTCATGAGTCTTTCGGGTTTTTGAGTCATTCCTTAAATCTTTAAGAGCTGCTGTGCAGCCAAAATTTATGTACCAGTTATCAATGTAAAGCTGCTTTGACACAATCTGCATTGTAAAAAGCGCTATATATAAATAAAGGTGACTTGACTTGATGTGACATACCAATACGCTAAACCAATGCAGTCTGAGCCGGAAAGAGAATTGATTAGTTCATTTCATGAGTCTTTCGGGTTTTTGAGTCATTCCTTAATCACGTGAAAGACTCATGAAATGAACTAATCAATTCTCTTTCCGGCTCAGACTGCATTGGTTTAGCGTATGGGTCTGTCACATGATTAAGGAATGACTTAAACCCGAAGACTTGTCAGAGGTGAGGTGAGCTTATCATAAACTGAAGACCCAGGTAAAGAATGAATTAATCTTTTCTGTATCTTATAGCATTGTAGTTTTGTATTGTTTGTAGTGTGATCAACGTTTGCGTAAGTAGTAGATGTGTTGGGGAAGTTAAATACATTTGCTAAAATGAACAAAATGAACGAAATGACTCGAAAAAAGATTTGTTCATTTTGCTGAACGAGACTCAAAAGTCAGAGTCGGTAAAATGATCCGAACTTCCCATCACTACGATTTTGGGTGCGTAAGATGTGAAGGATTCTATGGTCCAGTTAGTATTTTCACCCCATAATGGCGGCCGAGCTACTGGAGCACCATCTAGTGGCTGTTACCCAAAAAGTATCAAAGTGTCGCCTCTTGGGTTCTATACTCTTTGCTCGTGTGCACCTTGACTATGAAAAGCCATGATCAATGGAGCTCCGATACTATGATTCTCCATGACAACAGCACTCAACAAAAAGACGTCCACATACTTCAGAGGCGATACAAGTTTCATTCTCACTGATATATCAAAGGTGACAACTGGCAGAACAGTAAGTTATTAAACTAATATTCAATTTTCATGGTATCCCACTGGCCAAAAAACAAATAAATAATTTAAGTGCATTTTTCTTATTTTGCTAATTATTTGTCAATGGGGTAAGAAAAATAAGGCAGCGGCTATTTACAGTAAGTGGAAATAGCATATTTTCTTAGTGATATATGCATTTGCCTGTGTTAATGCCAACTGTGTAAATTTTGGCTCAGAAATGTATTTTTATTGGAGTTTCACTATTATTTCACCCCCATTTCCTTCAATAAATCTATTTTACACTAGTAACACAAAATAGTTCCACTCAGGTCCTTAACCCTCTGGAGTCTGAGGCTGATTTGGGGCCTGGAGAAGTTTTGACATGCCCTGACATTTGTGCTTTTTTCAGTTGTTCATAAACATATTAATGACACAAGTGTCATTACACTGTATTCAGCACAAACTAGGCTACCATAATATGTGAGGAACATGTGTGTACATGTTTGTGTTTTTGAAGGAATAACGTTTATGCGTGGTTACTGAAAAAACAAAAAACTTAAGTCACTGATATAAGGCCAATAAAAGTATATTAAATCTGTGTTCACAAGACTTTTGGGTATTGAAGGTTGTAGACTAGAGTTTTTGCTTCAAAATTATGTAAAAATTATGCTGACTACTCTTTCATTTATAACAATATACTGATTTAGTTTTTGTAAGACACTTTTTGCCAAGAAACACGGTATGCGAGGAGGCGTGAATCATCATGAATAATGGCTCATTCTCACCTGTGAAGACAAAAGAATTGAATAGTAATGACCTGAAAAGACTTGCATATTAATGAGGCATTTCAGTCAGGTAGGCTGTGAAAAAAAACTTCTGTGATGTCTCAAGCTCATCATGGTATATGAAACATACAGAAAAATTTTATTACAATATAAAATAATGGTTTTATATTATACTTTAAAATATAATGTATTTCTGTGATGCAAAGAGTCTGAATATAGGCTTTTAGTTTAAAAGCATGCACATTTGGAGAAATATAGGATTCTCATATGTTTATGTCAATTTTCTATACAGAGGAGTTATTTTTTATTTAATATTCATTGTTATCTCTATGAGCGCTGGTGTTTGCAATTCATACTGCAGCCGGAGGGCGCTTGTGCATTTTAGTCCACAAATTCACCTAAGAAGAAGACGATATTCCATGAATGGTGTTTACCAATTCATACTACAGCCGGAGGGCGCTAAAGAAACAAAAACTCACTTAAAACTTATCAATAGAAGAAAACAAACAGGAATTTACTGAATTCTTCCAGAGATCGCTAACCATGGCTTTTCATCCAGATAAACAATTTTCAAGGCAATAAATACACGATTGAGATGATGAATGCATGTGTTGTCTCTGAATTTGCCTGTGATAGCGCTGGCTCCGTGGGTGTGGCCGCATTAGTGGGTAATGAGCTGAATCACGGACTTCTGACATGGCTCTCTTTTCATACAGATTACATAAACGCAGAATGTTTGTTTTCGATTTGACTTGCACGATTTAAAACCTGACATTTCAACGTTTTGTTAGACATAAGTATGAATTTTTTGTGATTAGTATTCACTAAGTTACACTTCATTTTCTGAGAACTATCAGATTGGACTTCGTTCAGAGGGAGATGAGAGATCACGCATCATGTTAGTTTTCTTTATTTTACAAAAAGCACAACATTTTGTTTTTACTCTGAGTGTATACAAATAAAAGGAGATATTCTATAGTTTCAATTGATGTATTACTTATGTTTCTATGACAAAAAATGACGGAGTATTTTAAGTCTGTTTTGCTGCAATGTGAAAAAAAACCTGCAAAACGCGCCGGCGCGTTTTTAGACCTCAGAGTGTTAAGGACAAAAAATGTCCCCATTAAAACGAAAATATTTAATCCCAAGGGCATTTAACTATAAAATGATGCAATCTTTGTTAACAGGCTTTCATTTTGTTTGCAAGGCTTTAAAATATAGATTTTTTTTTTTTACCAAATGGTGTCATTTTCTCAGGTTTGGCCTATAAAGCAAACACTTGCTTTATTCCCGTTTTCTGTTTCTGCATATTATAGAGCCAGTTGGATAAATTTTGCAGTTATAATTGTGTGGGTGTGTTGGTATGGATTGTCAAAGTGTGGTTTAAATGTGTGTATTAAAATTTTTTTTGTGTGTGTGTGCACTTTTTTGTGATTTATGAGGACACATATTTGTATAATGACATGGGTATTACGATGCAAACATGACATTTGAGGACATTTCATGAGTCCTCATTTAAAATAGCTTTAAAAACATACTAAACAATGTTTTATTAAAAGAATGTTTTCTGTGATGGGTAGGTTTATGGGTAGGGGTAGTGTAGGGAGATAGAATGTACAGTTTGTGCAGTATAAAAGCCATTACACCTATGGAATGTCCTCACTTTGATAGCAAAACAAACCTCTCTGTGTGTGTGTGTGTGTGTGTGTGTGTGTGTGTGTATGTTTGAGAGAGAAATGCCAGAAAAGCCTCAGTGAATTTATTGTGGATAAAGCAGTGTTGTCCAGTGTTCCCATGTGTCCTCTCACCTCAAAGAAGCTCTCCACATACTGTAGCACATAAACTCCACAGTCACTGAAGTTATCCTGCTGGGGCACACGAGGACTTGAGCCCTTCATCACCTCTTTCCCGAAACTCCTCGGAGAGCCCTTCCTCACTTCCCACTCCACCTCTAGATATCTACACAAACACCAAGACAAAAACTCACAAACACTCACAAACACTTATTCCAACACAAATGATAACTCAATCCCACTCTTGTTATTGTTTAAAGACTTGTGCAGATTCTCCATGATTTCCACAGGAAAAAAACTATTCACATTCATTAAAGGATTAGCTTCACTTTCAAATTAAAAGTTTCCTGTAATTTACTCACCCTCATGTCATCCAAGATGTTCATGTCTTTTTCTTTCTTCAGTCAAAAAGAAATTAAGGTTTTTGATGAAAACATTCCAGGTTTTTTCTCCATATAGTGGACTTCAATGGAGCCCAAACGGTTGAAGGTCAAAATTACAGTTTACAGCGATCCCAGACGAGAAATATCTTCTCTTATCTAGAGAAACCATCGCTCATTTTCTAAATTTTTTAAAAAGATTTACACATTTTAACCATAAATGCTCATCTTGAACTAGCTCTCTTCTTCTCTATTTGAATTCCAGCAGTGTAGACACTGCTAAGTGTATTAGGTCAAAGGTCAAAGTTTGAACTAAATTGTCATATACAATATGCTAGTGCAAGTATATAACAATTAGTTCAAACTTTAACCTGTGGAGAGCAGTAATACACTTAGCAGTGTCTACACTGTCGGAATTCTAATAGAGAAGAAGAGAGCTAGTTCAAGATGAGCATTTATTGTTAAAACTTCTATAATTTTTATTTATTTTTTTTTAGAAAATGAGCGATGGTTTCTCTAGATAAGACCCTTATTTCTCGTCTGGGATCATGTAGAACGTTTTGAAGCTGCAATGAAACTAATTTTGACCTTCAACCGTTTGGGCTCCATTGAAGTCCACTATATGGAGAAAAATCCTGGAATATTTTCATCAAAAACCTTTTCGACTGAAGAAAGAAAGACATGAACATCTTGGATGACTTGGGGGTGAGTAAATTATCAGGAAAATTTTATTTGAAAGTGAACTAATCCTTTAAGTATATGCATAAGTATAACATCTGTGATCATGAAATCACACATCCATGTTGAATAAAGGTTTTATTTTCACTTCTGTGTATCTAAGTGGTAACTTACTCTCGTAGCGTTTTCACCACAGTCGACCGTGTCGGTCCACGCAGAGAGTCCATGATCAGAATGCAAGGCCTGTGGATTTCAATAACATGACAAAGAGTGCTGAAAAATATACATGACCAAACTTCACAACTTATAGTTCGATCCTAAATCGATCTTAAAAAATAGAAAATAGAAAAATAAAAGCTAATTCTGAATATTAAAATTATTCGGTTAACAATATGTGAGGAATATTTGCTCTCACTGTTTGCAGATGGTGGGTTTGGACGTCCACTCTGCTCGACCAAAGCTCCCACATTCATCAACCAAAGTGCCGTCGTCGCTGCACTCATCCTGAAAACACAGATAACAAGCAACAAATGTCAATATGAGAGAACTCTTTCAATTTTTAAAAAAAATAAACAGATGTTGGAATCTAAAATATTTCACTAAATACAATTTTCTGTTAGTCAAAACATTTCCATTCCTGCCCAATGCAGCCGTTTGCATGAATAACCTTTTTATTTACATTTTTAAGTATTTACACTACTGTCAAAAGTTTGGGGCTGGTATGATTTTTTGAAATGTTTTTAAAGAAACCTCTTATGCTCACCAAGGTTGCATTTATTTGATCAAACACAGTAAAAGCAGTAAATAATGAAATAATTTATAATATTTTAATATAATTTATTCCTGTGATGGCAAAGCTGAATTTTCAACATTATTACTCCAGTCTTCAATGTCACATGATCCTTCAGAAATCATTCTAATATGCTGATTTGCTGCTGAGGTAACATTTCTTACCATCATCAATGTTGAAAACAGTTATGCTGCTTCATGTTTTTGTGGAAACCATGATACATTTTTCAGGACTTTTTGATGAATACAACGTTCAAAACAGCAGCCTTTATTTGAAATAAAAATCTTTTGTAACATTATAAATGTCTTTACTGTCACTTTAGATAAATTTAATGCATCCATGATGAATAGAAGTATTAATTACTTCAAAAAAAAAAAAAAAATTAAAAATAAATAAATAAATAAATATATATATATATATATATATATATATATATATATATATATATATATATATATATATATATATATATATATATAGTGTTGTCACGATACCAAAATTTTGACTTCGGTACGATATCTAACTTAAATATCACGATACTGATACTTAAACGATACTACGGCAAAAACCTAAAACAGCAGGAAAAGTAAATAAATAACATATGACAGAACTTCTTTCTTCACCAGTGTGCAGGCTGATAATTCTGAATTTGAGCTGCATTGCTGTGAAGTTGTTAGAGTTAATATATTTTTTAAAGTTTATTTTTTTTCCATGCTCAAAATTATTTGCTGTTACATATATATATATATATATATATATATATATATATATATATATATATAGGTGTTTTTGGCAGTAAGATTATTGTAAAAATTAGATTACTGTAAATACTTAATAGCAATGTTATTAAAGCACAAATTGGTTTAAAATAACTACCCTTCACATATTTATGTATTTTTAAATAATTTTATTTTTGCAACCAGATATCACTTATTAAACTTAGACTCAATAATACACCTCTTCTCGGAGGTCTGCTTGCACGAGTAAAATAAATAAAAAACACTCATTTAATGTTTGAGAGCATAAACATAATGCTGGTATCACACTAACCTGTCGCTCTTTAAATTCTTTGTTCAAATCAAGATGTTTGACGGCAAGATGCTTTTGACTCCCTTCGCTTGCGTTATTTTGTAACATCTTTTGCAGACGGGCTTTGTGGTGTCTGTGGGCTTGATCTGACTGTCGGCAATGTAAGCAAAATAATGCCATATTTCGCTTCGTGTGTCTGCTTTGTCAACAATTTGTGGACGGTCTGCAAGAGCACCTGTATTTGCAGCCATACCTCTCGTTTCGTCACCATAAAAGCCGTTACGCAGTTGAGAGGAATAAACACGCACTCAATGTGCTTTAAAAGCAGCGTGCTGCACGCACACTGCCCCCTGCTGTCGCACATTAGGAAATGCAGCTGGCACTCAAAGTACCGGTACTAATAAAATGTAGAACCGGACCGTTTTTAAAGGCAGGGTATCGCGATACCATTCTAGTACCGGTATATCGTGCAACACTAATATATATATATATATATCTTTCTGACCCCAGATTATCCAAATTGAAGTGAATTACCGGACATGAGCTTTGGTCATCAGAATACTGGGAGTCATCTGTTCCATAACACTCGATTATTCTGTGTAAACCATCTGCAATAAAAGCCAAATAGAGGTCAAGCAGTGACACTTCAGCAGCTGACAGTCTCCTTTCACTCGTGCAGCTCACATCTGCTCACCCGTGTACTGCTGTCTGTTCACATCAGCTGCAGATCTGTGCAGGACGGCTGTGTGCTGGCTGTTGTCTACCAGCTCATCCGAACCTCCATCTGTGGGCGGGCTGGAGGAGACAGCAGTGCTATGGACTGGAGCTTGAGGCTGGTACAGCGGGTTTGGCTCAACATGAGCCTTCTCAAGACCCGGAAAACAGATTATGGCAAGATACCAGTGTGCACTAGACAGACATAGAAAGACAGGCAATGATATTATAAGTCAATTTAAAAACATGACAATATGCCAAACAAAAATCCAATTTCAGATAAAGTTTGTCATTTGAGTGGGTTTTTTTTTTGTTAAAGTGCCCCATTATGCTTTTTCCAATATTACCTTTCATGTAGTGTGTAATATAGCGGTTTCTGAATGTAAAAGGTCTGCAGAGTTCAAATGTAATTCAATGTAAAAGATCAAAGTGCTTGACAAATAAAGCTATTGTCTCCTAAAAGAAAGAAACGATTCTGAACTGCCGAAACAAGTCAACAGTAATTCCAGTCTCACTTCCTGTTACAAACCTACACAATGTAACAAATTTGCATAATGCTTATGCTCTTCATTGGCTGCTCGTGAACATCTACTTTGACCCTCAAACACTGTAGTTGTAGCTGAGACTGGAATAGTTTGGTTCGCGTTGTTGACATGTTGAGAAGACGCTGTTTTCTGCGCTGCGAATCCACTTTGCATGAATTTCAAAATGATGAAGACTCACGCTGAAATTGATACAGTAAAACTGACGCCATTGTTCCCATTTGTATCACGGTGCATCAAGTGCTGAGGAAGAGCCTGAGCTGAAATTCAGATAGTAATGGGCGTTTTGTTTCCGCCACATGCTGTAAGCGGTCGACCAATCACAACACACTGGGCAGTCTGACCAATCAGAGCAGGGTTAGCTCTCGAAAAGGATGGGTTTAGAGAGACTGAATCTTCAAACAAACCATTTTCAGACTCTCTGAGAAATAAGGTGATGTGCAATGTGTATTATGAGAAAATAAAAGTGTTTTTTGACCTTGGATGCTTGTAAACCTATTGTAGGAGTCTGCCAAAACAAAATTAGGAACATTTAAAATAGCATAACAGGCACTTTAAAATATGTCTATATAGTTTTTATACATTTTTATTTCCATTTTAGATTTAGCTATTTTAGCACATCAAGTGAAACTAAAAGAAAATAGGAAATGTTGCCTTAGCAACTAGATGAAATTAAATAAGTTAATTTAATTTAATTTAATTTAAGTTAAAGTTTTTTCACATTTTATTTATTTTATATCAGCTAACAACAGTAACGAAAATGCTTTATGGTTTCAGTTTTAATTACCCTGCACATCACTCAGGAAGTTAGATTTAATATAAAATACTAAGCATTTGAAGCTATTTAACACTTAACGTGAAATAAAAAATAAATAAAAAGCAATTCATGATATCCATTTGTTATGTGAACAATTTAAGCTATACTATACTTTAAATCACAGTGAAAGACATTCACATGCGTCCGTCTAATTAAAGTCTTCTCTCGTAACTGATGGTTAAATGGAGATAAACACTCACGACTCATTGATGGGCACAAAGATGAAGTCTTTCTGGAAGAGGTCCACGTGACGTGTCCATGTCTTCACTCTATTGTGTTTCCTCTTCTGAATGCTGAAATACATGAAAGTCACAATGAATCACAATGAAAATGAAGTGAGCGCCAAGAAAAGGTGAATATTTGAGTAAATGATGTAAGCTCACGGTATGCTGGACGTGTCAACTGCGTTTCTCCGCTCTCTTTGATTGAGTCTCTTATAGAAGAATGAGCTAAACACATGACTACGGTGAGCATCTTCCTTCTTTAACTTCTCCAAAAACAGATATCTAGCAGCAGACAGTACAAATGCTTATCAGAAAATGTCAAACTCGCATACAAAATCAAGTACACCACATGAAAAATGTATTTTTGTCAAATCGAGGAAATTTAATTTAAGAAAAGACACTTCAACTGTCATTTTTGTAATGACTTCAGCAGCTTAAAAGACTGACATGCTAATTTCTTGTGTGTAAAAAGTTAGGACACTGACGTAGAGGCCATTAATAACTACATTAATTGCATAAAAATCAATCAAATGCACTAATTAGTAGAACACACCTTATATAAACCAATTGAAGTACACAGCAGTAGCATTATGCCCACAACAAACAAGTGGCCTGAGAAGGTCACGAGTCATAAAAGGAATTCAAAACCACTTCCAAGGGACCTTTACATGACACTGTTTTCAACTGAAGCTGAAAACTTCATGCGTTTTGGTGTTTTTTGGGGCATTTGTGAAAACGGTGACATCATGTGCATGTACAGTTGTGGTCAGAATTACTGGCACCCTTGGTAAATATGATCAAAGATGAATATAAAAATAAATCTGCATTGTTTATCCTTTTGATCTTTAATTCATAAAACTTAGCAAAAATCTAACCTTTCATTGACGGAAACTAATTGAAAGTGGGGGAAAAACAAAAAAAATTACATTATGAAATGTTTTTCTCCAAAACACATTGGCCACAATTATTGGCACCCCTAGAATTTTTTATGAGTAAAGTATCTCTGAAGTATATTCCCATTCATATTTACATTTCTTTTAGCACACCAAGGTGCTAATGAATATGAAATTGTCCAGCCATGACTTCCTGTTCCACGGGAGTATAAACATGAGGAAACACAAAGGCCAAATTCCCTTAGTCATTCACCACAATGAGTAAAACCAAAGAATATAGTTCTGATGTGCAGCAAAACGATTGTTGAGCTTCACAAAATAGAAAGTGGCTGTAAGAAAATAGCTAAAGCATTGAAAATCCCAATTTCCACCATCAGGGCAATAATTAAGAAGTTCCAGTCAACTAAAGATGTTACAAATCTGCCTGGAAGAGGACATGTCTAAATCGTCCTAATGCGCGGTGTGGAGGAAAGTTTGAGTGGCAAAAGACTCTCCAAGGAACACAGCTGGAGAAATGCAGAGATTAGTTGAGTCTTCAGTCTCAGAGTGCCTAAAAAAAATGGTCAAACAGCACCTACATCCCTGAAGTTGTTCAGGAGGGTTTCAAGAAAAATCCTCTGCTCTCATCCAGAAACAAACTCCAGCATATTCAAGTTGTCAGACAAGACTGGAACTTTAAATGGGACCAGCTTCTATGGTCAGATGAAACTTAACAAAAGAGCTTTTTGGCAGCAAACCCACCAGATGGGTTTGGTGCACACATGGATAAAAAGTACCCCATGCCCACGGTTAAATATACTGCTGGATCTGGATCTTGTATGTTGTGGGCCTATTTTTCTGCTGGAGGTCCTGGATATCTTGTTCAGATACACGGTATCACGGATTCTATAAAATACAAACAGATAAAAAATAAAAACCTGACCGCTTCTGCTAGAAATCCAATAATGGGCCATCAGGACAATGATCCAAAACAAACATCAAAACCGACACAAAAATGTGTCACTAAGCACAAAATGAAGCTTCTACCATGGCCATCCCAGTCCCCTGACCTGAACCCTCAAGTAAATGAGTGGAGTGAACTGAAGAGAAGGGAATCTAAAGGATCTGTAGAGAATGGTCTCTGATCTCTTGTCAGTTTTTCTCCAAACTCATCAGGGATTATAGGTGAAGAATCAGCTGTTATCTTGGCAAAAGGAAATTGCAAAAAGTACTGAATAAAAGGGTGCCAATAATTGTGGCAATGTTCCCTCTAATTTTTTTTCCTCGCTGAGCAAAACTTTTCTCTGTTGAGCGCACATTTTGGCCACATGAGCAAAAACATACTTTATATCAGATCTGTACAATGAACGTAAACACACACGCACAAAAAATGGTTTTATCATGCAACTGTAACATTTAACTTTAATGTGCCATTTCTATTTTATTTGACCCTTGATAACTTAGTGATTTATTAAATAATATGTTTGAAAACAAGCAGTTCAGTCACTAAATTAAGCACATTTTAGGTTACTTGAGATTTTTTCACATTGCTGTATTAACTGTACCAGTCTTTACCAAGAAATTCTATTAAAAAATAATTTCTGTCCTCCTGCAGGACAGTTCAATTCTTTATAATAATATAATATGAGCAGTTACAATGATGGTTTGGGACAACCATAATGTGTTTTTGTAAAGTCAATTATTAGCAAAAGACTGTTAAACCATCAAAATTACATGTTTACTGCTTATAAATTTCCCAGATTTTATATACCAGGAGGTTAAGATTTTTCGTGGCAAGGAGCCCTAAACAATCCCCTTGTGAGATAATTTTTTTATTACATTATAATATAATAAAATATAATATAATATAATATTTAAGTATTTAAACTGATATACAGTATTATATCAGTTTAAATGCTTCCATTTGTTTTAATATATTATATAGTGAAAACAAACGGAAGCATTTAAACTGATAGCTAAATATTTTTAAGAAAAGTGAGCGTTAACTCGTTTATAGTTATCTAAACATCCCTGAAACCCACACCACCACCACACACAAAAATCTATTTAAACTGAGGTATATCACTGATGTATTTTGAGTTTGCACGCTTCACCTGTGGTGGGAGTGTGATTGTAAATGTCTCAGAGTTTTGTTAGCATTCTGTGCCCATCATCCGTTATTTCCACCACTTTTCATTAAAACATGACGTTTTATTTCACATTTCTTTTCATTTTGCGTTGCCTCTCGTATTGATGTATTTAGTCCGCAAACATGACAGTATTCTTACCGCGACTGATTTGGCTCAGGGCCAGCCAGCGCACGCGCTCAATCGTTCTCTTTCTATGAAACCTGTAAACCGCATTCACCGGTTCCAACTCTATAGCGACAATAACTCTATAGCGGTTGCCCAGAGCACTGCAATTATTTCTCATTTAAACTACTACAATCATTTTCATGTCTGTTCTCTGCGCGGCAATTATTTCTTCACGCGCGCAGCTTAGAGGGAACATTGAATTGTGGCCAACGTGTTTTGGAGAAAAACATTCATTTCATAATGTGATTTTTCCCCCCACTTTCAATTATTTTCCTTCAATGAAATGTTAGATCATATTTACCAAGGGTGCCAATAATTCTGACCACAACTGTATATTATGTGTTCAGTCTTTAGGCACATCATGTTTCTTTACAAAGTGATATCGCCAACTATTGGCATGGTATGAATAATACAACTTTTCCATTTTTAGTGCATTGTTGTTGTGCAAACAAACCCCAAGAATGTAAAATAATAAAAGGCACCAAAAAAGAAGAATGTTTCAGACCACTGACAATCTGTCTAAGCCAAAGATTCAACAGGGAAGGTCACCAACTAATGTCTAAATAAAGAACAGGACTTGAGTCAAAGGTGGAGTTGTTTGGCAACAGTTCCAAACCAAACACTTGCACCTCCAATCAACTGAAGCACAACGGTGTCATTGTTATGGATTAGCTGTTACAACTATCAATTCCACATATATCACAGTGTGTTTGAGGAAAAACTAAAAAGTGAGCTGAAGATCTGAGATGAACTGAGATCTCACAAGTCAGCTTTTTAGTCATTATAAAAGAAGCGCTCTTTGCACGCATTCTGCCCATACCAAACCATGCACGCAGCAGCTTGCTTTTCGGTTAAATCTAACTGTGGTTTGTGAATGTTGATGCTTTAATAAATGTTTTATCGGGAGTGTTTATGCTGGGATGTTGTGGTGACACATAACTTAATATTTCGTGTAAATTTCATGGATGTACTGACAAAATATATATACTACTTTTATGCGGGAATTTGTGGGCGGGAGCGGGACAAAACATGAATGTCTCGGGTGGGAGCGGGACAAAATACATTTTTTTTGCGGGAGTGGGACTGAAAAATCCGTCCCTCGCAGGTCTCTAATTTAAAGTCAAATTTTCTTGTTAAAGCTTATCAGCTTCACCAATCAATAAAACCAAATGTCCCAAAAATTCCAAATGTCCCAATAGAACCTTTCATGGGGTGTACTTTTTATGGTTTTCAAAGCACTGTATTTGGTCTCAACACTCAATATTGATTGAAATAAAGATAATGACTTTAAATAGAAGTCAATGATGACGTCGTTGAGAAACTCTCCATCATTCAGACAGTGCAGGTCTTCATTGGTTACAGAGATTCCTCCTTTAGCAGGCGGTGGGGGGGTAAACCAACAACCTACAGGAAAAACAAAAACAAACAAAAAACAGTAACAACATCAATGCTACATTTACTGTTTTGTAGATGTATAGAATATTCTATTTGTTTCACATGGTATTTGGACAGGGTTCAACGCTAAAGACTTTTTCTACTGGTCCGGTTTGGCCAGTGGTTCAGATTTTTATCTTGTCATGCCAAAGTTTTCACTGTCCTTTCGTCTTCACCTCACAGCCGGTGGAAAAGAATCTGACTGGACTTGGACAAAAATCGTGTTCATGGATGGGATTATGAACATTACTGTAGTATGAAGCAGAGCAGGGACCGAGAAAATTTCACAGTGTCCAATAACCTTCAAAGGGCATAATTACCAATATATATAATTGTTGTTATATAAAAAGAAATTTACAAACAAATTACAAACAATACTATAGAGATACAAATTAAATAAACTTGTTTTTCAGATACAGGAGGTTTATTTACCATGCATACATTTATTTAACATCTTTTGTTGTTTTATTAACATTAATGACAAATATAGGCTACGGTCCCTTTAAGACCGAATCCATGGATATCCTGTTCTCCCCCCAATGTTTACGTTCCACTGAAGCCATAACCGACTGTATTTATGGAAGATACTCCACACGATGAACATTTTGACAACTGTGTTGTGCATTTGACCATTCAGACGCAAGGAGAACTGATCACGCGCTGTCTGAGAGAACTGGGATCGCGCGCAAGAAAGAAAGAGAGAGACTTATCCCGCCTACACTAATCTATAACGAATTGCGATTGAAAGCATTCAGTTTGCAATGTGTGTGTTGTCATCATTAAATTTGAAGTATTTCCACACCTCTGAGGCTGACATTGTTTCTGCTGCTGCCGTTGGTGTCTCTGTGCACGGAAAATTCTGTCAGTTACGTCACATGAGGTAACGTTCTTTGGTATCGGGGGTATTTTTATGAGTATGAGTACAAGTACATGAGCTTGCTATCGGGCCCAATACCGATACTGGTATCGGTGCATCCCTAGTATGTGGGGTAAAACAGCACTGTTTATCATATTAGATACATTTAAGTGTGTTGAAAATTATGTCATAATGTTACATTTGTTGCTGCCGCATGGTTTGAGTTTGGAGCTCCAAGGTGATTCTTAATCCTCGGTTCTTCTTCTATATATTCATTTTATAAATCACTATTATCTCTTTTTACAGCGGGTGAACATATTCCCGATAGTATACTACATCAAAAACAACCGGATTGCTTTGAAATCGCTACTTTTATCCAGCTTTCTGACCATCTGCTACTAGATTTAGCTCGCTAGCATCACTAGCATGGTCTTGCCTACCACTCGTCTTGTGTACACTCTTATCACTCAAGAAATTACTATTTATTTGTTCTAATGGTGAATGTATCGGATGTATGTCTATCTTTGGAGGTGCAGGTGTGTCTAGACATTCGAGCTGCATGTGGTAACGCAGGTATGACATCATTGATAGGTGATGCACAGACACAGTCCCTGTCCTGGTTAAAATCGATTATTTCTCTGGATTTAAACATTCTTGAAAAAAAAAAAAAAAAAATATATATATACATATACATATATATATATATATATATATATATATATATATATATATATATATATACATATATATATATATATATATATATATATATATATACATATATATATATATATATATATATATATATATATATATATATATATATATATAATCTCCCCGGCCTGCGAGGGGTGATGGGGTATATGGCAAGCAGGGCAGGCGAGAGCCGTGAGGGAGCGGCGCGAGGCTGGTGACGCGAGAGATAATGAGCTCCACCTGCGAGGCACACAGGCCTTAAGTCTCTCTCGGAGGAGCTCCGGAAGCATAAAAGGAGGAGCGACGACAGTGAAGGATGAGAGAGGACCAGGCCTGGACTTTATTTTATGTTTTATTACGTTTGTGTGGCCGGCAGACGTCTGCGAGGGTCTGCCGGCATTACTTTCGTTTTGTATTTGTTTATTTTGAATTAAAGTGGTGTTCAACATTCGCCGGTTCCCGCCTCTTTCTTCCCATACTTACGAACTGTGTTACACCGTGCATTATGTCTTAAAGTGACAGCAGCATAATATTCCTGCTGTCTGTTTTTTAATATTACTCAAACAACAAAAGACAAGGAAATAACTCACTGCTCTTGATTGAATAGCTTCTGTAACATTAATAAGGATGAATCTTTCATGTAATTAATAATAATAATTCCTTACATTTATATAGCGCTTTTCTGGGCACTCAAAGCGCTTTACATATTGAAGGGGGAATCTCCTCAACCACCACCAATGTGCAGCATCCACCTGGATGATGCGACGGCAGCCATATTGCGCCAGAACGCCCACCACACACCAGCTTATTGGTGGAGAGGAGATGGAGTGATGAAGCCAATCAGTGTATAGGGATGATTAGGAGGCCATGATGGACAGAGGCCAATGGGCAAATTTGGCCAGGATGTCGGGGTATACGGTATAAATATGTATACAGTCAAATATGCAGTGTTATTTTACATTTGATTACTTGATTAATCAATTTCTGTACCTGAAAACTAATGTTAGACCTACCTGAAAAACACTGTTTATTTTATTTGTATCTTTTCTCTATTGTATTTATTTGTGCCGTTGCTTTTAGTTTGATTATTTGTTCATATTTTCTTTATATTTATTTGACAGCAGTCCTTTTTCCCTGAACATAGTACATACCAAACCGTACCGAAACCGTGACTCTAAAACCGTAATACAAACAAATCAGTGAGTAATTTAAACCGTTAAACCCCTACTAAAGACAAGTAAATAGTCAGTAATATGAACAAAAACTAATTACAAGCAATAGCAAAAATACATTAAAACAAAGACACAAATGAAATGAACAGTGCTTTAAGTTTTTCAGGTAGATCTAACAGTAGGAGGGTGACCACCTGGTTATTGCTTTGTTGCAGGACAGTAGAATTGATTTCGCGGGACAATGCGGGACACGTGTAAGAGAGATAAATTTACTATTACTACTATTATACTATGTATATACTGATTTACATTAGTAGGAAAGCCTATTTGCCATTATGTAATGATAACATGCTTTAAATTGCCAATAAGCTTTGTTAATTGTGACCAGCTCTGTGAATGGCACTCAATTTGCCCAGGTTTGAGATTCAATGTAATGTACTCTATGGGACCTATTCAGTCTACTATATATAATGAACTGAATAAAAGGTTAGTTTGTAAAAATCACATTTTATAACAAAACATATTTCCTTAAGCAGAGACTGGTCCATTAGACTATGCAAACATTAAATGGGTTTTACCGGATTCAATGCATCTTGAACTTGAATTTTTTGTTGTATCTGACAGGTTTAATCAGGATGTTATTCAGTATTTGTCTAGATGAGGTCCTTGCTGGTGTAGCTGCATTTAACGACTTTTGATGAGGTCCACACCGATTCCTTTGCTCCATCTACACAGTCATCATCAGCGGAAAAAACTCCCTCTCTTTGAATGCTTTGGTTGGTTATTTTCCCTGCTCTAGCTACAACATGACGGCTGCACAATAGGGGTTGCACGACTAAGCGACTAGTCGATTTACTGCTGTGCCATGACGCTTTAAGCTTGACGTCAACTAGTCGCTGGTCATGGCCTATAGAGGGCCCAGTAGGATATGAAATCTTGGATGACTGTCCATATTTCACCAAAGAGAAATCCGTCATTCTCACCAGCAGATTATGACATTTTGATTAAACATTACGTGTTCTAAATGAATACAAGGAAGACTCGATTAATTTTTGTCATATCACCCAGCCCTAATTTGTACTACTGCCTGGACTGAGCTAGCAGAAAAAGTCTTGAGTCTTATATTTTATTGAAAAAAAAAAAAAAAAAAAGTTACAATGTAATTTGTCTTACTTGACAATTGGACCAGTGAAGGTTGGCTGGAGCTCTGCCATCTCATCATCCTCTTCACAGTACTCTTGGAGCCGAGCAGACATGCGTGTTGTGAAGCTAGTTGCTGGAGAAGGAATGGGGGCTGTTGGGGCTATATTTGCTGTTGCCACGGTAACCGTCACAACCGAAAGGGATGCTGAGGGTGATGAAGATGGTGTTGCTGATTCTGCAGCTCTGTCATCTTTAACCTAAGGTGAAGGATAGAATATTGGCAATTTTAACACATAGATGATTCTAAAATTAAATCAGAATAATTTTGAATGAGCGCAACATAATTCACCTTTTCTTTTTCTTTGGAGGCTTTATTGTACTCAACCAGTCTAACGTTGGCCTCATCAAAATTGATCTTCTTAGGGAAATCTGTCAGTTTGTTATTTCGGCCAATTTCAGCAAAGATATCCTCCAGAAACACTTGTTCCTGCATGTTGGGGCCGCTCTCAAAAATCAACACAATATACTTCTCATCGTCTGGAAAGCATCAGCAGAATAAGAAAGGGAATAAAAAGAGAAAAACATTTCAGATTTAGTCCAAATGTAAGCAGTAAAATCACCAACAATGATGAAACGAAAGAAAAGTGACCTTGAAACAAAATCCCTACCAGCTTTGAGCAATTTCACAGTATATCTATCCAGTAATGAAAAACAAATACATACATGACAGAGTTCACAATTTTTGTGTGGGACCTTTCCATTTATCACTTTGAAAAAACTCCTATGTCTGGGGCTATAAACAGTGCCACTATAGTCGAATCATTAACTCATTTTAAAGGTGCCCTAGAATTAAAAATTGAATTTATATTGGCATAGTTAAATAACAAGAGTTCAGTACATGGAAATGACATACAGTGAGTCTCAAACTCCATTGTTTCCTCCTTCTTATATAAATCTCATTTGTTTAAAAGACCTCCGAAGAACAGGCGAATCTCAACATAACACCGACTGTTACGTAACAGTCGGGGTGTACGCCCCCAATATTTGCATATGCCAGCTCATGTTCAAAGCATTAGACAAGGGCAGGACGTCTGGATGTGCACAGCTGAATCATCAGACTAGGTAAGCAAGCAAGAACAATAGCGAAAAATGGCAGATGGAGCGATAATAACTGACATGATCAGTGGTATATGGTATATTTTTAGTGATATTTGTAAACTGTCTTTCTAAATGTTTCGTTAGCATGTTGCTAATGTACTGTTAAATGTGGTTAAAGTTACCATTGTTTCTTATTGTATTCACGGAGACAAGAGCCGTCGTTATTTTGATTATTAAACACCTGCAGTCTGTATAATTCATAAACACAACTTCATTCTTTATAAATCTCTCCAACAGTGTAGCATAAGCCGTTAGCCATGAATCACAGCCTCAAATTTATTCAGAATCAAATGTAATCATCCAAATAAATACAATACTCACATAATCCGACACATGCATGCAGTATGCATGACGAACACTTTGTAAAGATCCATTTTGAGGGTTATATTAGCAGTGTAAACTTTGTTTATGCATTGTTTAAGGCAAGCACGAGCTCCGTGGGCGGGGAGCGTGAGCATTTAAAGGGGCCGCAACATAAATCGCCGCATTTCTAATTATGCCCCAAAATAGGCAGTCAAAAAAATGAATTAAAAAAAATCTATGGGGTATTTTGAGCTGAAACTTCACAGACACATTCAGGGGACACCTTAGACTTCTTGTAAAATAACATTCGATGGCACCTTTAACTGATTTAGACATGTACAATAGGGCTGCACGATTAATCAAAATTAAACAAAGGCTGCGATTTTTTTTATGCACAGCTTGTCAGTGAAGCGTGGCTCTGTGATCAGTAGTAAATGCTGCTCCATTTGAAAGCCAGAGGAAGCTCACGCAGGAACTCCAAATGTGCTTTGCAGAAGTACGATAAAGCATGCAATTCCAGGAAATCCCTATGGGTACCATACTATCGCTGTAGCTGAATAAACAGAAGACTGATACGCTATGACTAATACATGACTAAGACAATATATGATTTATCTGAGTTCTTTAACCCTTTAAAACTGGATGTGTCGTCAGCGACACGCCTAACCAAGCTGTATTCACATTACTCTAACTCTTGAACCGTTTGCGCTAACGTAATATTACAGTGTTTATTTTTCCTACTATGGTAATAAATGGGGGGTGAGATCTGTTTGGTTACTGACATTCTTCTATTATCTTTCTTTGTGTTCAGCAGAACAAAGAAATGTATACAGGTTTGGAACTACTTGAGGGTGAGTAAATAATTTTCTATCCCTTTAACTATCCCTTTAACTGCAAAAGAATTAAGAATTAAGGTGAGGAATTAAGTGTGAGACCATCAGGAGTCTCCAGCACCACCATTTTCCAGAACTGCAACCTACCTGGAGTCTCCAGAAGTGCAAGGTGTCAGGATCTCAGGGGCTGTTTACACGACACCATTTTCAGCTAAAAAACGAAAACTTTTTATACGTTTTGGCTGTTCATTTACACAACAACGGTGTTTTGTTGGCCTGAAAACGTAAACTTTTAAAAACGGGTATCAAAGTGCAAGTTTTTGAAAACGATACCGTTGTCATCTCCGTGTAAACTGCAAAAACGTAAATCTGTGAAAACGGTGACAACATGCACATGCGTATTACGTGTTTAGTCTATCCACCTTATTTTTCAATACGGAAGTAAGGTGTTTTCTGTGAATCTGCGAGACTTCTGATTTATTAGCCGCTATAGGGAAATAATGAGAAGAATATCAAAGTGCTGTAAACTAAAAAAATAAGGTAGATAGAGCATACATGTTTGGTGAGAGTGCTCTGTAAAAGAATGTGTATGCGCAGGCACGTAGTTTTTCTTTACAAGGTGATATAGCCAACTACTTGTCTGGCATGCGCAATACAGTGTTTTTAGTCATTTTCACGGATCCGGGAAATCCGTAACGGGATAGTTTTAATAACGTTATCATATGTAAAAAGAAAAAACGTATCCGTTTTTAGTACATTGTTGTCGTATAAACGTACCCTCAGAGACTTAGGTTAGGTAAAGAATCCTAAAAGATGACCACCAGCACCACATCCTCTTGTACCACTGTTTGAAGAATTTATCTTCCAGAATCTGGCAGTAAATTTTGAGAGTTCATTTTTAGTCCATCTCCTACCGTGAAGTCCGTTTTGCAGAGATGGACTAAAAATGATCTTTCAAAACTGCCAGATTCTGGAAGATAAATTCTTCAAACAGCAGTACAAGAGGATGTGGTGCTGGTCCTTCAAGAATGGCACACTTCTATGCACTTTCAGTCTTGTGGACTTACAATGGCTGCCGTGTGCGTGTGTCCGTTAAGTCCACGAGACCGTAGGGTGTCCCATTCATCATTTTAGGTTTCAAAAGGGTGCTCGCAAGCGCTATGCGCCCTCAATGCGCTTCTTCTGCTGAGCCTGCAAGTCTGCGAGCTACACAGACTTTACCCAGCAGTCAAGAAAGTGCAGACTCAGAGGAAGACTGTGAGGGTTTAGGGTGCCATTTGGGACTGGGCCTAAAAAAACAGTCTTTATGTACTTCATACCACTTTCACAACAGGGGAAACACACTGATCCGACAAAGTGGAGACAGAGTGCAACATTTTTAGGAGCCACTGTACAAACCCGATTCCAAAAAAGTTGGGACACTGTACAAATTGTGAATAAAAAAGGAATGCAATAATTTACAAATCTCATAAACTTATATTTTATTCACAATAGAATATAGATAACATATCAAATATTGAAAGTGACACATTTTGAAATGTCATGCCAAATATTGGCTCATTTTGGATTTCATTTTTTTTTGGAGAGCTACAAATTCCAAAAAAGTTGGGACAGGTAGCAATAAGAGGCCGGAAAAGTTAAATGCACATTTAAGGAACAGCTGGAGGACCAATTTGCAACTTATTAGGTCAATTGGCAACATGATTGGGAATAAAAAGAGCCTCTCAGAGTGGCAGTGTCTCTCAGAAGTCAAGATGGGCAGAGGATCACCAATTCCCCCAATGCTGCGGTGAAAAATAGTGGAGCAATATCAGAAAGGAGTTTCTCAGAGAAAAATTGCAAAGAGTTTGAAGTTATCATCATCTACAGTGCATAATATCATCCAAAGATTCAGAGAATCTGGAACAATCTCTGTGCGTAAGGGTCAAGGCCGGAAAACCATACTGGATGCCCGTGATCTTCGGCCCTTAGACGGCACTGCATCAAATACAGGAATGCTACTGTAATGGAAATAACAACATGGGCTCAGGAATACTTCCAGAAAACATTGTCGGTGAACACAATCCACCGTGCCATTCGCTGTTGCCGGCTAAAACTCTATAGGTCAAAAAAGAAGCCATATCTAAACATGATCCAGAAGCGCAGGCGTTTTCTCTGGGCCAAGGCTCATTTAAAATGGACTGTGGCACAGTGGAAAACTGTTCTGTGGTCAGACGAATCAAAATTTGAAGTTCTTTTTTGGAAAACTGGGACGCCATGTCATCCGGACTAAAGAGGACAAGGACAACTCAAGTTGTTATCAGCGCTCAGTTCAGAAGCCTGCATCTCTGATGGTATGGGGTTGCATGAGTGCGTGTGGCATGGGCAGCTTACACATCTGGAAAGGCACCATCAATGCTGAAAGGTATATCCAAGTTCTAGAACAACATATGCTCCCATCCAGATGTCGTCTCTTTCAGGGAAGACCTTGCATTTTCCAACATGACAATGCCAGACCACATACTGCATCAAATACAACATCATGGCTGTGTAGAAGGAGGATCCGGGTACTGAAATGGCCAGCCTGCAGTCCAGATCTTTCACCCATAGAAAACATTTGCCGCATCATAAAGAGGAAGATCCAACAAAGAAGACCTAAGACAGTTGAGCAACTAGAAGCCTGTATTAGACAAGAATGGGACAACATTCCTATTCCTAAAGTTGAGCAACTTGTCTCCTCAGTCCCCAGATGTTTGCAGACTGTTATAAAAAGAAGAGGGGATGCCACACAGTGGTAAACATGGCCTTGTCCCAACTGTTTTGAGATGTGTTGATGTCATAAAATTTAAAATCAACTTATTTTTCCCTTAAAATGATACATTTTCTCAGTTTAAACATTTGACATGTCATCTATGTTGTATTCTGAATAAAATATTGAAATTTGAAACTTCCACATCATTGCATTCTGTTTTTATTCACAAATCGTACAGTGTCCCAACTTTTTTGGAATCGGGTTTGTACATGTGGTGTTGGTCAGTGCTTGTTTTCACCGACTGAACATTTTGATTCGGCATTTGTTGGGTCGTGGAATGTTTAAGAAGTGATTTACCACGTTATTATCCACGTTGGTCAGTGCAGTGTGAATTGGCCTTTAGTCTGTTGCTGCATCTATAAGGAAATGCTGCTAAAGCTTTTCACAGAACTAACTTTTCATTTGTGCAATGACCCTTAAGGAAATGCTTTCACCATTAAGTTTTTGATGCTGGTTTGATATGATTCAGTTCCGATACTCACTGTTGCCGTTACAGTCGTACCATATTCCTCCATTGTCCTGAGACATCTGCAGCTGAGCCTGTAAACGCTGGCACTCCTCATCAGTGGTCTGCAGGAACAGAACTGGCAGCTTCCTGACGTTACACCACTCACACCTGGTCAGCTCCGACGACTTCAAATAAACGGTCTCCAACACGTCCACCTCAGGACCTCCAAATCAAAACACCACAGCAAAAAATGACAAATGAAACTGGAACAGTAATTTTTTTTTTTTCCCTTCAAAGCTGTATCTTACCTTCTGTATCCAGCTGAATGTAATCCACTGTAAACTAAAAGGGGGGAAAAAAAACAAAGAATTAATTCACCCAAAATTGAAAATTCTGGTCATTTACTGATGTCGTTCTTAACCTGCAAGACTTTCGTTCACCTTCAGAACACAAAGGAAGCTATTTTTAATGAAATCTGAGAGATTTCTGTGCCTCCATTGACAGTCCACAGAACTAACACTTTGATGCTTCAAAAAGTTCATAAAGAGATTGTTTGCGGCTTTGGAACGACATGAAGAATAGTAAATGATGACAATTTTCATTTCTGCATGTGATCTGAAGCAGGTTTTTGGTTTAAGTGATCTCACCACAACCGGTTTGGTGACCATCCTGCGTAGTGTGCCAATCCTTACACTCCTGCACTCCAGAATAATACTGTCCAACTTCTGCACCTGCCCCATTTTCATCTTCTTAGATGGAGATGGATCTTCAAACACAGTGTTCCCAAACTGGAAGAGCAAAATAACAATTAAAAAAAAAAAAATACAGACTCCAAGTACACCACAAACAAGAAATGAATACACACTCTACATCCTATAGAGATTTTCAGATCTGCATGTTTCTTAAAATATAAACTAATAATTAATAATTCTCTTACGTTCATAATGATACAAATTCTGATTGATCCATGTCATTATCTCATGTCTAGTTTACAGATATGAATCATGATTTGCTACTTGCTAATGCTGTGTTATGAGGGGATATTGAAGATTTAATTTCACTAATTGATTTGATTCTGATTCACAAGCTCTTGATTCAAAAAACAGCTTCTCAACTAATACTGTGAAGTATTCAAGAAACCCTGTCAGTTGCTATATTAATATATTAAAATAGTTAAAATTAAAAGGTTACAACTTCAGCTGCTCAATTCAACGCTGAAATAAATGACGTATATAACAACGAGGCAATAATATTTGGTTCAAATAAAGTATCAAAAGCAAGTAATCATATGGTACTATAGAACACTGCTAAAATACAATATAATATACATAATATAAACAATCAACTTGTGTGCATTATATGTACATGTGCATTACATGTACATGTATAATAACTAATTCCTGCAGAGGGCAGGAGATTGTTGTTACACTTACAGCATGATCAATCCCTTTTTTAATATCGGCCAAATGATATTCAAATGTTCGCTTAATCTTTAATATTTGGCAACTTCTTTATGATGCTACAACCACTGTCATTGTGGACATCAAAACATGCAAACCGAAAGTGTGGGTTTAAACTTTTATTTTGAAATCACGATGAACAGTGCACATATTTAGAAAGATATTGATGTTTCTACTGTGTTGGCATAGGTGTATAAATGATTTACATTGCAAATCTAATGAAATGGCGCACATTGTGTTACCAGATGAACGTTACAAGCATCCTGAAATCACAGTGTAACAAAGTTAAAGGGTTCAGGGAAGAAGGGCAGCCCTCACAAAGAAGTACAGAAGAAATAAAGCAGCAGCCCACACGGACAACTGCCGCATATAAACATAATAAAATGACAACATAAAGAGTACAGGCCTGGTCCTCTCTCATCATTCCTCCTTTTATCCTCCCGGAGCTCCTCAGTTCCCATGGCTTTCGCCCCCCCGCCCAGCTTGCCACACATAGCATACACAGAGATGGAGTTTGAGATGCGCTCCACGCATGTAAATGGTAACAGTTCATGTGGAGCAGCATTTACTGTGAACAAAGCCGCTCTGAGATGCATGTAACCTACGTGCATGTAAATAATTAAACTGCATATATTAAACCTGCAGGACATATATTTATTTAATTGAATCATAGCCTTTGTGAATTCATAATAGACCTATACTATAGTATGATTTTTAATTGGTATTAAAATATCATGCAGCCTTAAAAAATGGTCTAATAATGCGGCTCATGGATTCTAGTCTGTGGAATGCACTACTTCCGGTATTTTGCAATCGAGGATTTTTTTAAAAATTGGGTACTCAAATTTAATAGAGGAATCGTGACAGCCCTAATATAAACATTTAATTAGTGGCTATCATAAAAACTTGTTTTCATTACAGATTTATTTAAACATACAATAAATGAGACGTTAACCTAACAGGTTGAGTAAAAATATAATGTAATATAAAAGAATAATAAAAATGCATAAAAATGTTCCTCTCTAGTATTTTTTTCTAGCTATGGAGCTATGGACATTGAATAACTTTCCTGAGGTAAATGCAACATTGCATGACAGTTTAAAAGCTGTTTTATTGACATCCTTCTGCGGGTTAAGCACTGATTGAGACAATATGCATTTCAGTAAGTTGTACTGTATCTTTCATCTTTCTTTTTCATTTATTTGGAGCCATAGTTAGGTAGCCTGGATGCCAGCCGAACTTAGCCCCGCCCACAACATTTTGAGGTCGGGAGTTCGGTCTGGACTCGATCCGTAGAGGAGTAATTATGCCCGAACAGAAACTGTTCGGACCAATCACATTGTCAGGGCGATGATTGACAGATTATCACCAGAAACGTAATCAGCCACGTCATCAAAGAGCGCTTGGGGAGTTTGATTGACAAACGATCTAACCAATCAGAACGCCGCATCCGCCATTTTGTCCGACAAAGCAGTCAGGAGTTAGAAGATTAACCTCGGTGGAGTTAAACTTGAAAAATTGTGCATATTGACGTCTTTCCGCGTTTGAAACAACATTCATTCTCATGTTCATTCATGTTTATTTGATGCTATAAATGGACTAGTAGGAAGAGATGATCGGTTCACGAGCCTCTTGAGCTGAGGCGCTAACAGCAATCTGTCACGGTCATGGTCACAACCCATTAAAGAGCCACAAAACGTTTTTTATTGTTTGAATTTTTTAAATAACTACACAGTTTGAAAGCTGGGACTTGTTTAATATCATAAGTAACCTGCTCTGTCTCGTCTGTCGATGTGTTGTCAGTTTCCTCTTTGCTCCACGATGTATTTTCCACTCTGTGTGGTGTGACAGCGCCACGGCTTGTCGGACAAAGCAACAGTAACTAAGGGGGGCGGGTCTTTGCGAAAGGTCAATTAGTTTACAACAATGATGGCTGTTGAAGAACTGAGATGTGTAGATTCCGCCATCGCGTCCGTTATAGAAGATATCGACAGCGCATTAATTTGAAAAAAGGAACAGAGGGCCGCGATCAAGGCATTTGTCTATGGGAAAGATGTCTTTGCCGTCCTTCCTACGGGATTCAGCAAAAGTTTGATTTATCAGCTGGCCCCGATGGTCGCTAAGAAGAGTTCTGTTGACAACTATGTGTCGCTCAACATACGTCACTTACTCTGTAGCTCTGATTGGTTGTAGGTCTATCCAATTGAGGTCTTTCCTGGATCGGTTGAAATACGCCCCCATAATCAAAGCCCAATGGAGCAGTATCAGACTCATATTCGAACTATAATTGAGTATGACCACGTCAGGCTAATAGTTAGGAGTAAAAAGGAAGAGATGCTCGGTTCACGTGCCGCTTGAAGCGCCAAAACATTATTTATTGGTTGTTTTTTGTAATAAAACTGAAATGATTTGAAAGCTCAGATTTATTTTCATATCAAAAGTATCAAAGCACTAAGCTTATTGCAATTATTGCATGGCAGGTGCTCCACAAATTAAAAAAAAAAAAAAAAAAAAAAAAAATCAGATACACATGTAACACTGCTTACTGGATCTCTCATGCGACTCCTCTTGGGCAGCAGGTTTCTGTGGTTTGCCTGTGTGAAAAAGTCAGCACTAGGGTCCTCGAGTTCACCAGCTGCTTTCACCGCTGCTTCCACCCGACCACCGGAGGGCGCTGGAGATGAGTGGGCAGAGTCTGCGGGCCGTGGCGACACACTGTCTAAACGATTAACGGTCCCTGTGCTGCTGACATTATCACTTTCGTCATCATCATCACTGGACAGCACAACTGTATTTCATCAAAACACACAGACAACACAGATCTGGATTACTGATGTTATCTCATATGACAGCTTTTGGTTTAGCCTGATCAAAAAAAATTTTATCTCAGTATTAGTAACTCAATATTAACTCAGATTAAACAGTACTTGAATATTGAGAATATAGTACAATATTTATGTTGGAATGTTTATAATTAGTAATATTATTATTATGTGCTGCTTTGTTCCTTTATTGTATGTTGCCTTCACAGCGGTGTGCTTTCATTCCTCCCTAACCCAGACTTAACATCCAAATCAGCCGAATAAGAGAGTGATGTAAATTGCAGTCTACTGTTGTTAAACTGCAGGACGTGCTTGATATTAAATTGTGCTATTAAAAGTACATTAAGCCGTGAAAGAGACATTGTTCCCTAGGTGTGTTAAATAATCGAGATTTCAATATTGACCAAAATAATCTTGATAATGTTTTTTGCCATAATCGAGCAGCCCTATGCCAAATCAAGCCACGTCAAACCAAAAGCTGACAAGTTAGTTTGACGCACACTATATAAAGCATTCTCAAGATTTGGATAACATACAGGTGCTGGTCATAATTAGAATATCATCAAAAAGTTGATTTATTTCACTAATTCCATTCAAAAAGTGAAACTTGTATATTATATTCATTCATTACACACAGACTGATATATTTCAAATGTTTATTTGTTTTAATTTTGATGATTATAACTGACAACTAAGGAAAATCCCAAATTCAGTATCTCAGAAAATTAGAATATTGTGAAAAGGTTCAATATTGAAGACATCTGGTGCCACACTCTAATCAGCTAATTAACTCAAAACACCTGCAAAGGCCTTTAAATGGTCTCTCAGTCTAGTTCTGTAGGCTACACAATCATGGGGAAGACTGCTGACTTGACAGTTGTCCAAAAGACGACCATTGACACCTTGCACAAGGAGGGCAAGACACAAAAGGTCATTGCAAAAGAGGCTGGCTGTTCACAGAGCTCTGTGTCCAAGCACATTAATAGAGAGGTGAAGGGAAGGAAAAGATGTGGTAGAAAAAAAAGTGTACAAGCAATAGGGATAACCGCACCCTGGAGAGGATTTTGAAATAAAACCCATTCAAAAATGTGGGGGAGATTCACAGAGAGTGGACTGCAGCTGGAGTCAGAGTTTCAAGAACCAGTACGCACAGACGTATGGAAGACATTGTTCTCAGCTGTCACATTCCTTGTGTCAAGCCACTCTTGAACAACAGACAGCGTCAGAAGCGTCTCGCCTGGGCTAAAGACAAAAAGGACTGGACTGCTGCTGAGTGGTCCAAAGTTATGTTCTCTAATGAAAGTAAATTTTGCATTTCCTTTGGAAATCAGGGTCCCAGAGTCTGGAGGAAGAGAGGAGAGGCACACAATCCACGTTGCTTGTCCAGTGTAAAGTTTCCACAGTCAGTGATGGTTTGGGGTGCCATGGTGTTGGTCCACTGTGTTTTCTAAGGTCCAAGGTCAATGCAGCCTTATACCAGGAAGTTTTAGAACACTTCATGCTTCCTGCTGCTGACCAACTTTATGGAGATGCAGATTTCATTTTCCAACAGGACTTGGCACCTGCACACAGTGCCAAAGCTACCAGTACCTGCTTTAAGGACCATGGTATCCCTGTTCTTAATTGGCCAGCAAACTCGCCTGACCTTAACCCCATAGAAAATCTATGGGGTATTGTGAAGAGGAAGATGCGATATGCCAGACCCAACAATGCAGAAGAGCTGAAGGCCACTATCAGAGCAACCTGGGCTCTCTTAACACCTGAGCAGTGCCACAGACTGATCGACTCCATGCCACGCCGCATTGCTGCAGTAATTCAGGCAAAAGGAGCCCCAACTAAGTATTGAGTGCTGTACGTGCTCATACTTTTCATGTTCATACTTTTCAGTTGGCCAAGATTTCTAAAAATCCTTTCTTTGTATTGGTCTTAAGTAATAATTATTTAAAATTAAGTTCTAATTTTCTGAGATACTGAATTTGGGATTTTCCTTAGTTGTCAGTTATAATCATCAAAATGAAAAGAAATAAACATTTGAAATATATCAGTCTGTGTGTAATGAATGAATATAATATACAAGTTTCACTTTTTGAATGGAATTAGTGAAATAAATCAACTTTTTGATGATATTCTAATTATATGACCAGCACCTGTAGATTGTGCGCTTTTCCCGTAGCAGCTCAGTCTGTACCTCTGCTATATTTCAAATGTGTTTTGTCTATAGAAATGCGTTATTCACTACTGTATAATGACTGGCAGCTGTTTTCATGCACAACGCACAGATGCGATTAATCGATGATCAAATTCGTTGCTGAATATTTTCAGAATCTATTATCTATTAGTTGTTACAACCCTACTTATAATTTGGGTCTGTTCCTCACAAAGTTATCATATCTAAAAAGCTAAATCGAGCCAGCTAACCGAAAACAAACCAATGAATATATGAGAATGATATGCGATGTAAGCGTTTGAAGTGTAGTGTACTTACTAGGGTCATTTAATTCACATGGTTTGGTGACCTGCTGTTTCTTGCCTCCAGCTTGCTTGTGTCCATTACAAGCTGAGCTCCCAGAAGTGGCAACGGGTCTTCCATTGTGCGGGAGAAGCATATTTCCATGTGTGATCCGCACCGATGGGTTTATTATAACATCTAGCTGTTGAGAGCACCCCCCAGAGGTGGGCTCATAAAAGCTTCTGTTTATCTGAAGGCTGGGCAGCTGCGAGCGAATGGAGGGGCGAGGAGGCAGTGTTGATGTAACAGCAGAAAGGGGCAAAGTCTCAGCAGGTAGCATATATCCACAGCTGTCACATTTTACATGGTCCTCACTTGACTGGCCACATTTACCACAAACTGTGAGGTAATCTTCAGGCTGAAGGGGCTGCTGGGTGTAGGAAGGCCCGAACAAAACTCAGACATCTTTTACACTTTTTAACATTACACACATAAAGTGTTAGTTCATCCAAAAATGAAATTTATGTAATTAATTACTCACCCTCATCTTGTTCCGAACCTGTAAGACCTTCGTTCATCTTCAGAACACAAAGTAAGATATTTTTGATGAAATCCAAGAGATTTTTTTTATCCCCAATAGAAAGCAACATAATTACCCTCAAGGTCCAGAAAAGTACTAAATCATTAAAATAGTCAATGTGACTACAGTGGTTCAACCTTAATTTTATGAAGCGACGAGAATACTTTGTGTTCAAAAACAAAACAAAAATAATTGCTTTATTCATCAATTTCTTCTCTACCCTGTCAAACTCATACTCATTTGAAGGAGTGAACGCAGTTCAGCACTTCCTTGTTTACGTCCAAAGGCCGGCTCAGTATCGGCCAGCTCCAGCGTCAGCATCACTCGCGTGTGTCGTGGTGCTCACATGAACATCTCACATGAATGACTGTAATTACATTGCTTTCTATTGGGGATTAAAAAAGAAAAAAACATCTTGGATTTCATCCAAAATATCTTAATTTGTGTTCCAAAGATGAACGAAGGACTTACGGGTTTGAAATGACATGAGGGTGAGTAATTAATGATAGAAATTTCATTTTTGGATGAACTAACTCTTCAAAATTTTGTCATCAATTAATCACTCTTATGTTGTTCCAAACCCATAAGACGATCATTCCTCTTCGTCACATAAATAAAGATATTTTTAAATGAAATCTGAGAGATTTCTGTCCCTGCATTGAAAGTCTATTCACCCAAAACTCTGACAGTTCATTCAGACTCTGACGGCACACAGGGCTTCGTGAAGGAATGCAGACTGGCTGTATGACATTCATTCGAGCAGAATTTCACAATGAACATCGCTAAACTCCAACATACATGTTTGTCGGTGTGGTCAGATCATCAGTTCTTTTTACAGCCCAGACAGAGCATGTGCGCACGGTTGCCAGATTGAGAAGATTAAGTAAAACACTGGGCAGAAAATGTTCCCTTTTAAGAGAAAGGCCCTGTCTGGGGGATTTAAACTCCTGACGAATGAATCGAGACAGAAAGAGAAATTGTTATGATTAAAATATGATTAATCGTACAGCCCTACTCTATAAAAGCCTAAATGAAATCTGTTCATCATATAAAGCCATCAGGTCTTATGGATTTGGAACAACATGAGGGTGAGTAATTGATGACAGAATTTTTGGTAAACTCAAGCCTTTAACTGAAAAATGTAATGAAAACTACAAAAATGCACATTTGACTTTTGAATTATCAATGTCTCACCTCAACTGGTTTGCCCAAAGGTTCAGGATTATTGTTCATCATACGCCGTTTCTGATGGACACGTCTCTTAACAGTGATGTCTTCTGAATCTAGTGATATACAGCAGAACAACAGTCATGTATATCAATCAACCTGCAGTTACAAATGCATTAATAATATTTTGATGTTTTAAACATAAAACATCAATTATTGATATTTTGAAATTATTAAAAAAAATAAATAAAAAAAAAGATACTTTAAATGTGGAATTAAAACTGCCTGTAGGTGGCAGCAAGTCGCTGTTAATGAGTGAGTCACCCGATTCATTATAACGGCTGATTCATTCAGGAACAAAGCATTTGACTGTCTTAATGTGTAAGTCATTGAATCATTCATTCCAACGATTCAGTCATTCAGAAATGAAACATAACTGTGTGTTGCTTATAGATGGAAAATAGTACTGTGGCTTTGTTTGGTGTTATTTTCGATGGCGAAATAGAGCAAAAACAGGAAATATTGTGTCTAAAATGTAAGTCATTTATAATTACGTCTTGTTTATTGAATTGTTAAAATCACATTTGTAATCATGTTGATATTTGGAGAAAAAAAAACAGCACTGCATGTGAAGTTAACTACACGGATATAAATATAAAAGACAGGTATTTTGCCCCCTTATCTTGAATATTGGTGGCATTCTAAATGCATGTTAGTAGATTAAATCACCCAGTGAAAGCATGCACTCTAAATGTGCGAGCGAATGTGCTACATCACGTAGCATATGCATGCACTCTTTAGGCATGTCTTTGTATAAAGTGAGGGACATACTCAATGTCAGACCGTACATTGTTCACGATATTATCGTAGACGATATATATAGCACACCCCTAGCTTCAAGCCACTTCCAATGCACATAGTAGCAGCCTGACCTTCTTTCCTTTATGTACGGATATGATGTGAACACGCACAGATGAATGATTAATGTATGCGGTACAACTCTACAACTAGAGATCGACTGATATACTGATTTACTGATATTTTCTCCAATATTTAAGCATTTTACCATAATTGGATTTCGGTTTTGTAATATCAGATTTATCGATAAATACCGCCGTCTTGTGGGTGTTTCGAGAATTGCACGCAGGATTGCCATTACAGAGCATCTGAGGGAAGACGAGACGACGGCATGCACAGGTAAAGTATACTTACCAGCTTAGCTGTAATTAGTAAACTTTATTTAACATAACAGCCATTAATGCACAAATTATATGTGTTACATAATGTCTGAAATGTAGCTAGTTTATGCAGCTTGTTTCTAAGAAATAGTCACGTAAGATAATCCGTCAAGTCCTGTCCCAATAAAGATGTAACTTTGCATGAATTAAATAATAAAGCCATGAATGAGCATATGTTGCTCATAAATAAAAGCGCTGAATTTAATTCTCTCTCTGTTGTTTATGCTCATCAATTAGTCTCGTGAATTCATCTGCATTTTGCTGTTCACTCAGCGGGCTGATGCTCAGGAAATGCTCCAGCATGGCCACCTCGTATAACTTTTAACAAGATTCACTTGTTTAAAACACCGTAATTATATAAACATTTACTATATAACCATTAATTTGCTAATAAACATCCAAGTAAACACAACTCTATGGAAATTGATTATCATCTCCACGGGCGATCGCAGTTTGAGTATTTCTGTGTAAATGTACAGATAAACAGTGCTTTGTCAGCAGATATTGCATAATTTAGAACGACAAAAACATTAATAATAATTCTGATATAACATACCAGTTGAGAAAAGCAATAAAATACAATGTTTTGTTTGTTATATTCCAATATTCCAGAGAATATTATTTAGGTATTTAACATTATCCAGCATTATTCTTCACTCTTTAGCCTATTAAAAGCTTATAAATCTACTAAAACTGTAGTTTAAAATGAAGTATTACATTTCTGCAAAGTTGATACGACTCCTGTCTTTAATTTATTTTCTCCATTTGAAAACATTAGACATTCTACATTTATTTTGCTTATTGTTAACATTGGTGTTGCTGCTGATGCTTTTGTTCAGTTCAGTGGTGTTGTAATCGTGTCAAAAAACAGTTGGTTCTGCATATCAGTTATCGGGTATATAAATTATCGGTAACGGTTCTAAAAACGTGATTAAGGATAAGGCAAAACATGGTTTGGAAGATGGTTTTATGATTTATTCACTCATTATTTAATTTTGTTAATTTTGAACAAAACTCTGGTAACTCCAGTAACCAGTTCACACTAGAGCTGTGACAGTGGCATTTTTTTTATTTTTTTTATTAACCAGGGCCAAGGGCCAGTCCACCAGCGGTGTTTGGGCAGGTTCATCCTTCTATATCTATATCAATGTACCATTCATTAATATACCGTGCGAAACACACAAACAAAGATCGGAGATCACGCTGCGCATACACAAACATTTAGGAGTATGATTTTTGATGTAATTAAACTCGCAGCTTCATTATTATTAGAGAGATGTTGCACCGACACAGATAATGCACATGCACAATCTCTCTTTGTCACTAATTAAAGTAAATGCTATCTTTCCAAACTACTTAATTACTAAATTAATGGATTCACAAACAGTGTTTCCATATTCACAAATTTAGTTTCTAAACTGTTATTTTTTTTGCAAACAAAGCTTTGTACTTAACTTGTGTCCCAATATCCACATAAACTGCAACTTTTTATTTATTTATTTATTTATTTGCATACCACCTGCCTGATATTGGTTGTCACGCTCTCCGGCACAGCCCTATTTCACACTCCCTTCTAAATTTTGATGTGCCCTTTCCTTCAGTACCATCAGAAGAGTTAACTTTATCTGTCAGTTCTTTTTACTTTGTGTAAGTTTTGAAATTAAGAAAACTCATTGGTGCGGGACCTGCTCCGTCTGCTTACCTGAAATCTTGGGACAGGTGAGAACAATGTTCTCCAGCTCGACTCTTTGGATCAGATCAGGTCTGCAGATGAGAGACATTGGCAACATAAGAATTCTGAAATACAGCAGATCCATTTAAACATCATATCTGATGTTCTGGGTTCTGTAGTAATGACAGTAATGTTTGTGACCTGCAACAAGCCACACAATGCATTTCACAACAGACGTGGGAGAGAAGCTTAAGTAAAGGAAGGTCAAGTGTGTCTGATTTCAAAAGGTTTTTTGGGAATCCAAGAATGTGAAATGTAGCTTATTTGACCAAAATTACAGACATAAAGGCAAAATCTGACAGATCAAAAACACAGGGGCTTATGTCTCGTATTGTTTTACCTTTGCACTTGAAAACAGCTTACGGTTAACTAAAATCAAGACTCCCAATGCTATTTGTAGTAGAGCAGGTTATGACCTACTTGATGTCAAACATCAGCCACTTGTTATTCTGTAAGGTCAGTTGGTCCAGTGCCATACCTTTGCTCTAGCTTTCTGCTTGGAGCAGAGAACTGTGAGTGTTGGAAGAGCCGCCCCTGAACCACAACTCCTTGGGACGGAGCTGGGCTCATTATCAGATAGCTGGTTCGATTGAGGGGCGCAGACACACTCACTGAATGAGCTGCTTCACTGGGAGACCATGAACAACAACAAAAGGGATGAGTATAAATATCTGACGAAAATATTTATAAAATATTGCAGAAGATAAAAAAGACGTAATAAGAGCAGATGTTTGCAATGTACTACTAATCAATGGAATTATTAAATTACACTTTAAGCTATAATAATTATGAAATTACTCTTTCTCACCCATTCGCCCCGGGGTGATAAATATATACAATTACAATACCTAAGCTTGCCAGTTCTGTTGAGTTGTCTTAATTGATTTGGACGTCGTTCATGAGTCTCCACAGACCCATTAGCACTGAAGCGCTTCATGGATGGAGTCTGCCAAAGATAGATCAGAGCACTCAGGTTATAAGGGCATAGTTCAAAATACCAGCAGACCAGCCCTCACAACCATCCAACATGAGATCATGTAACTGACCACAAATTACACTATGCAGCCAAATATATAATACCTTTCTAATTAACAGTTTGTCTATTCAAGGTATTTCTGAAAAGACCCTTCAAATGATATGATTACGTCATCATACACGACCCCACCGCCATGTTATATAGACACAGGTAAATAAAGGACTATGTATCTCCATTGGATCGCAAAACAACTGAAGTATTTATAGAAACTTTGGATAATGCTTTACAAAGATGTTCTACAAATAACCTTTAATGGTGGACTGGATCCTGGAGGAAATATAACGACTTTTAACGTAATACAACTTATAATCTATGAAATCATGATATTATATTTTAGTCTTATGTTACACCTTTTTAAAGAATAAAAATATAAAAATTAGGTTGGACAATTTGCATGAACTAGCTGTGTGAAAATATATGATCTATTTAGCTATATTATCTATTATATGTTCTTATATTATCTATTATCTATTTATTGTAATTTACAACATATACAGTATATCTATAAATAGTTGGGGTGTAACAGTTCTCGGTACACGGTTCGGCTTACTATACACTTGCACCGCAGTTCATCTCAAATCTGACAATGCATATGCATCTATTATATGATTTGGATATGCATTCTGGCTTCCCCTAAACCTTGTCCAATGTGAGTGCCATATGCTCTATATGAGCAGTCATTTACACCCAGTCATCACCCAGGTGTTGATAGCGTGCAAGCGCAGGTGAGACCTGAACAGCACACGTTGCTATCGGTGTTTAAACTAGGGTTGCAAAATTCTGGGAAATTTCAAATATGGAAACTTTGCATGGGAATTAATGGGAATATATGAGAATTAATGGGTATTCATGGGAATTAAAGGGAACTGGAAATTTGCTAAATTGCAGGTTAGCCTATAACAGGGAACTCAAAGGATTAGTTCACTTCTGAATTAAAATTTCCTGATAATTTTCTCACCCCCATGTCATCCAAGATGTTCATGTCTTTCTTTCTTCAGCTGAAAAGAAATTAAGGTTTTTGAGGAAAACATTAAAGGTTTTATCTACATATGGAGAACTACACGATGACAGCTGAGGAAAAAGGGTAATATCTTGCGAAACGGTCATCATAAAATATTATATATATATATATATATATATATATATATATATATATATATATATACACACACACTTTAACAAATTTTTACAAATTTTACAAATGCTCATCTTGCACTGCTCTGCGATCCGCCACGCATGACATAATCACGTCAGAAAGGTCACGGTTAAAAAGTATAGAAGCTTTTATTTTGTTTTTAGAAAATAAACAATCGTTTTGCTAGATCGTGTAGAACCCTTTGAAGCTGCACTGAAACTGCAATTTGGACCTTCCACCTGTTGTACCCCACTGAAGTCCACTATATAGAGAAAAATCTAGGGGTGTCCTCGACTACGGATTTACATAGTCGAATCCGATTCGAATCAGATTGCCTATATTCGACTGATAGTCGAATCATTTATGTTGGGGTTGGGGGGGGGGGGGGGGTGTTTTGAGCTTGAAAAACAGCAGTCCACTAGAGAGTGCGCACGGACTTTGAAAGGGCTGCGCGCTGAACTGTGCACGAGATGGAGCGGGACACGGAAAATGAAGTAGGCCTAAAGGCCTATAGCCTACCCGCGGGCGCGGCTTAAGACAACTTTTATTTTCTTTCACACACAGCACAGAGAAGCATCTTTCTAATAAACCGACCAAACTGCCTGTCAAGTGATAGACGAAACTGACAATGATTTTATCTTTTTTAAACAAATGAAAGGCAATGTGGATAAACATTCACAGCACGATGTACAGAACACTCTCAAAGATATAGAAGAAAAAGAATAAAAACATTTTGGATAAATAAACTTTAAAATATATATATTAATAACTGCAGAAAAGCCACACTGCAGATATACATTTCATATGTCGGCAAATCAAATTATCGGCTAAAATGTCTGTGCAAGCAAGCTTTAATTCTACAGCGCAACACTGATGCACCCAAAAATTAAATTCATTTAATAAAAAAAATATATTTTTTTTTTTTTTATCAAACATTAATTTACAGAATTGAATTAGAACAGAAATATGATCGAGTCAAACTGCAAAATGCCTGAAGTGCAGGGGAACATATATTCAAAACACAAGCCACAAATAATTAAATTAGATAACCCCAGAGTGATCAATAAATAAATTAAAATTACAGAAATTATTAAAATAACGAAAGTATAGTCAGAATTGTCAACTTTGTCTTTTTAACTGCAGAGACAAACGCTGAACTGGATTGGCAATCTTTTTAGCTAAACATTCAAAAATCAAATTACATCCGTCTAAAATAGTTTGAAATCATTTGTAGCTACCCTACCTGATTGAGAGAGAAAAATCCAGTCTTTCACGCGATCTGCCTGTGTCCGTTTGAGTCTCTTCAAATAGCGCGCTATAGTCAGCTCGTTGGCCGGCAGAAGCGCGCCGCAGTGTGTGTCGTTGTTGAGTTGTATAGGACATGAGCTGTTGGCACAACTTGTATCATACGTTTTTTGGATCATCTTTTACCATTTCATTAGTGCATCCAATTGTACACTTTATCCAAGACATTGTTAAAGATTTAATCCCTGCCGCAAAGATGCTCCTCTGCCGGTCACGAATCATGGAAGTGAAACTTAAATCTGTCATAGGGGTGGTTGGATTTATTCACGCACATTAAAAATATTTATTAAAAGCTTCTTTCTTTTCACATTTTTATTTATGGTATTAACATAATAGGCTGTATATTAACCTATTGGGAAAGAACCGGTATGTCTATGTAAAATCAATCAGATATTGAGCACCCCCATATCTCGTCTGATAACACCTCTGCGACGATTCGACTGCGAGATTGGTAGTCGAATCAGGCTCCTCCTATCGAAGATTCGAATCGTCGACTATTCAGGGTCACCCCTAGAAAAATCCTAAAATGTTTTCCTCAAAAAACCTTCATTTCTTTTCGACTGAAGACAGACAGACATGAACATCTTGAATGACATGGGGGTGAGTAAATTATCAGGAAATTTTAATTCTGAAGTGAACTAATCCTCTAAATGTAGTTGAAATCTTGCACCATAATCTTGGTTAAAACAACCAGATTTAATGCAAATTCAGGTGAATTTCTACACAGCACACTATTTTGCAACCCAACATAGTACCAAAAAAAAAGCAAACAAAATGTCTTAAAATCAAACATTTCAAATGTATTCATTTAATATTATTCATTTTATTTTATTTTTAAAGAGACTATATGTAAGAATTTAAATGTATTCATTGCTTTTATTGCCACTGTGTGAACAACTTGCAACGAAACTTAAAAACAAGACTTTCCCTGACTTCATAGGTTATCTACGAAAGCCGACATGATGTCGGTGAATTGTGCTCAGTCATTGTTTTGGCTGAGGCTCGCTCGCCTCACTATGGAGTGTGTGAGCACAAGCAGTAAGTTGCTGGCTGTAGTTCACTTAAAAGCCACAGGTGTTGCTAAAAACAAGGGTTTATGAATTCTATTTGTAGCCCCTTTAAAATAAAATTTATATACTCTACCGTTAAAAAGTTTGGGGGATATAGAATTTTTTTTAAAGAACAGAAAAAAAGAATCCTGGAAAAAATTACACTAATAATTCAGAGGACATACATATGTATGTGTATGTATGTATGTATGTATGTGTGTGTATATATCCTCTGAAAATAACTTAACATACAACCATTATTGTCTAAATAGCTGGCAACAAAAGTGAGTATAAATATACTGTATAAAAAGATTGTTGCTAACCTTTTAGCTTTTATCTAGAACTAATTTCACTTCTTTAGTCATTTAGCCAACTGGTCCCAATGTCATAAAGTGTATGAAGTCTTTTCACCTCAGTTTAAGCAGTTACCTATAGCCAATAGATCACCAAAACGACATGATTATTCTGGGTACAGTTTGGGTAAAATTTTTATTAGCTTGCATGCATGTCTTATTATAACCAAACAAAATGTCTATGTTTGTATATGATAAAGTTTGTATATACTACCCTAAGTTATATACTAGTTTTTATATTTCTGTCAACTTTTAAAATTATTGAATATATTATATATATTAGAATATAGAATATATTAGAATAATTGAAAAATTAAAAAATATACTTTTACTCCGATACATTTTCCCAAAGCATTTTTTGTTACCTGCTACAAAATAAAGTCGGAAGAACACGGACTGCAAGCAAGCATGCGCAAACAAATGCTCACACAACCGCGGTTGATTTCATTTTCCGGGTTGCGTCCGTTGCTGGAGCGGCTGACAAGAGTGCGCTGTCATTATACAAGAGCGACCTCTAGAGGCGAAATAAAAACTATCACTGATGCCTCATAGAGTTTGTTTTGACACGTGACATGAGGCTGCGTGCTGCACAGAGGGGGACACTTTAAAATCTTATGTTATACAGTGTACACTACAGTACATGTTTTCATATCATTATAAAGTAATTAGTTTGTTGACTTGATGCTGCATTAGAGAACAGTAGTATGTTTGCCGTCGAGGCTGAGAGGATGCTAACATTAGTTACCTCAAGCGGTTAAAACAATGTGACAAAATCACCAAGTGTTTAATGTCAAGATTGTTACCATTCATTTGCATTAGTTTATATCCATTTGTTCACTGTTATGCATTCGTTATCCAGTGAAGTTGCATAAGTAAGCTGTATCCTCATCATGCAACGACAAACATAAATCAGAAATGTATTCAATTTCAGTTCTTTTTTTATTGACACTGTAACACATATTTTGATTATATAATCATCAGGTTTTCTAAAATAGAGTCAAATAATGTCTGAAAGTATACATATAACAGACCTATGCTATGCCTTTGTGTGTAAAGATGGCAATTTTTCTAAGCATGGCTGTTTGAATTTATATGAAATGGTAATACTTTACAAATAAGAATCCATTTGTAACATTAAATAAGGTTAATAAATGTATTGTTCATTTTAAAATTTGTCTCTTACATTAGATATAATGCACTATGAATTAACATGAATGATCAATGTATATTAATAAAGTAGTATTTTTTATATTTAGAACTTACAATAAACGTTTTGCCTTTTTTAATTCAAAGAAAACAAAATCTAAGAAAGTTAAAACTGAACACACTCTTTCTGCTCAAACTCTGAATAGAACAATTTTTAATAATATTTGTTTGCTCCTTTTGTATTTTACATTTACTTGTACTTTTACCTTCAATACTTAAGTACGTTTAGAATCAAAAAAATACTTTTCATACTTAAGTACAAAAAATATCACATACTTTAAAACTTTTACTCAAGTAATATTCTAAACGGTGACTTTAACTTCTACCAAAGTCATTTTCTGGCAAGATATCTATACTTTTACTCAAGTATGGCTTTTGAGTACTTTATCCACCACTGTTTAAACATACAAGCACAAGACGACGTGAAAGAGAACTTGCGCACTGTAATAAGTTTTGTGAAACAAAAATTCAGACAAATTCACACAAAAATGTCGACATGCCTGTCTTGGCGAGTATCCAAGTAAACACAGTGGCTCCAGGCTAACATTTGAGAACAGTGGCACTGGTACCACTAAGTTCTACAGAAGGTGGCGCCAGCACTTGATTTAGTGCCACTGGGTTTTTTTTTTTTTTATCATGAAGGTGCTTAGGCACCTATTGTTATTGTTGGCGTTCCGTACGCTTATTATTATTCTTCTTCTTCTTCCGCTCTTGAAGTCTATGGCAGCCCATAGAACCACTTGCGGGAAAGTTGTGAAATTTGGCACACAGTTAGAGGACAGAATGACCTTTGTCCATAGCAAATTTGGAGTCTCTAACTCAATCCCTCTAGCGCCACCAGCTGTCCAAAGTAGCACTTATGTTTATGCTAATAACTTTTGAACCATAAGGGCTAGAAACAAAATTCCTTTTTCCTCTGATTCCTTGGGTCAAGACGAATCGATTGCACCCTATGACGTCATTTTCCGTCATGAAAATTTTTCCGCCATTTTGAATTTTCTGAAAAACCTACTTTTTCGAACTCCTCCTAGGCCGTTACTCCGATTTTCACAAAAATTGAACCAGATCATCTTCAGACCATGCTGACAAAAAGTTATGGAATTCAAGTTGATTCCTCAAACAGTTTTCGATAAACACGCGAACAAATTGTACGAAGTGCTTGCGAAAATAGACATAAGACTGTATCTCCGCAACGCTTTATCGTATTCAGACCAAACTTGGAACAAGTCATTACAAGCATGACCTGAGGCAACATGCAGCGTTTCGGCGCAGCGCCACCTAGTGGTGCGGAGATATGAAAAATTTATGTTTTTGCTTATAACTTCTGATGGGTTTGTCCAAAAATCATAACTTTGGTCTCGTTGGATTTGGGGCATCATTCCGAGTCGAATGATATCCAATTTTCCCATATCGGACATTTTGGCTGTCGGCCATTTTGAATTTTGTGCTAAAATGCTGTATTTTACGAACGCATTAGCGTATCATTATGAAACTCGGTATGGGTCATCAGCACAATGCCCTGAAGGAGCCTAAGAAGTTTCGGACCAGCGCCACCTTGTGGTCAAAAGTTATAACAAAATTTACAAAAATGCTAATAACTTTTGAGTATATTAACCGATTGTAATGAAACTGTTTTCAGTAGATTCCTTGGGTCATGCTGAGAACATAGATATCAAACTTTCCATAGTCAGCTGAACTTCCTGTCCGCCGTATTGTTTTTCTTTAAAAACCTACTTTTTCGAACTCCTCCTAGACCGTTGCTCCGATTTTCACCAAAATCGAACCATATCATCTTCAGACCATGCTGACAAAAAGTTATGGATTTCAAGTCGATAAGTCAAACCGTTTTCGTATACCAGAGCAACGAATTTGAGGCATGATGCAAAAATGACTCTTGAAGCTGTATCTCTGCAATGCTTTATCATATTCAGACCAAACTTGGTATGTGTCATCACAAGCATGACCTGAGGCATCATACAATGTTTCAGCACAGCGCCACCTACTGGAGTGGAGATATGAAAAATGGCTGTTTTTGCTTATAACTTCTGATGGGTTTGACCAAAATTCATAAATTTGGTATGGTTCATCAGGACAATGCCCTGAAGGAGCCTGAGAAGTTTCGGACCAGCACCACCTTGTGGTCAAAAGTTATAACAAAATTGACAAAAATGCTAATAACTTTTTTTTCTAATTGCTCACTGCTGCTGTTGGTCTGATGCTCCCAGCCATGTTGGCTGGCTTCTTGTGCCGTTTTTGTGCTTGGCCCCGTAATTGCTGCTTGCAGCTATATTTCATATTACTATTGTCTGCCTTAATAAGTGCAGTTACTAATAATATTACATGTTTATTTATTGGAAATTTGACAGTAAAGCACTGAGCTTGAATTGAGATGCAGATAAAATTAAATTTACCATACTGAACTGTGATTATAAAAGGAGGGCTCTTTACTTGCTTTCTGTGTAATTGTTACAATTTGAAGTTTTTTTTTTTTTTTTTTTTTCATGTTAGGCAGTCAATAAATGCTCCTCTGTCGCCATCTAGTGGTAATTTCATGTCTTTTTTAGGTGTTTGTTTGCCTAGAAGTGTTAGTTTTCCTTCATCTTTAAATAATCATCTCTAATCACATTAAAATAACATTAAATTTGGATAATAATTTAGAACTTTGAAGTGCAGGAAAAAGTGTGAAGCACTTTAAAAAGTCCTTGAAAAATGCTTGAAAGACAAAGAAAATGGAGCATATAAGAGCGACAGAGACAGTAAATACCTTGATTCCCTCAGGTGAAAGCTCCTGCCGGCCACTCACTCGCTCCATGGTCACAAGGGTGGCACTAGTGCACAATGAGAGAGAGAAACTTAGGATCTTTTCACACTTGGTTTGATTAATTGGTACACAGTGTTTGATTCTTAAGGCCCTGATTCACTTCAAGTTACAGAACAATCGAAGAACAAACTGGTGTGACAATGTTGAACAAAATCAGGCCAAAACAATTTAAGTAGAATTCGAAACATCTTGCCAAAGTAAACTTTTTAGAAAAATTAGCTCCGGCTAGTAAAACGTCTTCAAACTACTATTGGTCCATGGTAATTGACCCTTCGCAAAGACCCACCCCCCTTAGTTACTGTTGCTTTGTCCGACAAGCCATGGCGCTGTCACGCCACACGCAGTGAAAAATACATCACGGAGCAAAGAGGATACTGACAACACGTTGACAGACAAGACAAAGCAGGTTACTTATGATATTAAACAAAGTCCCAGCTTTCAAACTGTGTAGTTTAAGAAATTCAAACAATAAAAACCATTTTGTGGCTCTTTAATGTGTCGTGAAAGATTGCTGTAGCGCCTCAGCTCAAGTGGCTCGTGAACCGATCATCTCTTGATCAAAAAAATTCATTAAGGAGCCATTGGCTCCTATAGGGTAAAAAAAAAACAGGCGCCAAATAATTTTTTTAGAAGCCAAACAACAAGGAACTTAAATTTTTTAAAACCACTTACTTTTAGTCATCCTGTTGTGTTTATATATCTCCCCTCTACAGTTTGAGCATTTATCTTATCATCTCTGATTTTTCTGGGAAATGAATGTCACTATTTATACAGTAATAAATGATGGTAACTTTAACCACATTTAACAGTACATTAGCAACATGCTAACGAAACATTTAGAAAGAATTTACAAATATCACTAAAAATATCATGTAATCATGGATCATGTCAGTTATTATTGCTCCATCTGCCATTTTTCGCTGTTGTTCTTGCTTGCTTACCTAGTCTGATGATTCAGCTGTGCACATCCAGACGTTCTGCCCTTGTCTAATGCTTTAACATGAGCTGGCAAATGCAAATATTGGGGGCGTACACCCCGACTGTTACGTAACAGTCTCTGAACTCTTGTTATTTAACTATGCTAAGATAAATTCAATTTTTAATTCTAGGGCACCTTTAATTCTGTCCTTGTATTTTTTTTCTCTCATTAAAAGCAAAGTTGTTCATCAGTGATTGTATATCAAGAGCAAAGACATGTTTGTGTGCATTTTGTTTTGTGCTTTTAGCAGAAAGAAGCGCTTGACTGTCTGTGTGAAGACTGCGCATTGTGCACTAGTGCCATAACTGATAACAGCGGCAACGAGCAAAAACAACTCATTCCAGCGAGAGATTGCCTTATTTATCACAGACCAACGAATTTCTTATCGAATTGAGATGTTTCTTTCTTTTAGTTCCGTGCGTGTGATAATTATTCGCTGAGTTTCAGTTCATTTTTTAGACGTTTCAGAAAGATTCAAAGAGTTGAAAGTGCATTCCGTTTTTTTTTGTTGTTGTCATTTTGTTTTTTACAAAAGCAGAAGGTTTTGTTTTTATTGTGAGTGTACACAAATAAAAGTAGACCATTTGTAGTTTGTGATGATGTCTTGCACTAATCTGTATCACCAAAGAATGACAGGAGTAGGCCTATTTTAAGTTGTTTCAGCTGTCATGAGGAAAAATCCATCAGAACGCGCCGGCACGATTGTTGGTCAGAGGGTCAAAGAAAACGTAGCCTATTTAGTTTCATATTTATGTTTAATATTAAACTATAGCCTAATATTTTTTTTTTTACATTTCATTTATGTTAATTATGAAAAATGAACAGTATATGACCAAGATAGGCTAATAAGATGCGCAGTATGTCTGGAGACATGCAGTGGGTCAGACGGGATTTTGACTACTACATTAAGTTTTGTTTTATAGCCTTTCTTTAAAGTGAATTTCGTTTTGTATAAATTGTATCTCAATTTTAATCACTGTTTTATCAACCAATTGCCTGGATTTAATAAATAGGAATAAAACCAATGTTGGGTGTGAACGTCATAATTGATAAGATATTGTTGGTCGAACAATATATTTTAGTTGAACATTATCTGTAGACATACTGGAACCTTAAAATGATCATTAATACTCTTGTTATACTATTTAAGGTACTGAAGACTTTTATGCCCTTAAATTTATCTGATGAGCATGAGCGGAGTAAAATAATAAAGTGATCAGCATGATTGATAGGCCTATTCAAAACGTTAAGTACACGCTGCATTGTGTGTGTATCTGCAGCCTGCAAATTTATATGAAGAAAAAGGCAGTTGCCTCCTTTACGCAGGAGCAGAACTGTGTGCTCAAATGCAGTGTTTTGCACCGACGCGAGGCGACAACATAGTCAGCTTTCATTGGCGTCTGTTTGGTGTGATATTTTCCCCTACCAGTTCATATTTTGGCACTCTAACTCAGTGAAACTTTCACACACAGCATCTCATTTAATTACGTCAACACAGCAAATGATGCAATAGGCTACTGGTCACGGAACATGCAAATAACTGCAAATTTTACAGCCAATGGCGACCTCAGCAAAAATATCACTCACAAATTAATATTTTTAGTCGCCAATGCGACCGTTTTAGGCGCAGTCTGGAGCCCTGCACGTATTTTCATACCCTATAAGAGATAAGAGGAATATTTCAATTTCAAGGCTTTACTGGATGTTGTGTGAAGCAGACTAGTATAAGTGTGGTCAGATGAAGTCTGAGCATATAAACATGAGCAACTAAGATTACCCAGTAAATAAACCCTGCTCATTTACATTATCATTACTTCGTCTCCTGCTTTCTGCTCATCTCTGGCTTTCTTAGTCAACATCTTGGCTGATAGAAGACTGTTAATACAGTTTTGGGTACCACACAAAACATTGAATTTGGGTACCAGACAAGACTTGCTGTTGACAGGTTTTCGATACCAGACAAAATGGATATCTTCCGACAGGATCCAGAGTTCCAGAGATTTACTATTTCTGACATGGAGACTCAATGTTACAGGTTCGCTGATGTACACCCGACTTCATAAAATTAGGCCTACTTTCACAAAAACTGAACTCTGGCATCAAAAAGATTCAGTTCTAGTGTGAAAACTGAGAGAATGAGAGATAAACCAGCCTGCTCTTTTCCATACAATGAAAGTCATGTTTTAATCTTAAGTATTTGTCTTTTTTAGAGCTTTTACAGCCTCTAGCCATGGTATTTTCATTGTTATAAAAGGAGGACCTTTGACATTCTACAAAATATTTCCTTTTGGAAGACTGTGCTGATGACAAAAGTGGCATCGTGTGTACTTGTCCGCGAGCCATAGCCGAAAACAAGTGAAGCACGCTTTCAGCACAAGACATTTGATGGAAGCTTTTCTCCAACACAGCAGACCACTATGCATATAGTTTTAGCAGAATTTGTGATAATATAAGTATGTGAGTTTCTGCATTTTATTTTATTTTTTATCTTCTCTTTGGCCTTGATGTTTCTCTGTGTACCACAGTAATAATGTTTGACTCAAAGCAGCTTTAATCATGCAGGAAGCGTTCATGCAGAGATGCTTGAGTGGGCTGTAAGCTGCTCTGTGCTGAATGACCTTACTCATGTCTGCTGTCGTCTTCACTATCATCTGAGAGAGAACACCTCCAGGACTGCTTAAAGCCTCCATCTCGCCTGTCCTCACATTTATCCAGGGCTATCAAACACATGAGAACAACGTATCAGAGCACAGCCATACAAAGAATTATATTATAAGGAATCAATTTATCTTGATCTCTTTTCCTTGAGTTGTAAAAATAAAAATAAGATGCAAGTATCAGGGCCATAGGTAGGGTTTTATAATCACAGAGGTCCCAAATATGAGGTAGTTAGGGGGGTTGGTGGGAATGCTCCACCAAGAAAATTTTGATTTCTCAGACCTACATGTGCATTTTAAGACGTTTGAAGGCCAAAAAATTGGATAGCAATAGTTTTAAAATCATGTTAGTGGGCAGGAGATTATTTGTCAATACCTGCTCCTCATCTACTTCGATTCATCCATTCGTATGATAAACTGCCATCCAATCTTTTTCCCATTATATCCTCCTCATTTGCCAGTGCGTCAGACTCTTCTCTTCCACACTTCTGATGAAATTGGTGTATTCTGTTTCTCAAACTAGAGAATGTGATGTATTTGTCCTTCTGTTGTTGAATATACCATACAGAAAGCTAGGCCTGTCACGATAACTACTTTTTGTTTATGCGATATGCAATATTATTAGTAGTCATTTAAAGACCATTTTATGCCACTGAATCATATATACTTTTGTACTTCATGCATTTGAACTACTTCCAACAACGGGACAAATGGATTTGGCATGTTCACTTTAACAGCCTTAAGCCATCATCAACTGACACAGTGTTAGACACAGCTCAGACAGCACACAAATACTGAAATGAGTTCTATATCATGTCTTCTTGCACTTCAATGGACATATTCACAAAACGCCTTGGATTCTTGTAATAAAAGTCAGTTATGTGAGCAGCACAACGCATGCGTGTGATGCCGATGCAGGAGCCGGCCAATAATGAGTCGGCGTCCAAACGTAGAACACGTAAGCCTGCATTGCATCAACTGCTTATGACAACAGCTCAAATTGTTAAATACAGACGTTATTTTTGTTTTTGCGCTCAAAAAGTATTCTCGTCACTTCATAACATTAAGCTTGAACCACTGTAGTCACTCTGACTAAGATGTCTTTACTACTTCTCTGGACCCTGAATGTGGTAATTTTGTTGCTTTCTGTGGGAGATAAAAAACCTCTCGGATTTCATTACAAATATCTTAATTTGTGTTCCGAAGATGAACAAAGGTCTTGCGGGTTTGGAACGACATGAGGGTGAGTAATTAATGACAGAAATATCATTTTTGGGTGAACTACCGTTTAAAATTAAACAGCAGATTGTTTTATAAATCAGTCATATTGTAATGCAGGATTGATGGCAAACTCACAGCTCATGTGTCATGATATGTTTCTCTTTATACAAGTGAAAAGGGTGTTTACAAATCTGCCTTTAAGGCAAAAAGATTTCTACCCATGAAAAAAAAAAAAAAATGGCAAGCCAAAATAGTTCTGGTTCTGAGAACAACTTTTATAATTTTTTAACTTTCCATCAAACTCAGCACAGACCTTCAGCTTGTTACAGAGTTGTGTTGATTATTATTATTATTTTTTTTTTGGATGTGTTCTATAACCTGTCCTAAAGAGAACATGAATTAGCCTCAAACTCAAGGTGTGAAATGCAGGAACCTTTAGATCTCCTGACATTTTTTTTTTTATTTCCATGTTTGTCTTCTGTCTGTCCATCTATCTGTAAAACCTTTAAAAGCATTTTAAGTGCAAGTGTAGTCAATATAAATGTGTAAACATTTAATTAATGTATTTTATGTATTTTAAAGGCAATATGTTAATACTACTGATGACAACATATACTCTTTTCTAGTCATTCGTATAAGAGGAAAATAATATTCTAAGGTAACGTTACATATACTGTACACAATGTATCACTGTATGAGGTTGAAGGGCCCACGCTAAACACCGAGAAACATGGCTAAAACATCTAAAGACAGTGGTAGTTAATTTAAATAGATAACGTCTAGTGTATTTTTTATGCAAGGCAGAAAGAATGCATTTAGTGTGTTTTAATTTCATTTTTTTAATTCAATGATTTCGGAGGTTTGTTTATATCGTCTCATAGCATCAGAGGCCTCAGTGTGTTTTAGCAACTATACACTGAAAGAAGGGCTTAAACAAGAGGACAGACCTGCAGACTACACATATGTAATACAGTGCACTTTAATTTAAGTATATTTGTTGTTTAATCAACTAAGATGTGAATATTTTTTCTGTGTGAAGAACGGAGCTGCTCGGTTAGCACGTGAGCTAACGCACAAGCGGTGAAACCTGACGGATAATATTAACATTTATGCAGGAAACACAAGACAGTAATAAATACAAATAAACACAAATACATAAATCTCTTATCTTACCTTCAATAAATAGACTCTTTTTATGATTCATTTTTGTCCATCTCTTCAAACGAGTTTAATCTCGCGCACTGCACTCACGCACGCGACTTCTGTCACTCCCAACACTTAAAACAGTTTAATATTTCACATTTGATTTCATGTGTTCACGTCCCAATCTGACTCAGATTCAATATACGTCAAATTATGTCGCTTTGTGTTTTTCAGTCCACCTTCAGTCCAACTGAGCAGAAATCCAGCTGAAAACAGGATCAGTGTGAAAAATATCCGTCTTACTGCGCTGATAAAAGCTTATTAACGTAATTAACCGACCAGTGTGGAAGATTAAAATGCATTTAGGAAAATTTTAGATTTTAAGACATTTTTTTTGTGAAACTCTGAGCGGTTAAAAGTGCATTATTCTGCAGCACGAAGCGCTATTGAGTCACTTCCGCCAAGACTTTTGTGCAATATCAGTAAAATGTCGTAAATGTGCAAGTGTGTTAAAGATAGTTAGCCATATTTTCAATAAATGCTAGTGCATTAGTATATTTTTCTTAAATATCAATATTTATCTATAATATAAACATCATGTTGTGAACAGCCATAACATCTTTTTCTCAACTCATAATTATCATATGATAAAAGATTAAATCCTAATATCTGAAATTTTAAGGGCCATAGGGCATTTGTTGTTGTAAACACTGTAAATAATAACACTATAAATGTTGATGTCCATGCATAATGTTGGGTATAGCTATGTTATATGGAAGTAAAAATATCAGCAAAATAAATTTGAAAAAATAAAAAAAAATAAAATAACTTTAAAAGTCAAAGTTAGAGAGTAGAGCAGGTGTGGACAATTCTCAATATCCACTTTCCAGCACAGTTTAGCTTCCAACTCTAATCAAACACACCTGAAGAAGGTAATAAAGCAGAGAGTAGACAAACATTGCACAACATCAGAGCTCAAGAATTTTTCTGTCATATGTCAGTCACTATTCTCAAACATTACATTATATTACAGTTAACTGTCAAAAAATAGAAAATAAGATTATAGAGAATACTATAGCTATAAAGTGAATGGATGCATACACAGTATTTCTGTGTACATTGGCAAACTCCTGTCTCACATGCCATTTAGAAAGGATGACAAAATTAGAATGCAGCACTTACAAACACTACTAATTGTTTTAAAATTAATTTCAAAAATATTGTACAAAATTATACTCTGGAAACTATTAAAAAACATTTCAAACAGTATCGTTATTTGAAATTGAAAAGTAAAAAAGTCACAAGATTAGTGTGTATTTACACTCATTAAGCAAATAATGCAATCTTGCTTCCTCCATTTCACATAAATACACATACAGTAAACTGGATACATCAAGTAACAATTAATTGGTAGATATTATGCAGTACTCTAATAAGAGTTACAACAGGAAACAAGATACAGATAATATCAGATATTTAAATTCTCAAATATTTCTCTAATTTCACCCAAAGGAGCTGCCAACTAATATGTTCAGATGCAACTTTTTCCTTTAGCTCAACCATCACAGAACTACACAGGATTGTGGGATGTCTTAAGCCCTATTCGGATGGGATTAGTTTTACAAGGGTAGATGGAGTTATGTAATTTTACCACAGGACATCTGTAATATTAAAGTCATCACCTCCTTGTCATCACATGCATATTACGTTGCTCCCTGATATCATTATTATATTATTACAAATAAATAAATTAAATTAAATTATATTATAATTAAATTAATTAGATTCTGATTGGATTCTGTTGGTAGTAGGCACTTGCCTAAAGCTAAAAGAAGTTTTGTGCCTCCAACAAGTGCTTTCTACCTTCTTTTTGATCTGAATAGTATGCGGAAAACACTTGAGGTTTGCCACAGAGTCCCACTGCCTAGAATGCAACTGCTTTTTCAAGTGCCTCCATACTTGAAAAACCACGGAAAACTACTTTTAAACAGGAAATTATGGAATATGTAGCCTACATATTTACAGCTTGTCTATTTGCACTGGATTCGCATTACCTGAGGTCATTTTTCCGTCCTTTTTACAGAAGGTAAAAGTCACTGTAATCTTTACTGACATTGTCCGTAGTGATTACTGAGAAGGCACATTCGGACAGGACTAAAATCACTAAGAAGCCCTGGTAATAATTACTTTTACCCCAACTCTCCATGTAAAAATAATACCATCTGAATAGGGCTAAAGGCCATGAAGCATACATCTTTGCTGTCCTTAAAATCAGTCAGATGAAGGAAGCTTAGTACATTGTTAAAAGGAGAAAAAAAAAAGATAAATATGGTTATAATAATAATACTAATCCCCATACTTACCTGGACATTTCAGCTGGGTCAATCTCCACGGAGCTGTATACTGTAGCTGTAATGCCCAAGTCAGAAAGGGCGGACAGGATGTTCAGGTGGTTTAAAGTGTCAAAGGCAGAAGACAGGTCCAGTAAAATAAGAATAGATGATTTGAAGTTTGTTCTTGCCAGACAAAGAGTTTCAGATGGCCTTAGGCCCCATTTACATCTCGTAGTAAAATGTGTTTTCGTTGAACACTACATATAGGTGTAAATGGGGTGTAAAGCGTTTTCAGTTTGTCCACTTTCGACCACTTCCAGAGGTAGTCGAAAATGCATTAGTAGACAGTCGTGTGGTCGAATGCGTTCAACCGTCCACTCAAAGAAATCACTACGAGTAGTGAGAGATGTCTTGATGATGTCAGCGCAGGAAGCAGCATTGAGCAAATCTCCTGTAGAAGGTGGGAGGGGATCTAGGGAGGAGAAGTTTTGTAAATATTTTTCAGGTGTCTGAAGTGTTGCTGTTTGTTTTGATAGTAAAAGACCTTAGCAACAGAACACTAGAGGAAGAAGAAAACAGGAACAAGCTGAAACTTACTCAGTTATAAAAATCCTTTTTATAACTATTTTAATTATCCTTGTTTTTATTTTTGGTTAAGATTTTATTTATCTGCCTGTCTGGTTGGAAGAGTTGAGAGAATTGGGAAGTGAGACGTTGAGTTTACGCACGCACTCAGATGTTGGTGTGGGACACTAGGTCCTTGGATACAGGCTGGTGTTTTACTGAAATTAATCAGAAACAGACGGTTGGTGATAACTCCACTCCGTTGAGGGGTCAGAGAGTGAACCGAAGCTCTCTGACTCAGGTAGTCAGACATAATATTTTTTATTTTTTAAGCATATGTTGTGAGAATTTATGATGATTTTAATTCCTTTTCTATGTAAAGCACTTTGAATTACCTTTGTGTATGAAATGTACTATATAAATAAACTTGTCTTGCCTTTGTCTCACTCCATTTCCTCTCAGCAGCTCTGAGCTTTGTTTCATGGTCATGAAGGGCATCTGTGAGCCAAGGGCTGGAGGTGGTCTGGCCTGGAGGTGAGAGGACTAATACTGTCAAGGCAGGATGTTAAGGTGGAGCAGAGAGTATCAGCATTTGCATCAACATCAAGAGAAGAGAAGTGGTTAGTGGAGGGGGAGGCATGCAGACATCACAAATAAAACACTAGAGATATCAGAGGTTATGACAAAAGACTCAATTCCTGCTCAATTTCTGTGCACAGTAAAGCTCACCATTTGATTTCATAAACACTCCCTCCATTACAAAAATGTTATATTTAGGAACAATTTTCTTTCTCATTTTTATTATATATTAAAGAAGGCATATCTAACAATTCAGTGCTCCTCAAACCTGACCCCACTAATTTACTTTTTGTATAGCTCCCTCATTGGACACACACAGTTTAGGCTGTGCCTAAAATCACCCCCTATACCCTTAAAGGGTTAGTTCACCCAAAAATGAAAATTCTGTCATTTATTACTCACCCTCATGTCGTTCCACACCCGTAAGACCTTTGTTCATCTCCGGAACGCAAATTAAGATAGTTTTGTTGAAATCCGATGGCTCCGTGAGGCCTATAGGGAGCAATGACATTTCCTCTCTCAAGATCCATAAAGGTACTAAAAACATATCTAAATCAGTTCATGTGAGTACAGTGGTTCAATATTAATATTATAAAGCGACGAGAATATTTTTGGTCGACTTAAATAGTGATGGCAGATTTCAAATCACTGCTTCTGTAAGCTTTGGAGTGTTATGAATCAGCGCGTCGGAGCGCCAAAGTCACGTGATTTCAGCAGTTTGGCGGTTTGAAACGCGATCCAAATCATGGTTCGACACAGAAGAATCATAACACCCTGAAGCTTCCTGAAGCAGTGTTTTGAAATCGGCCATCATTAAATAAGTCGTTATTTTGTTTTTTTGGCGCACCAAAAATATTCTCGTCGCTTTATAATATTAATATTGAACCGCTGTACTCACATGAACTCATTTAAATATGTTTTTAGTACATTAATGGATCTTGAGAGAGGAAATGTTATTGCTGGCTATGGAGGCCTCACTAGGCCATCGGATTTCAACAAAAATATCTTAATTTGTGTTCTGAAGATTAACGAAGGATTTACGGGTGTGGAACGGCATGAGGGTGAGTAATAAATGACAGAATTTTCATTTTTGGGTGAACTAACCCTTTAAATAGGGCACTAATTGAGGGGACAGCCATTTGTAGTGGTGTCCAAAACCATAGCGGATGTTATTGCATTCAATCCCAAAATGCACCGCAATAACGAGTGTACAACTAATGTAAACTCAATGGCTAGAGAATACCCATAATGCACTGTGAGGGTCATGCCGAATGAATTCCTGTGTCTCATCAGAAGCTGAATCATCATCCATTTTCTAAATCGCTGGTTCAATGTCGGTACAGCGTAATATCATATAGGTATAAATTCTAATTAATTATTAATTTGTTTAATTAAGGTTTATAAATGACAAAGTTCAAGATAAATCTTTTCATTACTACTGGAGCTGCCAGTTTGTTAAGTTTCAAATGAACATTAAACAGCTAATTTAATTTGAAAAACTGAAAAATGCTGCCTTTGGAGGACACATTCCAAGACAGGAAGGCATCAAGACATGTCTGAATTCAAAGTTAGCTTCACTTCCTGTCTCCTGACATACCTTCATCTAATTGGTTTTTGAGGGCAGCATAGATGTATCCATCACTGCCTTTGATATCCCACAATCCTGTGCTTTCCATTCTGTGACAGTTGAGCTAAAAATTAAAGAGGGCATTTGAAAGTTGCGCTTGGTGGTCAGTTTGTGTGTAAATGTAAATGTGTTTTTTTTTTTTTTTTTTTTTACCAACATTTTCCACTTTTGATGTCATTTCTATCAAGAAATTACAATTTTAGTAATTAAATATTTGTCTGTCCAAAATCAGTTTTGTGAGGTGCCTTCATGCACAAACATGCAGCAGATGCAGCTTCTATCTCAGGGGTGCTCAAACCTGTTTCTGGAGATCTACCTACCTGCAGAGGTCAGATCTAACTCTGATCCAACACACCTGTCTGTAATTATCAAGTGCTCATGAAGATCTTAATTAGCTGGTTCAGGTGTGGATCAGGCTTGAAGCTTTGCAGAAAGGCAGATCTCCAGGAACACGATTGGGCACCCGATCTATCTGTTATGGAGGATATTAGTCTCCCTACAGTCCAGCAGAGGGCGCTGTCAATCTGGAGATAACTGTTATAAACGCCATTACTTTGACAAGATTTTCTCTGTTTGTACACTTTGTACAGATGTGACAATGTGAGATTATGTTTTTTTTTTTTTGAAAGAAGATTTGTATGTTCACCAAAGCTGCATTTTATTTGATGAAAAATAATCAAAAACAGTAATATTGTGAAATATCAGCCTACTAAAACAATTAAGACAGCAATTTTCTATGTGAATGTTTTAAAATTGAATTTATTCCTGTGATATAAAAGCTAAATTTTCAGCATCATTACTCAGTCTTCAGTGTCACATGATCCTTCAGAGATCATTCTAATATGCTGATTTGCTCCTCAAGAAACATTTCTTACTATTATTACAGTTGAAAGGGCTTAAAGAAATGTAGAAACCACAATACAGTGTCTTTTTTTTTAGGATTCTTCAAGTTTTAATTCTATTTAAAGTAGATTTTTTATTTGTAGAAATACATTCACTGTCACTTTAACAAGTCCTTGCTGAATAAAAGTACTAATTTCTTAAAAAATCTGTATTTTACATATACACTATTATGTATATGCCCATGTCTTATATAAATACACTTGTACCTCTATTTGAGTTTGAGTATTTAAATATATTTATTAAATAATTCACTAAAGAAATCGTAGAATTATATAAGAGTAGAGTCAACTCATATTTTTATGTAATATAATTAACCTGTTAGCGTTCCACTGTACGCCCGCGGTACACATACCTTTCAAAAGAGATCAAAACCATGAATATACTCCAAATGGTTCAAGAACAGCATGCAAATTACTTTGGGTATGCCTTTTTTAACATTAATTTTACAGGAATGCCAAAGGGTTAATATAAATTATACATTTCATTATATTTTCCCAACACCAATTATGCTAATATGATACAAATTGCAAGAAAGATGTGATTTAAATATTTTCATTACTTTGAAGTTGGACATGATGATAATGACACATCTTCAGAAAGACCAGAAATTATTTTTTACTTCAGCAATCACAAAATAAATCTGACAGGTCAAACAGATACTCTCAGGTGCAGATGAATCAATGAACGACATTAACAGTAGGGGAAAGAACAATTCAAAACATATACTAATGTCATACTTGTCATAATGTCATACTGTGTGAATGAATAAGTAATTATACAAACCTCTATGCCACATCATACCTGCTCAACCAAAAAATTTAAAACTGCCCTTATCATCCTAACATTTCTCAACATGTGCTCAATACAAAAATTAAAATAAATATGAAATATCTCAGAATTTCTCGGTAACAAATCAAATTTGTTGCAATAAACATGTTAACTTTCTAATCTTTGTACAAAAGCTGAGATTTCCTTGTATTAAGATGTGTTAAGATGATCATTGATAACATGATCATCAGCTTCATCATCTATGTCAACTCAAGTGGATGTTGTAATTATATAATAATTAATTTGACCAAATACTAAAAATGTCTGAAAATTCTGAAATATTTTCCATTCACTTATCAGTTAAATTGTTTGAACATCCTAACTTATGCAAGGAAACCTTTTGTACAAAGAAAATAACATGGTCAGTGTCTCAGATTGAGTGACCTAGAAATACTTTTTCATTTGATGTCCTAACATTCTTGTTTTACATTTTTCAAAAACTTAAAATGTCCTCTTTATTTAGAGGTTAAAATGGAAATAAAATCTTACTTTATTCTGCCATCTATCGTGTAAAAGCTATTGTAAACTTGCTAATAATAGATCTTGCTATCTATTATTATTGCATATGTAAATGTAATTTTTGAAATATTATATCCAGGATTGTGTTTGTCTATTTTGTGTGTGCTTGTTTAGATATGTGTGTATAGCACAGCAGTGGGGTGAGTGTGTACGTCCTGTCCACAATAGTGCCCCTCTCATAGACAATGAGGCCCGGCAGAGAGCGGCCTGCGCTCTATTATACCCATAATCCCCATGTCATTGTGCTCTGCCGAGAGAGAGAGCGAGAGAGACAGAAAGAGAGAAAGAGGGAGGAGGGACAAACGTGAGCTCATCCTAAACAACTCTCATCCAGGGTCAGATTCACAGAGAGACACAAAGAGAGAGAGACAGAGAGAATGGTGGAAAAGAAACAATCACAAAGACACATTTGAAATGAATGAAATGGACAGGAAATAAAGGTTTGAAAAAAAAAAAATGGATAAGAGGTAAAATAAAACTAGATTTTTACAGAAGAAAATATGAGCGGTGCTTGCTGGTGCAAAACTCGCCACTCTGGTGCATGTGTTCTGGTTGTTTTGTAACTGTTGTGATCCTCTAAGTAGAAAAAAAGAGGTGGTTTTACTCCTCTTGCTTGAAAAGAATAGCTTAGGGTTTCTAAAGTGTTTTTGATTTATTTGTTTATCATTAATCTAAATTATTTTTATTTGCTTATTTATTATTATTTTTTTTATTTTTTTTGTGATTTAGTGCCTCATATCTCTTAGCATTTACATGTTATGGTCACAGTTAATCTGTCCCTTTAAGAAGGTTAAGAGCACCAAAAGCGGGTTTTGAGCACAGACATATAACACCGAAGACACAATAGAACTGTGCAGTTTTTCTTTTGAGAGCTGGCAAGCTATCGCTTGTGAAAATAAAGTTCACTTTAGAATACTTTTAATTAGAGTACTTATTATGGAAATAATATATATTTTAAAATAATATAGAATGTAATGTAAAGAATGCAATATTTTTATACACATAATTGCATCAAATAGCACTACAGTTAAAATTATGATCAAGTACTTTGTGCTTTACTATGTTAGTAAACATATCAGAATAATTGTACTTCTTTAAAGCAAGACAAAAGACTATTAAAACATAATTTCAAATGTCCATCGCCAGCAGACCAGCCAGAGCAAATGCCCAAGGTGAATTTCGTCCTGGAGCCCTAGCCCATTGCACAGTCTGACCAGGTGTGTGAGCCGGCACCAGCATCCGTCACTGAGGGCATATTAATGGAGTTCGACGGCATGGATTTGAGCCCCGCCCATACTCCCATCACTGAAGTGCGCTCACTGAGCTTGGTCCCCCAATTCATTATTTTATTTTTTGGATGATGTCATGTTTCAAGGTCTCCAGTCCACTGGTCCCATCAAGTCTCCTGTCTCTTTCGAAGTTGCTGGTTCAGCCCAGTCCCAGGTCACCTTGGTCTCCGCTGATTCAGCCCAATCTCAAGTCTCGTTCATCTCCACTGGTTCAGGCCAGTCCAAAGTCATCTTCATTGCCACTGGTTCAGCCCAGTCCCAAGTCTCCATCATCGCCAATGGTTCAGTCCAGTCCCAAGTCGTCTTTATTGCCACTGGTTCATCCCAGTCCCAAGTCTCCCTCATCACCACTGGTTAAGTCCAGTCCCAAGTCGTCTTTATTGCCACTGGTTCAGCTCAGTCCCAAGTTGTCTTCATCGCCACTGGTTCAGCCCAGTCCCAAGTCATTATCATCGACACTGGTTCAGCCCAGTTCCAAGTCATGTACAACACCTCTGGTTCATCCCAGTCCTAAGTTCTCTTTGTCTCTGCTAGTTCAGCCGAGTCTCAAGTCTCCTTCATTGCCACTGGTTAAGCCCAGTACAAAGTCATCTTTGTTGCCACTGATTCAGCCCAGTCCCAAGTCTCCTTCATCACCACTGGTTCAGCCCAGCTCCAATTCATTTTCGTTGCCACTGGTTCAGCCCAGTCCCAAGTCTCCTTCATTGCAAATGATCAGTCCAGTCCCAAGTCTCCTTCATTGCCACTGGTTAAGACCAGTCCCAAGTCTCCCTTATCGCCACTGGTTTAGCCCAGTCCCAAGTCTCCTTCATTGCCACTGGTTAAGCCCAGTACAAAGTCATCTTTGTTGCCACTGATTCAGCCCAGTCCCAAGTCTCCTTCATCACCACTGGTTCAGCCCAGTTCCAATTCATTTTCGTTGCCACTGGTTCAGCCCAGTCCCAAGTCTCCATTCATTGCAACTGATCAGCCCAGTCCCAAGTCTCCTTCATTGCCACTAGTTAAGCCCAGTCCCAAGTCTCCCTTATCGCCACTGGTTTAGCCCAGTCCCAAGTCTCCTTCATCACCACTGGTTCAGCCCAATCTCAAGTTGTCCTCGTTGCCACTGGTTCAGCCCAGTCCCAAGTCATTATCATTGACACTGGTTCAGCCCAGTTCCAAGTCATGTACAACACCTCTGGTTCATCCCAGTCCTAAGTTCTCTTTGTCTCTGCTGGTTCAGCCCAGTCTCAAGTCTCCTTCATTGCCACTGGTTCAGTCCAGTCCAAAGTCATCTTTGTTGCCACTGATTCAGCCCAGTCCCAAGTCTCCTTCATCACCACTGGTTCAGCCCAGTCCCAATTAATTTTCGTTGCCACTGGTTCAGCCCAGTCTCAAGTCTCCTTCATTGCCACTGGTTCAGCCCAGTTCCATGTTGTCTTCATCACTGGTTCAACTCAAACCCAATTCGTCTTAGTTCAGCCCAGCCTCCCCCTCCCTCCTCCACTGCCAATGCCATCCAGTGCCTCGGCCTCGCCTCCTCCATCTCCCTACAGCCTGTTGGCTTCCTGGTTGTCAATTCTGCATTGGTCTGAGGATGCCCAAGATCCACCAAGATCCACACCCTCCAAGCCCCAAACTTCACCTCGGCCCTCCGCTCCACCAGCTCCACCTTGGCTCCATGCTCCCTCTACTCCACCATGGTCTGTCTTCCCTCAGGGCCTGCTGGGCTCCCTCGTCCCTCTGGCTTCATCTTGGTCTATCATCACTCTGGTTCTGTCATTGTCCTCAGTCACACCTACTCCACCCCAGTCTGCCAAGCCCGCTTCTCCTCCTTGGTCACGCACGTCTAAGGCTCCGCCTTGGCCCTCCAGGCCTTTTTTGCAACCCTTGGTCTCCCCCTTTCACGCATCACCTCTGGCGGTTGGGCTCCTAGTTCCATCCTGGCTTCTCCCTCCATCAGTTGCGCCATGGGCCTTTGTCCTGGCACCGCTCTCGGTCTCCCTTTGGCTCCTCACTTTGTCATCTCCTACCTGGCTTCCCCCTCCGTCATCTCTTCCATGTGTTATCCCTCTGTCAGCCCCTCCAATGTCTTGTCTTCCTCCGGCTCCTCATCCACCTCCGGAACCCCTCCCATTCTACTCCTTCCTACATCCTAAGTTCTCCTTCATTTGTTGTTATGGTTTCTGATTAGTTACATACCTGTTCCTTGTTTCCTTATTGATCATTCCCATTGTATTTAAGCCCTCTGTTTTCTCAGTTCTGCATTCTGTATTGTCTGCGTCATTGTTAAGTGTGCAGTGTTGGCTTAGAGTTCTCTCAGTGTTCATTTAATTTCTTTGTATTCATTCTGTCACACATAGTTCTTAGATTCAAATACACAGCCATTATGTGACAATTATCTGCAAACAGTATTTAAAAAAAATACTTTTCAGTTGTGTGATTTTTAAAATTTTGTTACATATTATTTTGTTTCTTTCCTTAAAAAAGAATGTGAATGCATAAGACTAAATGCATTATATTACATCGGATAATAAAGATTTTGGCCTGCAAGAAAGCAGTCTTTATCCATTTAGAGCGACAGGACAGTTTATTTAAAGTTTAATGTCTCAAGTGCAAGATTATTATTTAATTAATTCCCTCTGTGGAAAAGATAACATGCACAGAAATAATAATAAAAAAGTAATAAACTTTTGCTTGGTGATTACTTACAAACCCATCATACTGCATCTGAAATTGTCTGAGTTGGTACTACATTTGTTTAAAAACTTTGTGAAAATTTGGACACAATACATCCGCTATGTTGGCATTATGGCCTGCGATTCAAGAGTGTCCATCAGCTACACACTTAAAAATCTTGACAGAAGAGGTAAATCACCCAGGTATTTCTCATGCACTGTTTACTGTTTACACAGACTCTTCACATTGTAGTATGGAAGTATGCTGTTTTGACACAGGGCCTGCCTGTATAAAAGCAGAATTCTGTGTTACTCTCTTAAGCATTATTTGGACAGTATTGTACAGCATGAAGTATTATCAAAATGGCAAGAAAAATACAATTAATGGATTTTAGTCTGCATAAAGATGCAAATATGCTATCAATTCAAAACCATGGGCATTCATTTTGAAGTCTAAAAGGAGAAGCAGCCCCAACAGGGTTGAAAATGGTCATATGTTGCTACAAATTATGATTTTTGGGGCAAACAACTTTACTAATATTATAAGTGGACCTCATGAAAAACAGTAAATTAAAAAATAAAAGTATGACACACATTACATCAATGAGTCAGTTGTACAGTCCACAGTGCTTTGCACAATCATTAATGGTAAAAGTATGTTTATTTCATAAGAAACCACTACAAACGGAGCATAATGAATATAATCTTTTTATATTTTTTACCCTGCTACAAAATATCAATGATATTGATACACACTATCAAATGAAAACAATTATCACATTAACAACAATAAATAAATACTGTGAATAAATAAGGAAAATACTGTAGCCAAGTCAATTTATAGACCTATGGCGGGCCAAGTAAACCTCCTAGAAAAGTCTGCATCTGTCAACTCTGCTCTAAATAGGCGTCTACTATCACCCACAGTGACCAGCTCTGTGAATTGCTAAATTGATGTCACAGTTAAATTACACCCTTAACTTTAACTTGATCATAAAATGTAACTTCCAAAGACACAGTCACTCAAAGTTAGGAGGTGATCATCACTTGGCTTGCATAAACATGCAGGGATGACGTTTTTGCAGCGATGGTGCTTATGTTTGGTTGTTGATTGCATTGTTTTACAGTGTGTTTCAATAGGTACTATGAACCCCTCAGTGCAAATATCACACAGATGGCTTATACACATAATTATAGATTCTTTATGCATTACTCTCTTGTTCAAAATGTCAGCAGTTTTGCATAGATTTATATCTCTAACAGTCATTTTGGTGAATGCCAAATGAAACTCTTGTAAGAACTAAACTCATCTTGACAAATAGCTCAACACAAAGAGATAGCAAGCCTTTTGAGCTACCATGGGTGATCACATTCGTATTCATAGGTATTAGTAGAAAATGTGCACACGTACATTTTTTGTAGTTTAGACACTAAAACTGTACAATATCACTATTAACAGTGTCTAAAATGTAAATGTGTTTACAAAAGTACAACTTTAGAGTCATATCCTTAGATGAATCCTCTAACAACTGATCAGAAATGGAGCCAGGGCACCGTTATGGGTGACCGATAGAGTATTCACATACACTTCCATATTCTGACTTTCACTTAGTAAATGATAGAGAAACTTAGTCTAAGAAATCCCATTTTAATGTCAAATCTGAAGGGCCTAATAAAAGTAACCATAACTCTTAAGTCATATGCAGACTTTTTATGGCCAAATCATCAAAGGTAAATAAGTATAAAATGTGACGTGTTAACACTGGTAAATAAACACAGTATGATGGCATCTATCATATTTAATAATATCATAAATATATAAATCCACCTGCATTCCATTAATTCAATATTCTATGATCCTCATAGGATTTATTATACATATGTAAAATGCTTTATGTTTTAAATACTGTCAATTTCGATTCTGCACATGTCCAGTGTCCATCCACACATACACGTGTGCTAAAAACCCCTTTAAATACGAATACCTATGAATGCTAATGAAATCATGTTGGTGTTATACAAGCTCACAATGGGCAAAAATGCAATCCCATCAGCAGCAGCATTCTAATCCAGGGCTCAGGTCGACCTCACAATCAACCTGCTTTGGTTAAATAGCTTATTTTAAGTCGAGTTGTAGTTACAGTTCTGTTGAATTACTTTCACCCATCGCTTTCATCAGCTCTCCTTTCATTCTCTTCTGTTCAATGTTCATTTTGTCACAAAAAGTAATCCGGAGGGGTAGGAGAAGGCGAGGTGTTGGGATGGGAAGGCTGAGTCTCGTTCGAACTGATGAGCTTCTCGTAACGCGCTTTATACGAGTCTCGCTCTCTCAACACGCGAGACAGCTCACACTGCAGCTGCTCCAGCTAGAGGAATCAAAAGAATAGATTTGAAATACTGTTGTTTAATACTGGGTAAGAACTTTCGGTAACACTTTACAGTAAAGTTTCATTTGTTAACATTAGTTAATTCATTAGTTAACATGGACTAACAATGAACAACACTTCCACCCCCGGTTTCACAGACAAGGCTTAAGCTAGTCCTAGACTAAAATGCATGTTTGAGCTGTTTTAACTGAAAGCAACTTGCACTGACATGTCTTAAAATTTGTCAGTGCCATTGTTTGTCTCAAGATACACATCAGTACTGTTTTTTTCTAGAGTATGATTATAAAAGCAACTTAAATACCCTAATTGAAATAATGCCTAATCAATGCCTAATAAATTAATAGATACGCTAACAAATGTATTGCTTATTGTTTGTTCATGTTAGTTAAAGTGTCACCGAACTTATATTTCCAAACCTAGTGAGCTGCCATGCTCATTACAATGGATTCTGGGATTGGCTTCTTCACAAAGAATATTTGCAGTGTTGCACTAAAAAGTCGGCAAGCAACAGAACTTCCCTATTGTGACGTTTGTCCCAGGGAAGCGGCTTTTCAAATGAGAAAAAATGTTGGCCGGGACTTAATTTTTTCCACTGGGAGGGGAGGAATTATTGAACTTGTCATCAAAGAAGAGATGCTAATGCGTGGGACGGGCCAGGCTAACAAAAATATGTTCTGAGAACATTTGCAAACATTGCCATTACGTTATTTCTGAATGTTTTATGAACGTTCAAACCATTTTTTGGGTTATGCGAAAGTTCAGTTTTATCATTTTGTTAACATTATGGGAATGCTACGTTTGAATGTTCTCCGAAAACTCTGAAACAAGTAGGCCACATTTAAAAACATTAGACGCCCAACTAAAACGGTTCACAAAAAAACATTAAATGAACGATCTATAAATAACAATTTTGTGATAAAATTTGCAGAACATTAATAAAGATCAGATAACACATAACAAATGTTCTATTATTGTTACTGGAAGAACGTTTGTTCATAAGTTTAAGAGAATCTTGTCAAAACATTCTGAGAACGTTCCTTGATAGCTGGGGGCACTTTAATGTTTTTGACTGAAGATCATTAGGGCACATGGCGTATAAAACAAAATAATGATGTGCATGGATAATTTATAATAAACACTGTAATATTCCATAAAAAAATGTTGGATTTTCCAAAGAATTCTCCAATTTGATTTTGCGGTGATTTAAAAATTTGGCCAAAAGAAGGGTTTATGATGCCTAGAAATGCTGTCTAGGTGGGCAGCTGACTAGGTTTCAGAAGAGAGCTGTTGTGTTATAATTGACTTTTGTTGTATTTGTCACATTTTTGTCATATTTCAGAGTTTGATGTGTGTGTGTTGTGTACCTGCTGTGTGAGAATATGTTTCTCGGACTCAAGCGCGTGCCGGTGCTGGAGTCGTTTGTAACGGCAGGACTGGGCGTAACCACGATTCTTCAGCGTCCGTCTTTTCTGTTTCAAACGGACCACCTCATCTTTGCTCACTCCACGCAAATGTCTGTTCAGCTCTCGCACAGACAGACTTACCAACTGTTCATCAGAAAAACGCTCATCCACCCCACACTGAAAGAGAAAGAGACAATAAGAGATAAGTCCCAGAGATTTGCACAGAATGAACACAACGTGTGATCATGACAATTAAAGCTTCATCAAACACTCACATGGACAAAATGGAGATATGACAGTGCTTGAATTGTACAGTCTGATGAAAACAGCACAGTCCTATAGAAGTACTATTTATATAGTTTGGGTAGATTGTTTTGCTTTTGTGTCACTACTATAACTCTGTTCAACATCAGGAAACACCATGACAATACAAAAACCAGTATAGTAATAACAAGAAAACCTGCAATAGTCATAAGGCTGAGCGTGTTCATATTCTGTTGCTATATGCTTGCTTTATTCATTCATTCATTTATTTATTATAAGTAGCTTTGGTTTGCGATTAAAACAGTGGAGACAAATTCCTTTTAAAAATAAAACTATGAATCTGTAAAATAGTGAATCATCTAAGGAATGGTGATTTATTTAGTTATTTCATGATGTGTTGTGATAATAGTTTTCATATAAATCAAATCTTACAAATTAATATAAGTTTGCCACCAATAAAATACATTTTTTCTCATGAAATCTGGTTGGTTAATATAATAATGGAAAATCAAAATTTTTGAGCTTTGTGTATATTTGTATAACATAGTTTAGCCTATGTTAGAGTATGTGCATGTCTTTGTGCATGTGTGTGATTTTGGCAGCGCATTTCCATACAGCATAATCTGACTGAGTGTAAGTGACAGTGATCAGGATTACATAGCAATAATAGTAGATATTATCATAATCTGATAGCGCTGCTCCACATTTAGAGGCAGACATCCACCAGTCCTATCCATCAAACTGTTTCTATACACTTCACCACAATATCACTAACCATTCACGGTTCAAAATGTGAAACAAGGCAGTTGCACCAATACTTTCTTATTGAATTTATGCAAACCCCTTGTGAGAAAGAAGTGTGCTTAATTGTATTGAATGTGCACCTGCAATGTTCTTCGAATCTTAAAATTATGTGCTAAATTGCTTCATGTAATTACAAATATATTTAAATATGTAACATACAAGTTTCAATAGAAATTAAATTAAAGAAGTGGTAACACTTCTAGTGGTAAAACACTATTTTACAGTGCCGTAGTTACACGTTACAACATGTATTTACTCTAGTAATAACAGTAAATTATGCATAATTGCAAGTAACTAACCATAAACCGTAATTAATGAATAGTACTCTGTACTTATTTAAGTAATTACAATGTAACCACAGCACTGTAAAATAAAATGTAACCAAAGTATATTTTAGTTTACCATAAATGGTGCATTCTGCAATAGGCCTACATTTTGTATTTCACTTTAACTACATTTAAAGACAATTAAAGTAACTTAAGTCCCACTTACAGTAAGTAGGTCAAAAAAATCACATAAAAGTTCAGCTAACTGTATCTAACATGCATTAAAATATAATATACTTTATTTCCGTTCAGTTAGCACTTAAGTACATTCTTTTAAAGTATATTATGTCTGTAATAAATACTCTTTTTAAAAGTATGTTAAAGTGTACATATTTTCACAAAGGAAATGTTAGTGTAACACAACAATGTACAAATTAGTCTTACTGGTGGATTTACAGACATCAGACTTTGCATTCTTTTAATGTGTAATAATTAAATCCCATTAAATGCGGGCATGATTGTCAGGGTTATGTTTAGTTTCACTGTGTTTGGTTTTGTTTTCATTCAGTACTTTGTTCCCATTTTGCCTGTGTTCTCTGCTCCCTTTAGTTTCCTTGGTTGTTAATTAGTTCCACACACCTGTTTCTGTTCAGCTGATTACCTATCCCCATGTATGTAAACACTGAGATCTTTATGTTTCCTATTTGGTCTTGTTTATGTTTGATTGTGGTTGTGTTTCTTTAATTACAAATATATAGAATACACTGGATTGCTTCTGATTAGTTTGATTATATTGTAGTGTGCCTTCATTGCAGCCACTCATCTGTTACAGTGATTTCTTTATCTAGTCAAATATTTAACATAGATAATGGGGAAGTGTCATTAGCTATTAGCATTCATATGTTGTAGCATTAGAATATTAATATCATTGTGATGTTTGCTGATAAGATAAATTAAAAAGAGACAGACTGTTTTGATTAAATTTGATCAAAACTCCTACTGAGTCTATGAAGAAAATGATTTTGGAATTTTGACCACTGAAAAAGTCTGATAATTGTTTAGTATCAGATGTATGTGATAGCGTTGACAACAGTTTTAGGAGGATAAATTTGTGACTGTAAGTACCTGAGTGACTTGCAGATGATGATGATGGTGATGATGATGATAATGGCCTTGCATTGGATGGTGTGGGTGATGGAGGCGACTCTGTGGACTGAGGGGTTGTGAGAAGGGACTGGTCGATGTGTTGACATTTGAAAGAGATGGAGGGGTGGATGAAACGACCAGTATAGGGCGGTGACACATGTCTGACGGCTTGTTAAGAACGACATCAGCACCGCTGTCACTGCTGGAGTCCCCCATATGACTGCTGCTCGAACTCTGAGACAAAACTGGGAACTGAGTGAAAGACCAGATGAAATACAAAGAGATTACAAAGAGGTTACAATGAAAATGCCCCATTTGAACAAACACCCCACCTTAAAAGGCCGCCAGGATAAGATGTCAAGTTAGAAAGTGTTCTCGAGAACCCTGCTCTGTCTAGCTGTTTTCTGAACGCACAAACATCCTGCAAAAACTCTGTTCCTAGAGTCCTGTATGTTTTATAAGTTTTCCCACAATCAAACACACCTAACTCAGGTTATTGGATGTGTGAGATAAAGAAGACATTCAAAATGTCCAGTATTGGGGGAGCTCCAGGACCAGGGTTGAGCCCTAGGCCAAAAAACTACTTGCCAGAGGTGTCAAACACTGTATCTGGAGGGCCACCTTCCTTTAAGCAGGGGTCTCCAACCCTACTCCTGGAGAGCTACTGCCCTGGAGAGTTCAGCTCCAACCCCAAACACACCTGACTCAGCTAATCATGGTGTTCTTGAAAATTACAGGTAGGTGTGTTGAAGTCTATAGGAGGGTAGTTCTCCAGCAGCAGGGTTGTAGAGTTATCTCCAACAAAACAAACACACTTGAACCAGCTAATCAAGGTCTTCGGGATTAATTAAAAATTATAGGCAGGTGTGTTAGAGCAGGGTTGGAACTGAACACTGCAGGAAGGTTGACCTCCAGGAGTAGGGCTTGAAATCCCTGCTTTATGTAAGTGCCTTGCTAACACTTTGCCATGTGCTACATAACCTACTAAATATGTGGTCTTCCATTGCTCTAGGGGTAACAAACTGTACTCAAGGGGGCGATAGAGAAACCTGGGCATTTGAAAGTAAGTCTTGAACTTGACCTAACTTCCTCTGCATGATTCTCTTCAAATTGTTGTTCTGGCGAAGTCTGACCCAAGAATATTTTTAACTCTGAGAAATTGAGCTTCAAAGTGTTTGTGTTCTCATGCTTCGGCCTAACACACAAACAAATTTATGGTCCAAATATCTCAGATCATACCTGTGAATTCACGGCAGCAGCAGCGGAGTTTAGCAGGGCCTCCACTGCATCCTCACATCCCAGAAACCCTCCTCGATCCCGGTCCCCTCGCTCCGGCACTCCTCCAAGAGCTCCCAACAGAGACGCGGCACCTCCGGGCTCCCCACCGAACTGCTGCTGCAGTGCAGCCAACCAGAGCAGATCCTCCAAGGAGGTGGGGTTTGAACATGGTGCGGGGCCTCCAGTGGTTGGGCTCCCGTCCAGATTCCCTTGAGAGCCGGAGCTCTGGCCTGATATGTATCCAGTGGAGATGGACAGCGGGAAAGAGAGAGAGGAGGAAGAGGACGATGCAGATGGCGGTGGGTGTCCGTCACTGAGCGTGGGTGATGGAGGAAGTGAGGTGTAGGGACTGGAGCTGAGGCTGGAGTCAGGAGGAGGGCAAGGAGCATAAGGAGAACCTATTGTCTCCTGATGGATGCCTGGTTTGGGGTATAGGCAGGTTGGAGGAGGTGGAGGTGTGTCAGGCTTCACTTCAAACTTGAGGAGGTCAAAGTCGTTGAGATACTCCATGGCCAGGGGGCTCGGGGGCAGGGAGGGCAGTGGCAGAGACGAAGACATCACTGTGTCAACAGGAAATTGTTGTCTTTCAGTTTTAAAGGGGCACAACAACAAAGAAACAATAATGTGCCAAATTGTTTAAATTATTGTTTCTTTGAATCGAAGGCTTCCCGTTTTATCATCTGAAACTGGCAGAGGGAAAAAAGGAGAGAAAATAGTGAGTAGACAGCCACAGTCTTCTTCATCAATACAGCAAATCATACTAAGTTACAGCCTAAATCATACAGACTGTTTGGGTGAAATTGATAAAGCTTTTAAAAAAGATGTTCAGATCATATTTCACCACAACCTTCCCAAAAAGCTTTTTTTTTAGGACTATTAAGATTGTGGGCCATTTGCATTTTGCTTAAATATCTGATAATGTCAATTGTCAAGTATTTATTTTAACATCCTTTCTATTTGTTGTACTGTCTTGAGTTTATGCAGAATGTTATTGGGGATCAGAATTAAAGAAAGTCAAGATCAAAAAGTCAAAGTCCCTTTAGAGCTTTTCATTTCAACTCCATAAAGTGCAGGTACTGAATGTTAATATGTTACTAAATAGTTCTACTACATTAAGAGGTTCTGACTAACATGTGCTGGTAAGATATTAGACACAAGATTCACATGAGACAAGATGATTCACAAAACTGACTTGATATTACAATAAAAGCTGATAGTGACAGAATAAAATATAATACAATGTAAGACACTATCTGGGTTTAAAACAGTTTTTATGAAACATTAAAGAACCTTTGTGATAAATGGCTCTTCATTTATTGGCTAATTATGAATCATGTTGATGTGTGGGTTGCAAACAGTTTCAGATTAATAGAGGAAAGGCCTAAATCCAATCCCATTATCTTAATCCATCAATCTAGTCATTCCACAGAACGGCTGCTCCTTAACATAAGTGTTATAATGTACAGCTGTACAACAATATTGAATTTTGTGAGGACTCATAAAATATAGATCAAAGTATTTTCATTATAAACATGTCTTATCTACAGAGAAAAGAACCATCAAAGCATTTTGTGCTAAAAACTGAAAACTAAGGCGTCATTTTTAAAAACTGACATTCAAGGTGTTGAAATGTACAAAAATTTAAATTTACAGCTTACATTTTATTGTTTTAATACAGTAACAAGCAAAAAGACACACTTAAATGATTAGACCATAAACTACATTTACTAAAAATCTACAAATATGAAGATAAAATAGTAGCATTTTTGAAATTAACATGTACTTAAGTTATTTAAAAAAAAAAAAGTTAAATCTGTTTCACTTCATATCGAGCAAGACATACTTGTATTAAGAGACTAAAACTGTAGTTATTAACTATTAAAAATCTACAAACAATAATATGAAGAAGTAAATATTCCTTTTAATTATTAACTGAACATTCATGTGCAATGCTAACGTTAATTACAACATTACAACAGTCCAGTGACGGTCAAACTTTTAAAACCATTTTTAAAGTTTCTTACAGTCATTATTTGAATAATTACTGTGGATCACTGCTAAGAGAATGATTTTCCTTCAAGTGGTTTCAGATGGTCTTTACTTTCATAGCAATATAAGAGAAGATAAAGTGGGAAAAGAGGATTTGAGAGTGGAATAAAAGAATGAGAACGACGTGAAAATAAAGAGTAGCAGGATAAAACTAGCACAAATTTAGAGAGACAGAGGAAGAAATGTGTTAAAAGTCCATATGTCCTTACCGTGTGTTCATGTGGACAGCTCACACACATCCTGAGGTAATGACTGACTGATTGATTCCTGCCATGAGTGTGTATGTGACAGTGTGAGAGCTTGTGTTTGGTGTGAGTGTGTGAGAGCCACTTTGGAGCTGATTGTCACTAACAGTAGCCCAGCCCTCCCCCCCGAACCCCGCTCCAAATCCCCCTCCATCCCGTCTCTCTCTTTCTTTCTCTCTGTCATTTTTCCACCAATCAACTTATTCTGAAAATGGTAAACTGTCAAATGAGGGACACACTTAGTAAAATCTAGTTTGATTTCTCCATTAAAGTTCTAAAATTGGCTGTTCAAAACACAATTGAAAAAAAGTAAAAAAAGTGTTTTCTGCCAAACAAGGACTGTTACAAATCCATTATCTTAGGCCTTATAAAAGTCAACATCCAAAACCCAAAAATAAAATTCCTGTACATGTAAAACTAAAAGACTAAAAGATTAAAAGAAAATGTATTCATGAACATGAATTTACAGGTGTTCTTGTTTAACCACATGACTCGTCACACTCATGTGGAATACATATATATATATATATATATATATATATATATATATATATATATATATATATATATATATATATATATATATATATATATATGTCTGATATATGATATATATATATATATATATATATATATATATATATGTCTGACATGACTAATAGCAGAACAGTTTTTATTATAATATTCATAGAGAAAACAGGCAGAAACAGGCCTGATTATAAGCGATGAGCTCAAATGGTTCTCAGCAGTCGGAGAGTCATTACATGCTGCCACCTAGTGCACTGACTGAAACATCACCTCCGACTCTTCAATATATTGGTTGTACAAATATAACACTAGTAAGAAACAGAAAAAGTATGGAAAAACTATACAAGTACTACACAGTGTCTTTGCGTTCTTTTAAACTGTAATAATGTACAAGCATCTATAACTATTACTACAGTACTTCCTATCAGAAGTCTGTGTCTTGATGACCTGAAACAATTAATGAACCAAATTCATATTGTATCACCCTAGTCAAGAAATTCTTCCTATCGAAATTGCAAACATAATTTTGAAATAATCCCAAAGAAATGGGATTTTCTGTATATTCTAACATAAACTACTGTACGTCTTTTAGAACAATCCCAAAGAAAATCCTATAAACATTTCTTTTAACTTTTCCTTTATAGTCTTGTAGCAAGACTTTATTATGAGTAGAATTTAAATAATAATAATAATAGTCTTGAAAATGTTTACATTATTTATTATAGGATCTATTTGATTATTAGTTGATTCTCATTTGATCGTTTTAGGATTCAAAATTACAATAGTGATTACATTAGGAATCATGAAATTCGTAATAATACATTTGTCTTGTGCATAACAAAGCTTTTGTTTTTGTGGCTTGGTGTGTTAAGCACTATGTAATTGAGGAGGTTTACTGGTGGTCCAAAAAATGCCAAACTAGCACTTTTAATGATCCTGGGGGGCTGAAGTTGTTAATCTGAGGTTCCTAATAATGTCTCGTTGAGGAATCAATGTGGTAATAATGTCTGAGTAAATCTGATTTAGACACTGGGAGTAATACAGTGAGATGTGTAATCTCTCCGTCACACACACCCACACACACCCACACACACACACACACACACACACACACACACACACACACACACGTTAGGTTTCATTATCGTTGTGGGGACTCTCCATCGACATAATGATATTAGACACAATCCCCATACCCATCACATAAAACTTCCTGCATTTTTATATTTTCAAATATAAGCATCATTTAGTAAGTTTATTAATGCATTTCCCTTATGGGGACTGCTGGCTGGTCCCCACAATGTAGATTTCAGGTGTTAGTATCCTTGTGGGGGCATTTGGTTCCTACAATGTAGGTTAAACAAGTACACATACACATACACGCACGCACAAGAATTTCTCAGTGGATTTTGAAATTAGCATATCCTTGGAAATATATTTAATTATAAAACACATGAAGTACAATAAAATGACATCTAATAGTTCATAAAATTGTCTATTTATAAAAACATATCATTTAGTGAAAGAGACTGCTGAAAAATCTTCTGTTATGTTTAGTGGGAACATTTTTAGGTACATTTTAAGAACATTTTTAACATATGTAATTTTTAAAATACTGACTGATGAGTTTTTGAGTAATACTTGTGAAAATAAACCTAACCACAAATCACCAGTACTCCAGTAAATTTCACAAAAAGAAAAAAACAATACAACTAGAATAAATTAAATAGTATTTACCTTCATATCTAACAACCAAAACATATCTTCCTGCAAATGCCCTGATTTTTCTCCAAACACATCCTCAAATGAGGTTGCAAGTATGATGAGAAGATTAAAGTGTGCAAAGGAGAGAAAGCCAAGCAAATTTTGTAAGTGTATGGAAGTGTTTTTTCTTCAAATGGCCATTTTACAGAAGTCTAGAATGATGTATTTTAATGGAGCAAGTAGAGCCTCCAGCACTCCATCACTGTGTCCCTATCTGATCCTGTAGATACATGTCCTAATCCACACTAACACTGTTACAAGCAACAGATTAACTATTTCATCCAGCACCCCCCATCCCCCGCCCCACAGAAAACAAATTTTATAATGTTACATTCACAAGGGTTTAATACAGTATGAATAGTTAACTCAAGAATTTTAGGTAAATTTTAATGGACCAACAAAAAAGTAAATTTAGATGAGGAAGTAATTGGCAGAACAGAAAATAATTTAACATTTTGAAACATGATAAACATTTTTATCCCTAAATGTTTTTTTTTTTTTAACAGCAACACAACTATATAAACAATTGTCATGTTATATGAGTTTTAAGTCAGTTTTGAGGTAATATTCCATGTTTGATTTACTCCTATGAAATGCAAATTAACACTCACCTACCTTTAATTTGGACTTTGCTCTACTCCAGGTCTGAGTATTTCAAATAAACCCCTTATACCTGAAGCTCAGAAGCTTGGAATTACAGTGAATGTAAGGCATGTGACCAACTGTCAATGAGTGCATTTAAATTTGTTAAAATAGAGGCATGCCATTTTCATAGACTGAAAAAAGAACCACTTTACTTGAAAATGTGATCTGTAAAAGCATCATGCATCGTCAAAAAGGTCTCAACTAGCAGAATGCAAAAAATGAAAAGTACTTTTGATAAAAAGTCTATCATGGTTCCAAATGCCATAAATTTGATTGCTTTGAGATAACACAAAATTTGGCACAGATGCAGGTGAACAAGTCCAAACTATATATGACCTGTAATATACTCTGTAATAATCATATGTCAAAGTGTATGCAGGATATCTGAAGGCAGAAGACTTAGGATTTCAAAGAACTCTAAATGTTTAATTGCAACTCAAAAGAGCAGGCAAACACGTATAAACATAACAGTGACTGGACAAAGTCCTGGATTCTGGACTGGAGGGTGAGCAGGGAAGTGCAGTTATATAGACTCCAGGGCAGTGCCAGCAGCTCAGGGTGCCGGGGTGGAGAAGGCAATTCAGGAGACCAGGGCAGAGCTGGCCGTTCAGGGGACTACGGAGGTACAGGGGGTGCTGGAGCCTCTGAGGGCACTGGAGACTCAGGGGTCCACGGTGGAGCAGGTAGTTCAGCAACGGACTCCTTGGCTGTGGACGGGACTCCTTGCAAAAATGCCTAAGGGCACGAGTGTGGTGGCCATAACAGCTGAGGGCTCGGGCGTGGCGGCGAGGCTCAGGGATGGCGGCCATCTTGGGACGAGGCTCGGGGGTGGCGGACATCTTGGGATGAGGCTCTGGGCTGAGGACTGAGATGGTCTTAGGAACTGCATCTGAACATACATACACTGAAAGAGGCATCAGGCTAGCTCACCTGATGGGAGAGCTCAAGAAACTCCTCCACATACCTCTCCAAAGGAGAGGTATGTGGAGATGTTCTGCCTCAGTTTCCACAGGCGGTCCTCAGCCAGAATCATCTCGTTCATTTTGGGTCCAGTCATCTGTCACAGTGTATGCAGTATGAAGAAGGCAGAAGACTCAGGATTCCAAAGAACTCTAAATGTTTAACTGCAACTCAAAAGGGCAGGCAAACACATCTAAACATAACAGTGACTGGACAAAGAACAGACAGAAACTGAGAGCTAAACACAGCAAACAAGACTAATTAACAAGAAACACCTGAACTGAATACACTAATTAATTAGTAACTATGACAACAAAAGAGTGGCAAGAAAAACTGAACAAAGGAAGACATGTCACTTATGTCTACATTAAAAAAGGCCTAATAAACTACAACAACAACAACAACAACATATTTTTATTTCAGTTTTTCCCCCTTAGTGAAGCTATTGATTTCTCTGAGGTACAAAAGCTCTTGTTGTCAGGTTTCTGTTGTTTTATAAATCACATTGTTTCTGAGTTCTAGTTTCTTGGGTTTTAGTTCCTGCCTCATTAGTTCACTTGGTTTCTGTTTGTCTTGTTTGTTTCCATGGTTACTGATTATGTTTGCCACCTGTTTCATGCTCAATTTCTTGTATATAGTGCTGTGTTGGCCAACTTGGTTGTTAATGCATGCGACCATGCTATCTTTTGTTTCTATTCTTATGAGATATTCAACTAAACTGCTGTTTAAAGGATCCCCTTTGCTGCTCTCCTTATTCATCTCCACTGCTACTTGATATTTGCGTTTGCCACTTTCACACTCAATAGTTATAGGAACTCAGTTATAGGAACTAGCCACTAGGATAGTTCCCCGGGAACTAATTTCTCCCCGGGCCATGTTCCTGGTTACATTTGCACTGGAAATAGGAACTCTGAAACAGCCGACAGCGGCGTCTTTAAGCGTGCCATTTACAGACGCTAAAAAACGGTGGATGGAGGATGCCATGATTGGAGCTGTGTTTGTTGTGTGTCGTGGGTTTCATGATAATGGAGATGGAATGTAAATGCATAATTTACGCAGCTGAAAGAGCAAAAAGTGGGGCTAAGAGACAGAATCTCCTATGAAAACTTTCAGTATTATATATCATCGAGGTGGAGAAAAGAACACAACCCTGCAGACAACAGGTAAATATCGTTATCGCTGTTTTCCATGTTCGTGAACTAAATATGTTTACACGGCTTTTTAAAAATGCCTGGTAGCCGTGTTTAACATGCGTTTCACCAATCAACGTGCACTCACGTCACTGATAGTTCCTATAGTGCTGGTTTAGACCCTACTCTGAAGTAGGTGATAATTTAGTTCCCCCAAAAGGAGTTCCTAAAACTAAAATTGTTCCTAGTTCCAGTGGTGCAAACAAGGCAAAATCTGGGAACTTCAGTCAACAGTTCTAGGAACTATGAAAAGGTTCCTCTGGTGCGAAAGCCCGTATTAGTACCTTTTCTCTTTTGTACCTTAGGGTACTGCCCCAGAGACAGGAGTGTATATTTTTTTCTGACAGTGTATCATAATAAAAAGGCTAAAACACCAAAAAAAGCTTTGAAAATAAATAAATAAATAGATAAATAAATAAAAAAGAAAATAATGTCCGATTACCTGTTGCAGTTATTTTCTGCGTTCACACTTACAAGTGATCGAATAGAGTAAAAGAGTAAAATAGCTACATAGCTACAGTGCTCAGCGTAAATGAGTACACCCCCTTTTAAAAGTAACATTTTAAACAAAATCTCAATGAACACAAAAACATTTTCCAAAATGTTGACAAGACTAAGTTTTATATAACATCTGTTTAACTTATAACATTTTTCAATTTTCAGTTTTATTCAAATTAGGGTGATGCAAAAATTAGTACACCCCACTGAAAGTCTCTGGAGCAAAGCTAAATTTTAGACTACAAATGTCTAATTTAACAAGAAGGTTAGTCTAATTATTCATTACACAGGTGTCTAGCAGACAGTTGACTATAAAAGGTTGTTAAAACCCCTTCCCATTTCATGCTGTCAGCAATGGCACCACATGGAAGAGAAATGTCACAAGACCTGAGAAAGAAAATAATTTCTTTACACCAGAAAGGTGAAGGCTACAAGAAGATCAGCAAAGCTTTACTTATCAGTCAGAATACTGTAGCAAAAGTGGTACAAAAATTTAAAATAGATTGAACTGCAACCATCTCAGAGACGTCCAGGTCGATCACGGAAGTTAACACCTCGACAGGAGCGTCTTCTGATGAGAAGGGTTGAAGAAAATCGGAATGCAAGTTCACTGCAGTTATCTAAAGAAGTAGAAAGCCAAACTGGGGTGACACAATATGGCGTATACACTGCAGAGGAATGGCATGCATGGGTGCCATCCACGAAAGAAGCCTCTCCTAAAGCCCAGGCACAAAAAAAGCACACCTAGAGTTTGGAAAGCCCATGCTGACAAAGATGAAGACTAACTGGGACTCTATACTCTGGAGTGATGAGACCAAGATAAATGTTTTTAGAACTGATGGCTTCAAAACTGTATGGCATTGCAAAGGTGAGGAATACAAAGAAAAATGCATAGTGCCTACAGTGAAACATGGTGGTGGCAGTGTCCTTATGTGGGGCTGCATGAGTGCTGCTGGTGTTGGGAAGCTGCATTTCATTGATGGCATCATGAATTCACAGATGTACTGCTCTATACTGAAAGAGAAGATGCTACCATCATTCCGTGCCCTTGGTCGTTATGCACTTTTCCAACATGACAATGATCCTAAACACATTTCTGAAGAAGAACAGGGTGAAAGTGATTCAGTGGCCAAGTATGTCTCCTGTTCTTAACCCAATCGAACACCTATGGGGAATTCTGAAGAGACAAGTTGAGCATCACTCTCCATCCAGCATCCAGACTCTAAAAGAGGTCATTCTTGAAGAATGGAAAAAGATAGATGTTGCAAAATGTCGCCAACTTGTTCATTCCATGCTTAGAAGACTTGGTGCTGTCATTAAAATTCATGGAGGCCATACAAAGTACTAGATGTAGTAGTTTTTGTTGTGGGGTGTACTCATTTTTGCATCACCCTAATTTGAGTAAAACTGAAAAATGTGTAATCTCAGTTATATTATTAACCTTACTTTCATGTTATAAGTTAAACTGATGTTATATTTAACTTGGTCTTGTATATATATGCAGATACTGTTTATGCTCAAGCAGCAACATTACACACTAACTAAAGTTAAAAAAGTGAAATCTAAGTATACTCAACTGTGCTATTTTGAGACACCATGAATATGAACTAAAATGTGCTTTGTGTTTAGTAAAAATGTATTTAGTTACCACTTGAAGTGTGGGTTCAAGTGTAGTACAAGTGGTAACTAAACACATTTTTTTATATACAGAGATAGAATGTTAAAAGCACATTTTAGTTCATATTCATGGTGTCTCAAAATAGCACTGTTGAGTACATTTAGATGTTCTTAAGATTATCTTAAGAAGTACTAAAAAAGAATTTTTAGTATATTAAAGGATTAGTTCATTTTCAAATAAAAATTTCCTGATAATCTACTCATCCCCATGTCATCCAAGACGTCTATGTCCTTCTTTCTTCAGCTGAAAAGAAATTAAGTTTTTTGATGAAAACATTCTAGTATTATTTTCCTTATAGTGGACTTAAATTGGCCCCAAACGGTTGAAGGTCAAAATTCAGAACGCAGCACCAGTTCCATTTTTTCTGTAAGATCAAAAACCTTAATTTCTTTTCGGCTGAAGAAAGAAGGACATGGACATCTTGGATGACATGGGGGTGAGTAAATTATCAGGAAATTTTTATTTGAAAGTGAACTAAACCTTTAAGTATAAAATTAGTGTGTGAAAATAGAGCACTTTAAGTACATTATTGAAGTGTACTTTTTTAAAAAATATATATTTCTAGTGAGTGAGTGTAAACATGCCATTATATCAATATGCACAGGTGACATGTCAGAGCATTGTGTGTGTATAGTGTGTGAACATGTATATGAATGTGAATATAGATATGCATCTGTTTATGCATGGAACATGCAGCCATGTCTGTGTGTGATTAACAGACTGGATTAAGAAGCTGATTCTACCACAGTAATCCGGTGTCAGATTAGCAGATTTGACTGATCTGGTAAACTGTCTGTAATGTAGACACCTCCCACCTGTGTAAAGACACACAGCATTAACTGAAGAAAATCCCAAGCACAAATGAACAAAAGATTGCTGTTTTTCGGTCGTTTACTGCTACTGTGCATTCTGTTGAATAAAAAGCTTTTGAACTGCATTGTTTTTATCAGCACAAGGAAGTAGTTTAATCTATAATAATTTCACAGCACACATTAAACTTTTAAAATAAAACTATTTTTTTTTATTAATTAATTAATTTAAATTATTGTTTTCTATTGGATTATCGTATTATTAATGTATTATGAATTGTTTTTTTTTATTTACTTTTAAAATTTAAAAAAAAAAACCTTCCTTTTAACTGAAATTAAAATGTCAGTGTAGATTCTGTTTGGATTTTCTAAGGGATATGCTTTATACATTTTCTGTTATGGCTCTTTTATGCTGTGTCATTTTAAGAAAAAAAAATAGTTTGGTATTTAAGAGAGTGAAATCATTAAATATTTGGAACTCATGGTTCAAAGTACTGAGGTATGTTTCTCTTACAGATTTACTCTTACTGTTTTTTGTTTGTTTGTTTGTTTGGTCTCATCTTTTACGGGAAAAAAATCTAAGCTAATTTTTATCTGATTTTTTTTTTTTTTTTTCACCAAACAATGTGATTTTACACAGAATTTACTCTATAAATCAGTTTGTTGTGACGAGTTTAAAATTATGTTGTCTTTAGGGTTAGGCTTACTAATGATAAATAGCTTAGCAAAGCTGTACATAATTAGCATGAAAGGAAATTAATTAATGAATCGGTTAATGGATCTGGTGGTTATGAGCCCTGTTACCACTGTATGTGCTGGAAGTTGGAAATACTAGATCAGCAGTAACCTTTTCATTGAAAATAATGAAGATTTGCCCAAATAGCATAATTTTAGAGAATGATCAACTAACAGCTAAATATTCTGTTTTATCAAAAAAAAAAAAAAAAAAGCTCCATGCTTTGTTGTGTTTTGTCTAGGTGGGCTTTTGGCTAGAGTTAATTACCTCTGTCTGGTGACAGTGTCTGCGTTTGAAACCCTCAAAACAACCACACAAACATGGGCATTAGCTGTAATCTGGATAGAACAAAGCAGAAAAAACTGGTATAAGTGGCAGACAGTAAGTGGTAAAAAGAGGGTTAAATGTAGGTAAGAAGAGGGGAAGAAGTAAGGGATCAAAGGATTAGAATGGTCGATACATATTATCTTAGCCTCCATTCTGAAAGATGACACTAAATCTGTTAAACTCACCCACCCACCCATGTGTCCTACCTCTCACTCAACCCCACTCATCAGTAATGCAAGTTTTTGAATTGTGAACAATGTATTCAAACTACACAAAAAATTTTTCACTCAGTATTTCACAACTAGTATTGCCAATAAATAAATTCACTCTTACATACAAAAGGAAAATAAGTGATAGCTATACAAAACGCACAGCAGAGTGACTGTCTCTCACAGATTTGTTTATTATACATCATATATACATGTGTTTATTACACATATATACATCAACTGGGTGCAAAGAGCATCTTTCTCCATTGACAGACATTTAAAATGCGAAATCTTTGAAATTTGTTTTTGCAATATATGTGACTAATATTTTACTACATTATAGCTGGTGTTTTGGATGTATTCTTTTTGGAGGATTCTTAAAACCGCTTATATTTTGCCTTGTTTGCTGCATGACACCTTGGTCAAGAGAAGGAAGAGAGGAAAAAATAAAGGAGTGGACATAGCGGACTGTCTATGTTATTTAGCTAAACTTGAAATATTTACAAAGACCAACCAGCAGACTAAAATGAACCCCTACTGTAATTACACTGACTTGCTCTACCTGTGATTTATGTCTTTTTTAGTCTTTATGTTGGCAGTGTTTGAATTTGTTGCCAATCATGTTTCTTGGGGAAACAACATAAGCCTTATGCATCAAGTATATGTCCATCTGCAGATCCGCACAGCCATAAGTCATTACAGAATATCAGATCAAAATAGATTATGCAGCTCAGTTCACTGCCGTGGCTTGTGAGAGCCCAAACTTTTTTTGTTTTTACTGAGGGAATTTTTTCGTCTTGCACTCACCTGTCCCTATGACAACGAGACCCTGAAGTAAATTTTCTGGATCGGGGCTAACTTCCAACATCTCATCTACCTCCCAGACACCAAGGGACTTGACTGGAAGTAGGCTGTCATTAGATGTTTGGAGAGCGCCGTGCCCCGATCCAGAGAACAGACAGACTCAGAGCAAACTTCAACACCAGAGACCATGGAGGAATCGTGTGTGACCCCCACAGATGAGTGAGCCAGAGCCTGAGGAAGAGAGGACAGGACTCACCATCACCCTGGAAGTGAAACCCTGTAGTGAATCTGATCAGGGGAGTGAGCCTGCGACACCAGCGGCTGAGGCCTAGTGACTCCACCATGTTCCCTTGTCCCACCGGCTCCTCCTTGGTCAGTCATCACACCACTTCCGCTACGGACCTACAGGTCATCCGCTGTGCTATGACCCTCCACCCCTACAGCTGCAGCGGGTTCCTCCTTCCCTTCAGTCTCGCCATCGTCCTCAGTCACACTGGCATTGCCCCAGTCCTCGGGTGCTCTGGCTCTGCCTCCGACGCTCGTCGCTGCGGCTACACCCAGGTCTCTGGAACCTGTGACGATGCTCAGTTCCATCGGCTCTTCCGTCTGTGCCTGTGGATTCATCGGCCTCATCTCCGTCTGTCAGGCCCCGATGTCGACAGCACATGCCATCTACATCTTGTCTCCTCCCTCCACCGACTCTGCCGTGGACTGTTGGCACTGGCAAGCTCTGGGTCTTTGACTGTATGCCTCGTCTGCTTTTCCAGTTTCTCGACAACCTGTGCTCTATGTTAAACCCTCCCTTAGCACACCCAAGAAAAAAAGTCATGGAGCCACCACTGATGTCTATATAAACTAACCTATATAAACTAACATGAATAAGATGTATGTATATATATATATATATATATATATATATATATATATATATATATATATATATATATATATATATATATATATATATATATATATAATGTGAGGGGTGTACTCACTTCTGTGAGATACTGTATTTGAATTTTAAATCTTGATTTATATTTAAACATTCCCCCATGAAAATCAGTATGCGGGTAAAAGCTGCTTGTGTTCCTGCGCTCCTCTGCATTACTATGACGATACAATTGAAGCAGGATTTAACTTTGAAAGAGCTGAGAAGGACCCAGGGCACCTACAGCATTTCTGTACATTTTTTTGTAATATCTTTCAATGATTTTTATTTGTAGTAGGGTATATAACAACTTGCTAAAACCTGAATGGATGAGTTTGAAAAAATTTTCAGACACTTTTACCTGTCCATGTTTTGCTTATCTGACATAATTAAAATGACACATTTTAACTCAGATCTTGTCATATTTTATTACCATTTTTTTTTAACTATAGTGAATAAACTGTATTAATTAATGAAATGTTCAAGGTGTCTGAATAAATTTTGGTTTGACTGTATACACACACACGCACACACAGGTTTGTTTTTGCTATCAAAGTGAGGAAATTCCATAGGTGTAATGGTTTTTATTCTGTACAAACTGTACATCCTATCCCCCTACACTACCCCTACCCCTAAACCTACCCATCACAGAAAACTGGCTGCATTTTTACATTTTTAATAAAACATTGTTTAGTATGTTTTTAAAGCTATTTTAAATATGAGGACTCATGAAATGACACACACACACACACACACACACACACACACACACACACACACACACACACACACAGAATCACACTGTTATGCAGGATTGCGGACAGTATGTAATTGTTAAATAACAGTTTAACAAGTGATATAATAATGTATCATTACTGCTTAGCTAAAAAATGGAAGTCGAAAATTCACCTGTTAAAACATGAAATAAGGTACCATGAATCAGTGAATTTGAGTTGAATGTGGGTATATTATCAGTAACAAAGTAATCATTAAAAAAAAAAAATTGTAATCATTAAAAAAATATCAACCATTTATCATTGTGATTCAGATGAAGGCCATAATACTAATGTTATCCACTAAAGGGAGCCACAGGATAGAAAATCTTTTAAGATCTCAATTTAAAGACTGAAAAATTTTCAAAAAAAATCCATATAAATTTATTATAGTTCCATAAAGTTTAATAAAGCATATTTGTCAAGTTGCCAGACATGACTGAATGTATGTCCAGTTGAAGAAGAGACAGATAATCGACTCAGGACTTTGAAATAGCAAACAGGGATAAGCACACACAAAACGAACAAATGCACAAATGATTACTAGTCGAACAGTATGACTAAATAATATTATTTCGTAATTATTCTGTAAACTTATTTTAACTTGTCGAAGTAGCCTTCTTCTCTGGCTAACTTGAAGGGGGCGGGCGCCCCCTATTGACCGGCAACCACTCATTACAGTAAGAATGTCATTTTGCAAGAGGAAACACAACCAGTCTAGAGAACAGAACAGAAATGGTTTGAAAATATTACTCACCGGTGCGTTTGTTAATCTTTAGTCTGACATTTACCCGTTTTCTTTTACCTCAATCGACTGGCTACATTTCCTCTTGCAACATTCATGTAGTTGCTTTTCCTACTGTGATGAATGACAAATATATACAGTATCAATTCAAACTACAAGTTGCACAGTAAATAACAGAAATGTTTTAAAAATATTACTCACCCAGTGTTTTTTCATACATTTTAATCTGGCATTCACCAGATTTTTATTTTACTTTAGTAGACTGGTTGTGTTTCCTCTTGCAAAATCAATGTAGATGCCATTCCTAATGAGTGGCAGCTGGTTTTTTGTGTGTGCTTTTCCCTGTTTGCATTTCAAAGTCCTGAGTCGATCATCTGTCTCTTCTTCCAGTGGACATATTCAGGCAACCATATTCACAATGAAACATAGAAAATAGAACAAAAACCTGACAATGTGTCTTTACAATGGAAACATTTCTCAACTTTGACAAATGCAAAAAAAAAAAAAAAAAAAAACCTGACAATGTGTCTCTACAATGGAAACATTTCTCAACTTTGACAAATGCAAAAAAAACCAACAAAAAAACAACAAAAAAAAAAACTCCATAAACTCACACACCATAAATACAATGGAAGGTAGTGAAACAAACCACTTATATTCATAAATAATAAATTCAAACTTCCTAGAAAAGTCCAAAGTATTCAAATTTTCCACATAAAAAAAAAAAAAAAAAAAAAAAATTCTATACAATAAAGCATGACTATAAATTAAAGCTCCAATAATAAAATAAGACATGCACAGATTCAGTACGTTTAGATAAACATGTAATTTTGTATATAAATTAGTTCACCACATAATGACAGAAATATTACAGAACTCTGCTTCTGGCACTGATGCTGTCCTGAAACCGCTTGCACTTCTGCAGTGACACCCAGAGGTGTTTTCAGATAAGCTCAGTGCTATACAAAACTTTAAAGGTACAATTCTTCATTTTTCTATCTCATGGTGTAACCATTCCATTCTGCTAATAAGAATTAAGCTTTTCCCACTAGCCTCCATTTTTTGTCCTTTGTGTGTTTATTATTTCTCCTGTGTTAGGAGACACATCTGAAGCTGATAAATGAACAATGACTGAGACCTTCAATAAATCTTTGAAAGAGGAATGTCTGAGCATGAAAATTTCTTCTAGGTCTGTTCTAGTATAATCACATTTTCCTTTTTACCTGTGAGGAAGGGTGGAGCATCAGGTTAATGATTTATATCTATCAAGCTGATCTTTCTGTCAGAACACACTGATCTGGAGGGAATGAGAGCTTGAGTATTCAGGTAGGTTTCATTAACATATAAAACAAAGATTTGATTATGGGTAGTAGAAATGACAAACATGTATTATTTGCATGGATTACCAATGTGTATCAGTGTGTTGCTGTGCTTTGTGGGATACCTGGCAAGGGCCTTCCATTTATTTACTACGCCTTGCAGTTGACAGTATTCTAGACATGTGACGGGACAGAGCGCTCTAATCTAAAGAACATTTTATCTCTGCACAAGTATAAAAGGTGTTGTCCACCAACTCTGTCTAAACCCTCAAATTTCCTTTAGCAAGCAATGATGGCTGGGCACTAGCAGGATTTCAGTTGACCCTGACCACCTCTTCAGTCATAAAGCGTACAGCATAGAGGGCAATAAGGCTAGCTAATCATTTCCTCAAAGGTTAACATTGGCTTTAAAATGCTGCTATTCAACGCACTGCTTCATAAAATGTAAGTCATCTCTACTTGCAGCATAAAGTTTGGCCCAGTTTGTAGCTTATTCTACTGTCAGCGTCAACAGAATGAGTCCATTTACATTTGTTTTGTTTCTACATGACATTTAAAAGCAATTTTATCTGAATTAGATGATACTGCGATAATAGACTGAAATACTGAAATTATTTATTAAACAGTGTCTGTTTGTGACTGGCTGTATATATAAAAAACACTTAAGAAATGTATGTAAATGTGTCCTTTGTGATTGTAATTTCTGTTTTTCTCATAATGGCCCTTGATACATTGGCTGATGATGATGATGATGCATCAGCCATTGTGTTATAAGGTAAATGAAAGGTATATTAGTTCTTTGACTTATCAGAACGAGCATTATTCACTAAGTGATGTAGCGTAATGTACAGGTGTTAGTGAGGCCAGCAGTCCTAACGCCCTAGTATAGTGATGGGACACTATACTGTCAAAAAGCAACATCCTTCAGATGAGATGTTAAACTGAGGTCCTGACTCTCTGTGGTCATAAAAAAATCCCAGGATGTGGAGAACAGGCTGTGAGAGATATCCATGATGATGTTACCTGCCCATTTCTTCACTCTGGAGGTGTACAAGTGTTGAAGGTTGACAAGTGTATATATATTTACAGTATATATACACTAATTACAAGCATAGATAAATACAGTATAACAAAGTTACAAATAAAGTAAGGTGAAACTGTAGTATTTAGTAGAAATGTAATAATTAGGCCTAAATGTAAGATAACACTGAAGTGTTCGCTGTTGTTACGACCCTGTCTTTTCCTTCGTCACCTGGTGGTGGCAGTGTGGCGTTTGGATGTGACGTAAATGTCCAATTGGATAATTCATGGGCGGACAGTATAAATAGCCGGCTGATCTACTCAACAGTACTTCCTCTGGTAGAACAGGTTTCTCCAGAGAAGTCGTTTGCTCCAACCTGCTTCCATTTTTGTTCTTCCCAACATTTCCTACCCACTGGATTCTTATTTTCTTTTGGTTTATTTATTCCCCTAGACATTGTGCTATTTTGTTTGGAACAGATAATTTTGTAATAAACAACATGGCAATTCAAGGAACTCATTTGTGTGTGATCCTCTTTATGTTACGGTCAAGAACGAGCTGGCCGTGACATAAATTGGGTGGCTCGTCCGGGATCCTTTGGAGTGGGAAATGTTGGTGAGTATTTAACTATTTTTGTGAATGGTCACCTTTTTGAATGAGAACTCTGGTTAGGAAGAGTGTATCCAGTTGGGTTGTGTATACAATCCTTCCGACGGAACACTGGTTGTTGTTTTGTTTATTATTTTGTCTTTTTTATTTTTGAGGATTATCCTGGGTGGAGATATAAATCTCTGTTGGGGGTACGCTTTCGGACTTTCAGTTTGACTGATCGTCACTGAGTTTAGCGTTTAATGCCGCCCCGAGCCCGGTACATCCTCGAAGACTAGATAGTGATTAGTTAGTGATTATTTTCAGGTAGGAGCTGGAGTTTCTCAGTTCATGGAGGTGAACCTATGCAGCAAAATCTGTGAAATAATAATTTGTTTTTTAGTGCGCTCTCTTCTTTCCCGCGAACCTGCAACGTGTTTTTGACTTGTGGTAAGTCTTTGAAGTTTTTGTGAATGAGTGTGTTACGTAACGGAATGACGTAAATGAAGCAGTGGCTTATGGGAGTTGTAGTTATCACGAGTGTTCCACGTGCGTGAACTGTTTGTTTGTATTGTCGCATAGGTGTGTGAGAACGAAGATGTCTTCGGTGCTCGAAGATTTCTTTGCGTGTCCCTCAGAATCTTTACTTGAGAGGTGTACAAAGGAGCAATTATTACAAATTGCCGAACGCTTTAGTATCGATCTTACTACTCAAGATAAGAAACTGAAGGAAACGCTTGTGACGACATTAAAACGATCACTCGTTGATAGAGGAGTTTTTGAGGTAAGAACTGAGTCTATTGCTCCCAGTGATTCTTCTGTGTTTTCTCCTTGTGACGTTGAGGTTGAAAGTGAATTGAAATTTCGAAATATGTCACTGCAAGAGAAGCAGCTGTATTTAGATGCGGCGAAAGTCCGTGCTGAGCGTGAGGATCGCGCTATGAGAGAGAGGGAGGTAGAAAGAGAATTTGCAGCAAGGAAATTAGAGCAACAGTTATCCGTACGTAAACTCGAACTTGAGTTGGAGAGAGAACGGGAAGATAGAGCGTTTCAGATAAAGAAGTTGGAGTTGGAGTTAGCAGCAAAAAAAGCGGAAGCCCCGCAAATTGATATGCCTTTTGTTGAATCGCATTCGTCGGCTGATTATGATCCTGTGTTTGACGTTCACAAGAATGTGAGATTAGTTCCTCCGTTTTCTGAAAAGGAAATAGAGAAATATTTTCATCACTTTGAACGAGTTGCTTTGTCTTTGAAATGGCCAAGGAAGTTTTGGACTTTAATGTTACAGTGTGTTTTCACAGGTAAAGCTCGGGAAGTTTATTCAGCTCTCAGTCTGGAACAGAGTGGTGAGTATGATATAGTGAAAACTGCCGTGTTACATGCATATGAACTTGTGCCTGAGGCATATCGACAAAAATTTAGGAATTTTAACAAAAATGATGAATGCACTTTTGTTGAATTTGCAAGAGAGAAAGAGACATTATTTGATCGATGGTGTACTTCAATGAAAATCACCACTAAAGAGCAGTTAAGACAATTGGTGCTCTTAGAGGAGTTTAAACACTGTGTTCCTCATGCTGTAGCTACATATCTTACCGAGCATAAGGTGAGTAAACTTTCAGAAGCTGCTATTATGGCTGATGAGTTTGTGTTAACCCATCGTGGGTCGTTTGGTTCAGTCAGTTTTAAGAACGACACGGGTAAGTCTAAGTTTTGTACTCAAGCCAAGACAAAGTCTGTTTCAATGGGGCCAAATATTAAAGCGACAGTAGTTGAGAAGTCAAAGCCTGTATTTTCAAAAGACATGATTTGCTTTTATTGTAAAAAACCTGGCCATAAGATCTCTGATTGTCTTGTTCTTAAGAGAAAAGAAAGACTCTCAAAACCTGTTGCTTTGGTTGCTACATCCCCATTCATAAATGAATACTTTTGAGGAAAGAGAGAGCCCTTTGTCTCATTGTGGTAAACCTGCTGAGCAGAGTGTTACTGGCTCTGTTGATTATACACCTTTCATCACTGAAGGAACTGTTTCTTTATCTGGTTCAAAGGAAACTGTGTCTGTGTGCATTCTTAGAGATACAGGAGCTGCACAGTCATTTCTTCTGGAAGGAATTTTGCCTTTGACTTCTGAAACATCTACTGGAACTCATGTGTTGGTACGGGGTTTTGAGATGGGGTTTGTTAAAGTACCTTTGCATCGAATCCATCTTTCCTCTGCCATAGTATCTGGTGATGTTGTAGTTGGTGTCCGTGCTGCACTTCCAGTTCCTGGGATTACATTTATTCTGGGAAATGATCTAGCTGGGGGGAATGTTTGGGGTGAGGGTAATGTGGCAGCTTCACCCATAGTAATATCTGTACCCAGAAAAACTGATGTTGAAATCTATAAAGAATTTTCTGATTTGTTCCCAGCTTGTGCAGTCACTCGATCAATGGCTAACCGTCCATCTGAAAACCAGGATGATGAGGTTTTATTGAATGACACCTTCTTTTCTACTGTTAATACAGGTGAATCTGATGTCTCTAAATGTCCTGAACAGAGTGACTTGAAAGTTTGCTTTTTGCCCTCTTCTGATCAGGCAGAGTTTACAGAACTGCAAAATGAATCTGATACATCTGAGGTCCTATCCACTTCTGAAAGCATTGGTACTGAACTTTCTAATGTTGATTGTTCTTTGACTTCTCTTTTACAGATCTCTCGAGAGGAGCTAATTAGAGCACAACAGACCGATGATACGCTTAAGTTTTTATTCTTTGCAGCAAGGTCAAATAAGTGGTCTGATCTTCCTTCATTGTATTTCTTTGAAGACGGCCTTCTTTGTAGGAAGGGGACCATGCATAAGGATATGGTGGAACTAAAAATTCAGATTGTAGTTCCTCTGCCATTTAGAGAACCTGTTTTGAAATTGGCTCATGAAGGACTCGCTGGCCATACTGGAGTCCGGAAAACTTATAGTCGTATTATGCAGCAGTTTTATTGGCCTAAAGTAAAACGAGATGTGGCCAAATATATACGATCTTGTCACACATGTCAGATTACCGGTAAACCCAATCAAAAGGTGCCAGTTGCTCCGCTACAGCCTATTCCTGTGGTTTCCAACCCTTTTGAACATCTAGTTATTGACTGTGTTGGTCCTCTCCCACGGTCTAGGGCTGGTCACCATTATCTTTTTACCATCATGTGCCAGACTACCCGCTATCCTGCAGCTTACCCATTGAGATCTATCACCACTAAATCTATTTTGAAAGCCCTCACTAACTTCATGTCTATCTTTGGTATTCCCAAGATTATCCAATCAGATCAAGGTTCAAATTTCATGTCGAAGCAGTTCTCAAAAGCTTTGCGTCAACTTCGAGTTACACACAATGTTTCCAGTGCCTACCATCCACAAAGTCAGGGGATTCTTGAAAGGTTTCATCAAACTTTAAAGTCTCTCTTGAGGTCATATTGTGTGGAACTCGATGCAGACTGGGAGGAGGGTCTGCCATGGATGTTATTGGCTATACGTGAAGTAATTCAAGAAAGTTTGGGTTTTAGTCCAAATGAATTGGTGTTTGGTCATCCAGTACGAGGACCTACTGCAGTCTTAGCTGATGAATGGCGTACTACTAAGCCTCCAGAAAGTATCGCAGACTATGTTGGTGGCTTTCGTTGTAGACTTTATGAGGCACGGGCGATGGCTCAAAAGAAATTGGGTAAGTCTCAAACAAAAATGCAACGACTTTTTGATAGGAAGGCAAAGTTTAGGAGTTTTCAGGTAGGTGATCAGGTATTGGCTCTATTATCTCTTCCTACAAATCCATTTCAAGCCAAGTTTACTGGACCTTACAGTGTAGCTAAGCGCCTTTCGGATAATAACTATCTGTTGAATACTCCTGATCGTAGGAGAAAAGTGCAGGTTTGTCACATTAATTTGTTAAAGTCCTATGTTGCTCCGGTAAGTTCTGCTTCTGTTGGCATTGTAACATGTGATCCATCTAATTTAGGTCAGTCTGTGGTTCCTTCTCTCTCTTGTAGTAGGAGTGATGAGTCTTCCAAGGATATTGATGAGGACGGGAATCTTCTTTCTCTAGAAAAAGTAGACGGACGACTTAACAACTCTCAGATTCTTGTTAATTTGTCTTGTCATCTGTCTTATTTGGCTGAGAAAGAGAGAAATGACATCATTGATTTGGTAATGTCCTTTCCTTCGCTCTTCCTTGACGTTCCTGGTTGTACTTCTGTCATTGAACATGACATTGATGTTGGAACTTCTTCTCCTGTTAAGCAAAATGCTTATAGGGTTAATCCAGTAAAACGAGAATTGTTACAACGAGAAGTGAACTATTTACTCACTCACAAATTGGCCGAACCCAGTTTTAGTTCGTGGAGCTCTCCTTGCGTGCTAGTGAACAAACCAGATGGCTCATATCGGTTTTGCACCGATTATCGGAAACTTAATTCCCTAACCAAACCTGACTGTTTCCCATTACCTCGTGTTGACGACTGTGTGGATCATGTTGGCTCTGCCCAATATGTAAGTAAGTTTGATCTCCTGAAGGGGTATTGGCAGGTGCCTCTAACTGCCCGAGCGAAGGAGTTATCTGCATTTGTTACCCCTGATGCTTTCCTGCAGTATACGGTTATGCCTTTTGGGGTCCGCAACGCCCCAGCTACTTTCCAACGTTTGGTAAATCGTATACTGTATGGAATGTCTGGATGCGAGGCATATCTTGACGATGTCGTCTTGTATAGTTCCTCCTGGTCTGAACATCTTAACCAAATAAAAGACTTATTTTTACGTCTAACTGAGGCTAATTTGACCATCAATCTAGCTAAGTCTGAGTTTGGAAAAGCGACTGTTACTTATTTGGGTAAAATAGTTGGAAACGGTTGTGTGTCTCCAGTCGGTGCTAAAGTCGAAGCCATATGTAGTTTTCCTATCCCTACCAATCGTCGCGAATTGCGTAGATTTCTCGGAATGATAGGTTACTATCGGAGTTTCTGCCAGAATTTTGCCAGCGTGGTTTCACCTTTGACTGATCTATTGAGTCCGAAAGTCGTCTTTCAGTGGTCTGAGACTTGCCAACAAGCTTTTGAAAATTGTAAGGCTTTATTGGCCAATGCCCCTATTTTGAAAGCTCCAAACTTCGAGAAGTCTTTCCGACTTGCAATTGATGCCAGCGCTTGTGGTGCAGGCGCTGTTCTCTTGCAAGAGGATTCAAACGGAGTTGAACATCCTGTTAGTTATTATTCTAAGAAATTCACTCATCATCAACAGGTCTACTCAACTATTGAAAAGGAAGCCCTTGCCCTTGTGTTGGCTATACAACATTTCGAAATATATTTGGGTTCAATTGCTGCCCCAATTATTGTTTATACAGATCATAACCCTCTGGTTTTTTTAAATCGCATGAGGAATCGAAACCAAAGACTTATGCGGTGGAGTTTAATTTTACAGCCTTTCCACCTGGAAATTCAGCACGTGCCGGGGAAGGATAACATAATCGCCGATGCTCTTTCTAGAACATAATTCCATGATGTCTCTGCGTTTTTTCCTCTTCTTTCTTCTTTTTGCGTCTCTAGGGCCCAGAGGTGCTGGAAGATGAGGTGGAGTGAGAAGCGCTTTATGAATGGATGGACCATATTTTTTATTTTTTGTATTTTTCCACATTTTGCTTTTGTGGTTTTTCCGCTTTCTCTTTGATTCTTTGCAGAATCTTTTTGAGGAGGGAGGTGTTACGACCCTGTCTTTTCCTTCGTCACCTGGTGGTGGCAGTGTGGCGTTTGGATGTGACGTAAATGTCCAATTGGATAATTCATGGGCGGACAGTATAAATAGCCGGCTGATCTACTCAACAGTACTTCCTCTGGTAGAACAGGTTTCTCCAGAGAAGTCGTTTGCTCCAACCTGCTTCCATTTTTGTTCTTCCCAACATTTCCTACCCACTGGATTCTTATTTTCTTTTGGTTTATTTATTCCCCTAGACATTGTGCTATTTTGTTTGGAACAGATAATTTTGTAATAAACAACATGGCAATTCAAGGAACTCATTTGTGTGTGATCCTCTTTATGTTACGGTCAAGAACGAGCTGGCCGTGACACTGTATAAATTAAATATAGATTAGTCTTTGTTAAAGCTTTGTTTTATTGTTTGATTATCATTAATGACACAGAAAACCGCAGAAGGTATTTATAGGCTGGTATCAATTTAAGACCAAATTCATGGATCCAAAATAATTTATACACATTCGATTTCTTTCTCAACTGTTTACATTCACTTAAGGCAACATTCACTTAACTGTTTCTCAGCTGTTCCTCTGTGTGTGTGTGTGTGTGTGTGTGCGCTTCAGGTGTGTGTGGCTGTGCACACAGTTAACAGTGAGCGAAATTAAGTTAAGTTATCCGTCGCCTCCCCAATGCGTTGGAATGGTTTAAAATCGCTTGAATGTGTAAAATGGCAAGACAAGACATGCAAATGATAAACTTTCAATTTATGTTGGTTAATCTTTGCAATTTTATCTACAAATCACATGCGTGCTGAACCTTGGGGCCTGCTCTGTACAGATCACAGATCAACTATTCGTTACACCCCTGACAGTGACTGACAGTTATCACACAAGAAACTTCACAGAAACTGATAATGTCACAGTATCAGTGAGCTTATCCAGATCAGTGGCTGCGGCTTCAAAAACACTCAAATCAGTGCAGTCAAAACAGACATAGTTCCTGCTCTATTTTATTGGTCCATCTCTTCACAGTCCTTATTACAGGCTTAACAGATTGAAATTTCTGCATGTAGAATGGGCGAAGATTAACCAAACAGTGATGAGTCCCAAAGCTGCCTGGGGGACAGAGTGATATGCATCCTTAAAAAGAAAGTAGCAATGGTCCAGTATGTTACTGTCCCTGTAACATACCATGTTACTCACAGGTGAGATTAGCTTTATAAACACAACAGAGAATTAAAGCTGCAAGCAGCGATGAAAGGGCCCTTGCACCCGGGCTCACCGCCACCCATTGGCATCAAGAAAACAGTGAACAGTGGCCGACATGCATGTAAGCGAGTGAATACAGGAGAATTATGGCTAAGTCATTTCAAAGTGCCACACTTCCTGCTGCCAACAGGTGGTGCTTTGACCATAACTGAATATTGCCATGTAGATGTCTTCAGGCTAGGACTATTATCAAACATGTGAAGTTTGGAGCAGATCGAACATTGTATGCCTGAGTTACAACAACTTCCTGTTTTGTGGCGTTAATCTCATACACTAGCCAAGTGTTTCATGATTTAACGTATTTCTAGTATGTTTGATTCTTCATGGCATATTTAAATGTGTTTCTGGGATTGAATTAAAGTGTAAAGCATACCTGTTACAGTTGCTGGTGTAGAGATGAGGCAGATACGGATTTCCACAATAACATCCAATACTTTAATAAACAAAAGGCAGGAAACACCAAACGCAAGCATAACACAACAGAGAATGGACAAGGAGTGCAGGGAGTGAGTGCCATATAAAGGGAGTGATGATAATAGAGTCCAGGTGCAGGTGATGAGTGATGATGAGGAGCTGACGAGGGAAGTGAGTGCAGGTGACGAAACAGGAGGATCATGGGAAATGGAGTCCAGGGGAACAAGGGATCTGTAACAGTACCTCCCCCTCCCGGTAGGCGCGACCTTGCGCCGTAGATGGAACAACCGGGAGGGGTGGGCGCCCTGGAGACCTCAAGCCGGAGCAGGGGGAGGAGTAGACTGGAGTGGAGGTCTCCAGGGCAGGTCCAAGAACCATGGCGGGTCAGGTGCAGCGGGCAGCCATGGCGGGTCAGGTGCAGCGGGCTGCCATGGAGGGTCAGGTGCAGCGGGCTGCCATGGAGGGTCAGGTGCAGCGGGCTGCCATGGAGGGTCCAGAGCCTTTACCGAGGCCTTGATGCCATCGAGCCCAGGAGGCGCTGAAGGACCGGCGGGAGATGGCGGAACCGACGGCTCCGCCGACCGAAGCGCAGCCAGGGCTCCAGAAGGCCGCAGTTGAAGACAGACGACATACAACAAAGTGAACACCAGGGGGAGTGAGGAAGCCAACTGGAACGGAGGGACGGAGGGACGGAGCGGAGACGGAGGAGTGCAGTCCAGAAGTGAAGGCAGGCTGACGAGTGACCAAGGTGTGAACGGGGGCAGGATGGAGACTGGTGAGACTGGTGGGCTGATGGACCATGGTGGAGTCGAGGGAGGTTGGAGGTGATCATGCTGATGGACCATGGTGGAGTCGAGCCAGGGTGTAGGTAATCGCCCAGAGGTCCGAGGTGGAGATCTGGGCGAGGGGGCTTGAGGTGGAGGTGCAGTATAGACACAAATGTAAGGAGGTGGGAGAGGGAGGCAGGGAGGGTAAACAGTCTTAGGGCTGGAGACTTTTATAACAAAGTTCATCATAGGAGCGTGCTCGTGACGGGCTGAAGCGGCTGGCTCGGCGGCGGCTGGAGCGGCTGGCTCGGCGGCAGCGGCTGAAGCAGAGGGCCAGTTCATCCCCTCATACTCCACCAGAATCCCTTCTGCCACTGGAGCGTGCTCGGAGAGGGCTGGAGCGTGCTCGGAGATCATTCCCTCAAATATAATTAAAATTCCCGTTGGAACGGGAGCGGGCTCGGTGGAGGCTGGAGAGGGCTCAGCGGCAGGTTTTTTCCTCCTCCTCCGCCTTCTGGACCCAACGGGAGAGTGTGGGCCCAGCGTGGGACAGGAAGGAAGTTCACCGGAGGGGTAAGCGGAGGAATACGGAGGCTGACTAACTGGCCCAGCCGACCATGTTTCTGGACAGACTGGAGACCAACACTCATCCTGAACCTTGTCCACATAGAATTTGGAATTATTCAAAAACAAAATAAAATTGATAGTTTCGCTTAAGGAGAAACGATAATCTGGTTCATGGAAACGGAGAGTGTTGTCATCCAGACCGTCCAAAAACATGGCGATTAAATTAGCATCGGGCCAGTCAGTCAGATAAGCCAGCTCAACGAACTCCTCCACATACCTCTCCAGTGAACGACCAACCTGAAGAAGCCCGATGAGGCGATCGCCGGCCGTCAAGATCGTGGAAGGCATGGGAGAAGCTGGAGCCCGGGAGATGAAGGGAGCATCCATATTTCTTTCTGTGGAAATCCGGTCGGTTTAAGGTCCGTTCTTCTGTTACGGTTGCTGGTGTAGAGATGAGGCAGATACGGATTTCCACAATAACATCCAATACTTTAATAAACAAAAGGCAGGAAACACCAAACGCAAGCATAACACAACAGAGAACGGACAAGGAGTGCAGGGAGTGAGTGCCATATAAAGGGAGTGATGATAATAGAGTCCAGGTGCAGGTGATGAGTGATGATGAGGAGCTGACGAGGGAAGTGAGTGCAGGTGACGAAACAGGAGGATCATGGGAAATGGAGTCCAGGGGGAACAAGGGATCTGTAACAATACCATTTCCTGTTGTTCACAGGTGGCACTATGACTAACTGAATATTGGTATGTAGATGTCTTTATGCCAGGACTCTTATCACACATGTGAAGTTTGGGGGACAACAGATTCCTCTTTCATGGCGAAATATCAGATTTTGTCAAGCCGCCACAGACACGCCCTCCAACGAAAACTCAAGATTTTTGCAATTAACATGGCTAAAGCCTTAAGATTAGACTGACCATATATGATGTGGTTCTGTTTGAATCTCTATGAGGACTTAATCACAGTGTAAAACATGTCATGTCCTGTTGCCGACAGGTAGCGCTATGACTGTAACTGAATATTGCCATGTAGATGTCTTCAGGCCAGGACTCTTATCAAACGTGTGAAGTTTGGGGCAGATCGGACATATTTCTGAGTTACAACAACTTCCTGTTTCATGGCGAAACATCGAACTTTGTCAGGCTGCCACGGACACACCCTTCAGCAAAAACTCTAGATCTTCGCAATTTAATGTCGCAAAGGCCTTAAGATTAGACTGACCAAATATGATGTTGATCTTATTAAAGCTCTAGGAGGAGTTAGTTAAAGTACAACATGTGGAAATAGCAAAAACTGCCAAAATTTTGCAGAGAAAATTCAAAATATCTCACTTCCTGTTGGGTTTACAGATTTTGCACCTGGGGCTTTTTTGCAGGTATTGGGCTGTTACATCTGTCTACTGAAATTCATACCGGTACGTGAAACCTAGCACGAAGGGCGCTTAATTTAAATTTTGTAGGTGGTGCTATTGAGCGATTTTGCCACACCTAATTCTGAAACCCATATCTGATGTAAATTTTCACCACTTCTGACATGTGTGCAAAGTTTCATGAGTTTTCGAGCATGTTTAGGCCCTCAAAAATGTGATTCATTTCGGAGAAGAAGAAGAATTGGCCAAGCAATTACAATAGGGTCCTCACACCACCGGTACTCGGGCCCTAATGATAATGAAAGAGTCAAGGTATTGTTTCTTCTTGTCTGTGATCAAATCAGATAGCTGTTGCAGCGTTGCACTCTCACAGGCTTGGCGGCAGAATAAACTTACAAGCAAAACTCCCATTCTATTATTGCTTTTAAACTGTTTTAAATTTGAATCCACTAACCTGGAAACCTTTTTGATGGTCATCCATTCATTTTGAAGATTTGTTCAATGAATCGGCATTTTTACATTTTTTTAAAATGTTGCAGTTACATATTAACTTACATATGTTAGCTGTATGAGTTTTTACTGCTCTTTTTTTAGTGTCATGCTGCTCTAGTAAGAATCTCATCAGGCCAATGGAAGCCCAACTCAAGAAAATCCGACAAATGCTGGAGAAAGAATGCCAGCTCAACCAGGAACTCCAGAACCAGAACCAGGAGCTGAGTAAGACCACTATATCAAGATATGAATGATAACTGCTCTTCACTGTTTTTCTGATTTTTGAGTGCACATTTGTATGTGATGGTGATTTATTTTAATGCACACTAGAATGTTGTTTTCTTATTACAGAGAGACAGCTTGAACAGAAAGAGAGATTATTACAGGTGCTGCAGGGACGATTGGATGAGCTCGGTAAGACAGAACAAACTAATGGATTCACATATTATGTTACTATTAATACAATATTATTAATTAATTATAACATAAAAGATATGTTATTATTCATAAAAAGGATGAAGGGTTTTGCTTAAAGCTTGCACAATTTATATATCCGTATATATCAATTTGGACGATTGGGTCACATATTGGGTAGTCTCAGCCTCAGATGTCACACACAAGAATTCCACTTAACTGGAAACACTTCAGGATTTTTGAAGTCGTCATCTGGTTGGTTGAATTCTACAGAATGTCCAGGAGAAGTGTGTCGCGTTCTTTAATGGTCCGCCTAGAAACAAATGCCATGATGCAAAACCCCCTTATGGAAGAAGAAATCCATCATGTTTACAACTGTGGCAATGAGCGTTTTCCAGGATCAACTAAATGTTGGGTTTTCAAAAGTATGTAAAGTTCGTGGCTCCATTGTTGCAGTAAACTTGCACAACATTCTTAAATGAATCATTTATTAGATGCATGCCGGTCTGTTATTGTATCGACTTTACATTTTTATGCGCCTAAACATGACGCGGAACAAATCGAACTGTGATTGGTTGAGTTACATGTCAGTCAAATGTCCCCTTGGGTGGTGCTTGGCCAATAAAAGCTGCGATAGAGTCCAGACCTTCTGCTGTCAGTCTGCAGGTCTGGCTACGCGAGACTACCTATTGGGTGATCAAAAAACATGAAAGAACTAACATTCGAAGCATTCAGCTGAAGATCATTTTCCACAATATCCCTGATCATTTCAGTCTGATCTTTATCCTGTGTAAAGTTTAATACATTAAGATAAGTTCACTTTTAATGTTGTCTGTCAGATTGCGCCCCTCGACAAAACAGTAATGAAATGCCTGAGGTTCGACGGAGTCGGGCAGCTGTCATGGCCCCGGAGCGAGTACCAGAAGTTCTGGAAATCACTGCCAATAGAGTAAAAAAAACTGCTAGGTAACATTAAACACATACTAATCAAGAACCATATGAATCTAATTCAACACCAGTCTCAAAATAAATAGAAAAATAGTTTTGTTTTACTAACCGTCATGCTTTGTTTGTATGTGTCTGGTAATCAGTGAGGCAGCTCAGATCGTGAAGGCCATCCATAAAAACGACTTTCTTCGTCGTCTGGATGAGGAGCAGATCAGTATGATGGTAGAACTGATGAAGGTTCTGGACTGTTGTTCTGGTGATGACATCATCAGGGAGGGCACAGAGGGAGACAGCATGTACATTGTCGCTGGTGTGTATGTGTTGCTGAATTCGGAAATGCATACTAACATACAACCCTTACTATTTCTGCCATATAAAAATATGGTAAGCCAGCCATTGTTTTAAGCCTTGTACATATGATATTAGTTTTATTTGTGGAGGTGAGTCATGTAATAATTACCAGAGCTTCTCTGTAATTTTATTCCCTTCAGAATTGCTCATCTGAGTAAGTGTTCCAGATTTTTTACAGACTGCGTGTTCATATGTCTGTAAAGATTACAATGTCTTTTACCTTCTATGAAACAGCCTGTAAAATAACCCCAGGTACTAGTGATCCCATGTGAACTGACATGCCAGTAAAAAGCCAGTGAATCTGTTATATGCAGCAGATGTCCAGCCTGTAAGCTCTTTGTTTCTCAAGTGTCTGAGGTGGACATTGGTCATTCAAAAAGAACACAAAAAGGTGTGCTTCTTATCTTACCTTATCTTCTTAAAGCTGCTGTCCGCAACTTTTTTTTGTGTTCAAGATTTACAAAAATTATATAATGAGAATGTATAACATGAATCCATTTTCCAAACCGTGTTTTTGTCTTATCCTGAATCACTATGGTACACTTATAATAAGTGTTTATATTCAGACTATTTCAGACCGGACTGGTAGGACCTGTCACAGAGTATCACAGTAACTGCCTGACTCGCCATAGACATACATGGAGAAAAGTAGCTCCGGCTACAATGTTCTTCCGCAAGACGTGTGCAGTTCTGTTTATTAACCGCTAGAGAGCCAAAAATCGCAGACAGCAGCTTTAACTTATAGGGATAGTTCACCCAAAAATGAAAATGTTAATTTTTGTTCTACAGAAGAAAGTCAGTCATACAGGTTTTAAAACAATATAAGGGTAATTTTTGGGTTAAAGTTGTATTATATGATGAGGCCCACATTTTTAAATTTTTTATGTATTTTCCATAAACTATAGAGTCGTTAATGTCAAAGATTCTGCTGCATTTTGATATATTCTCATGTTTAACATATTAATTAGCACCTAAATACATTGCTGATAAATAAGTTACATGTAACGTCAATGCATAAAGCAAGTAGACACGGGCATCTCTGTGATTTTTAGACTTTGCTTTGCCTGCGTATTGAATCATTCTAATATTAAATCATTCTAATATGCTGATTTGATGCTCAGTTATTATTGGTGCTCAGTTATTAATAATGGTTCTTCTTATTATCAGTGTTGAAAACAATATTTTTGTGGATTCGTAGGGTTTTTTTGATGAATAAAAAATTCAATAAAATTCATTTATTTGAAATCAAAACCGTTTGTAACATTCTAAATGTCTTTACTGTCACTTTTGATCAATTTAATGCATCCTTGCTGAATAAAAGTCTTTCTTTCTTTCTTTCTTTCTTTCTTTCTTTCTTTCTTTCTTTCTTTCTTTCTTTCTTTCTTTCTTTCTTTCTTTCTTAACCCAAATTTTTGAATGGTATTCTATCAGGATTTCCACAAAATATTAATGTTTTCAATATTGAGAATAATAATTACATGATTCTTCTGAAGGATCTTAATTATCATGCATTTTTAAATGTATGGTAGTGAATGTCTTGAAAATGAATCTCGTTTGAAGATGAAATGCATCCACTAGCAGAGATGCAGCAATATGGTATACGCCACAGTAGAAAGATATATTTGTGTAGATGTTATTGGTCAAGATTACAATTGTTTATGTATATGTAAGAGTGACAAAGAAACATGATTAATGTGAACATACAGAGCAATAATGCTCCCCAAGGTCGACACGTAAAAGCACTCAGTAAAGAGTCTTTTTCTCAAAAAAAAGAGTCAAATTCTCTATTTCAGCACAGGTCAGTTTTCACCCTAAGTCTTAATTTAAAAAATAATGCATATGTGAGAATGAATTGATGAGCCTAAGTTCCATTTCCATTCTAGCGGGGGAGCTGAAGGTCACTCAGGCTGGACGTGATCTGCGAACTTTGAGCTCTGGCGATATGTTTGGGGAACTGGCTATTCTATACAACTGTAAACGCACAGCATCTGTCAAAGGTCAGTTATCATTCTGGAGTGATGGCTGAACATGAGTGATGTGGGTCACCCCCTGCTGATGTGGTAAATAAGTGTTTTGATACTCTCTTACCCACAGCCGTCACTGCAGTAAAGTTATGGTGTATTGAGAGGCAAACATATCGAAGCATCATGACCAACAAATCCAAGAAGAAACGAGAGCAACTCATGGGCTTCCTGAAAACGTAAGACATTCTCACATCACTTCAAGCTTATATTTAGCCTGTATTAGTAAAATATCAGATGCTTTGCATATTGTGCACTTTGAATCTTCACTGTTTGTATATTGTTCATAATGTGTATCAGTGTATTATTACTGAGTAATTTCTATTGTTTATGATTGTTTCCAACAGGGCTCGCACTTTGAAGGCCCTGAATGATGTGCAGCTGTCAAAGATCATTGATTCCATGGAAGAAGTCAGTGTAATTTTACTCTTATAAATAGTAAATAGACTCATGATTGTTATAATAGGGAAATATTCTAAATGAAGGATGTCTTAAGTATTCTTGAAGAAAATATACCAGACTTTGTGTCAAAGTAAGATTTTTCCTTTACTTGCTTAATAACTATGCATATGACATACTGTATTTTACTGTGCTAAGATTTATAGCTCTTAAAATAGAGCCCAAAGTGTCTCACGTCTTTCCGAGAGAAATCTTCACATCATAAAATAGCCTAGTAACCATCATTAGGATTTTGTTGTTAACATTATTGAGCCCAACCTTTAGTGTAATCATTTGTCTTACTCACGTTTTCGCAGTTTCCCCTATTAAATAAAGTCATGCAGCAGGTTCTTTTGCCACTCAGTCTAGCTGAGGGAGCGCGTTTCGGCAAACCCGTTCTGAAGCAAACCCGCTGACAAAGTGAATACATACCTAAAACACTTGGTGTCAGAGTTTGGACCAGCCTGAACAAATCAAAATTTCAATGAATCCTTGACTTAGAGATAGGAAAAACAAAGGAATGGTCAATGAGTGTGACACCCTCATTTAACTAGTACTATGAATGTATTTTAGTGTAGTCTGAAGTACTGTATGTTTAGTAACATGTGAATGAAAGTTAAAATTGTGATTATGTTTTGTTTTGTACATCTGGAATATTTTCTTCTAAGCTTGATCTGATTACTCAGTTTCTTATCTATGTTTGTTCCCCTGCAAGGTGAAGTTTCAGAACAATGAAGTTATTGTCAGAGAAGGAGCAGAGGGCAGTACTTTTTATATCATTCTAAAAGGAGAGGTAAAACATTACAATTAAAACATTACTACAACATTACTCATTAAAACATTACTCAGTTACTCTCTTATCTCACTGTAGTTTTATTCTTGAACATCCTCTGCAACACTAATTACATTATTTATGTTTTATTTCTGTTGGCACACAAGTATTATGTACATGACTTAGGAGTGCCTGCATTTAATGAGGGTTTAATCTAAATATGTGTTTTCCAGCACCTTTACATAGAAATGTAACCTTACACAAAATACATGAATCTTTTATGCAAGTCTATACATGAAACTTTGCACATATTTCTCAACCATATTATAAAAGATGGTACAGAATGGTCTTTCTGTGTGTGTTTGTTTTAAACATAATTTTAAATAGTCCTTAGTTAAAAGAAATCTTACTTAAAACAACTAGTCATGATTTTGTCCATTTCCCATTAGGTATTAGTGACGAAACAAGTGAACGGACAGCAGAAAATCATTCGTAAGATGGGTGAAGGGGAACACTTTGGAGAACTGGCTCTTATACGGTAACCATGTTCACTGTTACTTAGTGACAACATCATTAGCAGTATATCAGGAATAAATAGTTGTTCTGTCTGGTTTAAATGTAAAAGTCAACCATATCTTCTATTGTGTATAATCCAGAGAGATCCTTAGGACAGCCACATGCACAGCTGTTGGAGTTGTCACTTGCTTTTCCATTGATAAAGAGTGAGTATGATGTCAGTCACGACAAGCACGTCCTGATATTGCTGAGTTAGATGCGTTCCTGGGTCAACATATTTTGTTGATCCTGGAACAACATTCTAGTCTGAAAATTTAGTCTTAAAGGGTTAGTTCACCCAAAAATGAAAATTCTGTTATTTATTACTTACCCTCATGCCGTTCCACACCCGTAAGACCTTCGTTGATCTTCAAAACACAAATTAATATACTTTAGTTGAAATCCGATAGCTCCGTGAGGCCTCCATAGGGAGCAATGGACACTTCCTCTCTCAAGATCCATAAAGGTACTAAAAACATATTTAAATCGGTTCATGTGAGTACAGTGGTTCAATATTAATATTATAAAGCGACGAGAATATTTTTGGAGCGCCAAAAAAAACAAAATAACGACTTATTTAGTGATGGCCGATTTCAAAACAATGCTTCATGAAGCATCGGAGCATAAATGAATCAGTGTGTCGAATCATGATTCAGATCGCGTGTCAAACTGCCAACGGCTGAAATCACGTGACTTTGGCGCTCCGAACAGCAGATTCGACACACTGATTCATCTGTGCTCCGATGCTTCCTGAAGCATTGTTTTGAAATCGGCCATCACTAAATAAGTCGTTATTTAGTTTTTTTTGGCGCTCCAAAAATATTCTCGTCGCTTTATAATATTAATATTGAAACACTGTACTCACATGAACCGATTTAAATATGTTTTTAGTACCTTTATGGATCTTGAGAGAGGAAGTGTCCATTGCTCCTTATGGAGGCCTCACGGAGCTATCGGATTTCAACTAAAATATCTTAATTTGTGTTCTGAAGATTAACGAAGTTCTTACAGGTGTGGAACGGCATGAGGGTAAGTAATAAATGACAGAATTTTCATTTTTGGGTGAACTAACCCTTTAACCCTATTCCTACCCCTACCCCTAACCCTACCCATAAGTTATCCCAAAAATCAGAGGGAAATGATAGATGAATAACACTGATGTAGAAGCACCAATTCATGATTTTAAGCCTACCCTAGTGAAAAAAAAAGTATACTAAGTATACTTGCAGCAAGACTAATTATTAGTATATTTCAAGTGTGTTAATGATTAGTTCATTTAAAGTGTGCTATTTTGAAACAACTAATTTTGTACTAAGTATATTTAAGTTGAAATTAAGTAGTATTAAAATACAACTTTAAGTATATTTAGTATACTTATGTGTACTAAATTGGAACAACTTCAAGTATACTTAGTACACTTTAAGTATGTCTTTGTAGGGACTAATTACATGCTTGATTAGTGATATTAAAGTGTACTTAATTTGTGTTATAAGTATACTTTATTTGTGTTAAAAGTATAATTTTTTGTTATAATATACGTTGTATTATACATATACTTTATTCCTGTTATAAGTATACTTTTATTTGTGGTATAAGTATACTTTATTTCTGTTATGAGTACACTTTGTGTTATAAGTACACTTTATTTGTGATTTAAGTACATTACAAAATAATTACGAGTGTCTTCAGAAATCACAAGCAATATACACTGAATATATTATTTTACAGGTAATAGTATATACTGTATGCTCAGTACCTTTGGCTTATTCCAAATATTAAACATTACACACTTTGCAGTCAATAACAATACACTTTGTTATTACTTATACTTTGTATAATATAGTCAACATTTGAAGCAGATCAAAACCTTTAATCAAAGTTGTCGTAACTTTTTTGATCCGCTTCAAATGTTGACTACTCTACTTTGAATTACATAATCTCACACAATACAGTTGTGCTACTATTTAAATACAGTTTAACACATTTTCCCAAAGTTGAATGCATTTGTTTTCAAGGCCATTAAAATAAATAAAATGTAACAACATCACTAATGAAGAGACATATTTCATTGACAAATCCAATAGTTTTTATTTAAACTTAGATTCAGCAAAACTTACCATGTTTTTCATTAAAGAAAAAAAAAATATTGGACCATGGTGACCCTCTATACACAAATACAAATTACACATTATGTTCCATTTTCTGATGAGCTTTTCATTGTGTCTGATGGCACAATGATGACCGCAGAGACTCGTGAAGAACAGCATCTGTTGACAGAATATACCAAAGATATAAGACAGCATGTTCAACTCTTTATTCACGTTTAGTCTGTCTAAATCCTGCACTGAACCAATACTATTTTTGAACAGTAAATGAGGATTAGCAGCAGGGAACTGTATCAGAATGGCATGTCGATATTGTTTTCGGTACATAGTCAAGCATAAAACACTTTATGAATTAATATCGTACAGAATACGGGCCGATTTGACCAATCATATGAATGTTTTGGTGCTGCATACAAACATGTGCCATAAATAGGGTGACCAGATTTCTCAGAGTGAAATACGGGACAGACACAGAACCCACAGACCCACAACACCTACTGCACACATACAAGTATTTACACTTAATACTATTGTTAGCTATGTAAAAAAATAAATGTAGACTTACATAAAATTGCAGATCAGTGGGAACAAGATCATTCACTGTTGCTGTTTTGTATTTTTCACTGGAACCAATTTTTGCCAGCGTGCGCTTGTCTTTCAAGAGTTTATCATAAAATGCGGAGCAGTCCAGTCCGAAATTAATTCGTACGAAAAGCATTGCCTTCATTGTTGTTACACTCTGTCGAGATTTTTCATCCGTCCATGATGCATTCATTAACGAGAACACACGCTCCACAGGTGCAGATGTACCAGGCAGGCATAAAACAAACTCCACAGCCAAAGATAAGACTCCAAAGTTGAGTGACTTGCTCCCCATCTCACTAAACACGTCTGTCCATCTATCAGACACAGCCACCTTGTTTTTGTTCCACTCAGTGATGTGACAAGTGACAATGTTTTTAGCACAGGCCCACTCATCAAAGAGCATGGTTTCGTCAACCAATGTGAGAGCAGGTATTCTTGAGTAGAAGTTGCTGAGGCTGCTCTGAATGTCTCTCCATTCTGGAACACTTCTCAGTAGGACCCACTCTAGTTCTTTTGTATTCTCCAGTGAGCAGCTCCAATTATCAAGGTAATCCACTGATGCTGAGTAAAAGCGTCTCACTGCACAATAAAAATCATCAGCTTTTATGTCACCAGCTTCAACAAGGGTGTCTAACTGTGTTTTGATGTCAGAGGGAATAAATGATTCCTCCAGCCTGGCCTGCAAGACATTTCTCAGATCATAAATGTGCAAAGCCACTTCTGTGGCAGATATATTGTCTTGCTCTACTGTCTCCAATGCACGGTGGAAAGCTGCAGTTTGCTTAAGTGCAAATCCAAGCCAAAGTTTTGTGCAAGGGTTGCTGAATGTGTCTTTTAGAAACTTTGGGCACTTTTCTTGAGAAAGAAAGTATGCACGTAGACCATCAAAAAGGTGCAGAATTCGTTCAAGAGATGGACCAAGAGAGAGGAAACGTGTGCTACCATGCTGCAGTAATTTCTGATAGTCCAGCTGTACAAAGTCACAAAACTCCTTGAGCTCCTTTACGCGCACTGTATAGATATGAAAGTATTTGTATACCTTCACAGCAAAACACTCCAAATCAATTGGTAAGCAATCCACTGCTGTTTGCAGGGTATTGTGGATGATGTGTGCATTACAGCCAATGCCCAGAATATCCCTTCCTAGCTGAATTTGCAGCTTTCTCCAGATATTGCCTTTACCAGCTCTTTTAACACCGCCAAAGTTTGTGTTAGTGTTATCAGCACAAAGTGCAACTATTTTCTGAGCAAGGCCATGTTTTTCAATGACATGGGAAATGTAGGCAGTTTGCAAATCCGATGTCTCACCTGGCAGAGATGAAAATTCAATGATCTTGACCTTTACACCCTCTAGTGGCTTGAAGTATCGCACAAGCACAGGGAACAATTTAATGTCTTTGTGGTTGGATGCATCCACAGTTAATGTGACAAAGGAGCACTTGTCCAAATCATGCTGAACTTCTTCCTCTGACAAAGGACAAAGAACGTTGCATATTATAGCCTCAGATTTAGTGCGAGCGGAAGAAAATTTTGGATCATACAATTTCTTAATCAATTTTGCAGTGCAGTCAGCTGACCGAAAACTATGGCCATGAATAACAGAATGATATGCAAAAAGTCCTTCACTTGCATGCACTTTATCAGATTCGCAACTTTGCTTCACAAAAAATTCGCTGACACTTGGAGTAGCACACTTACTTTTAGCAGCATCCATGTGCTTTTTTGTGTGCATATGCTGCGTAATGTCGGCTCGCCCTCCGTGAGCAATGGAAAAGCGAGCCCCGCAAATGTCGCATCTTAATTTACTTGCCTCTGATAGTGACTCTCTTTTGAGAAATTTAAACTCTTTTTGAAGATCGTCGTTAAATGTACACGCACGCTTCTTTGACATCTTTGCACCTGAGGCAAGCTTATCCGTCCTCTCATCTCATATACTGTACACTTAACGGTGACGTCGGATTCCGCCTTCACTAACTGCACGTTGATTAAGGGAATTGCGATTGGATGGAATTGTCCTTCTGCCTTCTCTTATTGGATGGAATTTTTTTTTTCTCTAAAATATACTATGAGGTGATTTGCTAGTTTTATTAGGTTATTCCCAAGCGGCAACCTCCCCCTGTTTCTCGTGAAGCCAATACGGAAGTGAATTAAACTGCAATTCATCGACTGGCCGCTAGGGACAGGCTGCAGAAGTGAGCAGAATCTCATTGACCATCATGTTAAATTAGCCAAGTTTACAGCAGAAAAAAACATGTTTACAGTCTGGTTCATATTGTGGTTTTGGTCTATACTGCGAATTTGCCCTTCATGACAACTCTGAGGGGGGTGAATTTTTTTATAGCTCATCCGTTTAAATTATATTAAGCCTTAAAGTTCTGCATAATTAAGGGCGTGGTCACTTGAGTGACAGGTATGCCGCTGCTGTCTGTGAGCCGTCATGTTACCTCAGCAGCTCATTTCAGCCGCTGAATTTGGCATCTCACTCGTATTTGTGCTTTTTTCTGTATTATTTATACAATATATGGCTTGCTGCATACTCGAGACAGATGTCAGTCTGTGTACATGTGCTCGCATGCGGAACACACGTTGTTGGATCGTCGTGGCATTGGCTAAAAGTTTTGTTCCTGAGATTTACTTCAATGACAGTACCAGGAGGATATACAACTCCGACAGCACTGCTTGGATATAACTAAAACTGCTGCACTATTTGAAAAATATATACTTTGGATACGTGCTCATTAGTTTGAGAGAACATTTGAGAGATATACATCTGGTACATATATATATTTTACCCAAGTGCCACGGATTGGATTCATCTCGCGATCTCTATTTCATTATAAAGGTATGAAATCCCATTTGATTTGTGTTATTTGCACACCCCACACAAATTAATTAGCCTACTGGTGTTGGAGCATCTATAACGTTATCGTAAAAAAAAATCACCGTAGATTGACAGTAATCCTTTAGTACTTTCTAATGATATTGCTATCTTTATTAATATTTTAGATAGTATCTAAGATAGATAGCTAGGGCGGGCGTGGTTTCAGCAACAAGTCGCATGGGCTCCAACTTCGTTCCGCCTCTTTGCCCATTTTCAGTTATCCGTGAGTGACGTGCGGTCACGTGCAGCTAAGATGGCCGCGGCCTCATTTATGCATCAAAACTGCTATTCAGAACTCTATGGGTGACGTCACGGACACTACGTCCATATTTTTTTACAGTCTATGGTTATTCCGTATGAGAAGAGTACTCACGCTATCACTCAGCAAAAAAAAAAAAAAAAAAAAAAAAAATTATATATATATATATATATATATATATATATATATATATATATATATATATTAACGATGAAATACGGGACAAAACATGATTTTTTCATAATAAGTCGGGACACTAAAATTTGAGTTGAAATACGGGACTGTCCCGGGAAAAACGGGACGTCTGGTCACCCTAGCCATAAACCACCACACAAAAACTCAAAAAGGAGATATCAAGCCGAAATATCGCTCTCCGTTTCTTAAAGAAATAAAATAAAGTTTGTTAACTGGTAGACTACATCTTACCTCCCAATAGCAGCACTTTTCTCCGGTTCTTTCAGGATCGCGTAGGCCATTAGATTAGCCGGTTGTCGTCGCCATCACGGTCAGGCTGCGATGTCACTTGATTGAACTGGTCAGAATCCCCAAGATTGAGCGATGCATTGCGCTTTCAGTGTTTTATTAAATAAATTATACATTGCGACAATATACTTCACCTGAGTGACTGAGGGAGGGGATTCAGACGAGGACCGTGACGTCAGCAACTCTGATTGGCTGAAGGCAGTGAGCAACAAAATCTGATTGGTCACAGACCAAGTTGAAGAGACATTTGAATTCCGATAAGTTTAACCACTCGACATATTTTTTCGCATTACTTGTGCTGCTGGTGTGTTGTTTAATATAGATTTGTGTGTACGATTGTAAAATGATTCTGCCAGTGTAAACTTAATAAACATTTACACATATTTGGAAATTGCATAGGCTACACTGCATATACTAAATGGGCTTGTAATGCATTCATACTGAAATAAATAAGCACAAGTAATATAATGAATTCCAAGGATGAAGAAGTAAACTTAAAAAATATACTCAAATTTAACATTAGATACACTACAACTTCAGGATATTAAATAATGTATTTTTGAAATATACTTTCAGTGCATTGTTACAATGATCATTTTCAGCACACTGTTAAAATATACCTCAAATATATTTTTATAAAGTGCAAATAAATACACTTTTAAAAAATAAACTGAACTTACACTTCAAGTATATTTTTCTAAAATATATTTTTTAGAAAATATACTAAAGTACAATTATTTTAAAGTGTGTTAAAAGTTGCATTGTGAAAATATGATACTAATATACTTTTTATATATTTAATGATAGTACATTTTTTGTTAGTATATTTGCAGTGTACTATAGAAAAAGGGAATATATTTAAAATACAATAAAGTATACTTTTTTTTCACTAGGGTAAACTTGACATAATCTGTAAACTTGTTCCTCAAATCTGATTGGTTGATTTGAATGTTGTTCCAGGATCAACAAAAATGTTGACCCAGGAACATGTTGAACACAGCAATATCAGGTTATGCTCACGACAATATTATTTCACTTCATTTGTACAAGTGCAGTCACATAATTCCTTTGATTTGTTTGAAAAATGAACATTTGTCCTTAATTTCTCACAGAATTTTTGAGGAGACCATTCCTTTTGAAAGCCTTGAGCTCCACGACGAGTGAGTTTTCCTGCTTTGTGACTTCTATATTTGTAAAGATATCTTCAGCTTAGTCACTTGTAATGTGTAGTGTATTTTTTTCTCTCTACCTGTAATCAAGAGGAAAGGCCATCAGAAAGTCCTTTTTGATTGTGTGAGCCAGTGTTCACCTTATTGCAATACAGATACTCCTTTTGTTCTGATAAAGTACTGGTTCTGTGCTGGTCTAAAATAATGATAGTACCAAGATAAATTAAACCAAATATAATTTGCTAACACAAAATAAATAAAGTGAAAAAAGGCACATCACTGTGATTGGCTGATTACTCTACCACTGAACCAACGCTCCTGTTCACAAACAGTCTGCAAATCTGCATCATGTCTATGATTGCAACCTGAATTTGCTAATGATGGGTATACAAATTATTTTGTCCATAAACCAATTTTTGCACAAAATGATTCACAAGCAGTGAGCATTTCGTCACTATCTAACTGGCAAGTGTGATATATTTGACAGATGGTAGCAACATTTTGTGCTATTCCTGAACGGCTTACAGGTGGCTCATTATCAACTATTATTGTGTATTCTGTTCTCCAGCTAGCTTCAGGTTTTAAATTGTTAAGAGTTTATTATTTTTTTCTAGTGTTTTGCATCAGTTGTTTTGATTATTTTCATTCTGAAAAATAGTTCTTGATCACAAATTGTTTTTGTAGTGCTGATTCCCTGGAAGGTGATGAAAAGCCAGAACAATCTGGGTAAGATATTTTGTCAATAAAACAGTTAATTCAAGGACAGAGAACAAACTTAGTCGTATGACTATAAGACTATATTACAGTCACAATCATCTTGTTTCACATACACTACTGTTCAAAAGTTTGGTATTTATCTTTTTTTTTTTTTCAGAAAGGATGCATTACATAGATAAAAAAAGTGACAGTAAAGACATAATGTTGGTGCTCTTCAAATTTTCTCTTTATCAAAGAAATATGATAAAAGACATTGTATCATGGTTTCCAGATGTGACAGGTTTCCAGACACAACCATTTTCAAGTGTGATGATTATAAGAAATATTTCTTGAGCAGCAAATCAGCATATTAGAATGATTTTATTAATATTTGATATTGATATTATTATTTGTACTATTTTAAAATATTAGTTTTGATGGTTTTGATCAAAGGAATGCACCTGTGGTGAACATAAGAATTTACTTTCAAAAACATTAAAAAAAAATCCTACTGATCCTAAACATTTGAATCATAGTGTAGACTCTAAAAAGAATCTCCATATCAAATCCAAACTATTAGGAAAAATAATTTTCTTTATTCAATGTACACTATTAATGTATTTCTTTACTGTTAATATTTCATGAATGTATAATATTTATACATAACATTTCAATATATAACTTCTTGTTAAAACCTTTCATTAATCTGAGTTTGTATGAATCTAGTTTTTCCTATAAGCAGACAGCAAGAATTATTGTAGTCTGCCTGTCTAATGCTAAATAAAGCCTTTTAAATAAGTTAGAACATGAATTATATATAATGTAGTCATTTCTGTTGAATTATATATTATGTGTATTGCTGTCTCCAGGCCCGAAACATCTCTAATGCTGAAAGATCTCATCCCTGTACCGTACCAGGAGGGAAGTTATCAAGGAGAACCTGTCACTCTTGGTGTTGGGGGATTTGGAAAAGTGGAGCTGGTATGAGAGAAGAGTCATTTTTATTTTTTGTCTGTACAGAATGTCAGAATGTCTTGTCAGAGCAAGTTCAGAATTCAAAAAGCTGTTTTGTCCATCCATACTATAGTAATGTTGTTCTGATTTGACCTTCTCAAATACTAACATATTTGCTTGTTTGTTTACCAGGTAACTACCTTGCAGCACAGAAAGTACTTTGCTATGAAGAAGATCAGTAAACAGCATGTTGTTGCAAAGAAGCAGGAAGGACACATTCTTCTAGAAAAGAAAATTCTTCAGGCAATCCGATGTGACTTCATTGTTAGGTTAGTGCTGCTTCCTACCTCACCTATAATCATATCTTTTGTTCAAACCATTAGATGGTTGTTCACATATAATCTTCTGTCTGACTTTTCCCCTCTTGTTCAGGCTGCATGCTGCCTTCAAAGATTCTCGCTACATCTATATGATAATGGAGTTTTGCCCTGGTGGGGAAATCTGGACCAAGCTAAAAGAAGCGTAAGATATTCATGAGTTAGTGATGTTTGAGGATTAAGCCTACTGTTGTTCTATTCCTGTATTACAGTACATATAAACTAGCAGGAGCACTGCAGCAACCACATAATGCATTAAACAATCACTCAGAACATCTTAGATAACACATAGTAACACCCAGTGGCCTGTTGCAAAAAGCTGGTTTCAGTTGCTACCCAGGTAAGTTTGAGAATAATTTGAACAAACTCTGGTTTTTCAGGGCTCAAGAAGGTAGATTGGTTTTTAGCTGGTGTTCATCGCCATGGCAACTTACACTACACGGCTAATCTGCTCCGGTAAGGTTTTATACTGCCTTAACATGCTCTCGGAATTATCATAAATACGAGTTTCAAAGGTAAAAATTGCACATGAACGCGACATGAATTGCGGCGACTTTCCCGTGAGAAATGAATCAAACTGCCGCTCTCCATGTTCCATGTGATTGGCTGTTTGTCACACATGTCACACTTTCAGGTGCACGTGCTTCAGAGTTAATCGCAAACTCTGGATCAAACCTGAGTTAACAGAGAATGTTTATACCGAGCATTGTGAGCCCGTTGAACCTGATCTAAACCAGGTTGGATTTGGATGGCTTTGTCAACTCTAAACCTACTCTGAAACTCAGAGTTTGTTCAACTAGCTTCATACAACAGGCCTCTGGTGAATAACCACAACAACTTAGAATAATCTTCCTTGCTCATTTTGCTTGAATATGGTATACCTTTTTTATAAAACTAATATCACAATTCCTAATTAGTGCTGTTTGAATGTGTGAATGTGGGCGCATGTGTTGTCATGTTGCAGAGGACGCTTTGAGGAGAATATAGCTGTGTTTATAACAGCATGTGTGGTTGAAGCCTTTGCATACCTCCATAACAAAGGGATCCTGTATCGAGATCTGAAACCAGAAAACCTCATGCTGGACTCCAAAGGATATGTGAAATTGGTAAAATAAATTATCTGTTTTTCCACTTTCCACAAATAGAGAAATCACAGGCATTTACATTGATAAGCTGCTAATACAAATGTGATAAATTTGTCACTGACAATTCAAAACGCCCACTGAAAGATACATTTTATCAGTTCTCCCCAGGTGAAAAAAGTACATTTCTATAATGTACTTAAAGTGCTCTATTTTCGTGCACTAATTTTGTACTTTATATACAAAAAATTCTTCTTTCACTAGAAGTGTACTTTTTTACAGGGTCATGCTGCCAAGCTGTTATAGATCCTCATTACCTTAAAAAAAGATGAAGAATTAATTGAGATATTTTAACATTATATATTTTAATATTTGCCATTGGATTTAAGGTTGGATTTAAAAACATTACACATGGCATCTGAATTCATTGAGGAGTTTGGTGATACACTTTTTCTTGCTTCTTTACATGCCAAATTTGTGGAGTGTGCATGTTAGTGCAAGTTATCTCTTTGAATTTCTCCCATCTCCGTCATAGAGAACTATAACTCCTTTTTAGAGTTGCTATAGGTGACAAATTTGAAAATGTCTTTAAAACATAACAAGGACAAATTCAAGGTATCAAATGTACCTAAAAGCATATGGTCCCCTATTAGTCCACTAAAAGCTGGAATACCCTACTTGACTTTTAAAATCAGAGCAAATTTTAAAACACCAGGCATCATACACTTGCCAAATTTGTAAATAGTCACAGAGAAAAACTGGGCATCATGCACTAAACAACTAAGAATCACACACCATACTTTCAAGTCGATTTGAACACAACAAAATCAGACAGAAACACAGGAGTTGCATGACACATTTAACCCTCTGGAGTCTGAGGCTGATTTGGGGGCATGGAATCGTTTTGACATGCCCTGACATTTGTGTTTTTTTCAGTTGTTTATAAACATATTAATAACAAGTCTCATTACACTATATTCAGCACAAACTAGGCTACAATAATATGTGAGAAACAAGTATGATATCAGCTGCACATGCGGCCCAACTGACTCAAGAAAAGTCCCAGGTTACGACTGTGACCATGGCTCCTTGAGAAGTGGAACGAGACACTGCGTCATAGTGTTGAAACTATGGGGAACGCCTCCAGTGTGATCGGTGTCTGAAGTACGTGTGCTAAATGCCAATCTGTGGCATATTGACAAATCCTTACTCAATGTGATATAAGTCTCCCAGTGAGCCCTAGCAGTAGCAGAAGTGTTGCCATACAACACGGCTGATGCCCAGAAAAGCTTAGCACCCGGGCAAGGTCTCAGACTAACAAACCCCCACAATTATCACAGGCTATCCTGTGATAATTTTCTGACAGTGTCAGAAATTAGCATGATCATCTCACGGTGTGTTTGCCACTAAAACCTATGTATACTGACTAGCCAATTAAAATTAAACATGAAATGGCATACTGATCAACATGACATGGCACTAAAACTTAAAACTACTTACCTCAAGCTCCATTTGCAAAATTGGCATGCCAATTTGGCCTCTTTGCCTGAGCCATGACCACATCCAAATTCTCCTATTTCACTCCCTCCTTTTTTTTCAGCGCACATAAAAACCACAATTGCCAGTGTGTGATTCATCTTGCTGTATTTGTTTACCACTAGCGCATGCTGATGACGTTATATTCTTCTATACTAACTTGCATTATAGCCTACGATTTAATAGGTGTCATCATTGTACAGTCTTTGTACATGTCGTGCCCAAGTTTATTAGATCCATGTCGAACTGTTTGATTTGTACTGATCTTATAATGTTGCCAAAATCGCACAGTCTTTAGCAGGCTGTGACAAGCAGGGCGGACGAGAGCCGTGAGGGAACGGTGCTAGGCCGGTGAAGATCGTTAACACTCACGTCACCGGCCTCGCGCCATTCTCTCACGGCTCTTCTCCGCCCTGCTCGTCACACAGGCATTAGACAAAATCACGAATTTGGAATGTGTATGATGTTTAATAAAGTTCTAAATGCAATATGCTGTGGAAGAGAACTCCATTCGGTTCAACACTTGTTCAATAAAAGCCATAGATATAAAACACTAATATAAACATATCACAATGTTAGTTTAAACATTTATTAGCACTGCCACAGTAAAAAGCTACTTTTTTACAAGCTGAGACGGGCTGCTCTGCTGCTCGTAACAGCGTGCGGAAAAATAAAAAAACAAAAACAAAACTGGTTTAAAAACAAAGTTACAGGTTGTCTTACCTTACACCACAGCTGTGCATCAAAATCAAAGCTTCACCATTGAACATGGTCATTTTATTTTCAAAGGAAAAGCGAGACAACATGCTACAGCCAGAAGAACACTCTCATAGAGAAAGAGAATCATGAGAGAAAAAGCACGGCATCCGCATTGGAAAGTTTTAATTATGCTCATAATTGACTAGTTAACTGTTAACCAAGAAGTTGAACCAATTAATACTATCGGTTAGATGGTTTAAAAAGAAAACAAACTATAAACATATAGCTATAGACAACATATCCTATAAACGGTAGGCTAGCCTATTCAGAACAGAACCATAACGAAACATAAAAGAACATGTCGCCTATATATACATTGAGCAGTGTAACTTTGATTGACTGTATTTTATTTTGATAATAAACAGGCTGTGATATCACTATATCTATGCATGTGTTTGTTTTACCATCATCAGCTTCTCATGCTTTATTTTAATTAATGGATGTCCAAAGTATTAAAAGGAGGAGAAGCCTAAAACAGGCCCGAGGCCCGGCCCGCCTCTGAGCTATGACGTGAAAATCGGCCCGAAGCCCGGCCCGTGGGCCGTAAATAAGTCGGGGCTCTAGACTGCATGCAAGCTCAGTGCAACTAGCAGGACCTGCTCCTCGTCCTCCCTGACCTTGCACAGTGTCTGTGCGAGAAGGCTCATTGGGGGAAACGCATATTTGCGTAGGCCCCGGGGCCAGCTGTGTGCCAGTGCATCCGTGCCGAGGGTCCCCTTGGTCAGGGAGTAAAACAACTGGCAGTGAGCAGATTCCATGGAGGCAAACAGGTCAACCTGTGCGTCCCCGAATCGGCTCCAGATCAGCTGGACCACCTGGGGGTGGAGTCTCCATTCTCCCGTGAGCGTGAGCTGTCGTGAGAGTGCGTTGGCCACACGATTGCACTCACCCGGGACATAAATGGCGCACAGCAACCTGAGTCGACGTTGACTCCAAAGGAGGAGATGGCGGGAGAGTTGAGAGATGCGACGGGAACGTAGACCACCCTTGTGTTTGATGTACGCTACGGTCAATGTGTTGTCTGTCCGGACCAGTACATGCTTGTAGTGCAGCAACGGTCGAAACCGGCGCAGGGCAAGGAGTACTGCTAGCAACTTGAGGCAGTTAATATGCCAGTGGCGTTGGGGTCCTGTCCAGGAGCCCCACACAGCCTGGCCACTGCATATGGCACCCCAGCCGGTGGTGGAGGCATCTGTTTTGACAACAACATGCCTGGACACTTGTACTAGGGGCACTCTGGCCTGTAGAAAAGCAAGAGAACGGAGACATGAAAGTATGCGTCCTTCAGGTCGATCGCTGCGAACCAATCCTGGGCACGAACGCACGTGAGGATGCGTTTCAGCGTGAGCATCTTAAATGGGAGCTTGTGAAGGGCCCGATTCAAGACACGCAAATCCAAGATTGGCCGTAACCCCCTGCCTTTCTTGAGTACTATGAAGTACGGGCTGTAAAACCCTGACATCTCGGCTGGAGGGACAGGCCCTATTGCGTCCTTCACCAAGAGGACCTCAATCTCCGCCCGCAGGACAGGGGCGCTTAGGCCCTCAGACTGCGGGCACAAGTGCAATCGCACGCTCCACCTGTGGAATGTCCATGTAACCCCTTGACGGCCCCACCATCGAGGGTAGTGAGAGTGGAGGATGCAGAAGATCGGTTTCTGTCCACTCGAGCCTGATGCCCGCGGCAGCCCGGGCAAGACACCGTGAAATATGAACTTAAAGGTGCTTTTAATATACTATACTATCTCTATATTTAAAAAATGTATTTAGTTACCACTTGTAGTACATTATGGATTCAAATGTACTATAAGTACTATCTAAATAAATTTAAGGTTATGGTATTTGGCGTGCTATCTGAGGGGAGGGCTCCGAGCTGTAAATTTGGCCTGAACCCAGAGTACTCCCCCATACCAGGTTGGGATAGGAATAGTTATAAGTGAGGAGATGGGGTGGTGGAGGGATGCTGGAAAACTATCATAGAATGGAGGTAAGTCTGCTGTATAAATACCTTCTGATGCTAATTGAGTTGATTAACTGAATAAGCTCCTCCTGTGTTAATTAGGCTATTTATCTGAACATGCTCCTCCCGAGCTTTGTTAATAAAACATGATTTTTTGCTTAGCCTTGTGTAAATTTATTACTTTAAATTTTATAAACTTAAACAATTTAAGGCAATCGGTTTCCTCAAACCATTTAAGTTGCTATTTAGTTGTTTAGACTTAATTAGATTTGTTACCTGAATTCAAACTGAATGAGTGGAATAAACTTAAAACCTTTAAGTTGAGTTCATTCAAATGATTGACTAAACCAACACTAAAATATAAGTGAATTTAATGTATATGAGTTTACAGTACACATACCTATTGGTTTTAAAACTAAAATGGTTTAGGGCAATCGGTTTCATTAAATGGTTTGAGTTACCGTAACTTATCGGGTTTTACAGTGTATGACTAAGTGACTGCATTCCCTTACTCTTTTTAGTGTACATAAAGCAGTGTGTTTGGCCATGGGTGTGCTGGAGAATCCACACTAATAGGCGCACCATCTCTTGCCAGAGAGAAGAATAGAGGGCAATGAGTGATTTTGTGCAAGGTGATGAGATCTACAGTAGCTCGGCCAAATCTCTCCCACAACTGGCTCACTACCTGAGAGTGGAAAGTCCATTCTCCATACAGAGGGTTCCCTCTGGACAGGAGAAACTACCCCCACATTCATTATTCCCGGGACATGTGTTGCCTGTAATGAATGAAAATGCCTCATGCCCCACACAATCAGTTTTCATGCTAAACTGTGAAGCTGAAGAGAATGTGTGCCTCCCTGGCAATTTATGTATGCCATGTTGTGTTGTCTGATCTGATCAAAATGTGGTGGTTCCTTAGGAACTGCACAAAATGTTTCAATGCCAGAAACACTGTTAACAATTCTAGGCAATTTATGTGTGTGTTCTGTAGTGAGAAGGGCTATTTCCCTTTCACTCTCCTGCCATTGCACACTGAACCCCAACCTGTGATCGACACATCCGTTGTAACCATCTTTCTCAGAGAAACTGTCCCCAGCAGAGAAAAACGTGATCCCTCCAGTGACGGAGCGCGTGCATGCAGAGTGATGATATTGTCATTTTGCATTTGAGGTGGCATTTTGGCCACAAACGCTGCACCTCCATCCAGTGCTGAAACTCTCTCATTCACTACAGTTCCAGTGGAATAACCGAGACAGTTGAGGCCATCAGTCCCAGAAGATGTATAGTCTGAATGGAACCTTCTTCCCTTTCTGAAAAAGGGATAAACAGCCACGAACTGACCTGATGCACTCCTCTGACAGAAAGAATTGATACAGGTCTGAGTTCAGTCTGAGACCCAGATAGATTATCTCTTGTGTAGGCACCTAGCAGCTTTTCGTGTAGTTTATTTTGAAACCTAAGTTCTTTAAATGAGATTCAAGCATTTTTGTATCTGTCTCCGCCTGCTGCCATGACGAGCAAACAGCATATTCTCAGCGGAGTCAGAGCTGCTTCAACACACTCTTGGGGCTAATGAAAGCCTGAAAGGAACTGTCAAAAATTCATAGGCTGTGCCCTGATAAGCAAACCTGAGGAATTTTCTGTGTGCTGGGCAGATGCTTATGTGAAAATATACATCTTTCAGATCGACTGATATAAGCCAGCTTTGAGATGAAAAAATGTGGTAACATTTTCAACGTCAACATTTTGAACTTGTATTTTCTGAGGTGTTTGTTGAGGTTCTGTAAATACAGTATGGGATGGAGACAAAGAATGACAAAATACCCGGAGTAAAAGCCGTGATGGCTGTCCACCAGTGGCACAACACAAATTGCTCTTTTGCTCAATAAAAAGGTTATTTCTTCCTCTAAAATCTGAGCTGACTCCCCATCTGCTGCTGAAATTAACACACTGTTTAAAAGCGGTGGTTTTACAGCAAACTGCAGACGATAAGCCAGTTTTATTGTGGATAAAACCCAATGGTTTAGTGCGCATGCGCGTCAACTGCAGCAAGCTGCAGCTCTTGCTCACTGATGGAGCATTGGAACTGGGGGTTGCAGCTCTGAATTGGATATTTTTGTGTGTATTTTTGTTTTTATTTCCATACACTTCTGTGCCCTTGGCCCACTACTTGGATACACAGGGAACATTTTTATTTTTTTCACACACTGTTGAATTTGCCAACCCTCCTGCTCTCTCTTGCATATCTCCACAGTTGGAGAGGGGAGAAACAACATGTGGAGCACTGGGTGAACTGGCGCCAACACTCCAACCTGAGAACTGTTTTCCTCTGAACACTGAACTTGAATCAAACCCCAACACTTCTTTGCTGCAGGGGGAAAACAAGACTTTTGCATTATAAAGAGGGGAACTACAGAGACTCTGTTAGTGCTGTAGCCCCTCTTTTGACTCAGAAATAGACCACTGGTTAGCTTGCCGGCCTCTTCTTGCCTCCTTGAGGGTTAGCTGGGTGATATTTAGCTGCTGCAGCTGCAAACAAGGCCTTATAGCTCTGGCTGTCTTGGGTTCACCTCTGCCTGCATTGGCATATATATATATATATATATATATATATATATATATATATATATATATATATATATATATATATATTAGGATATTGTCAGCTGACAGACATGGTGTAATTGGTGCTTCTAGGATCGTCATGCCTGAGGCATTTCCCATAGTAAGATACCAAGCGAATGTTTGAAAAAAAAAATAAAAATTACAATGCCTAATAATCTGACAGGAAATAGCAACATTAGCTATTTTTTTTGTTTTGTTGAGATACAATGTAGAGGAGCTTCCTGAGCTTCAGGCACAGACAATAAAGTCCCTTCATCACCTGTGCCACGCATCGTGTTTGGCTCAGGCTACACACCCTCTGGACAAAGGTTGCAGCACAGAAACATCCCAAACACAGGAATTCAAGAAGTAAATAGAAATTACAGGCACAGGACAATGTCTGCAGGCACAAACATCACCTCACACTTCTAGTAGACCATAAGTAATTATTGAGAGTCTATACTATATTTATTTATTCCCGAAAATCCTGCTTAGTGCACTTTTAAGGTGACAAAGGTGGAAAAAATATTGTATCGATATGCCAAAAACTGTCCATCCTCCAAAACTAAGAAAACAAAAATTAAGAAACCTGTAAAAGCAACACTTTTCATATAATTATTTTATTTTTACTTTATACAAATTAAACAATAGAGTGAAAGCTGAGAGTGAATATTCTTTTAATAGGTGATAAACACTGTCAGAAAAAAACATCTCTTGTCAAGTACAGTAAAGTCCAAATCAATAAATGTTTTTTTAATACATTAATTTATGAATATGTTATAGCTGATATACCCTTTCTCTTTCTTGCTCTTCTTTTCTTTCTGCTCTTGTATTCTTTTGATTTCAGGTTGATTTTGGTTTTGCAAAAGAGCTTTCTCGGGGTGAAAAGACATATTCATTTTGTGGTACTCCTGAGTATATATCTCCAGAGATCATTCAGAACCAAGGCCATGACTTTGCTGCTGACTTCTGGTCACTTGGTGTTCTAATCTATGAGCTACTTGTGGGCAGGTAATACATTTTTCTCATATATTGTTTTCTGCATGATGCAACAGTAAAGCTGGTGCGTACACAGTACGTTTTTTTGCTGTTGAACCAGCTTGCAGGCATTTTTTTCTCTATAGGGAGAAATCACGGAAATCGTTTATGCTCCAATGGTCGCGATTTGCTGCAATCCTACAGCATGCATATACATAAACTAACACACACACACACACACACACACACACACACACACACACACACACACACACACACACACACACACACACACACACACACACACACACACACACACACACACACACACACACATACACACACACACACACACACACACACTCTCTCTCTCTCTCTAGATGTTTTTGTTTGAAGGGAATGGCTGTGCTGTTCTTTGCTTTACACCAAATCATTTGCCCAACTGTCTTTTTTTTCTTTTTTCTATCCGAAGCTCTAGCAGCAGCATTTAAAGCTCCAATCTTTGCGTTTAGCACAAAAGCTCATGCGATTGCTGCTGGCTCACCATGCAGTGCTGTGTACCAGCTGCTTTGACATGATAATCATGTTAACTGACTCGTGTGCAATGGCTCACAACCTCTCGAGTGTCCGAACTTGCACAGTGTAAACCTGCCTTAAATGATTGTTTCATCAAAGAAGTTCAAGGGGGTGAGGGGTTTGTTATACAAATTGTTCAAATTTTAATTAGTGAGTTAGGTGTTTTAAGTCTCATTTGTCACAATGATGCATGATGCACAGTGCTTAAATTGCCTTTCAATTATATTAATTTGCTCTTGCAAAGTAAATCATTTTGCATGAGAAAATTTCCATTAACAATGCCCATATTTTGCATGTGAATGGAGGAACTCCTCAGAATTATATATTTATCACCACTTTAAGGCAGGCTCACACTACACGACTTTTGGGCTGGATTTTGTCGTCGCAGACAGATTTCCAAGGTCTGCAACAAAACCCCAGGATAGTGGCCAAATCAGAACTCATTGCGGTCACTGATGGTCATTAAAGGCTGATTTATACCTCTATGTCGAGTGTACGGCATAGGCTGTGTTTAGCATGTGTAGCCTACGGCGTAGCCTGACGTGCACCTCTCCAAAAATGTAACAACACATCAATTCTACGCGGACCGCAAATGCTGTGATTGGTCTGCTAGAACCCCTCCATCAGGTAAAAAACTGGCGTGGAGAAGAGCGAGTGTTTTCAACTTCCATAGGAATGAAAAAAAAAAAACTCTGTTTCAGGGGACACGCACTGTCAAACTGCAAAAAAGTCATTGCCTATTTGTCACCATCACTGCTGAAGCTTCTCTGACAACGTACATGGCAAGCTGCTTCATCTTCGGCTTTTGCCTTGATACACAACATGACCGTGACGCTGCCTACTAGCAGTCTGCATGTTGCACGTCGACGCAGACAACAATGCAGAATTATAAATAGCCTACAGCACAGAGGCTAAGGAGTAGGTCTTTAAAGCTATGTTTTTTTTTGTATTTGTCATCCTGAAAATTTGCCATGCACAGAAACCTTGCACACAGAAAAAATGTGCAAAACAATACAAAATGGAGTCTTCAAGCAGTGAGGATAATTTTGTTGTCCTCTCTCTTCTTAAAAAGAGAAAAAGAAAGAGGAAATATTGGGTTCATCCAATCCTGAGATTGCATAGAGAGGAGAGTTCTGAAATAAATCTATTCCATCTCTTTGTATTCTGCACTTTGTCAAACAGTGCTTTGTGCTGCGAGACGAAGTGCGAGACTTGTCAGACACCATTCTGGATTTTGGCATTTGCTTGTACGGAGGCTCTGAATTGTCAAAACACGAATGCGAAAAATGCAGAAAACTGAACCCGATCTAAATTTTTTTATGACAAACAAAATTTTCAGAGGCAGTGGTTAAACGTGATTGACACAACGTGAGGTCGTATTTATTTTTTAACTTGCGAAAATTTCGGACACGAATTTTAGACTCAGTGTGCAAAGACTTTACAGTTTTTTTCGATTGCTAAACGACAGTGAGCACAACTGGAGCTACATGTGCAAAACTCTAACTACAGTCTGCACTACCAACAGTCACCTGAGCTAAACAGTTAACACATGGCTCAAAACAGGCTCAGTGCAGCCAAACACTGTGCACAACCCTCACTGAGATAACACACACTGTCACTCAGAACACACTGAGAGTAAAAACACTAGCATCAAACACCAACACAGAAAATACAAACTTTTCATCTTTACATTTTTGAACAGTGACTTCATACAAAGTAATATTTTCTTCAAAGAAAAGAGTGACATTCTTTCACATGATTTATTTAAATTTTTAGAACATAGTTCTTTAAGGTAAATGAAAATTAGCAGTTTGCTTCAATAGTCTGTAGTAATTTACGGAATTACAGTAATGAGTTACATTATATCATATATATATATATATATATATATATATATATGTGTGTGTGTGTGTGTGTGTGTGTGTGTGTGTGTGTGTTCACTAACAAGTCTAAAACAAGACACCTGCTTAGCCTTTCAGCTGAAATTGCAATGTTTGAAAGGCACAAGGCTGAAATCTATTCTGTTTTGAATGTGTGGTTCACAGTTTTGACAGCAGTGTGTTAGCATTTGAACAAAGTGCTGTAAATCCACAGTGTTGTGCAGGTTGTCGTTAAAGTCATGGGATAAGTGTGTAGAGTTTTGAAAACTGTGTTCAAGCAATGAAAAACGAACTAGAGTTTGGTCCACATGAACTGCTGCTGTGCAGACTGTAGTTAGAGTTTTGCACATGTGACTCCAGTTGTGCCCACTGTCGTTTAGCAATCGAAAAAAACTGTAAATCAGCCTTAAGTAATAAGGCTGATTTGAAGTCTTTGCACACTGAGTCTCATCTTGTATTGGTCTTGATATCTTTTGACCCATCCTTCACCTAATTTGATTTTTAATTTGCCACACCACACCAAAGGGGTCTTTTTATAATTCTTTAATTATAATTATTCAGACAATTTTATTAATTCGTCAACTTCAATTATAATTATGCCAATTTTATTAATTCATCAACCGGAATATTCCCATCAACACTTTGTTTTCCGTCAGAGCGGATCTAAACGGATATCCGTCAGAGCGGATCTGCACAGATCTTCCTCGCACGGAGGGATTATCAAAATATTTGCCAGGTAGCTGTGCATTTAAACAGTACCCTTACAGACAAATCTTCCTGGACTAACTCTTAGAGCTGCATCCAAGGATAACACTACCTATAATGGGATGAGTTCAATCAATCCTGCCACCACAGAAAATTATTAAAAAACAACTTACCTGTGATGAAGGATGACCTCTCAGTCCCCAGTCCCGTGTTTCTTGGGAATATCCCGGACGAGCCCCCAAACTGTTAGATCTCAATAATCTCAATAATAGGTAGAATATTTGTAATCCCAGTCATCAGTTAAGAAACAGGCGCCTCAACCCCTGTGATGTGTGGCAGCAGCAGCGCGAGATCTCGGGAGAATGACCAAGCAGACACAGATCAAGTGTGGTACAAAGCATTCTCAGATTTATTCAGGAAGAAGGGTCATATTTATAGACATAGGTTAAACAACAATCTCCAGGATGTCTTAAGCATCCAATCATACGACTTAAGAATCAAACCTTACCATGTATGGCATTTCAAGAAATATAATAACAAATAAGAAATGTATGTGCGTAAATGTGTGTGTGTCTTCAACTTCTGGTTATGTGTGAGAGTGTAAGAGTGTCCACGGACTACATGAGCTGCACAATAGAAAAATCCCAAGACACAGAGAAAGTCAAAAAGTGAAGCCCAAGAAATAAGAAATTATTTAACACCACCGACAAAAGAAAAGCAGGGCAATAAATACAGAGCAGAGCCAATAATGAACTAATAAATCACTATGGAAACAAAACAGGGAGATTGGTGTGGTTATATGAGTGTCTATGGCAACAAACAAGGGAACAGAGTAGCCGGGAAACATGAGGTGAACAAAGCAACAATGGAGATAACACAGAACTTAACTTCAAAATAATAGTCCAAAACTATCGACAAAGGAAACACTGGCAGGGATCGTAACAATGAGCAGGTCAGCAACGTGATCTGAGCCTGTCTGCAGCAGTCACAGACACTGCAATATTTTCAAACCTGTTTGATATTATCGCCACATGATCTTGTAATGTGTGCAATGAAATGACAAGCTGGAACTAATCCAGCCAATCATAGTGCAGATGGTATAAACAGAAAAATCTTGCAATCAATTGCATAAATTTATTGTGTATTTTTTAATTTAAATCCATGTGACAAAACTTTTTTCCGCTGTTGGTCAGGAATGCCTCTTGACCAAATGTAGTTTGTGCTCCTCGTCAGCATTGTGTTGTGTAGCGTGTACGCTGCTATGATAAGACAATCACAGCAATTCAGGTAGTCTTACTGTAACGAAGGGGACTCACAGGCAGGGGATCCAAATGCAGCGTTTTTTATTGAAGTAGAGTGGTCATACAGGCAGTGGTCAATAGGAACAAACACAGTGTCAGGGAGCAGGCAGATTTGTTGTCGTGAAGCAGGCAGTAAGAGGTCAGGGCAACAGGCAGAGTATCAAAGTCCATAAACAAAGCAGTAATCCAACAGGTAACAGGCAAAGCTTCAACCACGATAAACAGACCAAGACGGTAACAGGCAGACAGACAGGGATAGATGCTCAGAAATGCAAACACGGGGTAAGGCAAGACTTCACCCTTGACATGAGGAAACAGACAGCTTAAATACAAATCTGATGAGCTACACCTGTGAGGTAATCAGAGTCCAATCACGGGGCTTGTGGGAAGTGTAGTACGAAAGTGCGTGGATGTGTGTCAGTGATTGAATGATGAGGACCAGCTGGTCTGTAGGTGTACAAACAGAGTCCAGAGACAGGGATTGTGGGAAATGTAGTGAAGCAGTCCGTGCGTGTGTGTGTGTGTGAGTGACTGAATGCTGAATGGCAGGTGCAAGATGTATGGGAAATGGAGTTCTGGTATGAATGAATAGTCCGGATTGGAGTGCCCTCTGGTGACTGTGACGGGCACTCTCTTCTGTGATCATAACATAGCCCTCCCCCAAGGAGCGGCTTCCAGACGCTTTCACCAGACACAACAGAAGATTCCGGGAGACAGGGGAGTGAAGACCGGTAGTGAACCAGAGATGGAGCAGATCTCTCAAATAACATACCCAGGGCGGCGCAGACGGCCAGGGCGGCGCAGACGGCCAGGGCGGCGCAGACTCATGGGCAGGTACAAGGACCAGAGGAAATTCTGGAGTGGCTTCTGGGGCTAGAGCGGGCTCAGGTGCTGGCTTACAGACAAGATCGGGTGCTGACTTGCAGACAGGATCGGGTGCTGGCTTGCAGACAGGCAGGACTGACCCTGGGAGATCTGGAGACGACCCTGGGAGATCTGGAGACGACCCTGGGAGATCTGGAGACGACCCTGGGAGATCTGGAGACGACCCTGGGAGATCTGGAGACGACCCTGGGAGATCTGGAGACAGGCTCTTGGAGCTGACCTTTGACTTGAGTTGAACTTGGGCTGGCAATGAAACTTGAGACTTGACTTGGGACTTGGCTTGAGGCATGACTCTTATTTTGACTCGAGACTTGACTTGGACCCTGATTCGAAGCTTGACTAGGACCTTGATTCAAAGCTTGACTAGGACCTTGATTCAAAGCTTGACTAGGACCTTGATTCAAAGCTTGACTAGGACCTTGATTCAAAGCTTGACTAGGACCTTGATTCAAAGCTTGACTAGGACCTTGATTCAAAGCTTGACTAGGACCTTGATTCAAAGCTTGACATGGACTTTGACCTGAAGCATGACCTGAAGCATGACCTGAAGCATGACCTGAAGCATGACCTGAAGCATGACCTGAAGCATGACCTGAAGCATGACCTGAAGCATGACCTGAAGCATGACCTGAAGCATGACCTGAAGCATGACCTGAAGCATGACCTGAAGCATGACCTTGACTTGTAACTGGACATTGACTGGTGGTTTGACTGTGATCAGCGGCTTGACTTTGACGAGAGACTGGACCCTGACGAGAGACTGGACCCTGTGACTGGCTCCACGCATTCAGGCAAGGCAGCCATCTGACGTGGAGACAGGGGAAGAGAAGCCAATACGTTCAGGAACAAAGAGGGAAGAGCCATCTTGATTGTTGATGCAAACGTGGCGGCGACCATCTTGTCCATAGACACAGGTACGGCGGCGGCCATCTTGTCCGGAGACACAGGCGTACTTGAGTACGTTGCAACCAAAGAGCTCACATGCAAAGCATCCGGCGACCTTGCGAGCGAGGCGGCCGGCGGAGGTCCAGGAATGCCAGCCGCTCGTGCCGAAGACAGCGGTGGATCAGCCACACTGGAACGCAACCCTCTCCGCTCTCGAACAGAACCAGTGACGTAACGTGAGTCTGAGCGATCAACGGCGACGTGACTCTGCTCAGGAAGATCAACAGAGATATGGACTGGTGTTGTTGTTGTTGTTGTTGTGGACGACGCCATCCTGTGAATGTCCTCTTTAGTGGCAGCCATTACGTGATTCAGCGTGGTGTCGTGTTCCTCCACGACACCCACAGTAAAACTAGAGCCACTCAGTTCAATGCTAGGTCAATATATTGTTCCAACGTCCAACTGGGATCGTGAAACGGCATGACGGAACTCAGCAGATTAGACAGTCCTCCTCGGAAAAAGATCATGAGACATACCTCATCAAAACACGTTAAATGTGCCAGTCCAATAAACTCGACGTAATCCTCTAACGCTCTGTCTCCTTGACGGAGACACATCAGCTGAGCAGATGGATTCATATTGCCGAAACGGAAACACTCACAAAGCTGCTGGATCTGGTGGGGGTGAAGTCTTCTGTAACGAAGGGGACTCACAGGCAGGGGATCCAAATGCAGCGTTTTTTATTGAAGTAGAGTGGTCATACAGGCAGTGGTCAATAGGAACAAACACAGTGTCAGAGAGCAGGCAGATTCGTTGTCGTGAAGCAGGCAGTAAGAGGTCAGGGCAACAGGCAGAGTATCAAAGTCCATAAACAAAGCAGTAATCCAACAGGTAACAGGCAAAGCTTCAACCACAATAAACAGACCAAGACGGTAACAGGCAGACAGACAGGGACCGATGCTCAGAAATGCAAACACGGGGTAAGGCAAGACTTCACCCTTGACATGAGGAAACAGACAGCTTAAATACAAATCTGATGAGCTACACCTGTGAGGTAATCAGAGTCCAATCACTGGGCTTGTGGGAAGTGTAGTACGAAAGTGCGTGGATGTGTGTCAGTGATTGAATGATGAGGACCAGCTGGTCTGTAGGTGTACAAACAGAGTCCAGAGACAGGGATTGTGGGAAATGTAGTGAAGCAGTCCGTGCGTGTGTGTGAGTGACTGAATGCTGAATGGCAGGTGCAAGATGTATGGGAAATGGAGTTCTGGTATGAATGAATAGTCCGGATTGGAGTGCCCTCTGGTGACTGTGACGGGCACTCTCTTCTGTGATCATAACACTTACAGTCCTGTAGTTTGGGCTTGCCCTTATTAGATAAGCTCATACAGAAATATGCTATCAAGTTTGCACTTTTTTCATGCAAATCTTTAAATCAGGGCACATAAGATCTTGGTGGTAATGAATAAATTATTTCCTTTTAATTGTGTTTAAATAAGACCACTTTCTCTTGTTTAGGGCAAATTTAATGATTTGTAATAATACAGTTTTATTTGTCCTAAAGCCCACCCTTCTCCAGTTCAGACCCTCAGAAGATTTATGCCAAGATTTTGGATGGTGTGCTTAATTTCCCTTCATATATGGGGGAAGGTGCCAAATCTATCATCAGTAAATTGTGCAGGTAATTATCGAAACTACTGTATAGCGAAAGCTCTGGCTTCTTTTTACACATGGTGAATTTATTTTGGCGCAGTTTGTGATTTGTTCTCTATCTGAAAAGTAATAAAATTTCTTTTTTTCCAGTTCATTTTATTTGAGTCACCATTTTTCAAAATATTATTTAGGTACTTATATTGTTAATTTTCAGTTTATGTGTTGTTTAAATGTTTTGCAGGCCACGTCCTGGACAGCGTTTGGGCAATACGAAAAATGGAATCAAAGATGTCAGACATCACAGGTGACCTTTATGAACTTGTATTGTGCTTAGTTCAGATAAATATTTTCAATAAATATAGATATTTCAGTAAATATAAATATTATATCCCACAATTACAATTTAGATGTATTGAGTTTAGTCATTTTGATGTGTATAAATAATAAATGACTTTACTTTTCCCTCAATTGTTTCTCAGGTGGTTTAACAGCATTAACTGGTATAAATTAAGAATGGGGCAACTGGAAGCACCGACTGTTCGGCTCATAAGAAAGGTCAAATTTTGAACTTAAATCATATTCTTTACACACCATCTGACACAATGTAAAAAAAGTACTTTAGCAAGAATGTTTCTCTTTAGTACAAAGCTCTAAATATACAGCTCTAAATAATACACCAATAATAAATTCTAATTTCTAATATCTGGGCTCTTACATTGCCTCAATGGCAATGCATTTTGCTTTGGTGGAAACTGAATTATCTTGCAAAACATCAAGTTGCAAATTATTTTTTAAAACTGTTTCAGTGATGAAACTCAGATGTAAGATGAAACTCAGATGTATCTACAATACAAGCTGCAAAGTAACAGAGTCTGTTTGACTGATTGTGTCTGTGTGGGTTTTTGGTTTTCAGGGTCCCTGCTATATAAACTTTGACCGTTTCCCCTATGATAAGACTCAAGCAGAGGAGGAGTTTTCAGGCTGGGATTGTGATTTCTGAACATCAACTAAGTCTTGAGGTCTCTGACTGTGCTCTCATGTATAGTAAAACATCCACAAGATATCTCAAATTATTTGCTCTAAAATGTTCTCAAGGTTTAATATTCTAATCTGCATATGTTAAAGGAAGATAAGGACAGTAATTTTATGACTCTTGGCATACAGTATGATTGAACTTTAGTAATAGTGTCTTTCACAGACAGTAAGTAAAAAGTAAAAATTATTTCCTCTACTGGAAATTCAGGATAATTTTTCAGCCAGCCTTTTTTTTTTTTTTTTTTTTTTTTTTTTTTTACTATTTTGAACACAGCAGTTTTATTCTTAAATGATTTCAGATGTGATGATTGGAAGACCAGCAATTTATAAGGGTCCAAATGTATATGCAGAAAATAATGAACATTTAAAACAAATCCTAGAACATTTAAACAAATCCTGGACATTAGAGATCATTTTTGTTCCCTTTCAATAAATGTACCTCAAAAAAAAAAAAAAAAAAAAACATGCACATGTAAGACCATGTCTTATTCTTGTTTAGACTTATTAGTTGGTTAATAAATAACAATATGAATGTATGATTAAATACTATTTTAGTTATTTTATTTACTTATATTTTTAATGTACTGAAAGAATGAAATGTTAATATATTAATGTTACTTACTGGGCAGGATGTTGAGATTTTTACTTTCTATTTTTTGCAGCCTGATATATATATATATATATATATATAATTTTTTATTTTTTATTTTTTATTTTTTCCCAAATGACTGCGATTGTGGTTTTGTGCTATTATTGTTGAGGTGTTATAATAAAAAATTATACTGTAGTAACATCATATAATGGAAATTGTAATTTAAAGAATGCCTTCTTAAAAGCACTGAAAAGCAGCATTTCTGCTGAACTTCTTACTGTGCTCATACCTTTAAGGAATAATGTTGGTAATCTGTAAGCTTCCAAATGATCCAAGTCAAATCAAATTCATTTGTATAGCGCTTTTCACAAAATACATTGTTTCAGGGCAGCTTTACAGAAAACTATACTGTCTAAAATGGCTGAGTGTTTTAAAATAAAGCAATTTTTTGGGTTGGCTGATATGGCAGATTGACATCGAGATTGATAATCTAATACTGTATTTATTGTGTTGTCTAGCACATATATCAGTGCCACAGTGACTCTTGCACATGTTTGAGCAGATGGTCAGTTTTGTTCTAGTGAGAGTAAAAAATTCTCTAAAAGCATGTGATTGGTTAAAAAATGTGAAAAATAGCTGAAAAAATGTGAAAAATGTCAAAGAGTCTGATGTAAATTCCACATTTTCCAAATCAAATTCATTCATGGCCTCTTTTATCCTGGTGTTCAATGCTGAGGACTTCTAGCCTTGAAGCCTCGGTAAAATTGGTCAAGACTGGTTTATACTCATAAACAACGAAATGCTTGAATGTTATTGGTTTGTGGTATAGTTGGAAGCAGGAAAAGTCTTGTGCATGGAGTCAGTGCATGTAAATGATAATGATAAACAATAAACATGGATGATAATGATTCATTCACAAAAGAAAACACCACTAATTCCCATTTTTTGTAAAGATTTATTGCCATACAACAGCCACATCAATGTATGCGTTTTATAGTTTATATGAAAAAGGCTGGTGCAGTTAAGAACACATTAATCTAGGGCTGCCTCCTAATAGTCGACTTAACGTTAATCGACTAGGAGGGGCTTAGTTGACTAAGACTGATTTTATTAGTCGGTAAAAGAATGTTAAAGGCTGGTGCTTGTGGTAATTACAGTATGTAGGGCAGGAAATCCAAACGTTCACCTATCATCCATCGACCTCAAATATGGCTAATCATTTAACACGTAGGTAGCAACTTTACATGGCTGCTCGCTCTAAGGTTAACCTAGATAAATGTGCGCTATTATATATAAGCGCTATTATACAGTACAGTCCAAAAGTTTGGAACCACTAAGATTTTTAATGTTTTTAAAAGAAGTTTCGTCTGCTCACCAAGGCTACATTTATTTAATTAAAAATACAGTAAAAAACAGTAATATTGTGAAATATTATTACAATTTAAAATAACTGTGTACTATTTAAATATATTTGACAAAGTAATTTATTCCTGTGATGCAAAGCTGAATTTTCAGCATCGTTACTCCAGTCTTCAGTGTCACATGATCCTTCAGAAATCATTCTAATATGCTGATTTGCTGCTCAATAAACATTTATGATTATTTTCAATGTTGAAAACAGTTGTGTACTTTTTTTTTTCAGGATTCCTTGATGAATAGAAAGTTCAAAAGAACAGCATTTATCTGAAATACAAAGCTTCTGTAGCATTATACACTACCGTTCAAAAGTTTGGGGTCAGTAAGAATTTTTATTTTTATTTTTTTGAAAAGAAATGAAAGAAATGAATACTTTTATTCAGCAAGGATGCATTAAATCAATCAAAAGTGGCAGTAAAGACATTTATAATGTTACAAAAGATTAGATTTCAGATAAACACTGTTCTTTTGAACTTTCTATTCATCAAATAATCCTGAAAAAAAATATTGTACACAAATATTTTGTACAATTGTACACATTAAATGTTTCTTGAGCAGCAGATCAGCATATTAGAATGATTTCTGAAGGATCATGTGACACTGAAGACTGGAGTAATGATGCTGAAAATTCAGCTTTGCATCACAGGAATAAATTACTTTGTGAAATATATTCAAATATAAAACAGTTATTTTAAATTGTAATAATATTTCACAATATTACTGTTTTTTACTGTATTTTTAATTAAATAAATGTAGCCTTGGTAAGCAGACGAAACTTCTTTAAAAAAAATTAAAACTCTTAGTGGTTCCAAACTTTTGGACTGTACTGTATATGTGTTCGTGCGGAGTATGGAAGGCAGCTAAAGGCAGCTTTACTGCACGACATGGAGGTGCCGGCACGATCACTTGCATTTTTTTTTACTTAAAATGCTTTGTCAGAGTAATACATCATTCCAAACTGTAACTACTTTTATTTGTGTACACTCACAATAACAACAAAACGTTTTTTTTTTTAAATAAAGAAAACAAACAGTATGCGACTACTAGTCGAGTTGGGGGCAGCCCTACATTAATCACACCTATTATCAGCTTAACTCCCCTTATTTTGGTAAAAGATGCAGAGCACCAATATACAAACAGTGAGTGTGCACTAACATACGATCATGTGTCAACTATGATTATAACTTTTCTTATATCTCCCCTAATATATTTGACCTTTGCCATAATGTTATCTTGCAGGGTGAAAATACTGAATATAATTACAAAATGCAATATAAATTCTAATTTGCATCATTTGCATGCTTACATATGGGAAATATCACAAAGTCCCTGTGCTTTAGATAAACTTAATGCACATTTAATAAATAAAAGCCTGTATAAAAACAAAAACAAATGCTTCTAGCTCAGTATCACATAATATTAATCTGCTATGACAACCCTTCTTCTAACCTTTGCTCTTCACCTTTTGATGCCTGAAACTGTTATTACATTGAGATCAGTTTTTACCGTACACCATCTTGCCAAAGGACAGTATTGGAGCTGTGTTTGTAATTTATAATGAAGTTCTGAAATCAGGTGATCTTCAAATGTATCTCCTGGAGTTCAAAAGCTGAACAGACCCTTCAAGACACATTAGGTTACCTGTACTCAAACATAAGTAGCTTATTTTTCTTTCATATTATCATCACTGTCAGGGTTACAACCATCTCAAACTTAGATGCAGCCAACATCACAGAAACAAGGTTTTCAAAATCCTTTAGAAACCAATTATTATGCAGCTTTATGGATATGTCACCATGTAGCATATGGTAAATTTGTAATCAATAGAATGAACAATGGCTCATTGGAAAAACGTGCCTCTGCCTCCATTCCAGGTGAAATTAAAACTAGAGGCAGTAAAATAGGAACTGTTATACACGTTTCACACAAATTATGAGTACAGGGGCATATTATCATTTAATAAAGACTTCTTTTCACATCCTTGCACAATACTGTTATGACCTCAAACAGTTTTACTATAGTGCATGATTTCTAAACTAAAACGTTTTTATCTTTGTATTACACAACCAGCTCCATAGGCCTATGACTTTTCTAATGTAGTAAACTGGTAGCTCACCCGAGCAGCGTCAAGCATTGCTCTGGCAATGCTAAGCACTCAGGACAAATTTCCATAAAACACGAGCCATGACACTCGATAAAAGCATTGTAGAAACATCTCACATTTGCTTGTCTTAACTCTATCGGTTGGGTTTAGTGTAGATGTTAGGCTTACATTATTTTTTAAATGCGATAAATCTTTGACATTTTAGCGCCACTCACTATCTGCCGTGATGCATAAAACAACATATTGCAAGAGTGACATGGAGAAAATTGAATGCGCTTTTAGCGCCACTCTTTGGATATTTGAAAATGCTGCGAGACGTGCAAGAAGCAATGTAATATAATTTTTATCAGCTTCCTGTAATATCAAATGTTGCCACAGGCATGTTTTCCAATGACCATGGGACAGAATCTGGATCACACAATAAGGGTGTGTTCACCCTTGTAGTTCAGTTCATTAGTTCTTTTTGGTCCGAACCAAAGAAGAAAATAATACTTTTAGTCCTAGTTTGCTTAGTGTTTACACTGTCATTTTAAGGTCAAATCTAAAGGTACAAAATAAATAAATAAATAAATAAAATAAACAGCCTGTAATATGTATTGTTTTGCCACCAAACATCCAAAACAATGCTGTGTGCTGGGTTAAATGCATAAACTGAAAACTCACAAAGAGATTAAAAATTGTGTGAAAGAGTCAAAACAGTGCCAGGAATTTCTCCGTTGCACACAAATGAAGATGTGCTGAAAGGAGACGGCATTTCCAATGGGCAACGTCACAACTATGATAAGAAATACCAGGTACTCTTATTAAGGTCACATCTTGTGACATCACGTCCTGTTATTGATTTGTTTTGATGTCTTTAGTCTGTGTTGTGTTCATAAAACCATCAAACCACACCAGCATTCGTTTGGAAGCTGACTGAAACCTGCCTTTTTTAGGGGTCTCAATCCAATTGTTTGCACCAAGTTTCGGATGGGAGTTCACACTTATTCAAATGAACCGCATTAACAGAGAAATTGCTCCAGAGTTCATTTTAATAGAACCAAACCTGCCAAGTGTGAACACACCATAAGATAATACTTTTTTTTTGAGCTTAAAGATCTTAATTGCATCCTTATTTTTTGTTGCTGTTAAAGCAGAAATAAAACAGAATAGCTCTGTAATATTACAATCATATTGAAATCAGGGGCCTCATTTATAAAGCATAGGTACACACAGATTTGATCTTAGAGTGTGCTTTGATGTGGAAAAGTACTTAGAGAGACGTCAGGGTCTGAGCAGACAAACACACTTTTCCTGGTCAGATTACTGCAAGTTTTTGGAAATCTAAGCTATTCTTGCAGCTCGCCAATGATTTGGATGATGACTGGTGATCTTTTATATGTAAATGACATTAATTACATGTTGTTTAAACCACAGAGAACTGAAACCATCAAGATTTATAGATTTCACATCTGAAAGAGAGGCGTACGCTCGTTTTCTGCGTATGTTCATTCTATGAATCACACGTACATACATTGGAGAAATTATCGTAAGATCAAATTTAGGACGGTTTCTGCGCAACATTTTATAAATGAGGCCCAAGCGTTTGTTCAGCCAGGTAAATCCACCCTTTACAACAAGATCAAGGCATTTTAGTTAACTGCCTTCAAGAAAGTCTACAGACTTTAGAGAATAAAATTAAAATTAATTTAAATAGGTGTGTTCACACTTGTAGTTCAGTTCTCTTGGTTCTTTTGATCCGGACCAAAAAAGAAAACGATACATTTAGTCCTAGTTCGCTTAGCGTTCACACTGTCACTTCTAACACCGAACCTAAATATACAACAAAATAAAAAATGATGGAGCTGACAACTCGTGAAGAGCTTATAAAATGTGTAAAGGAGTCAAAACAGTGGTAGAATTCCCTCCGTCACACACAAACGAAGATCTGTTGTGAGGAGACATGGTTCTGATTCTGTACCAAACTGTGATGGGCAACATCGTGACTATGATGGAAAAAACAGGTATGCTTGAGCATTCTGTCCTTTTCAGGGTCGCATGTTGTGATATCATGTCTGGTTTTTTAGTTCATTTACATGTCTTTGGTCTATATAGACCTTATTTACCAGAGAAACAAGCGCGCCGCCATCTTTATAAAATTGTCTTTGAACTTCCGTTTTGCGGTAGCTCTGTACATTTCTATGGCATCGCTGTCAAAGAATAATTAGTTGGTTAAGTGGATTTACTTGTTGTAGAGTTAATGAAAGTTATCATGAGAATTGTTATGTTTAAAGCAGATGTCTTAACAAATGTCAGTAGATCGGGAAGATTTTAAAATGAGCAGTTCATTCATAAATGTAATATCGCTGTGGAAATACAAACCAGGAAGTCAAAAGACAACGAGCGCAACGCTGAAAAGGGGCGGGGCTACATAAGGTCTATTGCGTTCATATTTCATTCTAACCCCACCAGAGTTTGTTTGGAAGCGGACTGAGATTTTAATAGAACCAAACCTGCCAAGTGTGAACACACCATAAGATAATACTTTTTTTCCCTTTGAGCTTAAAGATCTTAATTGCATCCTTATTTTTTGTTGTTCTCAAAGCAGAAATGAAACAGAATGGCTCTGTAAGATTAACAATCATATTGAAATCAGCATTTTGTTCAGCCAGGTAAATCCACCCTTTACAACAAGATCAAGGCATTTTAGTTAAATCTATTTCTATCTTTTTTAGAGTACCTTTGATACCTTTGGAACTCTGATTCATCTGAGGACACACTTCATCTATAAAGAATCTTGTGTCTGATTTGTCTGTATCTCTTTATTCCCTCAAGAGTGTCAAATGGGTATGAGAAGGACGAAATTTACAGTCATGGCTTGACAACCATAGTAGTCCTTGCAGTGGAGCTGGTGGCTTAAAATGTGTCTCGGATCTCCATGGCAACTGTGCAATCTCTCCGTCTCAGCCCAGCGATCTGAATGTCAGAGGCTGCAGGGCTCGCTAAAACAAAATAATACAGTTACATTAAACTGAGCTGTAATTTGGCATCAGCACAAAAACAATATTTTGGTTTACTTGGATTGAATTGAATGATCATGGAAACAAATTCATTGCATTCAGTGATGTTATGGGGCATTTAGGGTTGTACCTTGAGGTCTGATTGGTTAGGCTGGGGAAGGCAATTTGAATGAGGATTGTGCATGTGACTTTCAGTCCAGGGCAGGAGAATCATTCGACACTGTATAGAGAGAATCAGAAATTGAATATTAAAGCATTAGACAAAGACACCACCACTTGAATTCACAATTGTGGGCCCCTGTCTGAGAACGCTGTATATCATAGAACACCTACACTCAAAAAAATGATTCTAGCTGCTTGCTCAGTTTATTTAAATAAAATAAGCTGAACCAACACAAATCTTTAGTTTTTTTACTTAATTGGCATTTGCACTCAATTGTATTATGTTAAATGAAATTAAATTTGCAAAATGTTAGGTTAACCTAAACCATTTGTGTTGGGACTACATGAATCATTTATGTTGCATTGATTGAAACTGGGCAGTGGATTTCTAGTTCCCAGCATGCTTTGCATAGGAATAGATTAGGACAGTAAATGTTTAAATTAAGTGCTGTTTAATGTGTTTTTTAGGAAAGGGAAATACCTTTTAAAGTTTGATGTTCAGTTATATTTGACATTTAAAAGAGTTTATGTTATGTCAGTTTTTTTGAGGTTACCATTATGCTGAAGTGTAGACCTTGTGGTTAGGCTATGGGTGGCTACATGAAATAAATCTATGTTGTTCTCAACAAGCTTTAACTGTGCTAAAGCCAGTGATGAGAAGTTCTTTACCTGATTGTTACTTGCATGCTACAAATGTTTCACAGAAAAAGAGCAACTCTGCACAAGGGCACTAGTCTGAATTGCAATAGCACCGGTTGGATCAACAAGAGTGAATTATGTTCAGGAAACATTCACAGAATACGTCAGATGAAACTGGTGTGATCTCATTCAATTAGGATGAATTTTACTCATCAGTACAATTAACCTAGCTTAAGTTCAAATAAATCAGTTCAAATGTGTGGAAATAGGTGTCATAACTGAATTAAGTAGACCAACAAGTTATTTTTTTTGAGTTTAACATTCATGGCTGAAATAAACTAATCATATATTTATATATCAATAAATTTTGATATAAAAAGACTTAATGCGCAGCATAAATGTGAAAATAAAATATGTGGGAAAAAAAACCCTGTTCATTAACTCTCAAGTGCATAGATTATAAGACTGTAGGAGACATGCATACAATACAGTGTGACACAGCAGAATCATGTGACACTGAAGACTAATGATGCAGAAAATTCAGCTTTGCATCACAGAAGTAAATTACACTTTAAAATAAATCCAAAAAGAAAAGAGTTCAATAATAGAAAACAGTAATAATATTCCACAATATTGGTAGTGTCTATTGGCATATAAGATGCACTTCTATCTTTTTGTTTCAAATGTGTCCTCTGATAACATCAAAACAGCTTTAGCTGATTACATACTGGAGGTTCTTCTGTGAGCCTGTCAGGGTTGCCATAGGAAACAGTAATTAATTACCCATGAACTGAATGCACCTGTTCCCAATTAAACACAAATCACAAGGAGCAGAATCATCTGAGAAAGGTGAGTATGTTCTCCCAATGAAATCAAATTACTGTTCTCATATCCTCCTTCATGTCTGCATTGGAAAAGGTCAATGGTTTTAGCTTGTCTAATCTGCATATTGAAAAAGCACAGACTTAACACGTTCACTAACTGTGGATCAGCTGTGAGTTGGGGATATATATCAGCAACAATAAAATGGGTGTTTTGTATGCCATAATATTGTATACTTAATTTTTTAACAGAATCCATTGCTATACACAGTAAAGCTGACTTTGTAAGGGCTATTGTAGAGTACCAAAGTAATTTTATGTACAATATTACAAGGTTAGAAACCTTCCGAAAAATTTCGGCGATGAATGCTTTGTAAACAAGTCCCAGTCCGACGCTGGATTTGCAGGTCACGGGCGGTGTGTAAAACTGCATCAAATGTCTGTGTTTTTTTGGCAATCGGCGTGCAAGTGCATAAAATGTAAACACAAATGTTTTTGTTCCCTTTTTATTTATAATGATGTCGCAGCTTGCAGACAATCTCTACGCAAGTGTGCGCTCGTGTCTCTTTAGCTCTGCCCACAGCAGGAACACCTCCAGGAGCTCAGCTTTTTTCGGAAAGACTCGGTACAGCGTATCTATCTTTTATAAATATGATAAAACTAAAGACTTTTCAGAGATATGAAGGATGCAATACTACTCTACAGGTACTCAAGGTTAAAATGAGATAGTAGAAACTGTGTGTTACCTACCCTTTAAAGAGTCTCCCACTAGTAATTATGACATTGTGGTGGTGATTTTCTCATATGATCATTTTGACATGACTGAGGGCAGGACTGCTATAATCACATTCACTTACCTTTTAACTGTGCCACTGTGCCTCTGTGCATCTGGTCATGGACGGTGCAAGAAAGCTGTGTTGGGAATGTTCAACTTATAATGTCAAGGAATTTCCTCGCTCCCTTGCTGCAGTGTATGCCTGCAGTTGGGATAGAAGTAATACAAAAGTTTTTTTTTGGTTTTTTTTGGAAAGAGTGATGTTGTGCCTTCATTTTGCTGGACTGTGCAGACATTTTTTGGAGTGTGGTAGACTCGAGAGAGAGAGAGAGAGAGAGAGCTGGTTAGCATTCTCATTCATTTCAATTGTAGATGCTCAGCTGCAGCATGCAGTGCCGGAATGCTAACATTCAGTAAATGTCATGCTGTCTATATTAGACTTTTCCTGCAGAAGAATGATAAAAAAGACTTACATGCATTTTAGATTTATCAAAAAAAAAAAAAAATGGGGCACTTGTGAAACATCTACAGTATATTAATCTGTAACTATAATCGTATAAATTACAAATAACTTATATGTTGCTAACAAAAATGATTTAGTCAGAATACATGGATATTTTTGCATTGCCGTCAATGGAGAACAATGCTCTTTGTCCACACAATGGTGTCTTTCTATTTTCTTTATATGAAATGTATAGTCTTTGTCCTCTCGTTTTTCCTTTTGTCTTATCCTTCCTTATACATCCTATAGTTTTTGCTCCCACAGTTTGTCAGTGAATGTCTTTAGTTCCAGCTCATTTTGTTTGTATTTTATTGATATCTCGATGGTCAGTGTAATCCGGGATAAGGCCGTTGAGGAATAAGCTTCCATTTCTTACAGATGTGTAGGAATATGCCTCTCTCTCATCTCCGAGGTTAACTGAATGTGCACGTTTCCCTGGTGTCATCTGCTGATTGACAGGTGGGCTGAGGTATATTTCAGCGGACAGTTTGCGCTTGATCGATGCAGCACGCTGGAATTTGTCATAAATGTCGACACTCAGTCGCCGACGAGTCTCCTTAAACTCTGCAGACACGTTAGCAGTCCACTCAGCGGCATGAGCTCGAAACTCTCCTACCTATGACAAAAAGATCAATATTGATATTGTAAAAACTTTTGTAAGTGTTTGTGCACAAAAAATTATGTCATGCCAGACCTGCATGTTTTTTTCCAGAAATATAAATATTTTTATATTTCCAGAAATATAAAAATATGAATTTTTATTCAGTGCCTCTTTTTTCCATACTGTGACAGTTCATTGTGGCCATGTGTCAAGCTCCAAAAAGGACAACAACAACATAAAACAAGATATGCAACTATATACCAACTATACACTATATTCCAAGTCTTCTGCACTGAAAAAAAATTAGGTTCTTTTAACTTTTTGAGTTATCTTTTTACATTAAGTTGTTTACTTAGAATATTAAGTATTTCAACTTGACAAATTTAGTTATTTGAACTTATAAAGTTTAGTTGGAATAACTTTACGAAAGTAAAGCAAACTTACTTTTTTAAGTTTTCAATACCACAGCTCATTTTCATAAAACCTAATTTCTATCATGACAACTCTCGGAGTGTTTGGCATGGGACTTTTTCATTCATATTTAAATTAATTTCTACCCCAAATAATAACTGATTTGATGTCAGACACTGAAACATCAACTGCAAACAATTAAATTGAATCTCTCGATCTCAGTAGAATATGATTAAACAACTCCAAAAACAGCTTTACCAGCTGCACTCACTTATTTTTGCATTTATTTATTTATTTTTGAAAAGAACAATTTAGTTTGAAGTCACCATTTTGGTGAATAGCGTTTCCTTTAGTTGTGCACTTAATCCTTGAATTTTTCAATTAACTTTTTTTGGCTGCTTTAATGCTGTGATCACAAAACTTGTTTGTTGTAAAGAAAGCCAGCAATGAGATAAGGTGGTTCTTGCTACTTCTTAATGGTATAAGCATCATAAAGTGGTTTGTTTCACTGATTGCATTGATAGTTAGGGTTTAGTGTTATTAGTGCCTCTAAACTTTCTACTGATTTTGTGATACTGCAGCATTTTCTCCAGCAGCATCACGGCAATCTGACCATTTAAAGAATTTTAAAAACATGCCGGACAGTAAGTTTTGAACTACAATAGCACTCAGACACACACTGACATCAAGAATCAGCGTATGAATCACAACAATGGTGACAATCAACAAAAAACTTCATGCTGCAGTGAATTCTGGGTGCACCAATCAAAACTCATCTAGGGCTCCCAGCATGCATTAAGGCATGAATTTTAGTAGTTTGTTTTGTCAGCATTGTTGAGGTTTGTATGATGAGAGTTGGTGTTTAAGTGTTTCTAAATGCCCAGATTGAAATTGTTGCACAAAAGATGTTTCGGATATTCTCAGTTTTATGTCAGTGTTAATGCCGTTGTGCACTTTCTATCACAGCTAAATTTGTTTAGTTAAAATATTTTCATAGTTCAGTAGGGCCTCAACATTATTACTACTGTATTTTCTTGGAAACAGTCATTTAAACAATTTAAATCACTGTACAACAAGCATTGGAATGTTGTAAAAGCAGACAACTTCAGCTGATCTATTTTATCAAAGCATGAGTGCTCTTAATGAAACACTGTTGTAGTGGGTGTAAAAAATAAAAAATAAAAATAATAATACAAGCCAGGGTCAAGTGCTCAACTGTAGCAAATGCTTTTCACTTTAATAGTGACTTCAAACTAATTCATTTCAATAATAATAAAAAATTACATTAATTAGAGCTAAACCTCTGTTAATTCTCAGAAACAATTTATGAAAGAAATAAAGGCAAACTAGGTCTGTAATAGTTGAAGATGGTAAAGCTATTTTTGGAGTTGTTTTATCATCCTCTGCTCAGATCTTGAGAAATATAATTGATTTGATTTGCAGTTGATATGTTGCAGTGGCTGAAATCAGATCAATGATCAGAATACAGAACATTAATTTAACTTGTAATGTATTTTAATGATACATCTATGGCTCTTCTTATAGTGTTGTTTTGCCCCATTTAGAGCTTGACAGACATGATGACTATGAACTCTCACTGGAAAAAAGCAGTGCAAAGATTGTTCAAAAAATCTCCTACAGTTCCTACAGTTTTTGTAAACAGCAATACTAAAAAGTCATCTTCTCCTCAGTCATTTTGACAGATCTAGGTAAGGAAAAATGGCTTACGGCAGAGCAGCGGATGCATATATGCACCCTGAGGGAAAATGTGAAAGTAAGCGTGCATAGAGTGCATTCGGAGAGAAATAAAACGCACAGAAATTTAAACGCAAAACAAAAATGCAATTCACAAGCACGTATTGAACCATGAATGTCATACTGAACAGTTCAATATTATATTGATAATTGTGGCATCCCTAATGAGAACACACCTCCTCCTTTGTTTTCTTGGATATGACACGAAACCAGTCTCCAATCATACTGAGAACAGCAGCGAAGTATGCTAAACCAATCAGGATCCAGAACCACACCAGGGGCTTGTAATAGTCCAAGTACTCCAATTCAGAACCACCTGAACAAACAAGACAAGATGCTAGTATCCCTTTTGCAAACAGCTATGCATATGCAGTCAAATGTGTTCTGTTTATGCTCACCACTGCTCTCTTCATGGTGGCGTCGCTCACCCTCGCCCGCAACAAAATCTCCGAAAGCCGATGGTTGTCAAGGTAATGACGACAAAGTAGATGGACTCCAGCGCACTCCAGCCCTCAATGTGTTTGAATATGATGGCCGGCAGAGTGACGAAGAGGAGACAACCAAACAGAATGAAAAGAACAGTAGAGATCACACGGATCTTGGTTTGACTCACGTTCCACTTCTGAGGAGAGAAAAAAAGCATGGATGGAAAGATGGAGGCGTTCATAGATGGATGGATGGATAAATAAATATATGAAGGGTTAGTCAATCCATGGATGGACAGTTTGATTTGAAAGTCTGATAAACTGTTTTGAAATCCATGGATGGACAGTTTGTATACATACAACATGTATATTTAATACAATATTAAATATAAATGTAGACAGCAATTTACAAAATCCACCGAATACAGTATATGAAGATAATGTAAAGAAATAAGACATGTCTAAGAATTTGATATCCTAGTGCTGATATATGACTGGGGCCTCCAAGGTCACTTATAGAAGTTATGATTCAAATTTTTAAGACAAAGGTATGTAGCTTGTTGCAATAGCTATTTGAATGAAAAATATAGGCGAATAAAAAATTCTATGTGCCTTTCTACTCTGTAAAAACAAATGCTTAGAAACTGCAAATCAACTGCCCAATTTTCAAGTTATTGTCACATTGGTTTGGGTTTTGTTTGTGTTCATGTCTTTTATTTTGAAATTCTCATAGTTGTTATGACAACGTGCGGTGCACATATGCATGCGGCCGAACGCGTCTTTCCCATGGTCTTTCGGCGCTCATGGGCAAAGGAGTTTCTCTGAAAGGCTCGCGCGAGACGGAACGCGGGAAATAAAGTATACCCGGGCCTTAACCGCTCTAAATTGTAATGGACTGGAGCTCACGTTCACATCGGGAACACGGGAGCACAGCGAAGCGACCGCAAAAGGCACTTTCACGATCAAAGTGCACGCCACTGATAAGCATTGTAAATGCAGTATTACAGTATACGTTACACATACCAATGAAATGCACAGATCTCCTCTCGTGCGTCCTCCACTGGATGAGGCAATATCACTTTCGTTTCTATTTCAGATATCTCTTTTATAGATGCCATCAATGCTTTTGCCTTTCAAGATGTAATTACCGAAATCAAAACAGCCCATAAACTATAAATCCTCACGAAAACTTCAGTCAAGCCAGCTCGCGCATCAACCTGAGAGATCAGCCTCCTTACCTTAAAGTGTCAAATTTCTCGGTTTCTGAATGGACGATTTGGCTTGATTGACAAACGCTAACGTTCGGGCATGATTTATATACCATCAACCTGTCCTAAAACGTTAGCACACTTTGATCGATGGTTTGGAGGTTTGTTTCTCCGTTCGAGAGCGCATTTCCTGTTCACATCCGCGACAAAACAGCTGATTATTTACGAACGGAAGCTCACAGAAAAGTGAAAATGGTCTAATTTGAAAGAAAATATCCTAAGCTAAAAGATAGATATAGTGTGACTAATTGAAGCAGCCCTTATCAAAAGTGTGGGGGTCGACTTCTATCTTTTCAAAACTGCGGGGGTCCTGACCCCCCTGTCCCCCGTGCCAACGGCGCCCCTGAACAAGCCTAACATCTTGCGTTTCCCTAGTCTCATGTATAATGTTCTGATTGGTTACCTTGTTTCAATTTCTTATTTCAATCATTGATAGGTCTCAAAAAACGAGTACTCGGGGATGGGGCATGCAAAGCAGTCATGTTATTTCTGAAATACTAAACCTTAATTCTATGTTCATTATTGTAAGTAAAAGTAGAGCCGATGCATTTGTTTTATTTTTATATAGGCTTCTAATTTATTTAATATTACTTGTCTCTATGTTTTTATTATCAAATGTGATTTAAAATGAACACACAGGATACTTTGCTTTTAGGCTACTTTATTCAACTGTAATTTTTAAATAAAACGTCTTCAATATTACTTTAGCAGCATTTCAACTGTGCTTTTGAAACAACAACAAAAATGAACAGCTTAGTTTTTATTTTCAAAGCTAAAGAAAAAAAAGTTTCACAAGTTTAACAAAATTAATGCTATGGTAGCCTAAATAAAACAGAGACGGAATGATTTATAAAACTCAAAACAAAAACATCCTGTATATTTACTGCAACTGATGAAACTTATACATAGGCTACAGCCTACATATTTTTGTTCAAAAAGAGGAGTTCACAATTAGGCTGGTGCTGGAAAAAAGGCGCTCTGCTGGAACAGATGTCGCAGGAACAGCTAAGTACCACTGGGCAAGGATGCTTAGTATTGTAAACCGATTCTCATTTACCTTCCACCACAGTAAAGGATCCTGGTTTTCGGAGATGCATGGCTTGCTGAAGTAGCTTTTGATTTCGGTCTCACATTAACAAACATCACTTGTGCCATAATTCTCTCCAAAAGGAGTGTCGAGCGCCGTAATTGCTCCTCAATCAGGCTGAGAGTCACTTTGTATGGGTGTGACAGAATCTGTTTCTCTCCCTCGAAGCTCTGTCTCAAGAAACTTCAGGGGCCTCATTTATAAAGTGTGCATATGCACAGATTTGGTCTTAGAGTGTGTGTACGCTTAAATCCACACCAACGCTCATATTTATAAAAACCATGGCTGTCTAGAAGTCCGACACTCTTGGAGACTCACCGGTCTGTGTGTTTAGGTGTTTAGTGATGAGGCTATGTGTGATCGGATCTACCATCGAAAAGCAAACATGCGTCTCACTGCACATTGTTTTTGTGGCACACTTCAGGACTGGAGAATGGGTATCAGTTTTTCTACAGTCTGCCAGTGCTCATCTTTCAAGTCAAGCGTCTTTGCATCAGCAAGTTTTGTAATATTTCGATCAGACAGAACAGCGCACACAGTCCATCTCTGTTCCAAAAGATGTTTGAACATATCGAACATATCGTTCGAACACCGCATGCGACAGTACTGGATAAGTTTATGTTCGGGTACTTTCTGCTGTTGTTGTTTCTGGCGAAGTGCCGCTGTAGCCACTGTGCTGTGGTGAAAATGTGCCACCAACAGGCAACTATCACACTTTCTACAGAAGCAATGCTGAAGCCTTCGTTGATGGGTAACTGCAGGGTCTGTGCGAAGCAAGGGCACTGATCCCCAAAGACATCAATTCGCCAAAACCACGTTACTCACATTATCATGAACACACGCAATTACTTTCTCTGAACTTGACAGCCACTGTTCTGTTGCATCTTTTAGGTAGTTGGCTAAGTTCACAGCAGTGTGTCGTTTGTCAAAACTGCGTGTCTTTAATACTGAACTGAAGTATTTCCCATTCAGCAATGTAATGGCAAGTGAGTGTGGTCAGCGAGGTCCATGAGTCCAGAGTGATAGCCATCTTCGCTGTCTTTGACAGTCTGTCTTTCAGTGAAGAAGCAGTCTTTTCATATAGAGCATCTATTCTTCCTGTGACTGCTTTGCACGATGAGATGTAACACTGGGGCTCAACGTAATGCATCAAATCTTTAAACCCCTATCCTTCAACGAAACTAATAGGCAGCAAATCTTTCTCTACCATTTCAGTGATTAGTTGTGTAATCTTTTCAGCTCTGGCTGCGTTGCGTTTCTGTCTGACAGTAAAAGATGCGATGCTTGTCTGAGTTGCCTCTCTGGTATTGCAAGACATTTTATGTACAAATACTAGATGATAATGCATTGTACTTGTGGTAGATTTGTGTGATAGCTTGGAGCTGCACATCTTGCAATGAACTGTATTTTCATCTATTTTGTTGAAATGAAGCCAGACATCATTACGCAACTTTGAAGCCATGTTTCTCTCTGTTTTTCGGTCTGGACTTTGGACTGCATGCTCTGGCAACGCTAACCAATCAGAGCTCAAGGTGCCGCCCAAAATTCTGCTATAACCAATCAGAAAAAAATAATAATAATTCAAACTCACACATCATTGTTTTTATGTTCGATCGTCCCTGTCACATCCGAGTACTCAAGTACTCGTGCCCATCCCTAATGTTAAGCCCTTTTGTTTGCCTACTTTGTCTAGTATTGAAGCAAGTAGCTGTTATGCTTTTTTCCATGCTTCTGAATTTCTTTTCAGAGTGTAGTTGTTGGGCTAACTTTGTTGACCAGCTGCAATGAATACATGGAGAGAGAAAACACATTGATAAGCGGCACTGTGAGGAGAAGAGATGCCCAGATGGAATCAGGCCCAGGGTACTCAGGGCATGTGTGAATCAGCCATTTGCCTGGTTTCTCTCAAGGTTTTTTTCTCACCATATGGAGTTCTGGTTCCTAGACACTGTTTCTCTTTGGCTTGCTCAGTGGTAGTTTATAAGACAATTAATAAACTGCAAATCGTGAATTGCTGAATTGTGATATACATAGCATATGGAAGCATGCATAGTTCTATAAAGTTTCTGAGGGTCAGTTTTGGTCAAAGTTCAGAAATATTGTTCTAGTCCTTCCCTGAGGAATATTTGTATGTATAACTGAAATGGTCGGCACAGTGGCTCAGTGGTTAGCATCGTTGCCTCACAGAAAGAAGGTCCCCGAGTCCTTTCTGTGTGGAGTTTGCATGTTCTCCTGATATCAGTGTGGGTTTCCTCTGGGTATTCCAGTTTCCCCACAGTCCAAAGACATGCAGGTTAGGTGAATTTGACAGTCAAGATTTCCTGTGTGTGATTGTGTGAGAGCCATGTGATGGACTGGCCATCTGTCAAGGTTGCTTTCCTCTGCCTCTGGCCTAGGAAACTGGGATAGGCTCCAGCCCTATGACTTAGAAGGTTGTATAAGAAATAGAGAGAGAGATAACTGAATTGAATGTAAGTTGTCTGGTTCTGCTCATTGTAGCATCAAACTTTAAAGGTGCACTCAGTATGTTTTATGTATAAAGAAATGAAAAGCACTTATGAGAAACATCATTAAAATTATGTTCACTCACATGAGACCAAGACTCCAGATATATCAGTCTTCTAAAAAAGTAGTTTCATTTTACATTGAGTTTGTCACTGTATTGATGTCACATGTCTAGCCATGTCATTTATTTGAGTTACTGATAATAATAACAGTAGTAGTAGTAACAATTTTAATAATAATTTGTATTATATATATAGTGCTTTTAAAAGCATAAGCATAAAGCATAAAGTGTATATAAAAAACAAGCAAACCAAACAATATACTGTAACAACAAATACAATATACATACAACAGACTCACCATATCAATGCAGCCCAAGTCAACAGCACAGTTCAAAGTGATAGCAAACAATAACATCTGTGTGATGGAACAATATAGTCCAAACAAGCAAATATATGTCCAAACAAGCAAATCTCTGCTAGAGTGATGAAATAAACTGCAAAGACTCATAGATTTCATGCCACATATTTTGAAAGGGAATAAAACAGACAATAAAAGCTTTAGAATCAAGTGCCATCTGTAGAGACACAGCAATAACAGTTGTTAAATGTCTCTGTTTAACACACAGCCACTGCCGATGAGAGTATAAGCATGTACCAGTACAAGAGAGTAGCCAAAATTTGCTGCATTTAGACCTTAAAAATTTAAACAGGTCATGAACATGTTGAAAGTGAAAGGGGCATTGCAATGTTACACGCTATAACAGGTGCTTCAATACGATACAGCATCATCATGCACCCGTTGAGAAAGACAAATATCCCAGTTTATAAAGTTTATTCAGCCTCAAACAGCTGTGGCATGTCATATCCAAATGCAGGTAATTGTTTATTTAACAATAACATTACCAAAACGTCTTGGTTACAAAGGTAACCCTCGTTCCCTGAAGGAGGGAACGGAGACGTACGTCGGACAGACCGACGAATAGGAATCTCGCTAGAGAGGCCAATCTACTTCGAGTGTAACTAAAACGAGCCAATGCACATTGGCATGCAATCATATGAATGCATCAGCAGCTCGCCTCGCAGCGCGAGCAGCAGGTGCATTGCATCTTGAGCAGCAGGTGCGTTGCATCTTCAGGTTTTCGCTGAGGAGCCGAACCAAGCAGGCGGCAGCATCAGCAGGACAACGACTGTGGTGACGGGACGTACATCTCCATTCCCTCCTTCAGGGAACGAGGGTTACCTTTGTAACCGAGACGTTCCCATTCAGTCGGTCACGTTCGATGTACGTCGGACAGACCGACGAATAGGAATCCCTACCAAAGCGCCACAGGAGTTGCCCTCTTCCAGCGCTCTGTTGTAAGCCACCTGAACCCCCTTGCCTGAGGACGGTGGGACAGGGCTAACACAGAGAGGGTCGATCACTGCTGTTCCCCAAAACCCATTCAGTGAGACTATTGGATAACGCTGGGAAAGTGTAACCTTTAGTTAGAAAAGGAACGTTGCGGAAGCCACATCCTTCCCCGAAGAAGTTATGTGAAGAAGTACATATGGACTAACCTTGTAGATTGTACAACATATGGAAGAACTGGGGTGACTCCAACTCAATGAGAGACACGGGCTTCGTTTAGGAGCAACCGTGGAAAAACCATATGGGATCCCCGTAGGGTCACACATATGGAACCCAGCCTAAATCCGGTTCTCAAGGATGCAACGGAGTATAGGCCTGGCGCCAGACGCTCCGCCACGTTGGCTGCCGAAGGCTAACCGGAGGACTCAACAGGGTCTGCCCGCAGGGACTCTCTGGAGCAAAAGAGCGCATGTAGCGCAGCAAGCCGACACTAAGCCGGGGCCTCTCCGTGCCTCTGACCTGAGGCGAGAACACGGGAGGAGACCGGCTCGACTCTAGCGAACATGTTAGGTGTCGTCCAGCCCGCAGCTCTACAAATGTCTGTTAGCAAGGCGCCACGAGCCAGCGCCCAGGAGGATGCTACACCTTTCGTGGAGTGATCATGCAACCCGAGCGGGCAGGGCACGCCCTGAGCTTGGTAAGTCAGGGCGATGGCATCCACTATCCAGTGGGCCATCCTCTGCTTGGAGACAGCCTTTCCCTTCTGCTGGCCTCCATAACAGACAAAGAGCTGGTCTGAGGTCCTGAAGCTTTGAGGCCCGAACTCTAGGCACGATTCGTCGACCGAAAATAACTGCAGGTCCCCTACCCTCTTGATGGAGGCCAATGCAACCAGCAGCAAAGTCTTCAGAGACAGAATCTTTAAGTCTGCTGATTGCAAGGGCTCAAAGGGAGCAATCTGAAGTGCTCGAAGCACCAGAGCAAGGTCCCAAGAGGATATGGAAAGAGGTCGAGGAGGATTTGACCGTCTCGCCCCCTTAAGGAACCTGACGACCAGGTCCATGCTGACCAACAGTTTTGCCATCTATGTGGTCGTGGTAAGCGGAGATAGCAGCAGTGTGGACTTTGAGGGTGGAGGGGGACAGCCTACGCTCCAACCCTTGCTGCAAGAAGGACAGCACGACTCTGATCGAGCATCTTCGGGGGTCTTCTCGGCGAGACGAACACCACTCGACGAACAGGTTCCACTTCGAGGGCGTAAGCACGTCTTGTAGACGGTGCACGTGCCGAAGTGATGGTGTTAAGTACCTCGGGGGGTAAATCACCTAGAACCTCTGCGTCCCGTCCAGGGACCAGACATGGAGTTTCCAGAGGTCTGGACACGGGTGCCAAAGAGTGCCCCGTTTCTGAGAAAGAAGGTCCTTCCTCAGAGGAATGGGCCAGGGAGGGGCTGTCGTGAGGAGTGAGAGTTCTGGGAACCAGGTCTGGTTGGGCCAGTAGGGCGCAACTAGCAGGACCTGCTCCTCGTCCTCCCTGACTTTGCACAGTGTCTGTGCAAGCAGGCTCACTGGGGGAAACGCATATTTGCGCTGGTGCCAGTCCGTCTGTCCCGAGTGTTCCCTCGGTCAGAGAGTAAAACAACTGGCAGTGAGAGATTTCTGGTGAGGCAAACAGGTCTACCTGAGCCTCTCCGAACTCTCTCCAGATCAGTTGGACCACCTGGGGGTGGAGTCGCCACTCTCCCGGCAGTGCAGCTCGTGAGAGCTCGTCGGCCGCACGGTTGAGCACACCGGGAACATGAATGTCGCGAAGTGACCTCAGATGCTTCCGACTCCACAGGAGGAGATGGCAGGCGAGTTGCAACATGCGACGAGAGCGTAGACCACCTTGACGGTTGATGTGTTGTCCATACGGACCAGTACTGCTCTCCGAGCCCTCTTCGGACCCGGAGATGGAGGAAACTGCTCTTTTTTGAAAATTTGGGTACAGGAACAGAAACAAACCCAATACTTTGACTCTTCTGGTGCACCAGAGAGGGCACTACAATGGAGATTAGGCAAGGGAACCGCGCATCTAGAAAGCCGAGCGAGCGCTGGGTTGCCATGACAACCCGCGCTGCAGCCCGACAGCTCGACGGCACACGACACGCAGAGGAGCGAGAGTTTTGCTCTCGCTGTTCTCCACAGTCTCCCAGAGTGTCGGGCAGACCCGCGGCTCTGTTTTTACACACAAGCGGCAGCTGGCCAACAACAGAGGGGACTCAAGCTTCCTGGAGAAAGAAGAGTCACGACCGGTATGTCGACGTGATCATGTTCTCATATGAAAACATGAAACACCCACAAGCATCATTTCAGCACTCGCCCAGACATGTGAAACAGTGATCGTGGCCGTCAGTGAGGACAGGAAACGACCGCATCCAGAAGCACACAAGTAGAATGTCATCTTTAAAAAGATGCAAGCTCTAATTGTGTAAGCTCTTTTAGGAACTTTACTCTTTTAAAAATGTTGAAGCATGCAGGGGAACGGTCGCCACAACACAGACAGGGATTGTGTGCAGCCTGTCGTGTGCTCTCTCTCTCTTTGAAGGCGCTCACTCTTACCAGCCGTAAAAATGGCTTTTTAGCGCTCAAAAGCGCACCGTACCGGCCGTGAGAACAGCCTTCTGATGCTGTCAAAACAGCTATTTGCTCAATAATGGCAAACAAAACAAAAAACAGAAAATAAAGAGAGGACTTCGACCCCGCTGCTGTGCTGTCTGCCCGCACTCGGAAAAAAAGAGAAGTTCGACCAAAAAGCTTGACTCGTCTTTTAGCAGACACTTGCTTGCAGAGAACAGGAAAAAACACCATTCTGCTCCGAAGCGAAAAGCTGAAGATGCAACGCACCTGCTGCTCGTTATATACCCGCTCTGCGAGGCGAGCAGCTGATGCATATGATTGCATGCCAATGTGCATTGGCTCGTTTTAGTTACACTCGAAGTAGATTGGCCTCTCTAGCGAGATTCCTATCCGTCGGTCTGTCCGACGTATGTCGAGGGTGACCGACTGAATGGGAACAATATGAGAACCAGAAAACGGTAAAACACACTAGAGCTTATATACACAAAGACTGATGAGGGTAACAAGACATAGGTGACAATAATCAATGAGAAACGAGGGAACAGAAAACAGGAACTGGTGTTGATTCCCCTGCTTTAAGACAATTAAGACTGATAGAAGCAGCAGCCAGTGGGAAGAATGAAGATGCTAAGTGGGCAAAACAACAACAACAAAAAAAACAGAAAGGAGTAAAGAATGATCTGGACCGGAAGCCATGGATAATGCCATCTAAAGGAGATGATAGCAAAGCATGCTGCAAATTCTGCAACACGGAAAAACAGGCACACTTGAAGGATGTGAAGGACCACGCTGAAACCAAGAAGCACAAAATGCGGTGCCTGCCCACAGTTAAGGCTTTTACGGTGAGAAAAGCTAATGTAAGTGATGCAAGCATTTGTGATGACCAGTGCTGTGAACTCCGGATAGCAACATATGTTACTTGCCACACATCAAGCACAGATAAAGCAAACATCATGGTGGGGAGACATCACTCCATGTATATACTGCTCAAGCAGAAACAGCCTAATTTAAGATGTGTATGCCATTCCTTGGACATTGTAGCTCAAAAGGCAATCCAGCAGCTCCTAAGCAATACTGAATATTTCACACTCAGATAAGCATCAGAATGACTACCAAATGACTTACTCTATATGAGATTAAGTAAACAGTGGTTATTTTTCTTTGAAAATGTTTTCTCCAGGTTCCACCACTGGTTAGTGACAGCATATTGCACTGACAGAAACCTCAATCAAGAAGATGCGCTCACTTTACATTTCAGTGTGGCAGCAAGCTCTGAACACTGCTATGCAGTATACACCTCTAACTTAAAATCCTCCAGTATACACCTCTAACTTAAAGATGCTGACCTGGGGACCACATTCAGTCAGAAGTTGGAGGCAAGTGCTCTGTCACATGAGAAAAAGCAGGTAGTCTTAACACATTGAATGGACCTCTTAAAAGAAGTGTTTGCCTGCATCTATGGAGCTCCTGTGGAAGTTGAAGCTCCTTTATCCTGCTTCTTGTGTGTCAAACAGGTCACCGAGAGTTGCCTAAGGAGTTCTTTTCAGGTTCACCAGATTCACTTGCGACTCTGCTCTTTGCTCAACGGCCTATGCTCGCCTTACTTCTGCCTTATGGGCTATGAATTTGGTGTTTTGTTTAGGCACTGGGAGCTGCTCATTGAGGGGGGGATATATCATGTCAGGTCTTGTTTCATGTTCGTAGTTCATGTTTATCATGTCAATGTCACTTTTGCTTCCCAGTTGTTCCTTGTGTCATGTTCTCATTGGTTCATTATCTTGATTAATTTCAAGTGCCTTGTTTAGTCATTAGTCCATGTGTATATAGCCCTCATGTTTCCATAGTTTCTTATCTAGCTTTGTACATTGTAACCCACTGTTTGTGAGTTCGGTTTATGGTTCATGTTTAAGTTCAAATCTAAGTCTGGTTTGTTATATATCTGGTTTACAGTTTATAAATGAACTGCACATGAGTTCTCAATCTGGATTGCCTTCAGTGTACTGAATGTTACAACCTTCGGGTGAAACAACAGACTTCTCTCTGGTGAAGTATGCAGGACTTCTCCCATCATTTAGTCCATTTAAACCCGCCCCTGCAAGCTTGCGTTCATCTACCTTCACTTTTGAGTATAATGCCCACATCTCAAGATCCAATCAACAACTGATGCATGAAACCGTTGGCTGTAAGTCAACTGTATGTCAACTATATGTTGACTGTATGTCGACTATATGACTTCTTGATGCTTCGGTAGATTTCCCCTTGTAATTTCATAATTTTCTCACCTTCTACCTGTAGTGATGTTTGTGCGTGTCTGAAACGTCACCATCATTAAATAGATGGTCAATGAGGTACCGCTCTGCCTTTGTATATAAATCTGTTGTTTATGACCCCTGGAGTGCGTCTTCGTCGAAAGCCCACCCCTTTTCTTTCACTGCTGTGCATTGCAGAGGTACGTGTTTTTAGCAATGTAACTTCGTTGTTTGATTTCAGTGTTATGCAGTGATATCATGCGATCTTTACTTTAGTGTGACGTCGGACCGCCAAGGCTGTGTGTGTGTGTGTGGTGTATTGCTTACCCCCAGGAAGTTTTAATGTGGTGCATTCACTGTGTTGTGGGAAGTTTGATTTGAGTTAACTACAGTTATGCATTTTAGTACGGTGTGTCTACAGGGTGCCCACCTGTGCATCATGGCAGCACAATAGCCAGGTCGCAGCACCAGCTGTTAATCTACCAACTAAAGGAGCTACTACAGTATATGTCTTTGGTATGTTTGTGTGTGTGGTTGTGAGTGTCACATCGTCTAATTATAAGGTGAGTAACTTGTTTATTTTCTCTTGTAAATCATTGTATGCCTTAAGTTGAGATTGTAATAAACGTTTATGTTTCGGGTCATCGTTACATGCATTGCATCTCTCTTTCTCTCTCTCCAAACCTCGCTCTGGGCCATGCTGCTGTTTTGGGTCATCAAAACTTCTGGTCCAGTGGCTAAGTGGGCCAGGATGTTTGGGGTTTTTCTTTTGTTTCTTTTGTGGTCGTATCATTTTTTGTTTGGGTTATTTGTTTTTGTATTGATTTATCTTTGGTATTACTGTCACCAACCCTCAGTTTTTGTGACTGTTTTATTGACTGTTTGACAACAGTACTATTAATTGGAGTTATTACCGCTATGCAGTATTCGTGATCTCGGTCATTTTGAAACCTTGATCCATGATCAGTTCTGAGTTTGTGTGATCTTTGTTGTTGTGACAGTATATAGTTTGTTTTGTCTTTAATTTGTATTTTTATTTGTAAAATTGACTATTTTGTCCATTTGAGTATTGTGAGTTTTTCTTGGTTTTGTTATATTTGTTTAGTACATTGATTCTGACTGTTATGTTTATTTGCTTATTTATGTTGGGGTTTGCTTTGTTTATGTGATTTTTCTTTTTTTCTCTTTTGTATTTTGCAGGAGCTGAGTGTTTCTTGGAAGCGGGCTGGTTCTGGGTTGCACAGGCTTCACTTCAATAAGGGTTGTCATTATTGCTGTGTCACTATTTCTGGTCATTATATGCAGTGATTTTTGTGGATGTGATTTTGATTGGCGGGATTTCTTTTGTGCACTGGGTGCACTGGAAGCCTCAGCCCCTGCATCGATTAACTTCTTTCTTTTCTTTTTGTTTTTTTCATTTGACCAAGACAATTTAATTTAATGTTTCGACATAACCTGATACAAAAGCTTGTGCTTTCTCAACTAAGAGATGAGGGAGAGAGGAGGACAAAAACAAGAAACATGTAACGAGGAACAAGAAAACAGAACTGAGCCAAATATAATATCCAAGGACAAGACCTGATAAGGAATATAGAAAGCACAAGGGCTACACACCTTTTTCTGTAATTAATCATGATTAATCACACCTAACATTAAAAATTGTAATATATTTTAATATTGTAATACATATTTTCACACTGAATCCCAAAGTGAATGCAGAACATTGTGCAACATTATATAACATAAAAATGGTACATTTTAAGTATTTTTTTAATGGCATCTTTATACTAAGTGCTATGAATGAAGGCCAGAATCACTGATACCAATACTGCTACTTACGTTTTTATTAAATTGATTTTTTCTCAATTTTGGGGATGAAATAAGAAATTGTAGCCATTGAATATTATACTTTCTAACTGAAAATCATTTTTGACATTTAATAGGCTTAAAAAATGTTTAACTTTAGTGAAATTATAACACTCATCACAAAAACCCATTATAATAAATGTCACATTTGGCTATGCCTTTAATATAGTATGTTGTAGTGTGTACACTGATCAGCCAAAAAATTAAAACCGCTGACAGGTGAAGTGAATAACCTTGATTATATTGCTACAATGGCAACTGTCAAGGAGTAGGATATATTAGGCAGCAAGTAATGCCGAGTTCAGACTGCTCGATTTTCAAAGTAGTCGGGTCACTGTTCTTTTCACACTGCATGACTGTCTTGGCCAGCATTCGCTGCTGTGTTCACACTGCACGATGGATCGGCGACAGAAGTTTTCATTCTGCATTACTTTACAATAAGAAGAATCGCCGACAACTCTGTCTGGCATGCAAACTACGTTTCACAACCAAACACACGTGAGATGTGACAAGGAAACAACGCGATATCACGCATGCAAGACCGGAGTTCTCACGTGAGACTGGGATTATTATTAAAAACGGTAGCCCGCAAGAAGCTTGCAATACGAATTGCCTGTGCATAGATTTGCAGCGAAAACAAGAAAAAGAAAAGAAGAATATGGAGGAGGAAATGTTTGGGGAGACGCGAGGAACAAGGATTGTGTGTTCTGCAACGAGAGTGGTCTATAACTCCTCCCTGAACTCCCCGCTGCTCTGTATCTTGCTCTCTCATTGGCTGTCGGTCATCACCGATGTAGTTTTCAGTCAGAACACTTTTCACACAGCAGGATTTTGAATCACCGACAGGTCCAGATATTTAGTATGCCAAATATCTCACGGGCGTCGGTGACTCGTTGGCGATTCTCTCAGATCACGTCTTTGCTCATTCACACTGCATGATTGTCACTCGTGTGAACGAGCACCGATTTGCCTGTGATTTTGGGCATTTGTCGGCGATTTCTCAAAACCTGTCGGCGAGCCAAAATCGGGGCTAAAATCGTGTAGTCTGAACTCGGCTTAAGCAGTCTGTTCTAGAATTTCATGTGTTGAAAGCAGGAAAAATGGCCAAGCAAAAAGATCTGAGTGACTTTAACAAAGGCCAAATACAAGCTAGATGACTGGGTCAGAGTGTTTACAAAACGGCAAGTCTTGTAGGTTTTCCCAGTATGCAGTGGTTAGTACATACAAAAAGTGGTGCAAGGAAGGATAACCAGTTAACCAGCATCAGGGTCATGGGCACCCAAGGCTCACTGATGCACAGGGGGAGCGAAGGCTAGCCTGTCTGGTCCAGTCACATAGAACAGTGATTCCCAACCACGTTCCTGGAGGCCCCCCAACACTGCACATTTTACATCTCTCCTTTATCTGACACACCCATTTCAGGTCTTGGAGTCTCTACTAATGAGCTGATGATCTGAATCAGGTGTGTTTTATTTAAGGAGACTTGGAAAACATGCAGTGTTAGGGGGCCTCCAGGAATGTGGTTGGGAACCCCCTGACACAGAAGAGCTACTGTAAATCACATTGCTGAAAAACTTAATGCTGCCCACAATAGAAAGATGTCAAAACACTCAATGCATCACAGTGTGCTCCTTATGGGCTGCGTAACTGTAGAATGGTCAGAGAGCCAATCCACCACCAAAAGTGCCTGATAGGCAAATGAGCATGCATGTGCATTGTTTATCAGGGGAAGAGTTGGAAGCAGGATGCACTAAGAAGAAGGCAGGCCAGTGTTATGCTCTGGGCAATGTTCTGCTGGGAAACCTTGGGTCCTGGCATTCATGTGGATGTTACTTAGACATGTACTAATGACCTAAAGATTGTTGCAGACTGCATATACCCCTTCATGGCAATGGGGTCCATTGGTAAGTGCCTCTTTCTGATGGCATGAGCCCCTTTCAACAGTATAATTCACCCTCCCTTACGAAAAAGAAGTTTATTCAAGTGTGCTATTAGTATACTTCTTTTAAACTAAAATAAGAAATTATACTTTCAGTCTACTTTTTATATACTTCTCAGAAATATACTTTATGTACTTCTGAGAAATATACTTAAAATTGCACTTAAGTATACTTGAATTATACTGACAGAAAAGTCTAAGTATATTTGACCTATACTTGGACTCGAGATATACTTAAAAGTATATTTATAAAAGTATAGTATAAAAGTACATTTTTTGAAAATATTGATTTATAAAGAAAACAGATACATTTTTAATACTGAGTATCTGAATTTTTGTGTAGGCTAGTCCACTGGTAGTGTACATAGGAATTTACTTCAAATCTTCTTCACTCCTTCGTCGATTCGCCGAAAATTCGTCAATTGACTGAATTTTCAGGCTATATGGTAGGGGGCGCCGTTTAAGCATCTTCTGAAAGAGTACAGAATCTCCGGATCAAAATGCAAAAAGCTGAATCAAGCGATAGAAGATTACTCACGCAAATATGAAATAAAGCGATCATCAAACATCAAACAGCATATAAATCAAAACTGCCTAACGTTACTGAATGAGGACTATGAAGCTTTTGGGGTGTTTATGTTCTTGATCTACTCCACCTGTGTTTGATCATCATTCCGATTCCCATCCGGACATAGTCTTTGACAAAAATCCAATTGTAACACGGTTCATAGATGTGGGAAGAAGGAGGCGGGAACCGGCGAACGTTCAACAAAAGTTTAATTCAAAATAAACAAAGAACAAAACGAAAGTAATGCCGGCAGACCCTTGCGGACGTCTGCCGGCCACACAAACATAATAAAACGTAAAATAAAGTCCAGGCCTGGTCCTCTCTCGTCCTTTACTGTAGTCGCTCCTCCTTTTATGCTCCAGGAGCTCCTCCGTGAGGGACTCAAGGCCGGTGCGCCTCCCAGGTGAAGCTCATTAACACTCGCGCCACCGGCCTCGCGCCGTTCCCTCACGGCTCTCGCCCGCCCTGGTCGCCACATACCCCCATCGCCCCTCGCAGGCCGGGGGGTACTCCAGAGACTGCGCTCAACTCCCCCCCGGGCCTGTCTCGGTGGCCGCAGCACCTGGGGGTAAGGACAGACGAGACGAGAGAAAGGAGACGGAAGCAAGGGGAGCGACAGAACGAGAGAGGGGAGAGAGGAAAAAGAGAGAAAAAAAAATTCTTGGTCCGGTTCCCAGACACACTGCCGCTCGGTCCTCAGCCAGCCGGGAGGCTCTTCCTCGTGGTGCCATGCGGTGGCACTGGACGCACGGTGGACGGCCCGATCCTCGACCGCCTCCTGGCGGCCGGCGATGGCTCCTCCGGACTGAGGGCAGCCGGCAGCGAGTCCCCCGTTCCCTGCTCCTCCCCTTTATGGCGGACGGCAGCAGGCTCCGGCCCACGGCGAACGGCGGCGACTCCTCCGCTCCCTCTTGGACAACAGCCACCCCACCTCGTCCCAGGGGAACGGCCTCGAGCTCTCCGTCCCACCTGTCACTAGGCTCCAGCACCACCGCCTCGGGCAGCTTCTCGCGGTCTTCACACTCCCGCGCTGCCCGAACTCCTCAGCACCGCGATCCTCCTCAGCAGCGAGGGCTCTCCGACAGCATGTCCCTCCTTCCTCCCAGGTTTCGGCACCAATGTAACACGGTTCATAGATGTGGGAAGAAGGAGGCGGGAACCGGCGAACGTTCAACAAAAGTTTAATTCAAAATAAACAAAGAACAAAACGAAAGTAATGCCGGCAGACCCTCGCGGACGTCTGCCGGCCACACAAACATAATAAAGCGTAAAATAAAGTCCAGGCCTGGTCCTCTCTCGTCCTTCACTGTAGTCGCTCCTCCTTTTATGCTCCCGGAGCTCCTCCGTGAGGGACTCAAGGCCGGTGCGCCTCCCAGGTGAAGCTCATTAACACTCGCGCCACCGGCCTCGCGCCGTTCCCTCACGGCTCTCGCCCGCCCTGGTCGCCACACCAATTTTCTAAGCTTTTTGTTTAAAATGTTTCCTTTTTTTTTTTTTTTAATTAAACTTACCCACATTTAAGTGTTGATAAAAAAGGATTCATGAAGCTAGAATAAAATGTTTTTAAAATGGAAAGAGTTAAAGTACAGTTAAAAGTATAAAAAATACCTAAATAGGAACTGAGTAGTATACTTAAAGTGCAAAAATAATATATAAATAATAAACTATGTGATGATATGTTCACTTAAAGAAAACTTACAAGTATACTTGCACTAAACTAGTTTACTGAGAGTATATTTCAAAGTGTACTTTCATATACTAAAAATGTACTACTAATATTAAAGTAGTAAACTACTAGTATAAAGTTTACTTGTGGTACAGATGAAGTACAAATGAGAAACGTAGCTGTGAACTAGTTGTGTACTTAAAATTTAATACAAAGTTCTGGCATGAAACTCTAGATCAGTGGTTCTCAAACCTGTCCTGGGGACCCCCCACCACTGCACATTTTGCATGTCTCCCTCATCTAACACACCCAATTCAACTCTTGCAGTCTCTTCTAATTAGCTGATGACTTGAATCAGGTGTGTTAGATGAGGGTGACATGCAAAATGTGCAGTGGTGGGGTGTCCCCAGGACAGGTTTGAGAACTGCTCTAGATAGCACAGGCTAATAGTTTATAGTTTACTTTTAGGAGTATACAGGGTTATAATGACATTATTAAACAATGCTACATCATTACACTATTATTGCTCAGGTGGTCGTGGAGGGTTTCTTATCTCTATTAGCCTGCAAAGTTTTACCATTTGTTAAAGCCACACATAATGCGCGTTCTAATTAGTATGTTTGAGCCTTTTGGCTCAGACACACATAGACATAGGCCACTAGAGCTAAGCCATTCGGCTTGGTAGCCCAGGCACACATAGCCATATCGTTCACTAGAGCTAAGCCATTCGGCGTGGTAGCCCAGGCACACATAGCCATATTGTTCACTAAAGCTAAGCCATTCGGCATGGTAGCCCAGGCACACATAGTCTAATAGGCCACTAGAGCCAAGCCTTATAGCCCAGAATTACTTAGTTGTGGCAAAAAATGGGCCAGCCAAACATAGATAGCATACACATGGTTCCTATGGCTCTTCGGAGCAGCAGCAGTACATATGTTTTGGCGGTAGATCTGCTGGGGGGTGAGGGTGAATCATCATCTTGCCTTCTGCATTGATGGGGGATCTCTGACATCTCTGGGCTTGTATTGTCCAATATCATGTCACCTGCTCCGTTGGGGGGTTATTCATGTACGCTATACGACAGAAATACAAAGTTCTGGCATGAAACTCTAGATGGCGCAGGCTAATAGGTCCTTTAACACTACCTGCTTATTATCAAATCATTATCTATAGGTCACAGATGATTAGTTCCTGCTGTATAAATACATGAGTTAGCGTTGTTTAGTAGTGCAGCATGCTTCAGAAACCCTCCACCTTCCCCAGCTCCACCTGTCTAAATCTGCTACGGTTATTCATGTACGCTATATTGTACAGCAGCAGCATGTCTTACTTGCTCACAGCAGCGTGTTGTGTATGTATTGGCAGTAGCAAGTCCCGTACTTGCTCTGCAGCAGCAGCAGCAACAATAATCAACAGCAGCAGCAGCAGCAGCAGCAGCAATTAAGCAGCAGCAGTGTAGCAGATCTATTCCACCAAGACCAAATATATCTACATTGTCATATCCATTACCATGCCAAACACTCAGAGAGTTGTCATGACAGAACTACTGTTACACTAGTACAACGTATACTTCAGTTGGTCCCAAGCTGTATTAAAATAGTACACTTACAAGTTTACAACTAGTACACTGATACTAGTATACTTACTACATAAAGTATACTTAAAAAATATACTTGAATATTACTTAAGTATACTTGATAAAATGAACTTGAAGTATACTTCTTTTTCGTAAGGGCTGCCACACTACAAAAATTGTTCAGGAATGGTTTGAGGAATATGACAAAGAGTTACAAAGAGGCCTCCAAATTCTCTATAGATCTTAGTCTGACTGAGCATCTGTGGGATTTGCTGGACCATCAGATCCAATCCATGTTGGCTCCACCTCACAACCTGCAGGTCTTAAAGGATCTGCTGCTAATGTCTTGTTGCCAAATGCCACAGTACACAATCAGAGGTCAGAAGTCCATGCCTCAAACCCTTGCATCAGAGCTGTTTTGGCAGTGCAAGGGGGACCTACACGATATTAGGCAGGTGGTTGTGGTTGATCAGTATGTATAGTAACAGTGATGTTTCTGTCTCTGTCAATATCAGATCTCTTTGTTTGAATGAGAGCTGTAAGTTCATTTTTATTTTGCACATCTTCAGGAAGGGGAAAAAGATGCTGCGTTAATTGCATTAAATATTTTTTAGGTGTTAAACAGAAAATATTAAACATTATTTTTACACCCTTGTTTATTTTGATATGTTTGGGTAAAATCTCCTGCTGCTTCCTGTTGTTGTAATGTATTTTTTCATTGTCTGTCACCCAGTATGGGTCAATATCACATTTTTTACTGTTTACAGATGGCCACATAAAAAATAAATAAATAAATAAAGATTAACAACAAACCTACTTTGACTTCAGAAGGATAAGTACTGCATTATGCTGTCAGAGTGGGGAAGTTAGGGGCAATGGCTGTTAGGGTAATGTCGTAATATTTAATTTTTAAAATAAAGAGTAGATGAAATGGAACATTTGTTTTAAGTACACTCTAGTAATCATCTGTGATAAAATTTTAAAGTGTGATATTTTACACTGGTATTTTAAGAACTAATAGCAGATTAAATTAAGGAACAGGTTTTGTCAAATATCTCTTTGGAACGCCTTTGATTTTGCTGTGCAATCAGGAAGTCAACAGAAAGCAAATATATGACCTCTGAAAGTGACTTTATCAGCTATGAAGATCTGTGTTAGGTTTGGAGTGGACAGAGCACGGATGAAAGATTGGTATGGTTGGCAGTGTTAGGAATGTGATGTGACATATAGCTACTCATGCACTTTATTAATCTTCTGAATGAATTGAGAAAATAGAAGACACAAGGAAAACGTGAAGAAATGAGTTCACAGGTTAAGGTGACTATGATGAGAAATGGATGTGGTTGGCATTTGACTCTAAACATCTCTGTTCAATGAGAAAATAGTTCATTTGATTCAGTATCTCAGGCATGTACAGTATATACTAGCATTGGGTACACCCCTGTGTAATATCACTAATTCCAAATTATTGAAAATACATGTGTGATAACCAGATATCAGTGATATCAAGAGGATTTGGCATTTCCAATTAATGTATTAAATTATTATTATTATTATTAGGGTGCTTTTATTATTAAATTGATATTACAATTAATTTACAATCTATTATCTATAGTCTATATGTCTGAACACTGTAATAATCAGTCATTAATGAAAATTAAGAGCAGCTTTATTTAAAAAACAAAAACAAAAAAACAACTTGTTTAACACAAAATAGTTCTCTTCTCATTTTTTTTCCACTAGCCTATGTATGGGCCACATGAGAAATAGTAAGAAAATAAATTAAGACCGTTATCAGCATATGTTAAAGTAGATTCGTCTCTCGTTGTCTCTGACAGAATATGCGGTGTTAACGCCGCGTCAGATGGAGAAAGCTCGGCCAGTTTTTACTTTCACTTTCTGTAGTAAATAATTGACTGGGGTTTGAGACTTCACCGGCATAACTCTCGGGCAAAGTTTGCAAATTGCTTCTGTGATATCCACTGACTTGCCTTCATGGTTTATAATGGAAAAATTGACACAACTTTAAAATAATATATAGAGGTCTATGTTTTAGTTTAATATTTTGGTGGGGCACTGCCCCACCTGCACTTAGAGATGAGCTATGGATGCCTGCACCTCCTAATTATCCCTGCATAATTAAGCCCTGGGTTTGTTTCTGTTAATTGTCCATTGCTGTCTTTCATTGCAAAACTGTTACATTCTTATTAGTGTTTGTATTACCTGTGTTTGTTCATGGATTATTGTTTTTATTTTGGTTTTGTTTAATAAAACTTAAAGTGAAGGTGAAATGTAAAGGCCAATTATAGTAACCCATACTTGGAATTTATCCTCTGCATGTAACCCATTCAAGCTAGTGCACACATATTAGGAGTAGTGAACACACACACTGCAAACCATGCCATTTTGCTGTAGCACCCTGGGAGCGATTGGGGGTTAGATTCCTTGCTCAAGGGCACCTCAGTCATTTCCTGCCGGTATTGAGAATCGCATAATTTATGCCAATCGCACGCCACAGACTCCGAGCCTGAGCCCACGCCCATCTCAGGCCCTGAGCCTGAGCCCACGCCAGCCACAAACATACAGCCAGTGCCCACAGAGGACCCCCTTTCAGTGGAGAGTTCCAGCCTGGAGCTAGTGCCTCCATCCGAGTTTGTCGTGGAGCCTAAGTCAGATGACCTGCCTGCCCTGGTGCTAGTGTCAGCTGCTATGTCTGTCCCAGAGGGAGTGCTAGTAGAGCTTGACATCCTGGAGCTCACCCCTGAGGTTAAATTGTTCCCTCCAGTCTAAGTTAATGTAATGGACTCTCTGGTCCTGACCAGTTCCCTGGCCCTTCCTTTTCTGGTTCTGTCCAACATCCAAGTTTCCTCCTCGCCACTGGTTCCGCCCAGCCTCAAGTGTCCTTCGTTGTGGATGGTCCCAGGCAGCCAACATACTGTTCCCGCCTCCGCTGCATCCCTTCAGTCCCTTGGGTCATCCTTCAGTGATTCTGCCCACCTGCTTAGATCCACCTTGGGCTTCCAAGTCTCCAGCTCCGCCCTGGTGGGTCGATCCTCTAGCTCCACTTTGTCACTCTGACCCATTGGCTACATGCATATTAACTGCATTACTTCAAAGTTGAACAGTAGGGTATTTGATTTTATGTAAAATTTAAAAAAATAACAGTTTAGATTTACTATATTAAAAATAATAGCTCCACAGTGGGAACACGGTACAATAAAAGTCAGTACCTTTCATTACTTAGATGTTTTTCAGCTGCTCTTTGCTGGAGGGGTCATGTTGCTCTACCTTTCTCTTTAAAATACCCCAAAGGTGCTCTATTGGATTCAAGTCAGGCTACACACTTGGCCAGGTCATAGTTTTCACTGTGCTTGACATTGCATATTTATCTTAGTCTCAACTGACCACAGACTGGCCCTCATTTATCAAACGAACGTACGACAGAAAATTGGGCGTATGCTTATTTCAACACAAAATTTGGCATTTATCAATATGGACGTGAGTGGTGACTATGATCAAATCTCATGTCAGGTCTCGCAAGGTGTACGCAAGTTTTTGAGTCAGCGGGAACATGCGTGCAGCATAGTAAATCTGGTGGAGAACTGTTATGAGAAAATTTAGATTATTTTCCTGACCGACAATCAATCACTAACCAATCATTTACCATTAAACGACACTATTAAAATGTCAAATTAAAATTAAATTAGCATAGATGTGTCACAGAACCCTTGTTTCCCTGGACTCCATATCCCATAATCCTCCTGTTTCATCACCTGCATACTTCCCTCGCAGCTCCTCATCACACTCACACCTGCAATCTATTGTCAGCACTCCTCATTTTGCACTCACTCCCTTCACTCTTTCTCTGTTTGTGTTAGTGTTTGTAGGTGTTCTCTGCCTTCGTTTAATTAAAGTATTGAATGTATTGTGGAAATCGTATCTGCCTCATCTCTACACCAGCAAACGAACAGAAGAACGGACCTTTAAACCGCAGGATTTCCACAGGAAGAAAAAAGAAAAGGATGGCTTCTTTCAACTGGCTCCTGCTCCTCCATCATCTGTCGGCCACAGATCGGGCTCCTGCAGGTTGGTCTTCGCTGGAGGATTGGAGGAGTTCAGAGCTCGCTTATTTGACATTGGTTGGATGTTCATTGATCACCTGTTTTTGGATAGACTGGAGAGAACACTATTCGCTTTAGAACCTAACGAATGTTTCCTTAACTGACATAAATTTAGTTTTGTATTTAAATTGCTCCGAATTCTTATCCAAGAGGTTCAGAAAGTTGGGTGTTCCTCTCGTCCAGTCCTTCCATAGCCCGGCCAGTCTGCCAAGCTCCGTCTTCCTCCAATACCCTTCCAGGACTTCCGGCCTGCCCACTGGACAATTCCTCTACTGGGCCAGTATAGTCTCTCCAGCCCGCTTTCAGAGCTGAAATAATGTCTCCAGAGCCCGCTCCAGTGTCTCCAACAGATCTCCAGAGCCCGCTCCAGTAAGCCCGCTCCAGTCTCTCCAGAGCCCGCTCCAGTCTCTCCAGAGCCCGCTCCAGTCTCTCCAGAGCCCGCTCCAGTCTCTCCAGAGCCCGCTCCAGTCTCTCCAGAGCCCGCTCCAGTCTCTCCAGAGCCCGCTCCAGTCTCTCCAGAGCCCGCTCCAGTCTCTCCAGAGCCCGCTCCAGTCTCTCCAGAGCCCGCTCCAGTCTCTCCAGAGCCCGCTACACCCGTCCCCACAGAGCCAGCTCCAGTGCCTGTGGGGATTTTAATTGTATTTGAGGGATGAACGAGCCCTCTGCTCCAGCCGCCGCCTACGAGCCCTGTATTCCAGCCGCCGCCGCTGCCGCCGCCGCGAGCCTGCCGCTCCAGCCGCCGCCGCCGAGCCTGCCGCTCCAGCCGCCGCCGCCGAGCCTGCCGCTCCAGCCGCCGCCGCCGAGCCTGCCGCTCCAGCCGCCGCCGCCGAGCCTGCCGCTCCAGCCGCCGCCGCCGAGCCTGCCGCTCCAGCCGCCGCCGCCGAGCCTGCCGCTCCAACCGCCGCCGCCGAGCCAGCCGCTCCTGCCACCACCGAGCTCTTTATTATGAACTTTGTAAAGACTGTTTATGTGTGTCTTCAAACCTCCCTCAAGCCCCCTCGCCCAGATCTCCACCTCGATCGCGATTACCTTCACCCCGGCTCCAACCTCCCTCTGCCTCACTCACACACGCAGACCCACTGCCCTCCCCTCTGGACATCCTCCGTCTCCGCTCCGTCATCAGTTTTAGCTTTGCTAACTTTACATTTCAGCCATTTATCAGCAAAATAAAATGCAGACAAAGTTAACAGTTTAAATAGTACCCTATCCATCTGTACCAGTCGGCACGCGCAACGCCCAACCAAACACATTTTTGTGCATGTGAAGGAAGTTTTACTTGGATATTGAAACAAGAGTGAAATAGAAAGAAACAGTAGTTCAGCAAGCAATATATATTATATCGCGAATATGGAAACATTTGGATTAATTTAGCCTAATTTGTGTTTCATTTAATATATAGCTAGGCCTACTTATTTTCAGTTCTTGTTCTGTTCTGAATAAAAGAGCTAGATTGTGCAAGAAGTCCACTGTCCATGACATCATTTTAGGAGGATGGCCACTGTGGTTCTCATGCATCCTCAAATCATTACACTCCCACCTCTTGAGCTTGTGTAATTGTTTCAACTATATTTCAGTTCCTCTTTGGAGCCATGGTGCAGACATGCTGATAGACACAGCCCATAGGTTCAAAGCTATTAAAGTTCTGGTGTTCATAGGTCTAACCTTATATTTTCTAGCCATGTTCATGCAAGTACTCACTTTCGTTTCAGTAATCACAGGTGTATTTACTATTGTTGCATTGATTTTCTATTTTGGGGGCTGTATTTTTAATATTTTTAGTTGTTTATAACAGGACATACACTATTTGTCAACTTAGGAAATAATGTAATTGTTGAGAGGTGATACAATTTATAATCATTTGACATTTTAGCTATATTGCACAAGGGTGTACCTACTTCTGTTGTATACTGTAAATCAGAGGTCTTCAACCTTGCTTCTGGAGACCCACTGTCCTTCAGCGTTTAACTCCAACCATAATCAACACCTGAACCAGTCAATCAAGGTTTACAGGATCACTTGAAAATTACAGGCAGGTTTGCTGATGCAGGTTGGAAATAAACCTTGCAGGACATTAGGTCTCCACGAACAGGGTTGAAGATCTCTGTATATTTTATAAACTTAAAATGGTTTTGTACAGACTAAAAAATATAATATTTATTATCATTGTAAATATTAAAAAACTGCTTTAACTTACATCAATCATACCCTCTACTTTAGAAATGGCCTTTCCGAAGATTGTTCCAAGCTGGTCTCCCACTCCTGCCAGCAAGAATCCAAACAGAGGAATTCCCAACAGGGCATAGATAATACAGAAGATGCGTCCACCCTCTGTGTGAGGTGAGATATTCCCAAATCCTGGAATGAATAAAAGTAAAGTTAATAAAGCATTTGATACTCAAAAAGTATTTAAATTACTTTTTCAAATATTTACAAATTATTACCTCTTGAGGTTTGGTTGCATTTAGTTTAAAACACAAAATGTTTACCAGCAACATGCCACTGAGAAGCTTCTGCCCCAATTCTGAGGGGTGGGGTTGGGGGGTTCTTTTCAAACTATAAATTCAGCCATGATTTTGAAATTCAACATATAATAAATTTTTATAATTCAATTTCTCTTGATGTAAAGTAGTTCAGTGTGAGAAAGCCACTCAAATCATATGAATTATGTACTGTATGTCTGTGTCAAACACTGCATACATAACATGACTGCATGCACTGTAAAAAAAAAATAATTTTGACAAATTGTGGAAATTCACAATTATATATTGGCTCAATAAATGACTTCCAAATAAATATCCCCATGCAAAAAGATGCATTGTAGTAATCAGCTAAAGGTATATATATATATATATATATATATATATATATATATATATACTATTCACAGAACATATTTAATTGTGCTCAGTCAATCTACCAAGTCAAAGTGAAAAATTCTGTGTTGGGTGAACAAGTCCTACATCCAAAAAACTGTACAGGCATATGAAAAAAAGGAACCAACAAAGGAAAACTGTTGGTATGGAGAATTCAAAATGCGGATTCGCGGGAGAGCCAGCGAGCGAGCGCCGAACCAGCCGGTGCTGAAGACTGAAACAAACATCATTCCCAAGAGAATACAGATATTCATCATCACAAGTTTCAAGATTTAATGGTGAGTACAGAGCACTGAAAATATTCTCCAAAGTTTTGCTTTAGGACCTGGTATGAAGTTTATGCATTTATTGGTTTCATGATTGTGTTTTCCCGGTTACCACATAATTATCTGATGGTAGCCAATAGTTTTATTTTCCACATGTCATATAGTATGTCTAAACTAATAAGCAATAGCTGTTTAATGCTGTCTGATGGTGACCATGTATTCTGTATTTTTTTTGTTCCAAACTCAATTTATTCAAGTTACAGCTGTTTAAATAACAATTGTGTCAAACCTTATATTATTTATTTGAACTCTTGCAGTCAACAAGGATTATCATAAAACATGCATAGAAGAGAATAAAAAAAAAAAATCTGGTCACCAAAAGCACCTGAAGAAGAGAGAGAAGTGCAGCAATGACTAAAGGGGTCCAGAAGATAATAAAGTTCTTTTTCAAGAAAACTGAGTGCTTTATTGTTGTATAAAGTGCGCGTTTAATTTGCTTGCATGAGCTAAGCCATCTGTTAGCTTTTCAGCTGTGGTAATAAACATTTTATTCCTTGGACATAAATGTAACATTGTTAACCATTGGTTTTAACCATTGAGCATCCTCAGTTACATTTGATTGTCAACTTACATCAACTGTCTCTAAACACATTGTGTTTTTAAAATACTCAAACAGGTCAGTACCAATAGACTTGTGGGAAGCGTGCCGATATATAGCGCTTTTGTGTTTTGGGCTTGAATCCCAGCTCATAGACCTTTCCCGATCCCTTCCCCATCTCTCTCCCAATTCGCTTCCTCTCAACTAACTGTCCTATCTCAGTAAAAGGCAAAACACCAAAAAGATTGAGGCCACTTTGTTTACTGTAGCACAGTTTTAACTAGGGGTCACACTTGGGAGGAGGGGTCGCACTTATAAAAGGAGATGGCATCCATCCACTCATTCAGATTTGTTCTTTAGAGACTAGTGGTTGCTCAAGCAATCGTTTTATCCATTCGCCTCTGCAAAAGAAAACTTGTTTCAGCTGAAGTTTACAGCGCATATCAGCAATCTTTCTCTACTTCCTATTGCACAGAAAAGTGCAGAGAGCTCCCATGGGCTCTTCAACAAAAAAGATGTCTTTCCATATGCGTGTTTCTGGATGTGGTAGCTATTTCTCATCCTCAGATGGCCACGTGTTTGGGCAGTGCCCACACGGAGAAAGCATTTCTAGATGGATCATGTTCTCACTGTGAGAACATGACCATGGCAAAGTTGCAGTCACAACTCTCTTTTCTAGTCAGAAGAGTCACTTTAGTTGCTCCGTGTCCCGGTCCTTCTGCAAAACACAAGGCCACAGCAGCTAGTGCTGAGGGTGATATGAGGGCAACAATCCCCGCTGGCCTCCCATTCCTTGCCATGCACATTTCACCTGTAGTTCATGGATGAGTTATAGGTGGCTCGTCTTATGGTGAGCCTATACTATCTCATTTGGGGCTCCAGATGAGGATGAGCTAGCAATTGCAGCATTGATTTTATGGTCTTAAATATTAATATTAATATTTTGTATTAATATTAATATTGAGTCAGATGATTCCTTCCTATATTTCGGGGCACCAGCCAAGGACTCATTGACAATAAAGAATAATCATGAAAGATTGATAACTGAATTAGAATTTCATAAATTGGAGGAAGTTTGTCATTTGACCAATTTGAAGGATTTAGTGAGATTCGGGCGAAATTGTAAAGCCTCTGATTATCAACATAAGAATGACACAGTTTGCAATAAAAATGAATTTATTAACAAAAAGATATAGAAGAGTAAAATATCACACTCACTAAATACTACTAAGGAAAATAACTAAACTACTAAGGAAAATGACGAAACTACTAAGAAAATTGAATCAGTAATCAAACAGAAACTACAAACTACTACACAAATGACAAGTAAATGAGCAATGGATTGGATGAAGCAATGAATGGATAATTAGCAGTCTATGGGGGAGTCAATTGTGGCCTTTCTGGATGCTGGTATGAAGTAGTAATAAACATTTACTATGAATAAAGATAATGTTTCTGATGTATCTATCTGTATACGCTGACCCTAGATAAACAGTCTCTACACAAATACCAATTTTATATAGCAACAACCTAATGCCAAGGCCTTTGGGAAAAGGTTTGGTTAGCTTATATTTATGTTTCACTTGGTCGGGTGATCAGTCAGGCGATGGGAAACATCCTCCACTGGTATCCTTCCGTTTGCAGTGGGAGAGACTGAATTGCTTTCCAACAGTTGCAGAGCTGCACTGAGTTCTGGGGTCTTTGTGTAATCCAGAGAACTGAAGGTCCGCAGGATCTTCTGTAGATTGGAGGTACTTGAGTTATGCAGGGAGCCAAAGTCCTCTGCAGAAGCAGTTGGGCTGCTTGAAGGTCCGTGCAGTGAAAGGTTTACTCACAAGAGTTTAACCTTGGTCGTGCTTTTGTTCTTCCCTCGTCAGGTCAGAAACTCAGAACAAGTGTTTGTTCAAATTGTAAGATTAAGAACCACTGTAGTCACATTGACTATTATCACAATGTTTTTACTACCTTTTCGGACCACAAAAGGTGCAATGTATGGGATGACGTTGCTGCCTATGTGTGGTTCAGGTACTGTCACACCCTCACGTCGTGGACTTTCAGTTTATTTGATTTCATCAGTCACATGTGCTCCTTTGTTGTGTTTTCCCGCCATAATCTGTCACCATGGATACTGCACTAATCACCACAGCTGTTGATCATTTGAGTTAATCATCTGTGTATATAAGTTCAGTTCAGCTGATGTGTCTTTGTCTGGTCTCATTTCATTTATGGTTGTGTTTGTAAACTTGCATCTTCATTGGATCATACCTGTTTGGATTATTAAAGTGAACTTAAGTGAAGCATTACAGATACACTCAGAATTCTTCAAAAATATCTAAACTTGTGTTCCAAAGATGAACGAAGGTCTTACAGGTTTGGGACGACATGAGGGTGAGTACTTAATGACAGAAATTTCATTTTTGGGTGAACTAAACCTTTAATAAAAACTATACAGACATTTAAAAAAAAAAATCTAATTTAAAATATTAATAAACACTAAATAGCTTATCAATGATACTAACATTAAAGTTTCATGACTTTGAACATAGAATATAAACCAGTCTTCACTTACAATATAAATTTAAGAGTTAGGGTTGCCAGGTCAAAGCATGTTTGCTGCATGTTTGATGTTTGCCCAAATGCAATTGTTCCCGCCGCCTCCTGCAGCATCAGTCACTTGATTCTATACAATCTTGGTACATTTGCAATCATATTACATCATCACAAATGCATGACACATGATAGAAAACAGAACGTGTGTTTTTTTTTTTGTTTTTTTTTGCTTGTTTTTTTAAATATATGATTAATTTGGTGCTATTAAGCATAGCAGAGTGAGCAACACTTGGGTCTATACTGTATGTGTGTGGCATGAAGGCGGTTTTCTGCTGCTAAGTCTTCTGAGGACACAGCAGATTGCGAGCCATTTATGTGCCACTCTGATTGCATTCACTCTGCATAATTACACTGCACGCACACTCTTGCTCCAAGAGTCCAAGGTAGGCTACATCATCACCACTGTCATCCCCTACATGTGTTTTGTTGAACTACTGACATCGTCATCAGCTAAAACGCATGTGCATGTTACTTACTGTACTTACTGAACAAGTGCAGACCCTAGTTCGAGTTGCTTTCACATTCACACGAATCACATCACAGTTGCCAACCAATCTCCTACAGGTAGTCTGGGTTTAGTAATGCAGTGCACTCCCAGATGTGCATGACAGCTTTCACGTTACCAGTTTTTCATGCAAGCCATGTTCTGTTTCTAACTAAACTTTCAGTGTAAAATCACCCTAAATCAAGGCTTGAGTTTATAAGATGAATACATAATATCTAATAAGGGCCTCCAATATTTGTGTTTTCTTTGAATATTTATGCTTAGAGAAACAACATTGTTAACTTAGCATCATGTTAATGTCTGATTTGATTATAATCAATTGTGAGTCAAGTCTTTTGTGAGAGAGTTGCTGTCTATGTAGAGTATCAGTCATTTATCAGCAGGCCCAGATAAATTAGTCAAAATATTATTACAATAAACAAACACACAAGCAGCAGGGATTGTACAGATCTTTGTGAATTTTATGAATTCCAATTCTGAGGAAAGTTCTGCAGGAGCCTGCTTTTAAGATTCAATTACAGTTAAGATACTGCTAGCAGACAGTGTAATGGCTCACTAGGTTTTAGAACAGTACTATAGTGTTTGCGGTTACAATTTATTTTAAGGTGTCTTTGTTACACTGTAGTTATACATTTAAGTACTGTGTAATTAACTACATGTACTTACTACAGGGTTAGGGTTTGGTTTAGGGTTAGTTGCATGTAATTATGCATAATGTATAGTTATTACTATAGCAACTGCATGTAACATATGTAACAATGACACTGTAAAATAAAGTGTTACCGTGTTTGCTAATGTGCTTGCATGTGTACCTATGGTTGTAATAACTGTTCCAGCGAAGAAGAATGAGTTGCTGAGGTCCCATAAACTGCTCTGATTGGATGAGTTTCCTGAAGGGTTCACTCCTGCCCGTAACGCTGACACCACTTGCTATAAGAGAAAAAAAGGTTAGTATAATTACATGTATTCCAAAAAATATTTACAACCCGAATTCCGGAAAAGTTGGGCCGTTTTTTTTTTAAATTTGAATTAAATGAAAACTAAAAGACTTTCAAATCACATGAGCCAATATTTTATTCACAATAGAACATAGATAACATAACAAATGTTTAAACTGAGACATTTTACACTTTTATCCACTAAATGAGCTCATTTCAAATTTGATGCCTGCTACAGGTCTCAAAAAAAGTTGGCACAGGGGCAACAAATGGCTGAAAAAGCACAAAAATTTGGAAAAGTTTCAGCTGGGAGAACATCTAGCAACTAATTAAGTTAATTGATATCAGGTCTGTAACATGACTAGCTATAAAAGGGATGTCTTAGAGAGGCAGAGTCTCTCAGATGTAAAGATGGGCAGATGCTCTCCAATCTGTGAAAGAGTGCATAAAAAGATTATGGAAAACGATGTTCCTCAACATCAAATTGAAACAGACTTTGCAAATCTTATCATCTACAGTGCATAACATCATCAAAAGATTCAGAGAAACTGGAAAAATCTCTGTGCATAAGGGGCAAGGCTGAAGACCTTTATTGGATACCTAAGGTCTTCGGGCCCTCAGACGACACTGCATCACTCATCGGCATGATTGTGTCAATGACATTACTAAATGGGCCCAGGAATACTTCCAGAAACCACTGTCGGTAAACCCAATCCACGTGCCATCTGCAGATGCCAAATAAAGCTCTATCATGCAAAAAGGAAGCCATGTGTGAACATGGTCCAGAAGCGCTGTCATGTCCTGTGAGCCAAGGCTCATTTAAAATGGACTGTTTCAAAGTGGAAAAGTGTTCTATGGTCAGACAAGTCCAAATTTGATATTCTTGTTGGAAATCATGGACACCGTGTCCTCGGACTACGGACTATGAATGCTGAAAGGTATATAAAGGTTTTAGAGCAACATATGATCCCCTCCAGATGATGTCTTTTTCAGGGAAGGCCTTGTGTATTTTAGCAGGACAATGCAAAACCACATACTGCAGCTATTATAACAGCATGGCTTCGTCGTAGAAGAGTCAGGGTGCTGAATTGGCCAGCCTGAAGTCCAGATATTTCACCTATAGAGAATATTTGGTGCATCATTAAACGAAAGACGACCACAAACTCTTCAGCAGCTGGAAACCTATATCAGGCAAGAATGGGACCAAATTTCAACACCAAAACTCCAGAAACTCATAACCTTGGCTCGATGCCCAGAAGTCTTCAGACTGTTTTGAAAATAAGAGGAGATGCTACACCATGGTAAACATGCCCCCGTCCCAACTATTTTGAGATTTGTAGCAGGCATCAATTTTTAAATGAGCTCATTTTGTGCATAAAATTGTAAAATTTCTCAGTTTAAACATTTGTTATGTTATCTATGATCTATTGTGAATAAAATATTAGCTCATGTGATTTGAAAGTCTTTTAGTTTTCATTTTATTCAAATTTGAAAAAAATGTCCCAACTTTTCTGGAATTCAGGCTGTCTCTTTAAGTTAAACTCTTTAAGTTAATACTGTTTCTGTCTTGGCATATGACATTAAAATATTTAATACACCAAATGAAATGACAAAAATAATGATCCAAGCAGATTCCTTAAACACTCCAAACAGGTAATCCCATCCTAAAGTCACACCATTGGCTGAGCAGAAAGTTCATATGTTGAGCTGCAATATTTCAGTGCTAAACTATAATAGACACTGTGGTGTGCATGTCTGAAGTTGACACATATCCACACATTTGAAGCACAAGCCTAAAATTATTGTAAATAAAATGGCCGCAGTTGAATGCTTTGAAATACAGGTATAACCTGTGACCCATAACAAGTTGTTTGCAGAACATATGCAAATATTCTGATAATATACTCCCTTTTGTCATATGTGAGACCAATTTTCCCCATATAAATATTCTTTTGTCTCCATTCTGAACATATTTACTTTATAGTAGTGGCCAAAATTGATGTTCAGATGGGGATATTTGCACAAGATTTGCTTTTAATGACACTTCAGGTTTTATTGAACAATCAAAATAAGTGGATTATGTTATATTGGGAACAGGCCCGTCCCCATCAAGCCCCCTGTCAGACTGCAAAACACGGCTCCGATCTTCCACACTACAATCTTTAGTTTCTTTGACAAATGCAAAGTGATTATAGCCACTTACTAGCCTCCTATAGCCACTGGTTTACAGTTCAATAAGAAATTGGAGATTAGGGGTCTCATCCTGGTCAAGCTATTTTGAGGTGGTCCTACATTCAGGCGATTTTCATCTGTCACCTGTCAAAATACTCACTAGTCTTCCCTGACCAGCCACAACACTTTACATTCTGCATGGCAGTACTCTCACTGTGCTTTTAAATAATTCTGTGCACATTGTGTCTTTCTATATGTAGTTTTCCTTGCTTTACCCCTGGCAGAAAGTCATAGGTTGACTATGAAACAGTAGACTTTAATCATATGCATTTATGGTGAAATTACTACATTTTTGTGCAAATCAATGTTCATTTTGACCACGAACAATGTGCTATTACTTTAATTCTGCATGTGCAGCACAGCAAAAATAGACTTGTTGCAGAAATGATCGTTGTACTGGTGTCCCTTACGGAACATAAATATATGGAAATATACTGCAAAATATAATGCGATGTATTACATAATACATTTCCATATATGGGAAACTAGTGCTTATATTTTTTAATATACTGCAATATATGCATTGACCATGTATGGCTATATATTGATACATATAAAATATGTATAAATGAAGACAAAAATAGCATTACATTCATCAAGTTTTATCCTTTATTGTGTATATATATTGCACATAGATGTTCCCATATAAATGTGAATGTATTGTACACACATATATATCCACACATTCATGGAATGAGTAACAATCAGTGGTTACAACAGACTTCTAGTTCCCAGCATGCTTTGCTTCTGACTGTTAAAGGAAAGTAAATGTTAAAATTAAGTGCTATTTCATGTGTTTTGCTCAATGTTGATATAGGGGGAGATCTGTTAGTGTTTAAAGTTGTATTATTTTGGAATTTAAAAGGTTTTCTGGTATGTGTGAGTTTTTGGGGTTACCATTGTGCTGAAGAGTAGAGTCTGTGGTTAGGTTTATGACTGGCTGAATGCCATTAAGACTATAATAACTTTATTTAAAAAGTAATGGCTGTGCACACTATAGCACAGTGATAGTCTCTTTGGTAGAAATGTTAGTACATGCAGGTGTGCTTTTGTTAACTAACTTGAAAATATAAAACATTTAAAATGTAAGTTATTATAAAATATAATAAATGTGTTACATAATATATTTTAATATATATGTGTTTATCCTGCATGAGTAAATCTATCTGCAATATATTATGCATGCAGTACCATATCTGATCACATACAGCTATGGAAAAAATTAAGAGACCACTCCAAGTTCAGAAATCAATGTTAAGTGGTCTCTTAATTTTTTCCATAGCTGTATAAATCTATATATTATGAAGTATGTTACTGAATATAAAATTACATACATTATGATATATTAGTAAATATATTATCACATATTTTTCAATATATGAAAAGCAATTCCTTATGTATTATTCAATATATTGCAATATATGCATAGACCATATATGTATATATAATGATACATATAAAAAAATATATTGCAATCAAAACCAAAAAAGGCACTATATTTTTACATATATTACCAAAACATTTTCCCATATAAATCTAAATACATTATGGTGGATATTTATAAATATAATACTGCATATATTTTGGGATATATAAACACATATATTATATATTCATGTTCAATATATTGTAATATATTGAAAGCGGCAATCATTTGTATATTTTGCGATATATTGCAATATATTACATGAATATATAATATAGTGTATAATATATGTATCATCAATATATTATTCAATGTATTCAAATATATAATATATAAAAAGGGAAAATAATATATTACAATATATCACAATATATTTTAAGAAATATATTGGTAAATATATTTTCCTTTCTTAAGGGGTATCTGCACTGGTCCTGCAACACATTACCAGACCACATCTGTGTGCAGTGTGAATGCTCTAACCTGTTAACATGGGCACTGAAAAAAATACATAACACATATATGCCTTGCAAACTGATCATCTGTGAAATGCGCAGTAAGGTGAAAGGTACAGTGCTGGAGGGGATGAACTACCCAGTGGAGGTTTGTGACGTGTGATGCTAAGAGCCTCAGGCATGCTGCGTCCAGTAGCAATCAGCAGCACACTTAAGCAAAGGACAGAAGTATTTGAGAGGGGTGTGTGTGTGTGTGTGTGTGTGTGTGTGTGTGTGTGTGTGTGTGTGTGTGTGTGTGTGTGTGTGTGTGTGTGTGTGTGACTAGAACACAGATCTGGGAGCTTTGTTAGATTCAACAGCGGGAGTGAAGGAAAGCCAGGTGTTAGACTTGAAGGAACATATAACTGACATATATGACATGAATGACATATTATTTGACCACTTTCTCCTCTTTCTTGCACAGTAAAGTCTAAAGGCTGTTCTGCCTGACACTATATAGTTTTCCAGTAAATGTAACATTCCATTAATATTATATTTTTCCTAAACTGTTATTAATGCACACACTGGCTTCACACGAGGCTGGAAGATACATAGTGTACAACCATTATTTTTTTTTCTTTAAATAACAAATTTGTCTTTTTGTGGTTTACTCTACTTGAATAAAGTATTTGGACATTGCTTAACCCTTTCTAATTTTTCTGATTTTGCTTTTCATACACACAACTTCAAACTCATCTATGCCACTGTTCATTCTTGAGGTGATCTTTTGCCTGTATGGTGATTAGAATTACTGTTTTGGACCATCACTTTTAACTTCAGTACTTGAGTACAGAATATTCTGTCTGATGTGTGATACTGGTGCATTGTCCTAGTGCGATCTGTTGTTGTTGTTTAATGTTCTTTTATGCTGGTATTTAAAAGGGTTTCTATGTATGTTTTTTTTTTTTTTTTTTTTTTTGGAGGGGGGGGGGTACACAGTGGTGCTGAAGAGTAGAGCCTGCATTTAAGTCCTGCATTTTACAAAATATATAATTCAGTATATTTTCTAATATACCGTTAAATCATTTAATATATTGATCATTAAAATATTAGGAAATATATTTTCTTTGTGTAAGGGATGAAATTAATTAATTGTAAAAACTGACTTACAGTAGCTTATTGTTAGTTTACAGTTCTCCTACCGTAATCTAACATCAGGAAAATCAGGCCCTTTCTAACAGAACATGCAACACAACTTCTCGTCCGGGCCCTGGTAATTTCTAGGCTTGATTACTGCAATGCTCTTCTGGCTGGACTGCCATCATGCACAATCAAGCCTCTACAAATGATTCAGAATGCTGCAGCTAGTCTTGTCTTTAACGAGCCCAAAAGAGCCAGTGTCACGCCTCTCTTCATCTCTCTGCACTGGCTACCACTTGCTGCTCGCATCAAGTTCAAGACATTGACGCTTGCTTACAGATCTACCACAGGCTCAGCACCTTCCTACTTCCACTCATTTTTACGAGTCTACATCCCTACCAGAAGCCTACGCTCAGTAAAAGAGCGAAGAGGCACAAAATCACTCTCCAGAACATTCTCGTTCACTGCTCCATGCTTGTGGAACGATCTTCCTGCCTTCATCCGGAATGCAGAATCCTTGGCAACATTGAAAAGACAGCTGAAAACTCATCTCTTTCGTGAGCACTTGACCTAATCTTTAAAAAAAAACTTTCCTTTCATTACCTATCCTTTCATTTCCTCTCAATCCCTCTCTGTTGTAGTTTATGATACTCTGAGCAATGTCTGAAACTTGTATGGTGAGCACTTCTTGTCTATTTACCTCTTCATGTTGACTCGCTTGTTATATTGCTCACTTGTAAGTCGCTTTAGATAAAAGTGTCTGCCAAATGAATAAATGTAAATGTAAAATGTAATTTACAGTATGTTATTGTAATAATGCCATACAAGTTATATCATTTCATTTGTGGAAACTGATTGCCTTGAACCATTTAATTTTTTAAAACATATATATATATACACACACACACACACACATTTTCATTTTACACACACATATTTCATCATACACACACATTTCATCAATATATTAAATGATTTAACGGTATATTTACACAGTAAAAAAAATCCAAATTTTACGGAAAATATTTTTTTTTTACAGTATTTTTCTGTAATTTTAAATTGTTGTTTGTAATTTTACATAGTTTTAAACATATCTGTAAATTAACAACTTGACTGTTATTTTAAGGATTATATCATTAATGACAAATTACAGTAATTCTCTTGTTTTTATATGTGAAAATTACTGTATTATTTATACAGTATTTTTTCTGTTTTCTTAAATTACATACAAATTCATGTAAAATTACAAACAATATCTGTAAATTAACAACTTGACCATTATTTTAAGGATTTTATCATTAATGACAAATTACAGTAATTCTAATTTTTTAATACGGGAAAATTACCTTATTTATACAGTATTTTTCTGTTTTCTTAAATTACATACAAATTCATGTAAAATTACAAGCAATATCTTTAAATTAATAACTTGACCATTATTTTAAGGATTATTTCAATAATGACAAAATACAGCAATTATTTTTTTATACCGGACAATTACTGTATTATTTTTATAGTTTTTTTTTTCTGTTTTTTTTTTTAAATTACATACAAATTCATGTAAAATTACATGAATAACCATAATCTGTAATTAAACATGTAGCTCATTATATGAAAGGGGGATATCCATACTAATAATTTAACATTCTTCTTTGTAATTTGAAAGCAAATCTTTTTGGTTTTATATTTAGCTGTTTAGCTGCTTTTTTAAACGTGCTCTCCAGGTTTAAACTGTCCTTGTCCACACACCAGCTGATCCAAATTGTGAATAGAGATGAGAAAAGCATGCATATTCTTTACAAGCTCAAACTCCCCAAAAACCACCCATCAACTTTCACAAACACACTCTTGGCATACTGCCATTTTAAAGAATTAATACATTATCTGATCAGAATATGCATTTGTTATTTGGAGTATGTGAGAGAAACCCTATACTGACACATTTGAAACTAGAAAAAGCAGAACATGGAGAAAATGGTGAGAAAGAATTGGAATGCATCCCAGCATGCAATGTGTGGAAAACACACATTCAATGGAAAATTTATAATCCTCAATTTGTCAGATGTGCATGTCTGTATTAAGGAAACACTTTGCTGTAAGGTGACCATGTTAACCACTAATTCATCATGCTGCTGCAAGCATACAGTGTTGAAATGAATGACAATAAGTTCATTATTGAAGTTCTCAATTATTCAACATTTTCAGTTTACATGGTCCCATACCACAAATACCAAAGTGGAATAACCCTGGACCAATAGCACTGTGCAATTTAAAGGGGCAAATAACCTACAGAAAACGTCAGTTGTGCGCAGCTGCATTTAGGCATAAGGTTCTAAATAAGGGAAATGCAAATGCAAAAGGGTCATTGGTCTTGTGAATGTAACTAAGTCACAAGTATAGACAAACATGAACACATACTCTTCCCCAAGCCCTAACCCTAAATTCATAGGGAAATGATAGGTGAATAGAGAAAGCGAACCGACGTCATGCCGCGTTGCATGCCGGTGTGGCACCGCCATTTTGACAGGATCGCCCCCTATTACTTGCACTGAAATTAATACTTGCTTACCTTTTGTTTTTTTTCTGCCATTAAGTGGAACATTCACATTATTAATGATATTATTTGCAGGGAATAGAAGCTATTTTATCGCATCACATGATAATTTTATTTTTTTCCACTGAAGTTTTGTAGAATTTATTTACAATGTTGATCTGCTTTACCGTGTTGCACGCTGGACGCTCGCTGCTCGCTGCTGCTTCAGCCATCATATGAATATCCAAATAAATCTATGTGTTCAACACGCTGAGAAAAGTCGATTCATTTATTTGTTGGAAATGTTTAAATGATGCTTAAACAAGCATATTGAGTAGGCCTACAACTGTTGTCATTGTAAATATTTCCCTTTTCCACGATCACAGAGGAGGAGAATCAGAGATTATGGGTCACATTCAGCGGACAGGCAGATATGAACACACTGTATTTTTATATTTATTTCAACAAATGACAACCAAAATCAAAACCCTAGGAGCTTGTGAAGAGTATAGTAGTGGCTCCTGCAAGGGGACATTTTAAAAATGCTGGCTTTAGTGTACTAAGACAGTGATATTAAAAGATGTGCAAATGAGCACTGAATATGAACGCAGCGTGTTTAATTACACATTAAGCATTAGCTTCCCTTTATAAAACCGTTATGAAGAAAATGCTTTAAATGGCTTAGGCATTTTAAGTGATACTGAAAGTTTATATTTTGGTCTCATCCGTTTTTCTGCACACATATGTGCTTTATTAGTAAACTATGTACAGAATTTGGTCTCTTTAATATCAGTCTAAGTGCATTAAGCGTTTTCTTTACATGAGAGGAAACCGTTTAACATGTAAACGTGTTGCATTCATATTTTGGGCTCATGCGTATCTCCACACAGTATGCTTTAATAGATATGTAGAGAATTTTGTGTTTGTCTTTAAGCCACATGAAGCATTTTTCTTGTTAACCATTTTAATGTCCCCGTTCAAGTTCTGCTAATTCAAGTGGAGTGAGAGTCAGACTCACAAAAGGTAATAATGTTAATTATTAAACCAAAGAAAATCAAAACTTTCAAAAACATTTAGCAATGTGATTTTTTTTTTTATTTATTTACTTTTTTTTATTGAGTGATAAGCAGTGGGTTTAATAAGTGCCATTACTAAAAGATTTGCCATCCGGCGTCTTCTCGTCATCTCATCGACCTGCTTCTCTTGGTGTTTTTACACATAGAAAAGGCGAAAAAAAGTTTTTCATTGTCCAGTGTTCTCTCAGAACGATTCTAACGACAGTTACTATCGCCATTATCGATGCAGCATTAATGACATACAATGGTGACATTTTTCACAATCATGACAGAAAACAAATTACTGCACTAAACGCAATAACGGAAAGGCTGCGCGATCCTGTCAGTATGGCGGATAAACAACGAAGTTACCCAGTATACATCCGTTCGGATTGGAGTGTGTGTTTGTGTGTCGCTGCTCGGCTTCTAATCTGCAGTACTCCTTCGGTCTGTGCTCTAGTAATGGCTTTTACAATGGCCAGTAGCTAACGGACATATCTTTTATAATATATACTGTTTTCTACTGTTATATGTTGATATAGTGCATTGAAGTGAGATGCGAAGCGTGATTACATGTTTTGTTATGTTTTAGTACTGTTTGAAATGACATGAGGGTAATTAATGACAGAAATTTCATTTTTGGGTGAACTAACCCTTTAATTACTCACGCTCATTTTGTTCCAAACCCGTAAGATTTTCATTAATTTCAGAACATAACTGATGGAATTTGCGAGCTTTATGTCCCTCCATAGACAGCAATTCTGTCAGGACCACTGTCATCAAATATTATTGATAATTGCATAGAGTTTGTATTGGCGGTATGGTTCTGTTCTGTGCCTTGCATGGATAAGAGCAGGGAGAGCAGCAAAACCCCCATAGGGTAAACAGAACAGAACCAATATGCAGATATAATTAATGTCAATAATTTAACATGTACACATATTTCAAGAATTTGTTTGATTCAGGGGAATCATAAGGCCAATCCTGACTGAAGAGAGGAGGAGCTGGGGATGAAGGAGGGTAATTAGCTCCTGAGAATGCAATAGCTGCTGATAATACTGAAGAGCTTATATATGGGTGCTGTTATAGGCGTCGTATTCCTATAGGTAGACGTGAGTCACCTGGGAGTCAGCTGATGAGCATCTGTTCGTTCACTGATCAGTGTTTATATGTGAATAAACGCCTAAATTAAAGGGTTAGTTCACCCAAAAAATTCTGTCATTAATTACTCAACTTCATGTCCCACGTAGAAGGCGACGTTTTTAAGACCTTGCGCAATGTTTCCTAAAAGTTCTCTAAAGGTGACGAAAATTCTGAACCTTTACAGAACATTCGGGACGTTCCTAAAACATCCTCTTTTGGCAATGAAAGTGCTGCAGTTCAAGTTTCCTTATATGACTTTAGGGGAACGTTCCATTTTGGTTATTTTATGGTCAAAAAAAGAACGTTACAAAGAGGACATTTGGGGCATTAACAGAATGTTCCCACACGGTCCTCCGTTGGTCATTTAATAACGTTCTCGATACGAGTTTAGGGGGATGTTCTATTTTGGTTATTTTATGGTCATGCAAGAACGTTACAAACAGTACATTTGGGAAGTTATCAGAACGTCCTATAGTAATAGTCCCCTAAACATTGCCAGAATGTCCTGAATGTTCCCTGAAGGTCCACCAAATAACGTTCCCCAAACCTTAAAAGAACTCCACATCGTGACCGTCTCTGAACGTTCTGGGAACGTTACTAGGTGACAAGTTTCCCCCACTAGAAATTTTACGTTCCCAGAACATTCTCAGAACGTCCACTGGTATTAAGGATGTTGTCTAGTAACGTTCCCAGAATGTTCAGAGACAGTCACGATATGGAGTTCTTTTAAGGTTTGGGGGACGTTATTTGGTGGACCTTTGTAATAAGTGAAGATGCTGAGATCTAGAGAGATCTGTTAGTGTTTAATGTTTCTGTTATCTGAGTTTTGTGAGGTTACCATTGTGCTGGAGAGTACTGGAGCCTGTGCTTCAGTCAGTATTGATCCAGACACACTGATGTTCTGCTGCATGTTGCTTTATTTAAAGGCTGCAGTAACTGTGCACTACAGCAGTTAGATTAGCTCATGCATGTGCTGTTGTTGTTTTTTTGTCTTTTGTAAGACATTTAAGAAAAAATAGTTTTTGTTTGTATGGACACTTTTATTAGTCAATTTAGCTCTAATTTTCAATTAAATTTTTTGGCAAGGGCAGCAGGGACGTTCTGAAAACAAATAAAAACAAATAAAATATGGTTTCCTAAACGTTCAGAGAATGTCCTGAATGTTCTGTGAAAGCTCCGCCAAATAACGTACCCCAAACCTTAAAAGAACTCCACATCGTGACCGTCTCTGAACATTCTGGGAACGTTACTAGGCAATGTCCTTAACACCAGTGTGGACATTCTGAGAATGTTCTGGGAACGTAAAATTTCTAGCGGGGGTCGTTCCACACCCGTAAGACCTTTGTTCATCTTTGGAAACACAAATGAAGATCTTTTTGATGAAATCCGAGAGCTTTCTTAACCATCCATAGGCAGCAACAGAATTGCAACTTTCAAGGTCCAGAAAGGAACTAAAGATATCGTTAAAATAGTCAACGTGACTACAGTGGTTCAACCTTGATGTTATGAAGCGATGAGAATAATTTTTGTGTGCAAAAAACAAACAAAAATAATGACTTTATTCAACATTCCCTTCTCTTCCATGCTGGATCACTATTGGCCGGCTCCGGTATCACGCGTATGTGTTGTGAAGCTCATGTGAACAAAGTCGGCCAATATTGAGCCAGCGTTCTGATGTAGAACTCGGAAGTGCTGCGTGTATTTACTATGCAAATAGCCTACTAGAATGATGTGGAAGAGAAGAGATGGTTGAATAAGGCCTTTATTTTTGTTTGTTTTTGCATGCAAAAAGTGTTCTCGTCACTTCATAATATTAAGGTTGAACCACTGTAGTCACATGGACTATTTTAATGATGTCTTTAGTTCCTTTCTGGGCCATTAAAGTGGTCTTTGTGTTGCTGTTTATGGAGGGATCAGAAATCTCTCGGATTTCATCAAACATATCTTAATTTGTGTTCTGAAGATGAACGAAGGTCTTATGGGTTTGGAATGACATGAGGGTGAGTAATGACAGAACTTTCTTTTTTGGGTGAAATAACCCTTTAAATCTATTCATCATATAAAGCGATCAGCTCTCTTCAGAAAATTTAAACTAAATGGCTCAATTCATATGGATTAGTTTTACAATATCTGTATTAAATTTTAAAGTGTCAAAGTTTCAGTAGCGTAGCTGTTTATGGAGGGACAGAAATCTCTAGGATTTCATCAAAAATATCTTAATTTGTGTTCTGAAGATGAACAAAGGTTTTACAGGTTTGGAACGAAATGAGGGTAATTAATGACAGAATTTTCATTTTTGGGTGAACTAACCTTTTTAAAGCATAGCTCACCCAAAATGAAAACTCCTTCATTTTCTGACCCTCATGTCTTTTCAAACTTGTATGACTTACTTTCTTCTGTGAAACAAAATATTTTGAAGAATGTTGGTAGCCAAACAACATTGGACCAACATTTATGGAATCACCAAGACATTTCTCAAAATATCTTTTGTGTTCCACAGAAGAAAGTCACTTACAGGTTGGAAAAGACATGAGTAAATAATGACAGAATTTTCATCATATGGAAAAATGTATCCATCGAAAAATATTCAAAAACTGAATTATTAAATTTTCTATTAGTACAGAAGTTGTATTTTGTCTTCCAAAATAAAACTGTTAATTTAGAATCTTGAACATGCTTTAACACTCTATTGAAGGTTTTTTTTTTTTTTTTTTAAATAATCTGTAAAATAATGGCATTTCTCTGCAGAACTTTTAGTACTGTCACTTTTTGAAGGCGTTTGATCATAATAATATAAGAAAAATCTTTAAAATAACGGTGTTTCTCTGCAGAACTTTTAGAACTGTCACTTTATTGAAGGTCTTTGATCATAATAATATTGGAAAAATCTGTAAAATAATGGTGTTTCTCTGTAGAAGTTTCAGTATTGTCACTTTTTTGAAGGTGTTTGATCATAATAGTCTAGGAAAAATCCGTAAAATAACAGTTTTACTCTGTAGAAAAAAAAAAAAATGCTAAATGACTGGCAGCTATGTCTGCCAAATAAAAAACGTAAAATTAATAATAATTTAAACAAGGAAAATTATTTGTTTTCCACTAAAACTTTTAATTAAAATTTCTGTAAAATTGTTGTTTTACGGTTTTTGTTTGGCAGCCGTAGCTGCCAGTCAATTACCTTTTTTTTAATGAGTTTTTTTTTTTTTTTTTACAGTGTAGAAAATACACAGAATAAAATATTGTTTAAATATATTACAATATATTGAATAATACCTAAGGAATTTGTGCTTTCATATATTACAAAATATGTGACAATATATTTACTTATATATCATAATGTATGAGTATGTAATTTCATATTCAGTAATACACTTCATAACATGTACATGTGATAAGATAAGGTACTGCATGTGTACAAATATATTGAACATATATTTACTCATGCAGTATATATAAACACATATATAGAAACATATACTAAAATATATTTCAAAATTATTAAAGGTGCAATATGTAATATTTTCTGTCTGCTAGAGGTCGCTAGAGGCCTATTCAAAACAAAGGCGTAGCTTGATGACAACAAGTTTGAGCACGGAATCTTGGGACATGTGGTCTTCACCTCACAGCCGGTGGAAAAGAATTGGGATAGGACTCGGGAAGAAATCATGTTCATGGATGCGATTATTAACGTTACTGAAGTATGTAGCAGAGCAGGACCGAGGGTTGTGGGAGCTGAACAAGGCCGCTGGAGTGACTGCGCAACACACACCGTGAGCAACGAAAATTTTATTATGTCACAGTCGTCAACGCTGCTTCCTCTTTTCTGGTCATGATTATGAGGTAACGCAGCTCTGTTTATTATTATATGCATTTGAGAGTGTTGAAAATGTTATAACGTTACTCTGTGCGTTCGCTTGGTGGCTGCTGTGAAACGTTTGTAAAAAAAAATTCTCGCGACAGAAAGGTTTTTGCAGGTTTTATATAAAATGGTATTTCATAACAGACTGTGACTGTGCGAACTATATTTATATAAGGTGGGCTAATGAGGCTAAAAACAATTGTTTTCAGCTGAAAACAATGAGTGCTGATGAGTCCATGCAATGGATTATGGGGGATGTAGTCTTTGATGAAAATGGCAATGAACAGGGGAGTGCCCTCTGGTGGCTCTCAAGGGCACTCTAGCACAAGCCTGTAACAGAAACACGCTAGGAACAAAAATTTTGTTTTAACTCATTCTGTGAATGTGTTTATATGTGTGTGTACAATACATTTTCATTTATATGGGAACATGTATGTACAATATATGTACACAATAAAGGATAAAATATTACATGTAATGCTATTTTAATCTTAATTTCTAAACATTGTATATGTATCAATATATAGCCATATATGGTCAATGCATATATTGCAGTATATTGAAAAATATAAGCACTAGTTTCCCATATATGGAAATGTATTATGTAATATATTGCATTATATTTTGCAGTATATTACCATATATTTTTGTTACGTAAGAGATAACTGGCCCAAGTCTCAGCCAAATAATAACACATAACCAGCCCTGAACTGGGCCAGAACAAGTTTTAATAGTGGTACTGAATCTCAGCCATGAATCCATCCATAGGCAGTAAAACACATTCACACCAATAGACAATTTAGTGTCTGCAATTCACACATCTTTGAATTGCAAGAGTATACAGATCAAAGGGAAAGACCTTCTGGCTCATCTGGGACTTGAACCAGGGATCTTCTTGCTGCAAGGTGAAAATGTTTCCTGCTGAGCCACTGTGCTGCTCTTAAAAGCAACCATAAAATACAGATACATGTATTGAATATGTTTTTTGTTTTTAATAAAAAAATAGGTACAAACCCTTTTTTTTTGTATGTTTGGATAGATGCTGAAATATACAACACAAGCAACATCCTCAGTGAACATTGCTCAGTGTCTGAGTCCAATCTGCAGTGTTAAAGGGACAGTTCACCCCAAAAATCATAATTTACTCAGCCCCAAGTTGTTCCAAACCTCTACGAATTTCTTTGTTGAACTGCTGAACAAAAAAGAAGATCTTCTGAAGAATCAGTTGTGGGGCACCCTAGACTTCCACAATATTTTATTTTTCATACTATGGAAGTCAATGGTGGTCCCCAAATGTTTGGTTACAAACATTCTTCAAAATATCTTCCTTCAGCAGAACAAAGAAATTTATACAGGTTTGGAACAACTTGAGGGTGAGTAAATTATGACAGAATTTTCATTTTTAGGTGAACTATCCCTTTAAGAGAAACACTGAAGCAGTCTTGAAGTTAATGAGATAATTAAGTGATTAACTGATTATTGAGCATTAGTAAAATCAACTTCAAATAAAAGAAGACATTAAATCTGTCAATATCTGAGCACAGGATAAAAAAAAACAGCATTATCAGCTTCACTTATTACTAACAGGATTAACTTTATTTCTGTTATACATCTACAGAAGTTCTCATTGAAAATAAAGAGAAGTTTATTCAGAGGTTATTAACATTAAGACGTTTAGTTAATGTTGATGTTTTAATTAAAATTGTTTATTTGAAATCACAATATGGTGATCAGTGTTTGCTTGGTGGGCTCTTGACTATTTTTAAATCAATTCTCTTTCATCAATTACAATGTGAGCACTTTGTGAGCACTGTGCATTGATAATGAAATAGACTATTGATTGCAATTGAAACATTCAAGCAATTGTCTTTAAGTGGTTAAATTCACTAGCTTTTGTTTTGAAATAATACAACAATATGAACAAAATTTATATCAAACAAATGTAGCATTTATGATAGAAATAGCTCTAAGCAACAGCATGAAGAGCAATCACCTTAAAATTGACATCTTTTGTTCAAGAGTCATTCAATGGTTATTCAGATGTATAGACATCAACACTCATCATACAAACCTCAACAATGGTGACAATCCACAATATTCAATACATGTATAAAGAATTCAGATAAAAAAGATCGCCTCTGAATATTACTAATCAAGCTTACAAAACACAGTGAAAACAACAGCAAAAATAAAAGCAGAAAACAGTAAGAAAATTCATCTGCATAATTTATTAATGCTGCAATGCATGCTTGGAGTCTTGCTTGAGTTTTGTACCCATAATGCATTGCAGAATGAAGCTTTTTTTTATGCCTGTGTGTCTAAAGGATCCAGTAGCTCAAAACATTTTGTGCACGTTTTTTTTTTTTTTCTTTCAGAATATCTGATTGTTTTAATTCTGTTGGATCTAACACTGCAAGTTTCACATTGGGTTGGTGGCACGAGTTAAAATAAAATGAATAACATCACCATTATAAATACTTAAGAGATTTTAGGTGAGATCATTAAAAGCTCACTTCATGATGTTTTTGTTTTCATCAACAAGGAGCTGACAACACTTGCCCTCTTAGCTTTCTTTGTTATAATAAGAAAAATGTTTTATAAACACACAGATACAGCTAAAAATTAACACAAAATATGCATGGACCAAGAGCTCAACTAAAACAAACAATGATCACCACAATGGTGACTTCAAATGAAACATACATAAAAAAACAACAACATCTAAATCTCTATTAATTCTCAATTAGAACTTTTAGAGATAAAAGTCAATCTGGTTTGTAATAAGTGAAGCTGGTAATGCCAGACAACAATTGCTATGTGGGGCGAAGGGTAAGAACACATTTCCCAAACATTAGATGTGCCATGGAAAACCGTGAAGGGCATCATCAACAAGCATCATCAACCCAAAGAACAGGGCACCTGTCCAAAATTGATGTAATCCACTAAACACTTTTTATTTTAACACAAAAAGCTGCATCTTATACATTAACCACCCACAAACTGGTTTAACAGGTGCAATCACGACTAAAGTAGCACTGCACAATAAGAGCAGGTCACTGCTGCATCCTCCAAAATATCGCACTCTTAATCGGCCCCAAAGAACTGCACTATGCAAACTGCGTTCAGCACAGACTTTGTGGGCATGTTTATGCCGTTGCCTGATCTGGACAATTCCTTTAGTGAATCTAGTAAACTATCACACTGTACCAAAGAGGGAGGAGAAGGGATGCTGGAAAACTGTTGTGGAACAGAGGTAAGTTGGCCATTAGGTAAATTATTTGTGTGTTCATCCTGAACTTTGTTAATAAAACATTGTTTCTCATCCCTTCAAGCAAGCAGCCCGACCACTGCACAATGCAACATACTAGATTGCTCTTATTATAATCAACTGCGTGCACTTGTATTATATACAGCTTTCTTAAAGGTGCCCTATAATTAAATATTGAATTTACCTTGGCATAGTTGAATAACAAGAGCTCAGTACATGGAAAAGACTACACTGAGTTTCAAACTCCATTGTTTCCTCCTTCTTATATAAATCTCATTTGTTTAAAAGACCTCCAAAGAACAGGCGAATCTCAACATAACACCGACTGTTACGTAACATGTAGCTCATGTTCAAGCCATTAGACAAGGGCAGAACGTCTGGATGTGCACAGCAGAATCATCAGACTAGGTAAGCAAGCAAGAACAATAGCGAAAAATGGCAGATGGAGCAATAATAACTGACATGATCCATGATATCATGATATTTTTAGTGATATTTGCAAATTGTCTTTCTAAATGTTTCATTAGCATGTTGCTAATCTACTGTTAAATGTGGTTAAATTTACCATAGTTTCTTACTGTATTCACGGAGACAAGAGCCGTCGCTATTTTCATTATTAAACACTTGCAGTCTGTATAATTCATAAACACAACTTCATTCTTTATCTCTCCAACAGTGTGTAATGTTAGCTTTAGCCACGGAGCACTATCAAACTCATTCAGAATCAAATGTAAACATCCAAATAAATACAATACTTATGCGATTAGACATGCTGCATGTCTGTACTTTGTAAAGATACATTTTGAGGGTTATATTAGCTGTGTGAACTGTGTTTATGCTGTTCAAGGCAAGCGTGAGCTCCGTGGGCGGGGGAGCATGAGAATTAAAGGGGCCGCAACCTATATATCGGTGCATAGTTAATGATGCCCCAAAATAGGCACTTAAAAAAATGAATAAAAAAAAATCTATGGGGTATTTTGAGCTGAAACTTCACAGACACATTCAGGGGACACCTTAGACTTATATTACATCTTTTAAAAAGACGTTCTAGGGCACCTTTAACTGTAATGGATATGACCTAGTATAGACTCTTGATTGTAACATTTCAATGTCCAGGTCTAGGACACAAGGTAATGCTGTGTTTTCTTTTTTTTTTTAACATTAATTTGCAAATGTGAATATCAGCATAAGGTGTCAAATTGAAAGGGATCAGACAGTGTATACAATATACCTGTATGATAGCAGTTGCCATCCCACAGATGCCAGTGCTCCGATGTTTGCTCCTGTTTTTAAATGTTTTTTTTTTATTCATGTTATTTTCATTGATATTTCTTCATTATTTTATGGACATTAAAAAAATTGTCATATTTCATAAAATAAAAATAATAAATAAAATGTTTGTTTAAAAAAAAAAAAAAAAAAAAGAAAATTAGTAAAACGATCCCAGCATCAGGTCAATAGAAGATGACATTATGGACAGATAAGCAACCTAAAATGTGTATAACCCAAGTAGCCCAATATGTGTTCTGTCCAATATTTGGTTTGTGTGCAAGTCTGCAGTTTTACCTTCACTAAGTATTCCAGATCTGAGGAGTTGACACAGCGATGCTGCTCAAGGAATTCCAGTTTTTCCACTAAGATGGCGAGTTTCTGTGATGTCTCGTGAGGCTGTTCCAGCTCTTTAAACACAGTTGCTCCAAGAATCAAGTACAGCACCACCAGCAGGAAGACACTCAGCACTGTTTTCCAGCGCATGACTGTTACACGAGGCTCAAAGTCTTCTGGAGGCTTCAGCAGCACTGGCTGAGCAGAGAATGAGAGACGAGGTTTGGAGTTATGAATGGCTGTTTTAGGATCAAGGAGGTCAGGAGCAGCCACTAAAAAGAAGAGAGATAAGATATCAGTCTTTAAAATTTGCACAGAACAGAATAAAGTTATAATGTCAAAATGAATAAATGTGCTTACTAATTACATACATTTTACATTGTTAAACATGTTTAAATCATCTCAAACTTTATTTTTATGTTTTTAGCAGTACCCAAAGCAACATACAGGATTGCTGCATGTGGCACAATAAATATGGCACAATGCAACATGCTAGTACCCAAACGTTTATGCTACTTTTGGGAACTAGTTAATTTTAGCAACCATGCTACTTTTCCATATGAAAAAAAATATTGCATTACACATCAATAATTTACATTTGATCATATAGGGAAGGTGGTGATGGGGAACTTTGTACAGTATTGTGATGCAGCTTCTTTGAAGTATGAATTTAAAAAAAATTGTGCTGTGCTCGTAATTTGCATATATATTGCATAATAATCTGGTGCAAGGAACACTTTTATTGATGACCATAAAACGCATCTTCTGAAATAGTACAGAATCTCTGGATCAAAAAACAAGTGAAGAAGAAGCAGAAACAAGTGATAGAAGTTTGTTTATGCACATGTAAGATAATGTGATCAAACATTTAACAGCATATAAATCAAAACTTTATGCTAACTTTACCGAATGAAATGTTAAACCCAGAAAGAGATATAGGACAAGCTTTTTCATTTTTAACACCTCTTACCATAACCAACACATTTCAGCTCCCAGTGCTGTAAACAGAGAGTTTCTCTTTCCTTTCCCACAAACCACAATATGGTATCTGAAGGGTAAAGTTGTTTAAAGCACTGCCACTGATATCCCTTTACTAGTGTTCTCCAACTCTTTGTGATTTGTGAATAAAACTGATATGTAGAGAACATTTCTCAAATTGGCTTGGTCTTCATTAAAGTTTTGAAAACTTAAAGTCCCATTGACTATAGAAGATGTAAATTTTTATTTTACTGTCTGTAAAGAGTTTTACATTTTCTTGCAGACACTCATTTGGTCTGGCAATTACAGGTGCTGGTCATATAATTAGAATATCATCAAAAAGTTGATTTATTTCACTAATTCCATCCAAAAAGTGAAACTTGTATATTATATTCATTCATTACACACAGACTGATATATTTCAAATGTTTATTTCTTTTAATTTTGATGATTATAACTGACAGCTAAGGAAAATCCCAAATTCAGTATCTCAGAAAATTAGAATATTACTTAAGACCAATACAAAGAAAGGATTTTTAGAAATCTTGGCCAACTGAAAAGTATGAACATGAAAAGTATGAGCATGTACAGCACTCAATACTTAGTTGGGGCTCCTTTTGCCTGAATTACTGCAGCAATGCGGCGTGGCATGGAGTCGATCAGTCTGTGGCACTGCTCAGGTATTATGAGAGCCCAGGTTGCTCTGATAGTGGCCTTCAGCTCTTCTGCATTGTTGTGTCTGGCATATCGCATCTTCCTCTTCACAATACCCCATAGACTGTCTATGGGGTTAAGGTCAGGCGAGTTTGCTGGCCAATTAAGAACAGGGATACCATGGTTCTTAAACCAGGTACTGGTAGCTTTGGCACTGTGTGCAGGTGCCAAGTCCTGTTGGAAAATGAAATCTGCATCTCCATAAAGTTGGTCAGCAGCAGGAAGCATGAAGTGCTCTAAAACTTCCTGGTATACAGCTGCGTTTTACCTTGGACCTCAGAAAACACAGTGGACCAACACCAGCAGATGACATGGCACCCCAAACCATCACTGACTGCGGAAACTTTACACTGGACCTCAAGCAACGTGGATTGTGTGCCTCTCCTCTCTTCCTCCAGACTCTGGGACCCTGATTTCCAAAGGAATTGCAAAATTTACTTTAATCAGAGAACATAACTTTGGACCACTCAGCAGCAGTCCAGTCCTTTTTGTCTTTAGCCCAGGCGAGACGCTTCTGAAGCTGTCTGTTGTTCAAGAGTGGCCTGACACAAGGAATGCGATAGCTGAAACCCATGTCTTGCATACGTCTGTGCGTAGTGGTTCTTGAAGCACTGACTCCAGCTGCAGTCCACTCTTTGTGAATCTCCCCCACATTTTTGAATGGGTTTTGTTTCACAATCCTCTCCAGGGTGCGGTTATCCCTATTGCTTGTACACTTTTTTCTACCACATCTTTTCCTTCCCTTCGCCTCTCTAATGTGCTTGGACACAGAGCTCTGTGAACAGCCAGCCTCCACAAAATAACCTTTTGTGTCTTGCCCTCCTTGTGCAAGGTGTCAGTGGTCGTCTTTTGGACAACTGTCAAGTCAGCAGTCTTCCCCATGATTGTTCTACAGAACTAGACTGAGAGACCATTTAAAGGCCTTTGCAGGTGTTTTGAGTTAATTAGCTGATTAGAGTGTGGCACCAGGTGTCTTCAATATTGAACCTTTTCACAATATTCTAATTTTCTGAGATACTGAATTTGGGATTTTCCTTAGTTGTCAGTTATAATCATCAAAATTAAAAGAAATAACATTTGAAATATATCAGTCTGTGTGTAATAAATGAATATAATATACAAGTTTCACTTTTTGAATGGAATTAGTGAAATAAATCAACTTTTTGATGATATTCTAATTATATGACCAGCACCTGTATAATTACTGACACCTCTGCAATTTGTCACATCAACACCAAGCTTTTTCACAGACAAGGATTATGCTAGTCCTAGACTAATATGCATGTTTGAGCTGTTTTAACTGAAAGCAACTTGTATTGACATATCTTAAAATATGTCAGCGCCATTGTTTTGTCTCAAGATGCACACCAGTAATGTTTTTTTCAAGTCTACATTTAGAAAAGTTACTTAAACATCCTAACTTAACTAAGGCCTAATCCTGGCTTAGGCTAAACCCTGTCTGTGAAACACAGGCACGTAATCTTTCTTTACCAAGTGACATCGCCAACTACTTGTCTGGCATGTGAATACAGCATTTGTAGACATTTTCACGGATCTGTGTGAACGGGGATAGTTTTGATAACGTTGTCATCTGTACAAAGAAAAAACTTTCCATTTTTAGAACATTGTCGTGTAAACGTACCCTTAAGGCCCTGGTATACTTCAAATGAAATTGAAGAACGAACTGATGTGACGTCATTTCAAACAAAATCAGGCCAAAACGAAGTTCGTTTTGTGTTCTTTTTGGAAGTTTGAAACGGCTTGCCAAAGCGAACTTTCAGTAAAAGTTCGCTCCAGCTGCAAAACACCTTCGTACTACCATTGGTCAGTGGTGATAACGTAATAGGAGGTGTGCGGTGAGGCTCCGCCTTCACGTGGGACGCGTCTTTGACTCATTTCGTGTGTTTGAGTTCGTTGAGGTAAGATCTCCGCGGGTGAAAACATGAACACACTGGATAGCCACTTTATAGTACAAAATGAAGTTGTGCTTGTAGAAAAATGAGGCACTAACACTGTTTTTCATGTTTGATACTGTAAAGCTGCTTGATTTTAAGCAATCTATTGAATAAAGTGCTATAAGAAGACGTGACGTGACTGGAGTGCTAATTTGCAGAGCTTGTGTTAACATACCCATGTTATAATCAGACGCATTTCTTATGCTTTCTATAATAAATTCTTGCTGTTTTCTCATTTTTGTTGTGTTTATTTTGTTACTGAGAAGAAAGTGCATGGCACATATTTACATATTCATCTAACTGTCACTCTCAGCAGTGTGGGCGGTGTCAGATGTTCGTTTACATTATATCGCAGCTCACACATTTCGAACTTCGTTTTACCGCAAAACAAAGAACGAAAAAGAACTTCGTTTGAAGTATACCGGGGCCTTTATACTCTGTTCAGACACACACTTTGTCTGGTCTAGTCATTGTCTACCAAAGGCTGTTCAGACTCTTGTGTTGATCTTACCTGTTGGATATACTTACATGGACCTCTCCATTGTCTATTCACCATCGCCTGTTCTCCATTATTGTTATTCATCGCCTGTCTGCTCCTTTGTTGATCCACTGTGTTACTCCCTGGTCTCCTTGTATGCTCATCTCATCTGACGAGAATGAACTGCTAACATCAAGTCATGTGCTGTCCTTTTATTATTAATCATCCACATACTTACCTGCATTATCTGTCATCCACAAAACTTTCAAATAAAACCCTGTTGTTGAGTTCATCTTCTGTCTCTGCCTCTAAATGAGAGAAGACCAGACCAATCACACTGAATTCAGTGGGGATGGATTTCATCACTCCAGAATTCAGTGGGGATGGATTTCATCACTCCAAATTTCAGCCTCACCCAAGACAATCCTTCCCTCAAGGAAAACATTTCTGAATTTTTACATCTGGCAAATTTAGTGAATTATGAGGATGATATACTCATTAGTTTCTTCAGAGTTGGCATTAACAAACCCCTCTGATTACTCCTGTCTGCCAGTGGTCTGAGGGATGCTCTGCCAGTTTCTGGTTCTAGCCCTTTAACTGAATGGATTCCTCTTTCATCATGGGAGAAATGGAGGAGGACCTCAGCTGCACTGATCTAGTTTCTCCAGGGCCTCCACTGTCCCCTGCGGTCCTCCCAGAACCTCCAGAGTCCACTCGAGATTTCCTTCCTGCTGACCCCTCTAGCTCCCCATCCTCCAGTCTGGACAACCCATTGACCCCAATGTGGAGGAGGAGGCGAAGGAGGAAGTAGCCTGCCTCTGAACACTCTAAAGAGCTACTGAGTCTGGTAGTCCCAGAGTTCCCATGTCCGGCGGTCTCAGAGCTGACAAGTCCGGTGGTCCAGGTGGTCCCAAGTCCTGTGATCCTTGTCACATCCATGGAGGCTCAACTTTCTCTCCTTCGTCTTGGGCCACAGATGCTGTTCCTTGCAACTTCATCTCGGCCACAGAGGCCATGCATTGCTCCCTCATCTTAGCCACAGATGTCGTTCCTCGCTTATACATCTCGGCCATGGCGTCAGAGACTTTGTGTCACTCTCCTTCTCTGGTTCCATCTGCTCCATCCTGGTCCTCAACCCAGCTGGTTAGAGTAGGCTGGTATCCATTAGGGCTTCCCACGCCTAAAGATATTTCTATTCGACTAGTAGTTGTCCATTTAAGCCATTAGTCGACTAATTAAGTTTATATTCATTTAATAACTTAAATATACCGAGGGGCAGAATAGATGCCTCACGCTCAAGTGCACGCATAAAGCTTACCGCAAAGCACTGGCAAAAGTAATGATTATGAATGTGTCAGAAAAAATAGCAAGTTTATAAGTTTATTATTAAAAAATAACATTTCAGTTGTTTATTAATAAACTCTTTGTTTTCTGAGTCAGTGTCAGCTGCCAAGATGTTGATGATGCTGACTTGTCATCTCTATAGTAAATTTCTAGTAGTGCAAATTTCATATGGATTGCATAATCATAGAATATTCGTTATTGAATTGGGTCATTTAAAAGTAGATGTTTCAAGCTTTCTATAGATATATTTCTCATGTCTGTGAGGGAAGCAGCCTGTACGCTGAGTTTCGGTTCATTTATGTGACACGCTGTTGTTCAGGGAGACCGAGACGGCAGAAAGTGCATCCTGTTTGTTTTCTTTATTTTACAAATGCACAACATTTTGTTGTTATTGTGAGTATACACACATAAAAGTAGACCCTTTACAGTTTGGAATGATGTATTACTCTTATCTGTATGAAAAAAGTTGAAAAAATGCAAGTGATCGTGGTGGCGCCTCCGCACGAACGCTTGGATATATAATACCGCACATTTATCTAGGTTAACGTTAGAGCAAGCAGCCATGTAAAGTTGCTTCTACTTATATGTTTCAAATGATAAGCCATATTTGAAGTTGATGGATGATAGGCAAATGTTTGAATTTCCTTGAATTGCCTTTAACGACCTGTCCCTTGCGACTGTGAAACTTTGCCACTTCCTGTAGAGTTTTTTTTTCTTTCTATGACTAACCGACTAATAAAATCTTGGTTGACCAAACCTATTCTAGTTGACTAATGTTTAGTCGACTATTAGGGGGCAGCCCTAGAATTCATCTCTGCCGGCTCAACCATGGACTCCTGCTCGGCCAGCTCTCCTAAGGCTCCTGTTTGCCTGGCACTCCAGAGGACCCTCCGCTAAGCTGGAACGCCAGACATCTCTTGCTTAGCCGGCACACTAAACACCTCCCACTCTGCTGGTACTCCTAATGTTTCCCACTCCGCTGGCACTACTAAGATCTCCCACTTCGCCTGCACTCCCAAGGTCTCCCACTCTACCAGCACTCCCAAGGTCTCCCACTCTGCCGACTGCTACACCTTGGTTGCCTCCTCCATCACCTCAATCAGCATCAGAAGACCTCCATTGCCATTGCTCCTCCTGCTACAAAAGCACAGAGGCACCATCACAGCTACACCAAGCTCTATCTCACCTTCCTCACAGTCACATTCTAATTGCACACCCCTGGCCATCATTACCTGCGCAACAAGGAAATTGCTAATACTCTGCTCTTTTTCTGGTCTCATCGTTGTTTAGAAAGACTGTTCAGACCCTTGTGTTGATTTTACCAGTTGAATATGCTTACCTGAACTTCTCCATCACCTGTTATTTATTGACTGTCTGCTCATGTCTCCCCATTGTGTGGCTTGAATTTCCTTGTACAACCATTCAGAAATGCCACGAAACCACTCAGAGTTACATTCTCTTTCAATTCACGAGTTCACACTTACAAATAAATAAATCAGCTAAATAAATGGTATGCGTATTTGGCATACTGTCCAGGGAGAGGGCTCCAAGCTTTGTATTTAGCCCAAACCCAGAGTACCCCTACCCCCCCATTTTAGGTTAGGAAGTAACCAGGTGAGTGTGAGGAGACGAGGTGGTGGAGGGATGTTGAAAAACTGTCAAGGATTCATGGGTGAGTTGACTGTGATTATATATAGGCCTGCACTCATGCTGATTGGATAGATATGTTGATTACTGATTGTTGACAGCTGGTTGGGATGACGTGATAATTGGATAGATTATTTGACCTTGTTCCTCCCTAATTTTGTTAATAAAACATCATTAATGTGGGTACCAATGCTGATTGCATGTGGTCTGACTTCTATGCATTTCATCATGATACAGTCAGAAGAACACAAAATGTACAGAGTGGTGAGTCTCCAGCCTTTACGCAAAGAAAATATATTTCCCTGAATGATCAATATATTAAACGATTTAACGGTATATTTGAAAATTTACAGAATAAGATATTGTGTTAATATATTACAATATATTGAATAATACATAAGGAATTGCCGCTTTTCATATATTGAAAAATATGACAATATATTTACTAATATATCATAATGTATGAAATTTTAAATACCTAATAATATATAGATTTTATTTAATACACCTCATATAGATGTACATGTGATCAGATATGGTACTGCATGTGTATAAATATATTGCAGATATATTTACTCATACAGTAAAAACACATATATAGAGAATATATTTCTTATATTTTATAATTATAAATATAATATAAATGTCTCATATTTTCAACAAAAACACAACCGCATGTACTAAAGTTAGCAAAGCGATTATTAATGTGCTGAAAAACACACAACCATTACTTTTTACGTAAAATCATTATAGTCTTAATGGTATTCGGCCACTCGTCAACCTAACCACAGGCTGTACTGTTCAGCACAATGGTAACACCAAAAACTCAGACATACCAGAAAACCTTTTTAATATTGAACAAAACACATTAAATAACACAATTTTAGCATTTACTCTCCTTAACAGTCAGAAGCAAAGCATTCTGGGAATTAGAAATCTGTTGTTACCGCTCATTGTAACTCATTCCGTGAATGTGTGTATATATGTGTACAATATATTCACATTTATATGGGACATGTGTGTGCAATAAACAACCGTATTCACAAAACATCTTAAGGCTAAAAGTAGCTCCTAACTTGCAGATTTAGGAGAAACTCTTAAAAATAATGGGCGTGTCAGTCCTAATTTTAGGAGTCTTACATTTTTGCTCTAAGAGTATTTCACAAAACATTTTAGCGCTAAAACTAGCTCCTAAATCTGTGAAACATTAGGAGTAGTCAAGAGGACTCCTAAGTCACTAAGACCAAATCACAAACAGTCCTAATCCACCCAAAGACACTGTACACCATTGAGACAATAGCGATAGAGCCTTAGGTGCTGAACTTTTTCTTCATAAATGCAATATATTTTGATTTATAGATTTGAATCTACGATGAGACGCCAAAAAAAAAAAAAAAAAATCTTTAACAAAAAAATAAATATTGTCCGATTACCTGTGGCAGTGGTTTTCATGAGTTCACACTTACAAATGATTAAATAGAGTAAAAAAAATTTAAAAATTAAAATACGCGTATTTGGTGTGCTGTCCAAGGGGATCGAGGGCTCTGAGCTTAGAATTTAGCCCAAACCCAAAGTTCTTCCTGTTCTCCGAGAGTGAAGAGTGGGGTGGCAGAGGGATACAGAAAACTGTCAAAGTAACTATAAGCGAGTCGGCTCTCGTCTGTGTATATATTCCTCCTCTCGAGCTGATTAGAAAGACCATTTGAATGTGTTTCTCCCAAACTTTGTTTATAAAACATAATTTGTCGCTTGCATTTTGCATTCTCTTGAGATGCAGACATCCAAGAGGTGGACAATTAACTATATTAGTTTAATTAGTGACACTTAGCCTACATTTTAAAACCTTTATTTGAATATGGCAACATTTTAATTAAAAAATATTTGTTTGAATATGGCAACATTTGTATTTTAAAACCTTTATTTTAATATGGAAACATGACACCTCATTCTACAATATTTCTATGATTAAATCGCTGACTCCTCCCCATCAGCCAATCACTGTGTGTTTACTCCATAGCAACGAGGTCAACCCCACCCTTACTCTTAGCTTAAGACTTCAGTCTATTCCTTAGTAAAAGTTTGTCTCAGCAGCTTTGTGGATAGGTTTTAAGAGAAAACTCTTAGCTAAGAACTTTTACTGCTATTTAGGAGAACTCTTAGTGGTAAGATAAAATGTTTTATGAATACGGCCCCTGATCTGTAAGTGGAGAAGTCATTTGGTGTATGCAATTGATGAACACATAAAGAAACGTTTGAAGGTTTTGTTGTGTGGGCAGACTTTCAGCTTTGAGAGTCAAGTCCTTGGGGTGAAAAAGCTTGCATCCCAGTGATACTGTTTGTGGCAATTTTATGCAGTTTAAAATATGATTCTAAAAGTGATGCTTAAGTGTGCTTGAGCAGATTGATGACCTCAGAATCTGTGGGAAAAGATATAAAGCTGCACTTGTAGCACTGCACTGCAGCTTGTAGAAGACCATGACCATATATAAACCTTTAAACATTTTTCTTTTGTGTTCCACTGAAGATTAACACTCACAGCTGTTAAAAAAAAAAAAAAAAAAAAAAAAGGCTTAGGGTTAGGGCTAGGTTTGGGGGTTAATTTTTTTTTTTTTTTTTTTTTTTTTTTTTTACTGGTCGGTCATCCTGAGCAGTAAACAAACGGTCATCCACACTCAAAACAAAATTTCATATCGATTTTCATATTAAGATTCAATATGATGAATTAGGGTAGCCTAATTAAGGTTTCCTTAGGGCCAACAGACACAAAGATGATCACTTTATCTAGCCCACTGAAGTCTAACCAATGTCAATGCCAATGTTTATGTCAATTCATATACAGTTGGTAATCAACAGTACAGTATGTACAGACATTACTAGTCCAGAATTCAGAGACAGGCAGCTTTAAATTAAATAGAGGCATTAACTAATTTACATAGTTTAGGGATAAGTTGTAGATTACAAAACAGCTTTAATTTGATGCAGATACATCTGCAAACTTAATACCTAAAAAGGGTTCACTTTGAAGTAATTACAGCACAGGTTAATACCAAACAGAAATCTAAATTTCAAACTGCAAATACTGTATCTTTACTGCACTTTAACATCACAAAGCATTCATTACATGCACACAACAGAGGCTGAGAACCACAAAGAATCACCAGTTAAACAAATGCTGAAAAGATGTAATCAAGCTACCAAGCTGCTATTAGTGGAATTAGCAAACTCAGTAAATCAGAGCTAAAACACACAAAATGCAGATGCACAAATTATTATAATTACTCACACATTAACCTCTAATGATGCAGGATATATTCATGCTGAGGTGTGCGGCAACAAATGCCATGGGGGGAAAAAAAGGTTTATTAAATTTTTCTGTGCATTTTTAACTTTTGAGAAAGGTATTGAAATGTAACTAACATCTTAAAGGGTCATGCAACCCCAGAACACATTTTTTGAGATGTGAACAGATACGCACAGGTTGCATGTCACTGAAAACTCTAATAGCACTCATAAAGTTTATCAACAAGTGAAAATTGGTTATTTTTGCATTTTTCGGAGCAATTTTGTTCTTCCGGTTTGAAAAGCAAAGTTGAAGCTATGTCACAAATCTGACGTAGATTCGGGCCTCTGAGTGTGTAGATAGGCTTGCGGGGGGCGAATCTGCGTCACACGGTTTCTCTGCATTTATTCATGAGAAAGAGCTCGTTCAGTCCAATCTCTGCGCATAAGATTATAATTGCGGTATTATGCATGAAGAAGTATCACTTCTGTGCTTCAGTTTAGTTTTAAATTTAATATTTCATTCTCAAAAACAGCCCTTGATTTATTAAAACCAAAATACTGATGTTGGGATTTAGGGAACCTGAGAAAAACTGTGCTCTGTCTTTTTAAGTGAGACTTAAAAAGTCTCATTGTTCTCGCCTTTATGTTTAAAGCCTTTAAGATGTGGTATTTTTAATATTAACTGTCCCTAAAATTCTGAGTTACACTGAGGCACTAACAATGCAAGTGAATAGGGCCAATTTGTGAACATTTAAAGTGTTCACTGTTTAATACACTCAAAAAAATATTTCAGTCTAAACTTGTTTTATGTAATTGAATTACATTAAAATTTTCCATCCATTTGGATTACATAAACAAACTAATAAACTTAATGCGATACATATTTGTAAGTCATATGTAAATGAAATAGGTAAGATTTATCTAATAGTATGCAGAAAAATGCCCAGGTTATATAACACTGCTTAGTGTTCATGTGTTTGCGCACTACTGAGTTAAAGTACCATTGAAGCAGTGTCGGAGTTAATGAGATAATTAAGTGATTAATTGAGTGATGATTGACCATTATTGAAGACTTTAGTTGGGCTCTTGACCCTTGACTATTTCATATTAGATTTTGTTTGGGCTGTTGTAACAGCTAGTTAAGCAAAGAAAAAGAAAAAGAAATAGAAATAGAAAAAAAAGATGATCATGTGGTGTTGGTTATGTTTTCACATAATCATTATTTGACTTGAATCACTGAACTCATTTAGAGCCTTATCTTGGAGTTAGATTTACAATATTGATTACAGCAGATGATCAGCTTTTACAATATAATCTGAAGGATTTACCTAAAATTAAATCTTGGTAAATTACAGTATATTGCCTGTTAGGTTGCACTATTGTAATGTAGAGCAGTCATTTCCCCCATCCCAGAAAATCTCAGCACCCCAACTCAAAACATCTATATATCTCCTCTTATCGATGCTACTTTTAAACAGTTCTCCACATTAACATGAGTAATATTCAGGTGAAATATGGATGAAATGGAATGATTTAAGCATGTATCACATCTCTTCGCGATACGCAATGCAATTGATAATTTATGAACCATTTCAGAAGGTTGCCCGGTGGGTTTTTTTTTTTTTTTTTCTCTCCATGTACTGATCTGCTTTTTGATCCAAAGGAAATTGTTCACTGATACGTTCATCTTGCAATATTGTTCATGTCGTTTATGATCTTTAGTTCAAATAGAAGACTATATCAAATCCAAACCTCCAGCACCCTCTCTCTTCCCCTCTCTCTCATACACACATACGCACGCATTATAACACATCTGATGTATTATAAAGCCGGCTGTGTTTCTGTTTATGTAACTTACTTCTTTAGTCCTCTCCTCATCGACGCTCGCGTTACCGTGTGGTCGCAGCGTTTCGGTTCAATTTCTGCAGCTCCATTTCTTCTGATCCGTAATAGGGGTGTTTTCTGCTGTTAAAACTGCCAGAACCTCGCAGAAATGTACAGCTTGTTGAATGAGTGAATCGAATCGCACCTCCTCTAGATCACAGACTTCAATGACGCAAGACGCGCGAGAGCGGTTCGTGATCTGTGATGGTAGGTTTCAACCAGGCTGATCATAATTGTGCTCTTGACTCTTAAACTCAGTCCTGCTGACACACGACTTAGATACGTTATTTGTTCGTGGTAATTTTGGTAATTTTAAAGACTTAGGCAACGTCTTCATACGGTTTCCTAATGTTCCAAGCAAGTTATATCATTCCTTCCGAAAATGAACCATGGTTTACTACAAGACCCCCACCCACCAAATAAATAAATAAATAAACATGGTTAATACAGTTAACCATTGTAACCATAAGTTAACCATGGTTTTGCTATATAACCACACACACATATATATATTTATATATAACGTGGCTAATTTCTGTAAGGGATATAGGCTTACATAATCTATTGTTCTACTGACCAAATTTTGAAATGTGTAATTAAAATGTCTCCAGTCCAGTCACAACATAACTATAGGCTACATTTCCTTAATTCTGCATGTTTCTTTTTGCCAAGTCAAGCTTATTAAGCTTATTAAGTAGGCTTATATATATATATATATATATATATATATATATATATATATATATATATATATATATATATATATATATATATATTTATTGCGAGTTATATTATATATCTATTGCAATCTCAAAATTCAGGCCAGTTGATAGTACCTAGAATATCAAAATCAACCTCAGGCGGTAGATCTTTCTCCTATTTGGCACCTAAACTCTCGAACAATCTTCCTAGCATTGTTCGGGAAGCGGACACACTCTGTCAGTTTAAATCTAGACTAAAAACGCATCTCCTGGCATACACATAACACATTATCAATTTATGTTTTCAAATCCGTTAAAGGATTGTTAGGCTGCATAAATTAGGTCAGCCGGAACTGGGAACACTTCCTATAACACCAGATGTACTCGTTACATCAGAAGTAGAATGGCATCTACGCTAATATTAGTCTCTCTGTTTATCCTGAGGTTTACCGTAGTCAGCCGGATCCGGGCCGTATCCAGTTGAGATCGAGGACCTGCGGCTTGACACGACGACAATGCAGCCCTGAAGTGTCAGCAGAGATTGAGTCAACTAGATCATCCACTGTGAAGGCCTCATCGACACAACAGCCAGTGGCACAGATCCTCAACAAACCGTCCATACCGGTGTGATGAATACGATCCTCAACTGGATGGAACTGGAATAAATACTTTGACTATTGCGATCCCAATCGGAGTTATGATAGCTGCCTAAATCATAATAAAGCACTGTTCGCTGTTAGCCAGAGGAGAACTGGCCCCCCTGAATGAGCCTGGTTTCTCCCAAGTAAGGCACCTAATCCCCAATTGCTCTCCGGGCACCACAGTAAAAATGGCTACCCACTGCTCCAGGTGTGTATGTCCACAGATTGCAGTGTGTATGTTCACTACTCACTACTCCTAATGTGTGTGCACTAACAGGATGGAAGAGGACAAATTCCAAGTATGGGTTACCATACTTGGCCTTCACATGTCACTTGATTATGCTATTAAGCAGTGTCAACCTGGAACACGTTTATAAGCCACTTCCAGGATGCAATGAACCTTTAGAAGCTTAAATATTTATAAATTTATGTTTTATATTCTTGGTTAGCCTTTTAAAGTTTAAAGGGTTAGTTTACCCCAAAATTAACATTTACTCACCCTCATTTTGTTCAACTGTCCCTTCATTGAAAGTCCATTCAGCAAAAACTGACGCTTCAAAGAGTTCATAAAGACATTGTAAACATAATCCATATGAATCAAACAGTTTAGTCTTCTGAAGATACACAGTACACAATATTTATAACATTTTAGTAATTTAATGACTTATGAAAGTAACAAGTGAAGGCCAAGTATATGACACACACACTGCACACACACTGTGAACACACACACTTCAAACCATGGAGTGTGCAGTCATTTGTGCTGTGGCGCCTGGGGAGCAATTGAGGGTTAGACTGCCCCTTATGGCAATGCAACTGCCACATCATGGGCAGGGACACCACTATTCTGGCAACATTTTTGATAACATTATTGCATATTTAATAAGAAACAATAAAGAACATTTTAAGAAATAAATTTTAAGATGAACTTATTTTTGTGAATTTATGCATTCAACAGAATCATATATGCATTCAGCCATACAGTGCAACAATGGAATGCACTGTACTCATTAATTGCATGGGGAAAAAGTACTGTGTTCCACAGAGAAGCATTGGGGTCAATTTATTTATTTATTTTATTTTATTTATTTATTTTGCATGAAATTTCTCCAGGTTGGATTTCTCCAATCAACCTCATTTTATTCTCAAAATATTTAATTAACCAAAATAGAAGAAATACTGCAAGATGAAATGCAATGCAGAGCAGAAAAAAAGAGTTTAGTTTACAGTTTGCCAAGATGTACTTAAAAGAGCAAGAATTCTGGAAAAAGGTTAGAGCATTTTTCAAAAATGTACTTTGCAGCTAGCTAGTCTGGAAACCTTTACAGTTACCTTTCTGTATGTTTGTCTCCAGTGGCATACTTAAACCCTCAGCAAAGTAAACTTAAGGTAAACCTCTCACCACCTCCTTGCTGTTTCTGTACTTTTTCATTTGTCCTGACAGCCAGAAGCTTCTGTGGGTAATTGCATTGCCAGCTACATAAATCGAGAAAATATAACAACAAGGTAACCTTGTGACGCAGGCTGAGCTGCAAGGATACAAGCCAAAGTAACTCAATGCCCAGCCTATTTTGCTTCCTTGCTTATGATTAGGGTTGCAAAATTCCAGGAATTTTCAAAGTTGGAAACTTCACATGGGAATTAATGGGAATATATGGGATTGAATAGGAATTAATGGGAATAAGCTGGAAATGTGCAAAATTGCAGGTTAGGCTAACATGGAACTTAAATGTAGTTGCAGCATAATCTTGGTTAAAACAATATTTAACAGATTTAATGCAAATTTAGTTAAATCTAAATCTAAATGTATTTATACGTAGCTATCTAGCCAGTAAATCAGATATGCTAAATGCTATCTCACACACTTTCATTGACAACTTAAGAGGCTAGATATCATGGTGCTAGCTAGTTCAACTCTGATGCTGTTTCTTCTGCTAGCCAGGTTTCTGTTATCATACAAGAACATGGAGGACATGGAGGATGCTGATGAGGATCAGATGAGAAGCTTGAGACAAAAAGCTTTCATTTTGCATTTTTAATGTGATAAATTGAAAATAAAAAATGTATTACCCAACATTCATGCTTTTTGGTTTCATACTGAGAAAACACCAGTGGATGAGGGTGACTTTCAACCTCCACATACTATCAATTTGAATGGCATGAGTGTATCTAATTCACATTTCCATGATGTACAAAGAATTGGTTGTACCAGCCATTAACAGTTGCTCAACTGTTCCTGCTAATCACATACACACCTATAAGCCTTTACAGGCCAGGGAGAACCCTCGAGACTGCTCTACTCCCCCTCTCCACGGCCACAGTACCGGTGTAAGGACAGACAAGACAAGAGGAAGGAAGGCAGAGAGATGAGGAGAAACAGAGGTGAGAGATGGGAGAGAGGAAAAAAAAGGAAAAAATAATTACTTGGTCCAGTTCCCAAAGTGCACTGCCATCCGGTCCTCTACCAGCTGGGTGAATTTATCCACAATGCCTGGGGGTGGCACTGGATACCCCTCAGTGGACGACCTTTAGCTAACAACCTGATGCTGACTATAGGCGACAGCTCCTTCCATGTCGGTGTACAGCAGCAAGCCCCGACCCGTTCTGTCAAAAAGACAGTGCATTCCTCCTTCCTCCTGGGTTTTGGCACCAATGTAACAATGTTCAAGTTCCGGGAAGAAAGAGGCATGAACCGGCAACTGATGAACGTAAATTTAATGACATAATGAACATAAACAACAAAACAAAAGTAAGCGGCAACCCCTCACAGACGAATGCAGCATATAAACATAAAAAACAATAACATAAAGTCCCAGGCCTGGGGTATTCCAGAAAGCAGGTTATCCAACTTACCTGGGTAAATTTACTCAGAGTAAGCTGATAATCTCAACTTTCAGGATATGTAACCATAGCAACTTACTCTCTGAATATAACCTGCTCCATTTTCTATATAATGTGTTCTATAATAAAATGCATATGTAATACATCTCACAACAAATGTGGAAGTAAAATGGCTATACATAAAAAATAAACTTATACAGCCATATCTTTGAAAGCACAGACAGTTTTTTTAATCAATCAATCCATCTCTCTTTTTTAATTTATATATATAGCATCAAACAAACAATATAATTCTTGTTCACAGTAATAAAAAACTGATTAAAAAAGATTTAATGATATTAAAAAAATACTGCAAAACCACCCAGTAGGTGGTGATATGCACAAAGAATGTAAAATTAATGTAAGAATGTAATCAAAATTAAACAGAAGAAAGAATTAATATGGCACTCTTCTTAATAGTGTCCGTTTCTATGGTGACTCCTGGATTCTGCACTCATTTGTGAATGTCTTTGTGTGGTCACTGTTAACTCTGAGTTTCATTTTCTGGGTTGACTGGACTTACTCCAGACTGTAGTTTTGGAACCTGCATACCTAGAGTAAACAAGGTTTGGGTTAATCAATCCAGAGTTCAAGGTATATGTGACGTAAATTAAACTTTCTTTCTGGAATACCCCCTGGTCCTCTCTCGTTTTCCACTGTCGTCACTCCTCTTTTTACCCTCTCTGAGCTCCTCCATGACACTCAAGACCGGTGTGACTCACAGGTGTTGCTCATTAACAGTCCTCCACCGGCCTCGCTCTGCTCCCGGCCTCACCTTGCTCATCACAGTATTTATGATGCCACCGTATCAATACTTTGTGACAGAATTTTCCAGTGCACAGGTTCCAATGTGCCTAAAAGGAGGTCAAAAATGGCCCGTACTGTAGTTTCAATGGCTAAGGCCAATTCTATTAAAGTGGGGAGGTTGCCTGAGATTGAAAGGATCTGTTGCACCCTTGGTTAGATACCTGCATGGAACATAATTTTCAGTCTCGCTCCCACCTGATCCCACAAGATTGTGTCCCGCTCCCACAAAAATTGTACCTTTTCCCGCTCTCACCTGCAACATTCACATTTTATCCCACTCCCACCCGCAAAAGCCCACAGATTTTTTCAGTACGTTCAATAAAATAAAAAGAAACAGAAAATAAACAAAAATGTTTTGTTTTGTATTTCAATGGACACATGGACATGGAACTTTTCAGAACATATATATTTAGGCTCATTCAGAAATAGCCTTATAAAATAATAAACCTGGATTTCTCACATGGATTTTTAAAGCCAAAAAGAAAAGCATTTACAGGACCTATACTGCTTAAGAATATACATAGAGCCTTTTTGCCTTTAGCAATGCCTATCCAAGCATTAAACAAAAACTATTCTTATTCTTTAAAGGGGACACTCTGATGTCCTCAGAATGTATATGTGAAGTTTTAGCTCAAAATACCCCACAGATCATTTTTTATAGCATGTTAAAATTGCCATTTTTGAGGGGTGAGTAAAAATGTGCCGTTTTGTGTGTGTCACTTTAAATGCAAATGAGCTCGTTCTCCCGCCCCCCTTTCTAGAAGAGGGTGGAGCTTCAAGAGCTCATACTGGCAACAAAACAAATCTCACATACTTAAAATGTCAGAAACTGTTCAGTTCGAACCGGATTGGACAATGATGCCTACAAAGCCAGGGAATATGCTGGAGATAGAACAGGTATAGTTTAGTTTAATTAAGGTTATAATTTATGTTGTCATCTTGCATTTATCCACTATTACAGCAGCCATATCATACTGTAGCCAAGACTGGTTGCCCACTGAAACTAAGCAGGGTTGATCCTGGTCAGGACCTGGATGGGAGACCTGGAAAAACAAATTTGCTGCTGGAAGAGGTGTTAGTGAAAGCAGCAGGGGGGTGCTCACCCTGTGGTCTGTGTGGGTAATAATGCCCCAGTATAGTGATGGGGACACTATACTGTAACAAGCACTGTCGTTCGGATGAGACATTAAAGGATTAGTCCACTTTTAAATACACTTTTCCTGATAAATTTACTCACCCCCATGTCATCCAAGATGTTCATGTCTTTCTTTCGTCAGTCGAAAAGAAATGAAGGTTTTTGAGGAAAACATTCCAGGATTATTCTCCTTACGGTGGATTTCAATGGCTACCAACAGGTTGAAGGTCAAAATTACAGTTTCAGAGCAGCTTCAAGGGCTTTAAACGATACAAGATGAGTAATAAGGGTCTTATCTAGCGAATTGATCGGTCATTTTCGGAAAAAATACAACCGTTTATGCTTTATAAACAAAATATCGCATTGAACGTACTTTCCGCTTCCGCATTCTTCATAACGCTTACGCTGAATGTCCTACGCCTTCCCTATTTAAGTTACGGAAAAAAACGAAACTGGCGCCGCGTTCGTTCCGTACGTAGAATAGGGAAGGCGTAGAACATTCAGCGTAAGCGTTATGAAGAATGCGGAAGCGGAAAGTACGTTCAAGGCGTTCAATTTTGTTTATAAAGCATAAACGGTTGTATTTTTTCGAAAATGACCGATCGATTCGCTAGATAAGACCCTTATTACTCATCTGGTATCGTTTAAAGCCCTTGAAGCTGCACTGAAACTGTAATTTTGACCTTCAATCTGTTGGTAGCCATTCAAATCCACTGTAAGGAGAAAAATCCTGGAATGTTTTCCTCAAAAACCTTCATTTCTTTTCGACTGACGAAAGAAAGACATGAACATCTTGGATGACATGGTGGTGAGTAAATTTATCAGGAAAAGTGTATTTAAAAGTGGACTAATCCTTTAAACCGAGGTCCTGACTCTCTGTGGTCATTAAAAATCCCAGGATGTCCTTCGAAAAAACAGCCTCCTAATCATCCCCATATACTGATTGGCTTCATCCCTCTGTCTCTTCTCCACCAATAAAGCTGGTGTGTGGTGGGTGTTCTGGCGCAATATGGCTGCCGCCGCATCATCCAGGTGGATACACATTGCTGCTGGTTGAGGAGATTCCCCCTTCCATGTAAATCTCTTTAAGTGCAGAGAAAGTGCTATATAAATGTAACAAATTATTATTATTACTATTATTATTATTATTACAACCCTGCTGTAGTGGACCCCGTCCAAATGATGGACAAAACTTTACTGATGAGTTTTATGAAATTTTATTTTGTACATCACATTATTTTTGTGATATTGTACATCACACAAAAGATGAAAAGTCTGTTTTCACTCCAGAAAATCACTGTAAGAGCTGCATAAAACACAGTAAAAGAAGTGCATATAAACTCTCTATTTCTCTCTCTTGCATTATCATCAACATACACAGCAAATTACACAAAAACATTTCATACAACTAACAGTAAATATACACAGACCTTATGCCTTTTCGGGGGGTGCTTAATAAACTGGCAAACTTTATATTCATAAAACAACTCAGATGAACTGTAATAAAGTGCATGCTCTCCCTCTCATTACTGCCATAACCAGTATTACACCGGAGACTATAAGCTGGATCACGAACAGTTGGTACTGATCCATCCTTGAGTAAGCACAACCTTATTTTGTTCCTTTGTATTAACGCTCGTTCACAAAGCAGTCTACTGTAAAATGATTTGCGCAGACATAAATGAATTTAGGGGGCACATTCCCTTCAAAAATAAATCAACTGCGTCTTCAGTGGCTCTAATGTCTGGAGTAAATGAAGACTGTTATGTACATCTTAGATCCAACAAAACAACTGCATTGCTTACGAGACATTGTTGCTACAGCTGCTCGAGTGGTATGACGTTATACTGCTCAGAAAATCAAAATGGCTTGATAATTGAGACTGTTTAGGTTTTTTGGGGATTATAAAAAGGAGTGAATGGTCGGTGCCGATAGCCTAGTGGTTAGTGCACCGACATATGGCGCAAATGCGTCCATGGCGACTTCAACGTTCGATTTCCGTCTCAAGATCCTTTGCCGATCCTGCCTCCCTCTCTTTGCCCAATGCTTTCCTGTCTGCTCTCTACTGTCCTCTCCAAATAAAGGCACAAAAAAAAAGATCTTTAAAAAATGAATTTAAAAAAAAGGGAGTGAATGTTTTTATCATTGTAGGGTGGTTGTGTCCACACACTGCTAAGACACATTAATATGCAAACACCATGTAAAAGTGAATTTTGCATCCCCATGTCCCTTTTAAATAGGCCAAAATAGGCCAATCTTCAATATTTACCAAAAATAAATAAACTGAATTAACAAAAAAGAAAACTGTAGGCCTACTTAATGTGTCCATGTAAGAATATGATGTCATTCACCATGATGAGGGCTTCAGACTGTAGCAAATTAGCCCAAAAGAAAATATGAATAATTAATCATAACTGGTTATAATTAATTATAAAATTTAGATCAGCTGTAAGAATTAACTTGATGTAGCAGAATTAATACCACAGTCAACTAACTTCTTCGTCCGGTGAACACTCAGTATTAATTATTAATTAATTCTAACTTATGTTAATTTCCAGGGTATGGGAAATAACTTTCTTACTGTACAGTACTACTCAGACCAAATTAGTCAAATAACAAGGCCGCAACATGGCATTAACGGGTTCTTAGAAGAGTTTTAGCTCAGCTTCATTTTCATGTCATAATTTCTCAGAATTCCCTAAATGGGAAGAAGGGAAGGCCTGATCTTGTGATCAGTGATCTTTTAAAGCATGAAGATGTCATACTCTCAGGAGGTGAGTAAGCCAATAAGGAGTTGTTCCTTTAGAGGGAAATTTTACATTCCTTTGCCTTCTACCAGGGTGTTTTGCATACATAATTTGACTGGGTGTTGATGGAAAACTATTAAAGATTCTCATAATACTAATATGTTGCATAGCATAGGTATTGACAATGTAAATTATCATTCAGGCCAACAAAACAGAAAGTCATAGGATACCAAACATGGTACACGTGATCTTGATTAAGTAAGGTTAAAACATTCAAAGAGTTTAGATTAATACATAGGCAAACCACTATAAAGGAACATGTGATAGCATAGGAAAATTGGTTACATGACTTGTACATAACACAAGTGATTACATATGGAAGGTATAGGATTAGGATGGACTGTATAGAAAAATGGGTACATTTGACTGTTTCAAAGTGAATTTAGAGTGAAAATACATTCCTTTGAGTTGTAAACTTGTCTTATCTTTGTAGTAACCAGAGGCCTGGTGTTAGCTGCATTTGGGGTGTTAGTTGCTCTTCGGAAGCAGTCCCTTAGAACTCTACCTCATTGTCAGCTTGTTGGGTGATGTAATGTGGATTAATTGTTAAATATAACAAATAATTGTGTGACTGATCTGTCTCAGTTGCTACAAGATTAATGCTTCTCTGCTCCAGTATGAGACTGAAAATACTGAAAATACTGAAAATACTTTGATGGTGCACTGGGATGCAAAGTACATGGCATGTTAATTTGCTTAATCTAGGAAACTCTTAATATCATTTTTCCACCACTTGAGGACATCCTTAGGCCTATGTGCTTCTGATCCATCCAACTTGAAATAAGATTTTGGAATGTAATGGCACGTCACTGTTCATGGTATCAGCATCCTCCCATTCTGCGAAGTCTTGAAAAGCAGCCTTTTTTGCTGGCTGAGGTTGTTTTCCTCTGTGTTTTCCTCACCAAACCACAATTCATCAACTGGCACTGTAATCACAGTTTGTCTTTCATTAACATCAATCATCTTTAACTGATGCAGTTTGGGAGTGAGAAATGTTGCTATTTTCTAGAGCACATAAATTCAATTTGCTGAGAAACTGTTCGGCGGCATTAATTCGTCCAGATGTTCGTTGCACACAAGTCGATGCAATTTCAGTGAGAATGCAGTCAGCCCTGGCTGCCTCGCACTGGTTTCTTACGATCTTACAGACTGCAGCAGAACTAGAGAGGCTGTATTGTCTGACTCCAGGTCATTGGTTGCGTCTTTGAATGGCTTAAAAAAAGTTTTAAGGGTTTTAAGAATATTCTTGTTGTTGCACCCTACTTTGTCATGCTGTTTATTAAACAGCATTGTTGCAATGTCATCATACTGTTGAAACAGAATGTAGAATTTCTAAAATAAGAATTCCATCTTGTTTCCACTGACTGCTTTAGATACTTACTCAGCTTGACTTGCAGGTCAGAATGTTTGAATGTTTGAAGTTTTCACGTCTTTCAGAAGATGGCCAACTTTAAATGTTTTATACATCAAAGCGGATGAGAATGCATGTGAAAGAATGATGTTGAGTATATGAGCAGAACAGTTCAGTCTTGTAAAGCTGCTTAGACGAAGTGACGAAGACTTTATTTTGTCTGTGAACTATCCATTCCAAAACAATGAGATTTTGAAATAAGAAAGCTCAAATGTTTTCGCTTGATTTTGAAATGCCTGCATCAAACAGGGTTGCAAAGAGCACCCTTGACACCAAGTCAATTTGCATCTATGTCATGTTTCATGGCTAACAGGAAGGAGGATTTCCAATAGATTTCGTTCCAGGTGTCAGTTGTCACTCTCCTACCATATTTCACAATTGTATCGGTCATGTCATCGACAACAGCTCTTCTTCGTGTTTGTGCCCTTTCACTAGGATGGCATGACAGTGGCATTGGATAGTAGGCAACAACTTTGTCACATCAAATTTTCTAATCTTGGCTGCTATTAACCAGGTGATGTTAGTTTAATAAAACTAAAATGATTGGTTTTGTAGTTTTGTATGTTACTTTTTTTTTAATAACAAATTAATATCCGTAGCACTAAGGGATCCACCTGTGATATGCTCAGATATTTTGCCTAAGTGTGGTAGGCTACTTTCTGTATGGACCACGCAAGAAAGGGTTAGCCTCCAACCTTGTGCCTGTAAATCATTTTTAGTGAAGTTCCTAAACGTAATTTAGGGAGGAGCGAGCCCATCTAATCTTCCAATCAACAGCCAGAGTATATAAGCAGCTGCTTACCTCTCTTCAGTCTCAGCTTTTTCAGCATCCCTCCACCTCCCCAAACTCCTCCTTCATTTCAGGTACCTTGCCCTATGTAATCACATCCTATTTATTCACTTGGGGGGGGGGGGGGGGGGGGGTATATCAGAGCTCGAGTTGAAGATGCTTCATCGAGCCCCTCCTCAATGGACAGCAAGCCAAATTAGCTAACCTAATACCCTAAAGATTATATGGGCAAACAAACTCATTAATTTTATTTTAGTTATTTTAGTTGTTCTTGTTCCACTTTGCAGGAGTCACAAATCATTTTTATTCTCCCAAAATCCGCACACACGAATGTCTTACCACCCACACTCGCCCATCAAATCTTGTCCCGCACTGCACTCTGTTGCGTCGGGTCCCTGCAGGTCTCTACCCTGGGGGAATAGACTAGAGGCTTTACTTGGATGTGGCGCAGTTGCCACTTGTACTTGAATTAGTTTGTACTCCACTACTTTGGGTGTTGCGGGTATTAAGTGGTTGTCTTTGAAAGTAGCTTTTTTACTAACTGTTGCTTCCAGTAAACATGTTGGAGAGCTTCATGCTTTGTCAGTGAGTGAGGTGTGCTTACACTGGTTACTGTGGTTTCAGGAGTTATTTTTTAGACTTTCTTCCCAGTCTCATTCCTGTAATTTGTGAATCAGTTCATTCATCTGGCTTATTTTCAACTGCCTCCATCCTACCCTAAAACAAATAGGAGAGCTCATAAAAAATCTCATCAACTCTTACCAGAAGGTGTTACTTGCCATTCTACCAGGGCCATCTCTTAGTCTTGGCCTGTTTTACAGGGAGTTTCCTTGGCAGATGTCTGCGCTTCATGTACGGTAATGTGGCTAATGTGAGCTCTGCAGTTCTTTTGAGCAATCTTGGTGTTTTCAGGTGGGTGGAATTTCACATGACTGTTGGTGTGTCATCCACTAGTGCCTAGCACTGCCTCTGGCAGTCATGAAGAATGAAAGAGAATGCTAGTTGTGAACTATAAGAAATGACAGACTGCCTCGACCCAGATTCCACCCCAAGTTAGGTGGCTGAACATTCTCCTTTCCCAAAATGGCTTAATTACCATAGAAAAGTACCAAGTCGACAGTTTCATTGTTTCTGCACAATTTGAGTGGATCACATTCTAAGCAAATGGTAATCAATGCAAACTGCATAAGTTTTTCTTCATCAAGATCTTTGATGTCCTCTTCATTTTTTCTTACAGTATGTAAGTGGTTCTGTCCAGCACACTCTCTCCTGGCAAGTTTTGTCTTCTTGTCATCAAAGCAGATGACCCCCAACAAGTTTTGAAATGTTCTCAATGGCACTCTAGCAGGATAAGATGTGAAGCATGTTTGTCTGCTCTTAAAAAGATTTAAGATGCTTTGGGTTATATTGGGTGGACACTCACATTTTCAACACCTGGTTTACCAAATACTATTCTCCACTTTGTCAACAACAACTTATGACAATTAATAATACTTTTGCAAAAGTCATATTAAAGATGCTCTATGTAGGAATGACACCCAGTGTTCAAAATAGGTAATGCAGTCCAAATTCAAAATATTGTTTGGCCCGCCCCCTTGTTCAAAGACGCAGGTTGCCAGCAACAATAGGTAGCGCAATTCACAATGAAAGCTGAGGAGACTTACACACTGTATTACAACTCACTTTTTTTTATACAACTATGAAAAGAACTTACAGTAAATACTTAAAATAAAAGCATACTTTGACAAAAATGAAGATTCAGCAACCTGGTAGTGATTTTCACATACTATTAATCTGTTTATTACATTTTGGAAATATCAGCATAATCATATTCACATACAAAAATAGGCAAATAGTAAACCGAACATCCACCAATATAAAACAGATTTGATTAATTATATTTAATATTACAGAACAACTGAGATTTTATTTTAAAAATGGATATTGATCTTTAAACTATTTATACAAATAGACTATTTATAAAAATAATTTATACGGTCCCCAAATTTGATTAGTTAAGTGGATTTCCACTAGTGTTGAGAATAAAAGCGTTGGGATGTTTCACTGTGTTCATGGTTTTCCAGACTATGTGCGTAGTTGAAGCAGAACTCTTCAAGAACTCCCTTTTCTTTTGCATCCTGCTAGAATTCTCCTTGTGCTTTTTCTGCCTTTCATTCACTTCTGATCTGTTCTGTGACTACAGTATCTTTGCTGTTTGTTTGTTTATTGGCTGTTACTGTTCTAATTTCCAAGCTGCTTAAATTATGTTATGAATTACTTATTTTGTTTTCCTTTTGCACACTTGTTACACTTGACTTCTTTCTGACCATTACATCTTGTATAAAAATTCTTAGTCAGCATCTTAAACATGAAGAGAGTCTGAAATTCCAGTGCAATCCTAAACAGTACACACCATTTACATTATTCACCAAGTATTTCCTGTTTGAGCTCCATTACATATGTGTGGTCCTTTCCATGAACAACCTCCATGATGGCCAATGCCTGTAACACAAACAATTATCACTTACTACAGGCATTTACAGAGTATTCAAAAAATGGGTAACACTTTACAATAAGGTTAATTAGTTAAACATTATTTAATGTGTTAACTAACATGAACTAACCATGAGCAATACATTTGTTACTGTGTTTACTAATCTTGGTTAACGTTAGTTAATGAAAATACAGTTGTTCATTGTTTGTTCATGTTATTTCACAGTGCATTAACTACTGTTAACAAGATTTTAATAATGATTTTAATAATTTGAATATTAGTAAATGTTGAAATTAACATTAACAAAGATTAATAAATGCTGTATAAGTGCAGTTCATTATTAGTTCATGTTAACTAATGTAGTTAAATAATGTTAACTAATGAACCTTATTGTAAAGTGTTACCAAAAAATGTTAGGCATATTTTTGTCTGTAGTCCTAAAACCTGAAAGAGAATAAGCATTTTTAAGTTGTAGTTTTAAAAATGAAAGTTGGGGCCTTAACAAGGTGTTACAAAGTGGTTATTACTACCACAAGGATGTGAGTGTATTGCTCAACAAATCAGACAACTAAAATGTTTAAATATATGTTGGTGGTTTGATCCCACTATGAACCATGCAGCACTGAATGTGTGGCTATAACTAATCTTGAGTCAATGCTTGAATAAAATTCATAGGCACTGAATTGTTCGGCACTTGTAAAACATAAAATATATTTAAATTTAAATATGTAATTTTGTCAGAACACATGGCTACTTTTATTTATTTATTTTAAAGGGAGAAACATGCTTTGTGCACCCATGGGACCATAACTACCCAAACATTGAACCTTTGGGTCCTTTCACTACAACACACTGTACAATAAACCTGGGCTGTTAAACCACCTTCATGCAGAATTTAGCTTCAGCTCTAATGAAATACCTGGACCAGCCAATCATAAACTGTGTTCGACTTTTATGCTAAACCTTAGAAATTTCACAAATGAAAGTGATATTAATGCAATAAATTATGACTGTTGAGGCTCTGTAGAACCAAAATGGAACAAACTGATGAAGTGGAAGAGACTTACAAAGTGGCGCAGGGAATTCCCTGAATTTCCCTGAGAGAATACTTATTTAGTATGAATACAAACTTTGTATGAAACAAAAAACATAATATTAACATAATACATAATAAAAAATCCTCCTTATATATAAAGCTACCTTGCAAATTTGGAAAGAATTGACTGTTTTTAAAATCAACTCCTAGTCTTAAAGGGATAGTTCACCCAAAAATGAGATCGCACATATATAGGTTGCTGCATCCAGGATAAGCACAAGTACCATTTTGATGAACAATACAACACACATCTTCTCTCTCTGTAGTAAACAAACACAGCTTCAGCTCATGTGCGAGTTTGCTTCAGCGCATACATCATAATGTGACAGGAAGCTTGCACTCCATTTTGTTGTGATCGCACTCAGGACCGTTTGCTGAGGCTGTGGATTACAGTTTTTTACGTTGTAAATAATGTTCAGTTTCTTGTACAAACTGATCGTTTTGTTTCATAAGACCTCAATGTACCAAGGACCACGATTTTAGCTAAAAATCTTATTTGCTGTTTAACAGGAAGAAGTGACTTTTTCACCTACATCTTTGATGGCCTAAGGGTGAGTATATTAACAGCAACTTTTCATTTTTGGGTGAACTTTCCCTTTAATAGTGTCTGACCAACGTGCCAAACGTAGAGTCCATTTTGGTATATATTTTCAACCTTTCAACAAATTTATAGTCTCTGTTGTTATAATTCAAAAGGTACCGTACAGATCATTTACTCATCCTAATGCCAATCCCAACATGTATAACACTGTGTCTACATGACCATTGTCGCATCACCTTGCGGCCTAAAAGTCTGAGGCTGTTTATGCTGAACGTACAAGAGAAAGTTCCAAATCTATTTTTACTGTTGTTGGAAGTAACTCAAGTGCATGGAGTACATCAGAAATAGAACTTGGCATCAGATAACTGTCAACTTCTTGATGCTTCACGCTGTGTAGACAGTATCACTGAAAACAAGGGGTTCTCTGGTTCTTCGGGCCTGTTGTATTCCAAAAAGTTTAAAACATGACCAAAAATTATCATGATTTGTGTGCTACATTCCGAGTCTACTGATACCAACAACAGACCAAAGTTCAGTTGTTACTAGAGCTGCACGATTAATCATATCGCAATCGCGATGTCAAGCTTGTGCGATTATATGACGCAAAATGCTGCGATTTTATGAAATAAAATAATAATAAGTTAATAAAAAAATAAAAAAATACATGTGTGGACACAATAACCCATTATCTGAGAGCTGTTTGCCAATTTTATACACCGCTAATAAAAAGAAGACCAGTCAGTTTCAGTTTAGGCAGTGGCATGTGTGGCGCGCACGGTCATGTCATGACTTTTCCGGTGTGCAGCGCAGAGAACGGGTAAAGATGGATGCGGAGCAAACGGTCACTGAACTGGTGGCAAGAAAAAACGCTACCTCTGTTATATGGCGATATTTTGGCTATAAGATTATAAACCCAGATTAGTAGTGGTTGAAGAGGAAAGAGGATTTAATTCGGTATCGCACGCAGCGCTGTTATCGGTGCGCACATGACGCACATACATACAAGGCTCGCGCGCACAGAGAGAGAGAGAGAGAGAGAGGCGCGTTATAGCTCGCGAACTCCAAATTGATTTCTCTTTCGCGTCTTCAGTGCACTTGGATGGTCACATACACGCATTATGTCAGTCAAAATACCCCTCTCAGCAAGTATTCATGTAAACACATTCAGTTATGTCTTAATTGAACGAGGTGAGAATTCGGATGTATATCTGTCCGATGTGTGCGTGCATGTCTTACTCTTAAAGTGACAGCAACCTATAAATACCTGCTGTTGTCTGTCATGTAAATCAAACAACAAAACACAGCTTTAACAAAGAAATTAATACTACAGTTAGACCTTATACTTTATTTGTAACTTTATGTAGTATTTATCTATGCTTGTTGTAATTGGTGTACAGTATTTGTTCTTTTTACAGTCTGTTCACTTGCCTTTAATAATGTATTATTTAGGCTAGCAGTTTATGCTATGGTATCAGAATAGTTTAAGTGGGCTAAGTAATAAATGCAAAGTTAAGTTACCCCCATCCAATTTTTTTTTTTTTTTTTTGTGCTGATCCGAAAAATGATCCGATCTGTGACGTCATAACCGTGATGATCCGAACCGTCAGTTTTGTGATCCGTTGAACCACTACAGATTAGTAAAGAAACAAATATCTTAAATGGGATTATAACAAGTTTGCAGTAATGCAAAGATGTTATTTAATTTCATAAAAATATTTTAATTTGAAAACGCTGTGCATTTGTTTGCTGTTGTTGCTAGTTTGAGTTGAGAAATACACATTTCAGCATTATCAGTAATCTGTGTGTGTATTTCCATTGAGAACCAAGCAAGATGACTCATGATACTATTTGTTTATTATATCGCTATCGCAAATCGCAATCGCAATATTGACCTCAATAATCGCAATATGACATTTTCCCCAAATCGTGCAGCCCTAGTTGTTACCCATGCTGATCCTAGCATACAAAACATACCATATGCTGGTGACAAGCAATGTTGTTTTTTTCAGCAGGAGTAGCTCTCAAATATTATTCAATTCAAATATAGTGTATCAGAATGCACAGCACTAGGTTCAACTTTAATGACAACTGATGAGAATTAATGATATTTTACAATACAGACTTCAACGGTGTAACATGCTAGCTAAAGTGGAGTGGATATTTTCAGCGAAAATTTTGGAGCTGGTCCGTTTGCCCTTTTGGAGGTCCAGTCACTGTATACTTTCATTGTATGGACAAGATAACATTCTGCTTTTGTGTTCCACAAGAGAAAGTCATACAGGATTAGAATTACATAAGGGTCAGTCAGATTTGGAAGAGCTTGTACCTTTTGGAGGGCACTAATGCCTGTGGACTTCCTGTCCAGAGCGATGTAGAGTCTGCCCATCTTCAGATACATAGATGCAATATTTAGAGAGTATGCTGGGTAAAGGACACTACAGATAAAATGCAGACAATAAAAATAGTTGGTATACACACAAATATCAATTTCTTAAACACAATTTATGTATTATAAAATCACATACAGTATATATATGTATATACACACACACACACACACACACACACACACACACACGTGTATGTGTGTGCTCTTACGTGTATGGCTTGATGACTTTTTCGCCATAGCGAACTGCTCCATCGTAATTCTCCATAAAGAGACAGATGCCCATTGCCTGGTACATCATATGAAGGATGTAGATGTTGGAATCATCAAACACAGTGCTCATCTTATCAATGCTGAGCTCACACATCTCCAGCAGCTCAGCGGGACATGAACGAGAGTCAAGATTCAATAAATGTTTGATTTAACCTTTAAAAGGTGCAATAGGACATTTTTGGAGAGGCTAGCAATAGCAAGCTAGCTTTCAAATCATAAAATCCAACCCTCCCTTCAGAGCATCTCCAAAGCCGCACCTCCTCCAAAACACATGAAGGCACACACAGCTACTCTCGGCAAAGCACCACAAGAGACGGCGTTAAACTACCTCATGTCTTAATGCACAAAACATTACAATAATAATGAACATAAACAACTTAGAGAGCACACAAATCCAGAGCAAGACATCGATGAATAGTTTTACATCACTGCACCATAGGCCCCACCCACTGCCGTTCAGTCACTTAACAGCTGACACCTGTCTACCCAAGTGTCACGTCAAAAGCAAATAAAACCCATTAACAGATTATTTTGCATCTCTGTACAGTCTTCAGATAGACCCAGTGTCAGGAACAAATGGATGGTTTATTTTTAATGTCAGTCCAGGTCATCACTAACTCAGCACTAGTAATAGTGATAGTGATGCTTGACTTAGCAAACATTATTAATGTTACAACCTATTTAAAATATACACTGAATAATAATATTTTGAATAACCAAGTAGTTAACTGACAGTATTATGAATTAAACAATCAAGTAACACTGCAGATTTGCAAACAATTTTGCACAGTATTAAGAGTTATAAGGGTAAAAAAAGGATATTTTTCTCACGTTTGGCCCTGCGGAAGTCTTCCATCACATTCCGAGCATAACGCACCATATCCCTGGTATCCTTTTGACTGATCTCATCACTCAGCTTCCGCACCTTCATCTTCACCATATCCTACAGACCCACAAGAGCAAAATGATATGATCTACATATTATATTAAAACAATATACTGTAAAACCATATAATGCCATTTACTAAAATCTTGTACATGTGATGGCTACAGACTTTCACCTTCAGGAATGATGTTTCAGAGCTGGTTTCAAAAACTCATTTTAAGCCTTGCTGAATAAAATAATCTTTTGGAATGGTAGTGTATATTTTATATTGAATTGCTAAATTATGTTGTGCTATATGTTTGTATGTGTTCATTTTGTATCGCACCACACACCATGGATTTGCTTGTGCACTCTTTGCAGTCACAACTGAAATAGTAGGCATCTCTGAGTCTCTCAATCCTGTCCTCTGTAGGGTACAGCAGGTCTATGTAACTGATGTATATCTACAAACACAGAGGAAATATACAGAAAGCTGTCAGTAACTGAAACATAACAATAAGGATACCTACAGAGTGTAAGTCATCAGGATCATGACATATTGAATTTTAACCACTATCAGCTTTGGACATCCCTGTTGAAAAATCCAGCATAAACCAGAATGAATTCCATGTTGGTCCAGACTGTTTTTTGCTGGTTAGAGAGGACATGGTGCTGGTCTAGCTGGAGGACTAGTACAATTAGGGCTGGGCGATATATCGCATGTGATTCTCACGCGCATTTCGTCAGTAAAGCCGGTTCCCTGATTACCGCTAAATCGCCATCACCTGCTTTCAAATGAAGCGCCATTTAACAGACAGAGCCGTAGTTCACTGATAAGCCACGCAAATATCGCGTTCATTATCGAAGGCGATTCATCTGCGATATGAACGTGATATTGCGTGGCTTATCAGTGAACTACGGCTCTGTCAGTTAAATGGCGCTCCATTTGAAAGCAGGTGATGGAGATTTACCGGTAATCAGGGAACCGGCTTTACTGACGAAATGCGCGTGAGAATCGCATGCGATATATCGCCCAGCCCTAAGTACAATCATGCTGTTTTCAAGTAAAACACACACACACACACACACACACACACACACATACATATATGCATATTAGATACCCTTAAATACTGAAAGCACTCTTTGTTTATTGCTTGTAATGTTTCGTTGTTCCTCTTTATTAGACTAGCTTTTATGTTTTGAAGCTGTTTATAGTTGGAGCTGTTTAATCAAATCGGATTGTGAGGTGCCTAAAGATTCCCACCCCTAATTATTATACAGGTGCTGGTCATATAATTAGAATATCATCAAAAAGTTTATTTATTTCACTAATTCCATTCAAAAAGTGAAACTTGTATATTATATTCATTCATTACACACAGACTGATATTATTTCAAATGCTTATTTCTTCTAATTTTGATGATTATAACTGACAACTAAGGAAAATCCCAAATTCAGTATCTCAGAAAATTAGAATATTGTGAAAAGGTTCAATATTGAAGACACCTGGTGCCACACTCTAATCAGCTAATTAACTCAAAACACCTGCAAAGGCCTTTAAATGGTCTCTCAGTCTAGTTCTGTAGGTTACACAATCATGGGGAAGACTGCTGACTTGACAGTTGTCCAAAAGACGATCATTGACACCTTGCACAAGGAGGGCAAGACACAAAAGGTCATTGCAAAAGAGTCTGGCTGTTCACAGAGCTCTGTGTCAAAGCACATTAATAGAGAGGCGAAGGGAAGGAAAAGATGTGGTAGAAAAAAGTGTATAAGCAATAGGGATAACCGCACCCTGGAGAGGATTGTGAAACAAAACCCATTCAAAAATGTGGGGGAGATTCACAAAGAGTGGACTGCAGCCGGAGTCAGTGCTTCAAGAACCACTACGCACGTATGCACGTATGCAAGACATGGGTTTCAGCTGTCGCATTCCTTGTGTCAAGCCACTCTTGAACAACAGACAGCGTCAGAAGCATCTCGCCTGGTCTAAAGACAAAAAGGACTGGACTGCTGCTGAGTGGTCCAAAGTTATGTTCTCTGATTAAAGTAAATTTTGCAATTCCTTTGGAAATCAGGGTCCCAGAGTCTGGAGGAAGAGAGGAGAGGCACACAATCTATGTTGCTTGAGGTCCAGTGTAAAGTTTCCACAGTCAGTGATGGCTTGGGGTGCCATGTCATCTGCTGGTGTTGGTAAACTGTGTTTTCTAAGGTCCAAGGTCAACGCAGCCGTATACCAGGAAGTTTTAGAGCACTTCATGCTTCCTGCTGCTGACCAACTTTATGGAGATGCAGATTTCATTTTCCAACAGGACTTGGCACCTGCACACAGTGCCAAAGCTACCAGTACCTGGTTTAAGGACCATGGTATCCCTGTTCTTAATTGGCCAGCAAACTCGCCTGACCTTAACCCCATGGAAAATCTATTTGGTATTGTGAAGAGGAAGATGCAAAGAATTGAATAGAATTGAATATGAATATAATTCATATTCAATTCTTTTTAATTTGAATATTTCTTCTCTAAGATCACTTTACAGTAATCTAATGAAAATGTTTCTGTATTTTACTGAATTTTCCATTCATGCTGCAAACTGTAACAGCATTAACATTCAAAATTAAGTTTGAAAATAGAAAATAATAAAGAAAATAATGTTTTTGACTGAAATATTTGAGTTTAACATGGGGGTCACTTTAATACTTTTCACTATAAATTATTGTGAGTTTAATGATAAAAGAGTTAAAATGCTACTTTAAAAAACATCTTCCCTGAAGGAGGGAACGGAGATGTCACATTGGATGACCGATGAATTGAGATCTCGCTAGAGAGGCCAATCTACTTCGAGTGTAACTAAAACAAGCCTGCGAATAATTGCATCAGCTGCACCATCCTGCAGCACGGGTATTTAATGAGCAACAGGTGCATCGGACGCCTCAGGTTTACACTGAGGAGCTGAGCTGGATTTGGTGACCCAGCATACCAGCAGCGGTACAGCAACTGTTGTGACGTCTCCTTCAGGGAACGAAGGGTTACATACATAACCGAGATGTTTCCTTTTCAGTCAGTCACTCTCGACATCACGTCAGATGACTGACGAACTGGGATCCCTACCAAAGTGCCACAGTTGCTGCCGCCTACCAAAGCACCAGAGTGAGGTCCCAAGAGGGTATGAAGGGAGGTTAAGGAGGATTTAACTGTCTCGTCCCCCTTAAGAAACCTGATGACCAGGTCATGCTTCCCTACAGACTTGCCTCCTATGGGGTCATGATAAGCAGAAATTGCAGCAAGGTACACTTTGAGGGTCGAGGGAGACAACCTTCGCTCCAACCCTTGCTGCAGGAAGGAAAGCACAGCACTGACGGACACTTTTGGGGGTCTTCTCATTGAGAAGAATGCCACCTAGAGCATAAGCATGTCTCGTAAACGGTGCTCATGTTGAAGCGATGGTGTTAAGTACCTCTTGGGGTAAATCACCTAGAACCTCTGCATCCCGTCCAGGGACCAGACATGGAGTTTCCAGAGGTCTGGACACGGGTGCCATAGGGTGCCCTGTCTCTGAGAATGTAGATCCTTCCTCAGAGGAATCCGCCAGGTAGGGGCTGTCGCGAGGAGCATCAGTTCTGGGAACCAGGCCTGGTTGGGTTAATAGGGCGCAACTAGCAAGACCTGCTCCTCGTCCTCCCTGACTTTCACAGGGTCTGTGCGAGAAGGCTCAATGGGGGAAACGCATATTTGCGCAGGCCCAGGGCCAGCTGTGTGTCAGTGCATCTGTGCCAAGTGTTCCCTCTGTCAGGGAGTAAAACAACTGGCAGTAAGAGGTTTCTGTAGACCAACTTGACAGTTGATGTATGCAATGGTCACAGTGTTGTCTGTACAGACCAGCACGTCTTTGCCCTGTAGGCACTTTTTTAGGTGGCTCAGTGCAAGATGTACTGTCAGCAACTCGAGGAAATTGATGTGCAGACGGGGTCCCGTTCAAACCCCTGAGACTGCATGCCCGTTGTACATGGCACCCCAGCTGGTGGCAGAGGCATCCGGGAATACCACAGCATGCCTGGACACTAGTTCTAGGGGCACACCTGCCTGGAGAAATGAAGGGTCCGACCAAGGGCTGAGGGTCTGGTGACAGGCCGGTGTGTTTTTCACCCAGTGAGTGCCGCATTGTCACTCCCATCTCTCTGCCATAAAAGCCAGTGCTGAAGCGATCTCATATGAAGCAAACAGAGCAGTGTTACTTCCGCTGCGGCCGGCATATGCCCCAGAAGCCTCTGAAATAACTTCAGGGGGACCGCCGTCCTGCCTTTAAATGTATTCAAGCAGTTTAGCACCAACTGTCTGTTTGACCAAATCCAACTCCATCCTGAGAAAAGAGATCCTCTGCATTGGCAAGAGTTGACTCCAAAGACCCAACTGAGCACTAGGCCTCTGTGTTCGCATAACTGATCTCGGGACTGTGCTAGTATGAGCCAGTCATCGAGACAGTTGAGGTTGTGAACGCCACATTCTCTCACGGGAACAAGGGCCGCCTCAGTGACTTTCGTGAAGACACAGGGTTTCAGGGACACTCAAAGTAGACTGGCCTCTCTAGTGAGATCCCAATCCGTCTGGTCATGCAACGTGATGTCGAGAGTGACCGACTGAGGGAACTGTTAATTGGTTAACAGAATTTTACAGTAAAATTACATTAAATTTACAGTTTTTGGAAGTGAAAAAGAACATGTCATTGTGTAATTTACAGTGTAGTATATACCTTCTCAGGTTGTGGAAAAGCAGCCTGTGATTAGCTTTGATTCATCATGTGCCTATCTCATCACCACCTGTTCTTGGTGGTTGTCAGTGTAACATAAAGCAGATATTAGCACTTCAATAGGTTGGTAAATTGATATTATATCAGTTAATGAAATATGTTTTTACTGTAAATTTAAGTTAAATCTATCAAAGCTAAAATGTTGCTACCATTTTTTTAGAAGTCAGAAGACTGACGTAATGGGGTCCCTATGGAAAGTGCCACAACCACTTACACATCCCATCACCCCCATGTAAGTCGCCTAGACCTTCATACCTGGTGGGACGGAAGGACAGAACTTTCCAAGGGGAAGGTTGGTAGCTGCTGCTCCTATCTGTTTCACCCAATTCAGCCACGACTTGTTGGATAACATATAGGCACAAATAGGCACTCGTACCCCCCCCTGAGAGGGGAATGGCGCTGCAAGCAAGACTGATTGAGCCAGCCTTCCTGCACATTACCTATCTGTACCCAGCACACATGACGAAACTGGCTTAACCCGGAGATTGTAGGATCTCGTGAAGGTGTTAGATGTCTCCCAGCTCACAGCTCTACAGATGTCTGCCAGAGACGCCCAGGAGGAAGCAATACTCTGGGTGGAGTGAGCCCTCACCCCAAGGGGGCACGGCTCATCTGGTACGCCAAGACGATGAATATATTCCAGCTAACCGTGCCTTGCTCAAGTGAACCGTGTGTAGCACTTTGAATTGTATGAGCCCTAATCGAACAGAGGATGATGATGAGTGGACATTTTTTTAAGCACCTCCAAAAAAGACTCAGTATACCAAGTTCATCTTCCCATCTGTTAAGGCATTGTTAATATTTTGAGGTATTATTTTCTTCATCATATTTTTGTCAACAGTGTGTTTTAATTAAAAATTAAAAAACTTGTCTTTGTAATGGTTAAAGCTGCAGTCTGCAACTTTTTTTGTGTTAAAAATGTACAAAAATTATATAATGAGAATATACAACATGAATCCATTTTCCAAACCGTGTTTTTGTCTTATCCTGAATCATTATGGTACACTTATAATAAGTGTTTATATTCGGACTATTTCAGACCGGACTCGCCATAGACATACACGGAGAAAAGTAGCTCCGGCTAGAATGTTCCTCCGCAAGACGCGTGCAGTTCTGTTTATTAACCGCTAGAGGGCCAAAAATCGCGGACAGCAGCTTTAATAAAATAAACAAAAATAAATCTGTCAGTAAAAACAAACATTCTGTCTGTAATTTTGTGACTAGATTAACACTTATAAGATGACAATAACATACTGACCTCTTGCCCTGGACTGATCTCCTGCACAGCCCGTACTTCAGCGTTGACACCTCTGTATGTGATTATGACATTGGGACAGCAGCTGTGGTTCATGAGGGCAATGCTAAGAGAGCAACAGAAACACAATGCAGGAATGTGGGAGACAAAAAGTGGATAAAAATAGTGTAACAAAGAACCACAGAGAGCTCAGAGAGATAGTAAAAGATGAAGTTAGAAACAGGAAATAAGAGAGGTTGTAAAAGAGCCTGAAAATGTCCCCACTCAGACCTTCTGGGAAGTGTTTTTAAAAAGGGTCTGTTTACACAGCACCATTTTCAACTAAAAACAGAAAACTTTATGTATTTTGGCCATTCATTTACAGGACAACAGCGTTTTGGTGGCCTTAAAATGCAAACTTTTGAAAACGGGTTTAAAAGTAAACGTTTTTGAAAATTATACCTTTGTCATCTCCGTATAAACTGCAAAAATGCAAATCTGTGAAAATGGTGACAGCATGTAAGTGTATTATTAAGGTGTTTTCTGTGAATGTGTGAGACTTACAATTTATTTGACCACTATAGGGAAGAAATGAGAAGAATATCAAAGTGCAGTAAACTGTAAAAGTAAGGTTGAAAGGTATGCGCCTTTGGTGTGAGTGCTCTGTAAAAAAATGCATATGCGCAAGTGCGTAGTCTTTCTTTACAAAGTGACATCGCCAACTACTTGTCTGGCATGCATTATATTTTTAGTCATTTTCGTGCATCAGAGTGAACGGGGTTAGTTTTGATAACGTGGTCACCTGTACAAAGAAAAAAACTTTTCAATTTTTAGTACATCGTTGTTGTGTAAAGTAGTAGACTCTAAAAAACGATGGATTATGTTTTTAGTCCAATCACTGGATTGAGACTGTTGGGTAAGGATGCTGGGTTGATTTGACACAATTCAGTTTGATAATCGTTCATAATTAGTAACAACGGTTCTCAACTCTGGCCCTCTACGTTCAATTTACTGCAGAGTTCAGCTTCAACCTTGATCAAACTCACCTGCCTATAACTTTCTAGCAATCCTGAAGACCTTGATTAGTTTGTTCAGGTGTGTTTGATTAGGGTTGGAGCTAAACTCTGCAGAGAGTGGACCTCAAGGGCCAAAGTTGAGAACCCCTGCTCTAAAACTTTGCCTATCCATGTTTGTAGTGCTGGAATGACAGGAATATGTGTGGAAAACACACAACCTTTTAAAGTATACTTTATTTGATAGCATGCATGAACACACATGCACACTAGAAAGTTTCATCCTTGTCCAGTATCGCCACTATTTCTCTATGAAAATGTCTTTTTACTATAAAATTTCAAAATTAGAGTTATTCACAAGTGCTCATCCATGTGGGTATGGGTTGTTATTGGTTACTGGTTGATCTTTGGCTGCGTTTAATTTTGAAGAATTAAATGACAGATACATATCAGTTAAGATTGTGTATGTGTATGTGTACTTGTGCTTACTCTGGAAAAATAGCTAAACCCAAGTTTGAGAGTTCCTCATCCTCCACAGTAAAGCCATTACAGTGAACCTGTATGAAGCAGACACAACAAATCAAGCCAATCTTTTACTTTAATTGAATCATTTAGAGTTAGATTAATTGACCCTTTGCAGAGACCCCCTTTGGTTATTCTACATACATATGTAGCAAACTACATATCTAACAGAATACCCCAAGAAATTAATTTAGTCAGATTTTTAGAAAAAACTTTCATAAAATGCAAATAATTGGCATTTTACACAGAATAGGAGGAGAATAGTTGGGAATTTAAAGGGATAGTTCACCCAAAAATGAAAATTCTGTCATCATTTGCTCATCCTCAAATGTTCTAAACCTGTATGAATTTCTTTGTTCTGTTGGTCCTGACGTGTGAGGAAGATTCAATTAGATCCGCTCTGATGGATAGATCCTTTAAGATCCGCTCTGACGGACAACAAAAAAACTCCCTGAAACTTCCTAGCTCTTCCATCCAGATAGCGGAATTCTCTGTTTTTACTGTTATTTTTATTTCTTATGCGTTACATTTTTATTATTGTGTATTTGGTTCTTCTTTATGTAAAGCACTTTGAATTACCATTGTGTATGAAATGTGCTATACAAATAAAATTGCCTTGCCTTGTATTGTCTTGTTGAACACAAAAACAAGAAATTTTGAAGAATGTCAGTAACAAAATATTTGCTGGTCACCATTTACTTCCATAGTTTGGAAAAAATACTATGAAAGTCAATGGGGACCAAAAACTGTTTGGAAATTGAAGAAATTGAAAGGGAGTGTGGAGAAAGTGTGGAGTTAACAAAGATTAATTTTGTGATATACTAACAGTGAAATTCTTCTTCGTTTTTTTGCTTATGGACAAAAAGAAGTCTGAAATACCTTCACAGCGCTATACTGTTAAGCTCAGTGCGAAGTTCGTCATCAGAAGAGTACGCATCCAGATGCCTCCAGATTTTTGGAACCGCATGTACTTGTACATGTCACACATGCACATTTTTGCAGTAATTAGTTTATTCACAAGGTGGCAACCGTGCACAGGGGGCGTTGATTCACAAGGTAGTCGAAGAAAACCTGCATAAACAGAACAGACCGGAACGCATGCAATATACAGCGACGACGGAGGCCTACATAGACGAGAGACTGTGCAAAGAGTTTAGAAAGTACCCTCATTTTTACAACTCTAGCATGAAAGAATACAAAGATGTTTACATGGGTTGTAACTCATCTTGTAAGAGATTCCTTAAAACTGCACTTCGGATGTACACGTAAAAAAAACATAGTATACCCAGGGCTTTAACAATCATTTGACAACGTCCACACTAATGAGAGCGTAGTTTGAATATGTAAATATGTGCTGCTCGCTTTTCTCTCAATATAACAAAATAATCATACAAAAAAACAGCGGTATGAAAACAGCAGTTAAGATTTGATCATAGCAATGTGGATATGTTTGCACAAGCTCTGCAATTCGGCACTGTCCAGTCAAATCACATTCATTTATAACCTACTACACACTTATTTTAAATGTTTCTACCAGGTGCTGGGTCATTTTTACTGTAAATACCAATGATGAACCCTCTCACAGACCTATCCAGTGCTAGGTCAATGTGACTACCAGTTTTGGGTAGTTTGTGCCAATCTGGTTAAAACAGCATACATTTGTCAATGTTCATTAAGTTCTGAGAGAAAACTTCCTGAGGGGTGTATTGCATTGTATTTCTATCAAATTATTATTGTACAAATAGGAAAATGTCTTTAGTCTCACATTTTACCTTTTTTGTTTACACATGCACATTGCTAAAAAGCCTAAATTCAATCTGTTCATCATATAAAGCGATCATGTCTCTTCAGAAAAAAATACAATTCATATGGATTAGTTTTAGTTCTCTTTATAAACTTTGAAGCAAAAGTGGTTGTTGTGTAGCTGTCTAAGGAGAGACAGAAAGCTCTCAGATTTCATCAAAAAGATCTTCATTTGTGTTCCTAAAATGCATGAAAGTCTTACGGTTTTGGAATGACATGAGGGTGAGTAATTAATGACATAATTTTCATTTTTGGGTGAACTGCTTCGAGCTGTTAATGAATACAGTATCGCACTTCAAGCACTGAAGCCAGGAGCTTATTTTTAGTGCTTAATCTTTGACAGCTCAAAATGCATGGTTCTCATTTCATTGCCTGAGATTCCTCGAGGACCCCTGCCCCCGATTTTCAAAAACTCATCAAATCTAAATCATCAAAAATACAGTAAAAACAGTAATATTGTGAAATATTATTACAATTTAAAATGACTGTTTTCTATTTGAAAATATTTTAAAATGAAATTTATTCTTGTGTTGGCAAAGCTGAATTTTCAGCATTGTTAATCCAGTCTTCAGTGTCACATGATCCTTCAGAAATCATTCTAATATGTCAATTTGCTGCTCAAGAAACATTTATTGTTTACAATTGTACAAAATATTTGTGTACAATATTTTTTTTCAGGATTCTTTGATGAATAGAAAGTTCAAAAGAACAGTGTTTATTTGAAATCTAATCTTTTGTAACATTATAAATGACTTTACTTTTGATTGATTTAATGCATCCTTGCTGAATAAAAGTATTAATTTCTTTAATTTCTTTAAAAAAAAATAAAAATAAAAATTCTTACTGACCCCAAACTTCTGAACGGTAGTGTAAAATGTTACAAAAGCTTTGTATTTTAGATAAATGCTGTTGTTTTGAACTTTCTATTCATCAAGGAATCCTGAAAAAAAGTACACAACTGTTTTCAACATTGATAATAATAACAAATATTTCTTGAGGAACTAATCATCATATTAGAATGATTTCTGAAGGATCATGTGACACTGAAGACTGGAGTAATGATGCTGAAAATTCAGCTTTGCCAACACGAGAATAAATTACTTTGTAAAAATAATCAAATAGAACATTTTTCACAATATTACTGTTTTTACTGTATTTTTAATTAAATAAATTAAGCCTTGGTGAGCAGACAAAACTTCTTTTAAAAACATTAAAAATCTTACCGATCCCAAACTTTTGAGCGGTAGTGTACACAATCATACAAATGACCTATTCTGGATTCAAAACATCAATTAACAAAAGGTTTGGATCTCTGAAGTAGATTACTAGGTCTTCCTTGCTATATTATGCATTATTTCGCCTTGTTGACAGTTTTGAAAATACAGTAAAAATGAAGACATTCTACAGCCATAGATAGGCTACCAGAAACTGGGATGTATTGTAATGAAGCAGTAAGGAAAAACAGACCAAACAGTCAACTGTCAGACTTCTTTTACAGTTTGTTTACCTGTGAGAAAAGTGTAAGCAGGTCCTGATGATCAGGGAAGTCCAGGTGTTTGGAGTAGAAGTGATGAAGTCCAGCTATATGTGCTTCAGTCATCTCTCTTTTCTCATTATCCAATTCCTCTGTATCTGTGAGAAAATGAAGATATCATAACATTATCCAGCAGCTGTACTTGCTTAAAGTCAACATAAAAATTGCATTTCAACATTTCTCATTCCACATACATCCATATCGTACATTTACAGATACTAGAGCTGTACACACATCCATATTGTACATGTGGAGATACTAGAGCTGTAGCTGTAAAATACATACTTATATATTAAAAAAGAAAATCATAAATTGGTATCATATTTAGGTATGTAGTGGGTGAACACTGCTTAATGAACACTGTCTAACCTGAACACAGACATCAAAAACAGCAAAAAGATTCACCTTCTTTACTCTGAAACACTACAACAATATAAACAGACTTAGGGCCAGAAAAGTACAACACACCCAAAGCAAAAAACAATAACAATAATCGAAAAGTCAGTCAATTCAACCAATTTTAGGATTATTAGAAAAACTGAATAAAACTAAGAATTGGCCATTCAAAATGGACAAATATGGGAAACCCATTTCCAAATATTGTTTAATATAGTTGAAACAGATACAAATTTAAAGCAAAATGAAATAACCAAACCAATCTGACTACTAAAATTGACTAAAAGAGTATCAAAATCAACGAGACTTTATAGTTAGAGATGGAATATAAAATAAAATGATGACACTATATTTAGTACTATATTTCAATTGGCCATATTAAAATTAAACGTGTGTTACTTAGCTGAAATCTGGAATCAAGGATTGATAAAAACACCCATCTTTAAAAATTGAGAACATTTTGACCACACTAAGATGCAAGCAAACTGGGAAGGTTATTTTGTAAAACAAAAATAATAATACATACAAATTAAATTAAAATGTAAACACACAAAATACTAATTTTCACTTTTAACACCATTACCGGATGCCACTCAAATGCATTGTGTGACAACAATATAGCATAACATTTATAATGCCTAGTATGCACAGTATTCAATAAGTTAGTAATCCATTTTGAACATAACCTCTCTGTCAGATGTATTTAATATTTTCTGGTACTTACGGGCTTCCATATCCTTCAGTAAGAGTAGTTTTTCTGATGGGCTTCTCTCTTTCTGGTCTCTCTACATCAGCAAAATACAAGTCAAAAACTCATTGATTCTGTATCTATAAAAAGAGTAAGAAAATCTTGCTTGTATCTAACCAGCCTGGCGATGATTCTGGCTACCAGTCGCACTGTCTCCGAAGGGCACCAGTTCTCTCCAAACGTACACATGGCATGACACTCCAGCTTGTGCATGGGCCAGTTCTTTTTCTGTCAAATACACACAAAAATGACACATGAAACACTCACTCACACATATACACAATACATAGTATGAATGACTATACTATAGTGCATTATATTGCATGAAAAGTAAAATCAGCCACCATTCACTCCTAAAAATTAATGGATGACTTTTAGTATGATTTTCATATTCAGAAATAAAATAAGAACCTTATCTCTGTGTATCATGATTACCTCTATACGGTAAAAATATTTGGCATTACACAAATGTTAAAATCAAGTCAACCCAGAGTAATTTGCATGTTGCACCAAGTTAATGCATGTTATAAACAAATCACATTTCAGAATCATACTCTTACCACTTCTCTACCTTTTTTTTTGTTTTTTGTTTTTTTTTGACAATTTCAATTTGGTTCACTTTTGAGTTTGTTCGGTCTGAGTTTGTCAGAAATACTAAAATTGTGCCGGGAAATACCTGGCTGGAATGAGTCGTGTATGAAAAGCCATAGAGGGGTCGGTGGGTATTTTAATAAACAGTAATGCGTAGAAAAAAATCGCACAAATAATCTTAGAATTACCAGCTAGTGCAATCCTAAAGTGCATCGTAAGGAAAGTCACCTGCAGGACAACCACAAAATAACATCCGTACGCTGTACAGTATGAACTAAACATCAGGATATGTTTATTAATATTATGTTTACTTTGATTTAAATCCAAAATTAAAATAATATTAAATTAATACATAAAATAAATAATATAAATAACATGAATGAAGTAATTAAAGTGATTTTTGTGGACAACCACATAGTTTGGTACAAAGTTGTGGTGTGATTGTTGCAGACAACTGCATAAATAAAATTCAGAGGGAGTGGAGATACTATATTTAAATCCTAATGTGCTTTGCAGATGGAGCCTCATAAAAACAGGGGGAAACATGTCAATGACTTGCTGCTACACATGAATGCAGTGAGGAGTCACTTATGTTTCTGCACATGAATGAGTGGCCGAATAAATAGTAAACGGCCCCTTTGAAAACAATACCATTATCGTCTCCATGTAAACTACAAAAACACAAATTTTAGAAAACAGTGACATCATGCGCATGTGTATTACATGTTCAGTCTATAGGTGCGTAGTGTTTCTTCTTGACATCGCCAGCTACTGGCCTGGCATGAATACAGTGTTTTTAATCATTTTTGTGGATCCTTGTGAATGGGGATCATTGATCATGTTGTCTGTATGCAAAACAAAAAAACAAAAACAAAAAAAAAACACAGTGAAAACATACCCTTAAAGTGTACTCACACACACTCTTACCTGACAGTTCACATTGCAGTAGAATGCTTTTTTGCACTTTCCACATTTTGCAAGACCTTTTTTCCTGTACATGATAGATAAAAACACAAACAACCACCAATGATCACTAGAACTCTCAATGATAAAAATGAGTGTGTGTGTGTGTGTGTCAGAACTAGCAATAATTTCATATACCAGTGTTTCATGTGAAAACAAAGTGATTACTACATGAAAATATAACTTGTTCATTTACACTCATTAATTCACTTTGTCTTCAAAGTCCCATCTGTAACTATGATTAATTTAGAAGATCTAAGAGAAACTGAAACAGAATCTCAATAGAGAACAGCCATTAAACTCTAAAGCAGCAGTCCCTCTTTAGCAGCTGTCAGAATGAGTGTGCTACTTTTGACAGGCACTGTCATTTACACCCACTGATCCTGGCCAGAGCAAATGCCCTAAGATTTGGCCAGCTGCTTTTAGATGTTGGGTTGTATTTTTAGATATGTCCTTTTGGAGCTTATCTATATTGGTCATAAAATAAAAGAGAGATCAATCTAAATGTCTCATTTATGGTGATTATTACTGTCTTTTATATGTCAAAAAACTTGTAAAGACCATGCCTTAGGAATTTTTCACACTAAAATCTAAAGAAAAATGGCAGATAAGACTGAATTTAACCCTCTCTCTCTTTCTCTCTCTCTCTCTCTCTCAGAGATATGTAGACCTCAAGCTTCTTTGTTCCCCTACACATGCTTTTAAATATATATATATGCCAAAAAACAAACAAACATGGTTTTTACTGCCTAATAAAACCATGGTTAATTTTCGTGGATACGATACATACATAATTAAATAAATAAAGTACCAACATGACAACAAACATTCCGTTAAGTCAGACCTTGTAAAGCACTGTTCACAGATGAGTCCTCTCTCGTTTACTGACAGTACGTATGAATAAGCGGGACACGAGAACAGCAGTTCACCGACTCCATAAGCTCTGCTCACCCGCAGACCTCTGCCCTTCCCCGGACTTGCAAACTGCTCGATGCCCACGATTCCCTCCGCCTTCATCATGACAAGGAAATCTACTATTTAATGGTAGTCTGCACCGGTTGTCCGAGTTTTTAGGTTTCTGAGGTTGTTGTGTTCGATTTCATTGGGCGGAGCATATATGAATATTTATGGTTTTTCACACGCACGTGGATTTTAGTCCACGCTGCTCGAAACACATCCCCTCACTGGACCCAGAGGAGCTTGTGGAGGTCCAACCACACCCTAAATCTAACCTTATTAGGTTAAGCCCCACCCCTTAGAACCACAGAGGTGGAGCTGGACTAGGTCAAACCCCACCTATTTGAGCCATTTGTCTCGGCTCTGCAGTGAGCACCACTTGTATGGCGGCATTATAATGCCAATAATGACCGAGCGCACAACTGAGAAGCTTCCTGAAGCAGTGTTTTGAAATCGCCCATCACTATATAAGTCGTTATTTTTTTTTTTTTGGTGCACCAAAAATATTTTTGTCATTTTATAATATTAATATTGAACCACTGTACTCACATTAACTGTTTTAAATATGTTATTAGTACATTAATGGATCTTGAGAGAGGAAATGTCTTTGCTGGCTATGGAGGCCTCGCTGAGCCATTGGATTTCATTAAAAATATCTTAATTTGTGTTCTGAAGATTAACAAAGGTCTTACGGGTGTGGAACAGCATGAGGGTGAGTAATTAATGACATTATTTTCATTTTGGGTGAACTAACCCTTTAAGTTCAAAGTAAGTACAGTGCACAGTATAAATGAGTACAACTGAACACATCTGAACATAATGTTATTTAAAAAAAAACTAAATGTGTCTTCGATATAAAGATTAATTTCTAAATTGGGTTTCAAAGGGGTATGATTCATTCATACTGTGTACTGTATCTTAACTTTAACTGGAACTTTTCAATGGGGGAAAAGTGCTGAAACCCTTTCATACGGTATTTAATGGAAAATATATTAACCTGAGAATATATTAAACTGACAAAGAAAGATAACAAAAAGCTTACACAACAACTCTTGCTTACTGATATGAACAAGGGATTTATCTTTCATTCAAAGCCACATGAAGCAATTTTGGATTTAGAATCATAGTTAAAACTATTTAATGGACACTTTTCACATTTCTATATTTCTCAGAACTGATATAGGCTGTTTAGTGGAAGTATTGGTAATGTAGCGGTGAACTGCAGCAAATATAATATGTGTTCTCATTTTCCCCAGCAGCTACAGCTCCATAAAAATAATAATAAATCAAGTTAATATAGTATCTGGGAAGGACATATTATAATAATAATGCAATCAATCAGTCAATAAATAAAGTTTAACCCACTTGCATCTGGTCCATTGATGGAGCCATGTCTAATCATTTTACAACAGGCGTCCAATCACAACAGACTTCCAAAAAAACTGAATTGACCAATGACATTTGAGGTTAAACTGAAATAAGTGAAGTCCTGCCCCACGACTGACAAAAATAAAAAGTGTTCGCGCGAGCGAAATAGAAGATCGAGCGTGAGTGTGGGAAGTGATGACGCGCGTGCTGCGAAATGAGCTCGCGGGCTCCCATTTCCTCGCGTGTAGATGTGTTATCCTCTCGCGGAAGTGATTTACTGCGCGCACAAGCATCAGTTGTGCGCTCGGTCATTATTGGCATTATAATGCCGTCATACACTTGCTTATTATGGCCACGTCCACACAGTGCGAGAGCTGTTTTGCGTGCGATTTTGCTTTAGGTAACTTAAAGCGACGGAGAAATGTATGGGGTTAAATTCCCGCCTAAAGCATTGCGGTCACGGATCAAAAAATAATAAGTGTGAATCAAAAATTAAAAAACATGTAAAAAATATATACAGTGGGTACGGAAAGTATTCAGACCCCCTTAAATTTTTCACTCTTTGTTATATTGCAGCCATTTGCTAAAATCATTTAAGTTCATTTTTTTCCCCTCATTAATGTACACACAGCACCCCATATTGACAGAAAAACACAGAATTGTTGACATTTTTGCAGATTTATTAAAACAGACAAACTGAAATATCACATGGTCCTAAGTATTCAGACCCTTTGCTGTGACACTTATATATTTAACTCAGGTGCTATCCATTTCTTCTGATCATCCTTGAGATGGTTCTACACCTTCATTTGAGTCCAGCTGTGTTTGATTATACTGATTGTACTTGATTAGGAAAGCCACACACCTGTCTATATAAGACCTAACAGCTCACAGTGCATGTCAGAGCAAATGAGAATCATGAGGTCAAAGGAACTGCCTGAAGAGCTCAGAGACAGAATTGTGGCAAGACACAGATCTGGCCAAGGTTACAAAAAAATTTCTGCTGCACTTAAGGTTCCTAAGAGCACAGTGGCCTCCATAATCCTTAAATGGAAGACGTTTGGGATGACTTGGTGAGAGAGGTAAAGAAGAACCCAAAGATCACTGTGGCTGAGCTCCAGAGATGCAGTCGGGAGATGGGAGAAAGTTGTAGAAAGTCAACCATCACTGCAGCCCTCCACCAGTCAGGGCTTTATTGCAGAGTGGCCCTGATGGAAGCCTCTCCTAAATGCAAGACACATGAAAGCCCGCATGGAGTTTGCTAAAAAACAGCTGAAGGACTCCAAGATGGTGAGAAATAAGATTCTCTGGTCTGATGAGACCAAGACAGAACTTTTTGGCCTTAATTCTAAGCGGTATGTGTGGAGAAAACCAGGCACTGCTCATCACCTATCCAATACAGTCCCAACAGTGAAGCATGGTGGTGGCAGCATCATGCTGTGGGGGTGTTTTTCAGCTACAGGGACAGGACGAATGGTTGCAATCGAGGGAAAGATGAATGCGGCCAAGTACAGGGATATCCTGGACGAAAACCTTCTCCAGAGTGCTCAGGACCTCAGACTGGGCCGAAGGTTTACCTTCCAACAAAACAATGACCCTAAGCACACAGCTAAAATAACAAAGGAGTGGCTTCACAACAACTCTGTGACTGTTCTTGAATGGCCCAGCCAGAGCCCTGACTTAAACCCAATTGAGCATCTCTAGAGAGACCTAAAAATGGCTGTCCACCAACATTTACCATCCAACCTGACAGAACTGGAGAGGATCTGCAAGGAGGAATGGCAGAGGATCCCCAAATCCAGGTGTGAAAAACTTGTTGCATCTTTCCCAAAAAGACTCATGGCTGTATTAGATCAAAAGGGTGCTTCTACTAAATACTAAGCAAAGGGTCTGAATACTTAGGACCATGTGATATTTCAGTTTTTCTTTTTTAATAAATCTGCAAAAATGTCAACAATTCTGTGTTTTTCTGTCAATATGGGGTGCTGTGTGTACATTAATGAGGAAAAAAAAAGAACTTAAATGATTTTAGCAAATGGCTGCAATATAACTGTTACGGGTGCTGATTGCAGAGACGAGAAGTAAACGGAAATCCAGAATTAATGGGTCTTTAATGAATACAGGAGCAAAACGAACAACCAACACATATGAGATAACATTTAGGACAGACAAGGAGTGAAGGGAGTGAGTCCATTATATAGGGAGTGATGATGATCAGGAACAGGTGCAGGTGATCCGTGATGATGGGGAGATGACGAGGGAAGTGAGTGCAGGTGTGGAAACATGAGGAACATGGGAAATAGAGTCCTGGAGACGAGGGAACTGTGACAATAACAAAGAGTGAAAATTTTAAGGGGGTCTGAATACTTTCCGTACCCACTGTAACACAAACTTAAAAAAATAATGGAAAATGATCAGAATGGCAAAGAACGTGGTCACGGATCGAAATATAATAAGTGTGAATCGAAAAATTAAAAGCGCTTTTAAAAAAATAACAAGCATGAATCAAAACTTTAAACACAAATGATATTGCACAAATCTTAAACTTGTGTTATGTGCTCTTAAAAGTTATTTTTCTTGCTTTTATTACTCTGTACTTTGTGCTCTTTTATATTTTCTGCTCATATTTTACTCTTTTGTACGCTGTTTTTCTCTTTGCTCTTCTTTCCATGTTCTGCTCTTGTGTTTCCAAATGTTGCAGTTCGAGTTTCATGTAAATTAGGCCAGGCTTAAGTCACCATTGGTTCACTAGTTCTAGATTGACAGCTCCTCCTCTAGCCAATCAATCGAAGAGAGGGAGTGAGATGACATCACTTCAATGCGACTCATGCCTACACTCATACTGGGGAAGAAAACAGTTGAATTTAAAACTTTACAAGGACTTTTTTTTATCATTCTGAATGTATAATTTCTGCATTGACTACGATAGTATTACAGAAACCAGGTGGATTTGATATGCAGTGATTTATTCACACACTATTGTTTATTTACATAACTACAAAATTGCACAATACTACATGAATAATGTTTTAAATATAGCTTTAAAAACAAAATTATAGATCAGGGATAGGCAACTTCAATTCAGAAAGTTTTGCCGCTGTCCTGCAGAGTGCCGCTGTCCTGCAGAGTTTAGCTCCAACCCTGATTTAAAAAAAACAACAAAACAAAACAAAAAAAACTCACCCCTCTGTAGTATCAATAATCCTGAAGACACTGATTAGCTAGTTAAAGTTTGATTAGGGTTGAAGCTAAACTCTGCACTTGCCCATCCATGTTATAGAAATATTAATTTAATTGGCCAGTAGGTGGCAGAAAGTTACTGTCTTTATGAGTGAGTCTTTCATTTAAACGTCTCGTTCAAATCAGGAATTCATTAATGAAACACTGCTATGTTGCTCAGAGACGAGTGATGCTATTCTCTGTGGCTTTTTTTTTTATACTTCTTTCATCAAAATAGTGCAAAAACACTCAAAATTAACTTATTGCTATATTGATTTATACAACAACTCAATAAACATTTGCAATCACTCTAATATTGGGGAAAACACTCTTGCTGGCGTGATAGGCTATTGCGTAACTTTATAATTTTATAACCTCGGTGCTAAAATGTGATAAAATTCATAAACCAACACCCTTGTCAATGACATGATCAGTCTACAAACACGGTGAGTCATGTCATCCTGTCCTAACATTGTTACCTGTTCCATTTTACATGTTCAGCATAGCTCTCTCTGTCAGCGACGAGGGATTTACATGTCATAAATGTAGGGAAATAGTCAGACTGACAGAGAGAATCTCAGAATTAGAGACACGCATCCAAACTTTAATCGAGGATAGTAAGAATGCAAGGGCTTCAGATACTGTTTTGGATGCGACTAGCTTAGTGAACTCTGTACATTGTTCGGTTCCGGCTGTAGAGCCCGCGCAGCAGGGCACTTGGGTAACGGTGAGGTGGTCTAGCCACAGAAAACACCACTCTTCCATTCCAATAAGAACATCAAACAGGTTCTCCCCACTCAGTGATGCACCCACTGAGAATCCTGTTGAAAGTGCCCTAGTTATTGACGATTCTATTACACGGAGCGTGAAAATAGAGACACCAGCCACCATAGTCACATGTTTGCCGGGAGCCAGAGCACCTGACATCAAAGCAAATTTAAAAGTGCTGGCTAATGCTAATCGTAAATACTCTAAAATTATTATTCACGTCGGCACTAAATGATGTTCGACTTCGCCAGTCGGAGATCACTAAAATTAACATTAAAGAGGTGTGTGAACTCGCAAGTACAATGTCAGGAGAAGTAATTTGCTCTGGTCCCCTTCCTGTTCATCAGAGTGATGAGATAGTTAGCAGATTATCATCACTCAATTGGCTGGCTGTCTAAGTGGTGTCTGCAGAAATAATATAGGTTTCATAGATAATTGGAAAAGTTTTTGGGGCAGACCTGACCTGTTGAAAAGAGATGGTATTCATCCCTCCTGGGATGGTCCTGCTCTTCTCTCTAGTAATATGGCACATAGTCTTAGAATTGAAACATGACAAACTGGGGCCCAAGGTCAGGAAGCAGACAGACTGGCTAAACCGACCGTCTGCTAGCTGCCTCACGTTACAAGAGTCAGATAATTCCCAACACATAGAAACTCTTACAACTAGATATTATCACATAGAGACTGTGTCTGTACCCCGAATTAGTAAAAACAAAAAACTTCCAAACCCATTTAATAGGAAAAAATGTTAATTGATGTTCAACAAATAAAAAATAGAGATAATAATGATAAACAAATGATAAAGCTTGGATTGTTAAATATTAGATCACTTTCTTCAAAATCACTTATTGTAAATGATATTATCACAGACAATAATCTAGATGTGCTGTTTGATGGAAACTTGGCTAAAACCTGACGATTACATTACTTTAAATGAGTCTAGCCCTCAAGGTTATGATTATCGACACAATCTCCGACAGAAAGGCAAAGGGGGAGGTGTTGCTGTAATTTATAGTAATATTTACAGTATTAGTCGAAAAGTCTTTCAAATATAATTCCTTCGAAGTGATGGTACTTTACGTAACATTATGTAAGTTGACATTTGTGCTGGCTACTGTATACAGGCCACCAGGACACCATACAGACTTTATCAAAGAATTTGCTGATTTTCTATCAGAGTTAGTACTAGCTGCAGATAAAGTCCTTGTTGTTGGTGATTTTAATATCCATGTAGATAATAAAAAAGACTTATTGGGATTGGCATTTGCAGACATTCTAAACTCTATTGGTGTTAGACAACACATGTCAGGTCCCACTCATTGTTGTAATCATACTTTAGATCTAATATTGTCACATGGAATCGATATTGATGCTGTTGAAAATCTACAGTAGAGTGACAACATCTCAGATCATTATCTAGTCTCGTGTATAGTACATTTAGTCAAGGCAGGCTAAACTGCCTTCCTGCCATAAATATGGTAGAACCATCACTTCTACCACTAAAGATCGCTTTATAAATAACCTTCCTGATCAGTTTCATCGCCTTAGCATACCAGACAGCTTAGAAAACCTCGATGTTGCAACAGAAACTATTGCCTCTGTCTTTTCTAGCACATTAGATTCAGTCGCTCCTTTGCGTTTAAAAAAGATTAAGGAATTTAATCAAATGCCATGGTACAGTGAGCACACTCGGGCCCTAAAAACTGCAGCCAGAAAAATGGAGCGTAGCTGGAAGAAAACAAAACTAGAAGTATTTCGCATTTCGTGGAGAGAGAAAATGATTGAGTACAGAAAGGCCTTAAAAACTGCTAGATCGGCCTATTTTTCAAAACTTTTAGAAGAAAATAAATACAACCCTAGGTATTTATTTGATACAGTGGCTAAATTAACAAGAAATAAAGCTTCAACTTCTGATGTTTCCAAAGAGCACAACAGTAATGACTTTATGAACTTCTTTACTTGCAAGATTGATAATATTAGAGAGAAAATTATAACCATGCAACCGTCTACTACAGTATCGTGTCAGACATTGCATTGTAGTGTCCCTGAAGAAAAATTCATTTAATTTACTGCTTTAGGAGAGGAAGAATTGTCTAAACTTGTTAAATCATCAAAATCAACAACATGTATGTTAGACCCTATACCGACTAAACTATTGAAAGAGATGCTTCCAGAGGTCATAGATCCTCTTCTTAATATCGTCAATTCATCTTTATCACTAGGATATGTACCAAAAACTTTTAAGCTGCCTATTATTAAACCTCTTATCCTAAAAAACCACAACTTGATCCTAGAAGAATTAGTCAATTACAGGCCGATCTCAAATCTCACTTTTCTGTCAAAAATACTTGAAAAGGCAGTATCATCACAACTATGTTCCTTTTTTTAGAAAGAAATAGTATCTGGAGGATTTCCAGTCAGGATTTAGACCGTACCATAGTACTGAGACTGCTCTCATTAGAGTTACTAATGATTTGCTCTTATAATCAGATTGTGGTTGTATCTCTCTATTAGTGTTACTGGATCTTAGTGCTGCATTTGACACTATTGATCACAATATTCTTTTAAATAGACTCGAAAATTATGTTGGCATTAGTGGAATTGCATTGTCATGGTTCAAATCATACTTATCTGACCGTTATCAGTTTATTGTAGTAAATGAGATCATATCGATCACAAGTTCAAATATGGAGTACCGCAAGGCTCAGTACTAGGGCCGTTGCTTTTCACTCTGTACATGCTACCCTTGGGAGATATCATTAGGAAGCATGGCGTTAGTTTTCACTGTTACGCTGATGATACTCAGCTCTATATTTCTTCGCGCCCTGACGAAACTTACCAATTCACAAAATTAACGGAATGCATAGCTGATATAAAAAATTGGATGACCAGTAATTTCCTACAACTAAATTCAGAAAAAAAACAGAGATTCTAATTTTTGGACCAAAAACTTCTTCACATAATAACCTAGAATAGAATAGTCTTACACTTGATGGCTGCTCTGTTAAGTCTTCGTCATCAGTTAGGAACCTGGGTGTGCTCTTTGATATCAATCTTTCATTTGAAGGCCATGTTTCTAGCATCTGTAAAACTGCATTCTTCCATCTTAAAAATATATCTAAACTACGACATATGCTCTCAATGAAAAATGCAGAACAGTTAGTTCATGCGTTCATGACCTCAAGGCTAGATTACTGTAACGCTTTACTGGGTGGTTGTTCTGCTCGCTTGATAAATAAACTACAGCTCGTACAAAATGCAGCAGCTAGAGTTCTTACTAGAACTAGGAAGTATGACCATATTAGCCCAGTTCAGTCAACATTGCATTGGCTTCCTGTTAAACATCGTATAGATTTTAAAATCTTGCTAATTACTTACAAAGCACTAAATGGTTTAGCTCCCCAGTACCTGAGCAAGCTCTTAAAGCATTATAGTCCTTCACGTCTATTGCAATCTCAGAATTCAGGCCAGCTGATAATATCAAAATCAAAATCAACCGCAGGTGGTAGATCCTTCTCCTATTTGGTACCTAAACCTGGAATACTCTGGAATAATCTTTCTAGCATTGTTCGGGAAGCAGACACACTCTGTCAGTTAGTAGACTAAAAACACATCTCTTTAACCTGGCATACACATAACACATTATCAATTTATATTTTCAAATCCGTTAAAGGATTATTAGGCTCATAAATTAGGTCAGCCGGAACCGGGAACACTTCCTATAACACCAGATGTACTCATTACATAAGAAGAAGAATGGCATCTACGCTAATATTAGTCTTTCTGTTAATCCCGAGGTTTACCGTAGTCAACCGGATCCAGGCCGTATCCAGGTGAGACAAGGACCTGGTGCCTTGACACGACCACAACACAGCCCTGAAGTATCAGCAGAGATTGAGTCAACTAGATCATCCACTGTGAAGGCCTCATCGACACGACAACCAGTGGCGCAGCTCCTCAACAACCGTCCATACCAGCGTGATGAATATGATATTTTGCAAGTTCTTTACCAACCTACACTTCACCCAAAAGGCCTGTAGGTGGAAAAGACTGAAATTTAACCATACTTTGAAACTTCGTTGTGGTAAATCCTATCGGACGCTTATGATAGTAACCTGAGTCGTAAAGCAAAGCACTGTTTGCAATAAGCAAACAGAGGGGAACTGGCCCCCTGACTAAGCCTGGTTTCTAGCTGATCAACATTATGAAAACTGGTAAAACCTTTAGGAACTTCAAAAGATAAAACAGCAAAATTCCTAATAACACCAATGTTTGCCACCTGATGTCATTTTCCTGTTGGAGTTTTTAAAATCAATCGGAGAAGCAGATTCCTTGCCGCTGTAAAATACGCTTAATTGGCTTGCTTAGTTGGGGACACTTGACATTTGACTTGACATTTGATATTCAACAGTGCTTTGATCTGCCTGCATTGACACTATTCTTTAAGAGCTGCTGTGCAGCCAAAATAATGTACCAGTTATCAATGTAAAGCTGCTTTGACACAATCTACATTGTAAAAAGCGCTATATAAATAAAGGTGACTTGACATACTGTACATGGAAGACAAAATCTATAAATCTGTTTACAGGAAAACAATACATGACAAAATATGCAGGCAGTTTACAATTACGAGCAATATACAATGATCTAAACAATTGCAATGGCATATCTTACTTTAACTGTAATAAATATATTCAATATCTCTGAAGTATATTCCCATTCATACTTACATTTTTAGCACACCAGGGTGACTAGGAGCATGAAATTGTCCAGCCATGACTTCCTGTTCCACAGGAGTACAAATATGTGTAAACACAAAGGCCAAATTATCTTAATCATTCATCACAAAGAGAAAAAACAAAGAATATAGTTCTGATGTGCAGCAAAAGATTGTTGAGCTTCACAAAATAGAAAATGGCTATAAGAAAAAAAGCTAAAGCATTGGAAATCCTCAATTTCCACTATCAGGGCAATAATTAAAAAGTTCCAGTCAACTAAAAATGTTACAAATCTGCCTGGAAGAGGATGTGTGTCTAAATCGTCCTAATGCGTGGTGAGAAGGAAAGTTAGTGGCCAAAGACTCTCCAAGGATCACAGCTGGAGAATTTCAGAGATTAGTTGAGTCTTGGGTTTCAGAAAGCCTAAAAAAATTTATCAAACAGCACCTACATCCCCACAAGTTGTTTGAGAGGGTTTCAAGAAAAATCCTCTGCTCTCATCCAGAAACAATCTCCAGCATATTCAGTTGTCAGACAAGACTGGAACTTCAAACAGGACCTGGTTCTATGGTCAGATTAAACTAAAAAAAGAGCTTTTTGGCAACCCACCAGATGGGTTTGGTGCACGCATGGATAAATAGTACCCCATGCCCATGGTTAAATATACTGCTGGATCTTTAATGTCGTGGGCCTGTTTTTCTGCTGGAGGTCCTGGACATCTTGTTCAGATACATGGTATCATGGATTCTATCAAATACTAACAGATAAAAATCAAAACCTGACCGCTTCTGCTAGAAATCTTATAATGGGCCGTGATTGGAGCTTCCATCAGGACAATGATCCAAAACAAACATCAAAACCAACACAAAAATGTGTCACTGAGCACAAAATGAAGCTTCTGCCATGGTCTTCCCAGTCCCCTGACCTGAACCCTAAAGAAAATGAGTGGAGTGAACTGAAGAGAAGAAGCACCAACATGGAGCTGGGAATATGAAGGATCTGGAGAGATTCTGTATGAAGGAATGATCTCTGATCTCTTGTCAGGTGTTCTCCAAACTCATCAGGCATTATAGGAGAAGACTCAGAACTGTTATCTTGGGAAAAGGACGTTGCAATAATTGGGTGCCAATAATTGTGGCCAACGTGAACTAGAGAAAAACATTTATTTCATAATGAGCTTTCCCCCCCATTTTCAATTGTTTTACTTCAATGATAGGTTAGAATTTTGTTAATTTTTTGAATGAAAGATCAAAAGGATAAACATTGCAGATTTATTTTCACAGCCGCCTTGGCTCATATTTACTAAGGGTGCCAATAATTGTGGAGGGCACTGTATATACCGGTGACAGGTCGAGTTGCAGGGATATATAGTATTAGCCTGACGTGGTCATACTCAATTCTAGTCAGAATATGAGTCTGATACTGCTCCATTGGGCTTTGATTATGGGGGCGTATTTCAACCGATCCAGGAAAGACCTCAATTGGATAGACCTACAACCAATCAGAGCTACAGAGTAAGTGACATATGTTGAGCGACGCATAGTTGTCAACAGAACTCAACTGCACACATGCTGGAACTAGTAGAAGATGAGCGTAAACAATCTTTGCTGGTGTTGTAAAAAGAATTTAAGTATACACAGAGTACTTGCCAACACGAGCTTAATTTTTGAGAGAAGTATTAAAGGTAAGGTACAGCCATCATTGTTGTAAACTAATTCAACCCAAGCGCTCTTTGATGACGTGGCTGATTACATTTCTGGTGATAATCTGTCAATCATCGCCCTGACAATGTGATTGGTCCGAACAGTTTCTGTTCGGGCATAATTACTCCTCTACGGATCGAGTCCAGACCAAACTTCTCGACCTAAAAATGTTGTGGGCGGGGCTAAATTCGGCTGGCATCCAGACTAATATAGTATAACTTTGTCCTGCCACAGAAAGATTTTACCCCAGCTCGGAAATTGTCATCTGTGACGGTTATCTTCCCCTGCATGAGAGAGCGTCGGTAGCCATGAGACGCAATGAAGTGATGTCATCTCCCTCTCTTCTATTGATTGGCTAGAGGAGGAGCTGTCAATCTAGAACTAGTGGACCAATGAGGATGCTTAAACCCGGCCTAATTTACATGAAACTCGAACTGCAACATTTGGAAACGTAAGAACAGAACATGGAAAGTCCAAAAACATTTACTTACATTTTAATTATATAAATTATAATACATTACTTGAACATTACTTAAATCTATACAAACATCACATTATTATGAAAGCAATTGTATGTTCATTTGTAAAGAACTCAATTGATCAAGTTGGCATAAAGACACATTTTTTTACAAAATGTATTTACAAATCTAAATTACATCAAATAGCAGCAGTTGTTATACAATTATTGTAAATAAAATTTTGAAAAATTACACTTGTATTTACTTCTAAACGGACTGTAAACATAAATAACAATAAACATTAGTTTTGATTAACACATTGGTAAATGGAAACGGTTTTGCAGTTAAACATTTTGTACTTAGCAAAATAATTAGCTGAATAATTCTGCTGGCAGGATCGGGCACCTCTGCAGTAGTACTTCATTAAATAAAAATACTAACTAAAAAAAAACACCTATGCATAACTCAGGCTAATCATGATTTCATCATGATGGTGTTCAGCATAAACTAACAAAAATAAAAATAAATAAACCTTCAGCTGTACAATTGAAGTTTTTTTAATTAGTCTAGGACTATATAAGCCAGCTCAGTAGCCCATCTCAGCCAGCTGGAAAACTTCCGGTGAAATGTCACTTGTTGGTGTGTTAAGCATCAGTAGTGTAATACTTGGTCTAGTCTGGTGCTCCTCATTTGGGAGTCACACTTGTGTTCTACATGGTAAAAAGTGACCAGACACCTGAAATGTAACTTTTTTCTCCCTAAGCAAAACCAGTGTAATATATTTTTGTTCAAGTAATATTTTTTCTTTTTTCTTTTGTATTTTATGATACTAATTAATATTTATGCAATAATTATGATCCATTTTTCCCAATTGAAAACAATACAACATTTTTTCCCCTTATTTTTCTCAATTATTTTTCAGTTAATGCAGTATTTCTGATTAATATAGAGACTAATATAGGGCCTTTCCAATCTATTTTTTTCTAAATTGAAAATCATGTCATTCCATGGTGTAACCACAGCCTGTATAGCGCCCTATACAGAGAGGCTTGTGAATTCCCTATTAAAATTACTTACTTTTAAGTTGTGGATTTGAATGTATATTTAGAAATTCTCAAATACTACTTTTTGTCAAGGTTTATATATTTTTTGTTGTTTGAAATTTTGATTTTAACCTCTTATTTTAGTCTTCTGACTCATGTATGTGTATAGCCCTACAAATGAATTTGTGTGTATAATTGTGTGTGTGTGGGTGTGTTTGTTTTGCACTCATTCCCAAGGTTTCACAGACAAGGCTTAAGCTAGTCCTAGACTAAAATGTGTGTTTGAGCTGTTTTAACTGAAAGCAACTTGTACTGACATATCTTAAAATATGTCAGTGCCATTGTTTTGACTCAAGATGAACACAAGTAATGTTTTTTTTTTCTCTAGTGTATGTTTATAAAAGCTATTTAAATATCCTAATTGAACTAAGGTCTAATCCTGGCTTAGGCTAAGCCCTGTCTGTGAAACTGGGCCTTGATGTTTTAGAGTGTAACCTCTTCCTTGCTGTCCATTTCTTTTTTTTTTTTTTGTAGGAGAGCCGGAGAGGTCTCCTAACCTAGTAAGGAGTAACAAGATGTCTCCTGCAGCTGGTTGCCTTAAACATTTAAGTTTTCTCAACTTTAATTTTTTACAGTGAATAAATTATGAACATGCAAAAACAAGAGGACCAATGAAATATTAAAAACTGATTATGTTGTAGTCAATATGTGCTTTTTTTCAGAGCTTTTTTGTTTTTTGGAAACCTGTAGCTGTAGTTTCCTTTTTGTCAGATAAATACCTTTGCTTAGTTTAGTTTTATTCTTCCCTCATATTTTAAAGGTGCTAAAGAGGATCTTTTCGTCGACTGAGAAACCAAAGACTGTTAGTGAGTTTTTTAAATGAGCGCATGGGTAAGAACAACCACCCTCCTTCACAGCTCATTTCGAGGGAACGCCTCCCAAAACTCGTGCACGAGTATTGGAACACAAGTGTTTACCACTGGCATTCGCTGTGTCATGTTAGTGGATTCATTATGTCGGACTCACCGCAGGTAACTCATAATCTGCAGTTGTTACTCCTGTCTCCTGACAAAAACATCGCATGCGGCGCCTGTAGAGTGTGGTAAGTTACTGGAACGCGCAGCCGTGCACGTCTCGCTCAAGGGACGTCATGGCAGTGATTGACAAGCCAGAGGGCCAATCCGTGCACGTCTTTCACAAGGAACGTAGTGGCAGTGATTGACAAGCCAGAGGGCCAATCGTTTACGCGATGATCGCGTAAACTATTGACAATTGGCTGATGTTTTTAAGGCCCTACCTCGTGCACAGATGATGTATATTAATATTATTCCTTTCAGTGCACCTAATAAATAGTCTTTTATCAGTTAGTAAAGACAGTTTCAAGTAATATTGCAAAAATGTATAAAACAAAACATCCTCTTTAGCACCTTTAAAACATATAAATAATATTAACATAAAAATAAAAATATTTTCCTCAAATTTTGATGGTTTAAGCATAAAAACCTCTTGCACATCAAGTTTGTCCACTATGTTTGGTGTGGTAAGTTTAGCAATAGTACTATTTAAGAGCCTGCTTACTGTGGAGTGATAGGCTCAAGTCATCACCAGTGCACTGCTGCATTTTTACAGTTACCAAAAAAGGTAATTACTAATGTTGTAGGACTCGAGAACCGGTCTTGGTCTCGAGACCGGTCTTAAGACCATTTTTTTTTTTTTGAAGGTCTTGGTCTTGTCTTTGTTTCGGCCACATCTGGGCCCGTATTTATAAAACTTCTCAGAAATGCTCTTAAGAAGAGTCTTAAGAGTCTTAATTCTTAGTAAACTAATCCTGGCTTAGCCTAAGACCTGTCTGTGAAACTGGGCCATAAAGTTACAAAAAGTTTATTTAAAGTCATTAAATGTATTAAAAATGCATTAAACATATTAATTATTGTTTAAGGTAATATTTATTACATTTATTTAAAGTTATTACATTTCTTATTAAATCAGTTACAAAAAGAATCGCCAATCAAGTTTATATCTCTTCCAATCCGTGGGGGCTATATGGCCCTTCTGCAAATCACATTTTATTTTGCCTTTTAAGATGATTTGATGGCTTGTTTTTGGACTATATAGGACATTTTGAGTTCTGAAACTTGTTTCTATAATACAATGACCTCTTATGCGGCCCAGACAGTGCAACTTCTAGCCCTGGGGCCATATTCACAAAATATCTTAAGGCAAAAAGTAGCTCCTAAATTGCATTTAGGAGAAACTCTTAAAAATAATGGGCATGTCAGTCCTAATTTTAGGACTCCTAAATATTTTACTCATCATTTTAGTGCTAAAACCAGCTCCTAAATCTGTGAAATGTTAGGAGTAGTCAAGAGAACTCCTAAGTCACTAAGACCAAATTACAAACAATCCTAATGGCCGTTGCTGCCAATCCACCTAAGCAATCCACCCAAAGACACTGAACACCATTAAGGGAAAAGCGATAGAGCCTTGGGTGCTGAAACGTTTCTTCATAAATGCAATAAATATTATGATTTATAGATTCGAAACTACCATAAAACTGCGAAAATAAATCTTTAATAAATAAATAATGTCCGATTACCTGTGGCAGTTGTTTTCACGAGTTTACACTTGCAAATGATCGAATAAAGTAAAAAATAGAAGTGTATTTGGCGTGCTGTCCAAGGGGATCGAGGACTCAAAGCTTGGAATTTAACCCAAACCCAGAGTTCTCCCTCATATCCCCAGCCGAGGAATGGGGTTAGCAGAGGGATACAGAAAACTGTTGATGTAACTATAGGTGAGTCGGCTCTCATCTGTGTATATATACTTCCTCTTGAGCTGATTAGATAGACCGTTTGAACGTGCCTCTCCCAAACTTTGTTTATTAAACATAATTTGTCACTTGAAATCTGCATTCTCTTGAGACGAAGACATGTAAGAGGCTGATAATTAGCTGAACATACCAGTTTTATTAGTGACACAGCCTACATTTTAAAGTTGGTCTCCGCAGCTTTGTGAATAGGTTTTTGAAAAAAAAAAAAAAAACTTAACTAAGAACTTTTACTGCCATTTAGGAGAACTCTTAGTGGTAAGATAAAATGTTTTGTGAATACGGCCTCAGATTTTTATTTAGTTTGTGACAGGGCTACGCAAGAGGAGGTCTGTATCTGATGTTGAGCTGCAGAATCTAATTTGGAAGCAAATGACAGCAAATATTGAAGCAGATGCAACACCTGATGCATTCACAACATTTGGAAACAAGGTAACATCTGATTTGAGGATACTACATAACACACCCAAAACATCCAGACTGAAAAGGAACATGATCTCAAGGTTGTATTATTTTACTGCTGTAAAAGACATAATATCAACATTGACCGTGCATATTAAACAATAGCGTACTTGTATCAATGTTTTGAATCTGTACAGTAATGCACAGGACTATAGTTTTAAAACTTTATACTGTTATTTTATGTACTTTTTTGTAATGTTTGAAATAAAGGTTACAAAAAGAATCTTTACATGCATTTGAAACAATAACAAAGAAAATCAAATACACAGTGTTCTCCACTACAAAAATACTATTCTGACATCCTTACAATACTAAATGTGTTCCTCCTGCCAAGGAACACAACCTGCAGGTGAGACAAAATAGTCACACAGAAGGTTTCGTTGGCTTTCTGCTGTAACTGATACACTGCTTTCACTTCTTTGCTCCACCGGCTGGAAAGACCCAGTCCCTTGATTTCTCCAGGTTCCCTCAACTAAGCTGTGGTCCTCATTCTCCCAATCTGCAAAGGCTGGTGGTGTATATGCCTCAGACCTGCGCTCACGGAGGAAGTTATGGATGCATAGGGAGGCCATAGTTATCTTAACCACCTTGTCTGGCTCCAAAAATATGGTGTTCCTGAAAACCCTTAATCTGTTTGCAAGAATTCCAAATGCATTTTCTGCCACTCTACGTGCCCTTGAAAGACGGTAGTTCAGTACCCGTTGACTCCGGTCTGTCTGCTTGCATGGATACGGCGTCATGAGATCAGGCCTTAAAGGATATGCCTCGTCACCCACAAACATGTACGGCATCTTTACGTCACTGTTAGGCAATTGTTTAGGTGGAGGAAAATTCAGCGAACCCTGATCCATCGCTTTGCACAAGTCCGAGTGAGCGAACAGTCCAGCATCAGAGACCCTACCTTGGGTTCCTACACTGGCATAGATAAATTTGGAATTTGCATCTACAGCAGCCATGATTGTCACAGAGAATCTGCCCTTGTAATTATGGTCGAGGCTGCCAGTTTTTGCTGGAGGCTGTAAATAGATCCGTTTTCCACCAAGCACACCTAGGCAATGTGGAAATTGCCATTTCGATTCAAAGTCATGGGCTACTGTCTGCCATTCTGCCTCTGTTGATGGCATCTAACAATAGAACAGAAGAATAGAACAGAATAAGATTTTGTGCTTCATTTTAACTTCATTTTGTGCACATTCTTTTATTTGTAACATGATAGATACTATGTATATATAGATACTACTTTATGTAAACATGCCCATCTTGGTGAGTATCCTAGCAAGCAAACATAGTTGGTTATGTCTTAAGTGAATGTAAACAGTGCACATGCAGAAAGACTGCATGTGTAATAGTATGTACTGGATTGTGCATTATGTCTTAAAAGGGAAAGAAGCCTAATATTCCTGCTGTCTGTGTTTTAAATGACAAAGAAATCACTCACTGCTCATGACTTAATAGCTTTGGTAACTTAAATAATGATTCATCTTTATTCAATTCATACAGTGAAGATAATATGCAGTGTTATTTAATATTTTATTATTATTCAATTTCTGTACCTGAAAACTACTGTTAGATACATAAATAACCTGAAAAGCACTATTTATTTTATTCGAATATTTGCTCTATTGTATTTATTTGTGCTGTTGCTTGTAGTTTGATTATTTAATCTTATTTTCTTTAATTTTCTTTTACAGTTATCCTATTTTCCCTGAGCATAGCACATACCAAACCATACCAAAAGGTGTGACCCTAAAAAACTGTGCTAAAAACCAAATCGTGAGTAATTTGAACCGTTACATCCCTAACAGATACCTTGTGGTTGTGACCGCATTATAAAGTTCGAATTATTACTAACTATTACTTAATGTACATACATAACAAAAAATACATTTTTATTAATTTCATTCTCATCCCAAGTCTTTAAAATCCATTCTCTGACCATGTCTTTTAATTTTTTTGTATTTCTGTATAATATATTCATTGTTACATTTCATTTTCCTCTTCAATTCAGGTTCTTCTTTACTCAATTAATGCTCTGCATTATCTTTTTTTGTTTTTTTGTTTTTTTTAATACTCAAGTATATATTTTTTGTTAATACTGTAAATATCTGACAATCATGCCAGTGAAGCTTTGGTTTTATATGATTCCTGTAGGCCTATGCAGTAGGTGGCAATAAATTAACCAACTTCGCTTTATGGGAAGTTAACACTTATATTAGGCTATATTTCATTTCACTAGGCTAATCAATAATCAGTTATTATAGTAAGGATAATTATAATGTAATAATTAGTGGTGTTTGTGAATGAATCGTACAAGTGAATAAATCATTTAGTTCATGTTCATTGTTTTGTTTGTACATGATTCACTGTTTTTAACAAAATCGGTTGAGTCAAGGATATAATGATTCTCTAATAACACATAAAACACTAATTTTTCACTGCCTACAGAAATGGTCCGAGTAAAAGCTTTATTGGCATAACTGTCGTGCATTAACAGTATTTACAAAATATGAATGGTGCTTTAATTATAAGTAAAATAAATATATAACAATAAATATAGTATATACAAATATTAAATAGAATTTAGAAAATCAGTGAATGGATTTAGAAGACTGCGGGATAGAATGAATAATGTTTTTTTGTAAGCCTGTATTGCTTGATGTTAATACATATTCTTGAAACATACATTAATAATAAAAATTATTTCAACCTCATTTTAATGCTTTCTATACTTGGCGTGAACAATGCAATATAATATAGCCATGACTTAATGCTGTACCGTCTTTATGTCATTCTTAATTTAAAATAAAATGTTAATTAATAATCCCCGTTTCTGATAATCCCAGGCTGCTATAGTTATGCAGGTTTGTTTATGCATGAAACTTTGTTCTCTCAACATAGGATCTCGAGGCCATGACTTCACATTGCGTGGTCACGACAAGATACTATAAAGTCAGATACGAGATACTATCATATAATAATGTAAATCAGAGCCTACCTTCAGGAAGTCTTTTTTCATGACCTGGTGAAGAGCAGCACAGGTCTCCATAACTATCTGTGAAATAGTGCTGGCCCCAATCCTGTATTGCAAACTGAGGGAACTGAATGTTTCACCTGGATAACAAAAATAATTACAAAATATACAGTAATAGACCCTTAAATACACAATAGCTAATTTAATTTGACATTATTTTAATATTGCCCTGACAGACCCACCTGATGCCAAATAGCGCAAGGTCACAGATAGGCGATCTCTTGGGGATATTGCCCGTCTCATTTTTGTGTGCTGCTTGGTTATGAGGGCTCCAACCATCCCCAGCAGGAACTCAAACTCCTCCGCTGTCATCCGCAGCAGCTCCCTGCATCCAGTCTCATCATTCAACTATTTGTATGGTGGGCACAAAAATATAATTTCTATCAGAATAAATCTGAATAAATAATGTTTCTATCAGAATAAATACACAAACGCGTTTCAATTGTTGGTAACACTTTACAATAAGGTCTCATTTGTTAACATTAGTTAAAACATAACTAACATGAACTAAAAATGAGCAATACATTACAGTAGCCTATGTATTAATCTTTGTTAATGTTAGTTAATAAAAATACTACCGTTCATTATTTGTCCAAGTTAGTTCAGAATCACAGTGCAATAAATAAGGTTAACAAATACTACTTTTGATTTTAATAATGTATTAGTAAATATTGAAATTAACATTAACTAAGATTACTAAATTCTTCAGAAGATTGTTAGTTCGTGTTAACTAAAGTAGTTAACTAATGAACCCTTATTGTAAAGTGTTACCCAATTGTTTGAAACAACAATAACAAAAAACCTTGTCGAGGCGCAGCAGCAGCTACCTGCGTTCATTACACAATTATTTACCTCCAACACTCTCTGCGGAACTGACACTCCTTGCTGCCCGCGTCTCTTCAAATATTCTCTCCTCCATATTCGCTTTTTTTTCTTTTTTTCTTTTTCGCTGCAAATCAGTGCACAAATAACTTGGATTGCAAGCTGCTTGTTGTTGTTTGCCATATTTGAGAGAAGAATTCTCGCGCGTGCGCTTAGATCTCTTCTTCTTTTTTAATGGCGACCAACTAGGAGCATTATCGCCACCTACTTTACTGGATGGCAGATTAAACTTGCATGAGTGATAAATCTGAATTCTATGGTCTGAATGGATGTTTTATCAGCCTTCCTAATCTAATCCTAACCTTTCTCTAAAAAATCACATACAGTCTTTGTAATCCATATAAACCATTGACAGGGCTCTCAAGTTTTGGAGACAGGCAAGAGTGATTTAAACCATTAAAAATATGTAGCAAAAGAGGTTACCTTTGTTGAATTAATTTATTTGTGGGAGCCTGTGTCTGTATTTGTGGAACTAATGGTCACTCTTTGATTTGTTAACCAATCCAGAATGCACTAAACACACCACTTCATTATAGATAAAAATAACAAATGAATAAAAATATATAATCATAAGCTGACCAATAAATACATAAGTAACTAGGTGAGTATATAATTCAGCAGCAAAAAGTATTCTAGCCTAATTCTTGGAAGAAAAAAAAAAAAAGCTATGGAATGGCTTCAGATGACTTTGAATATAGGCAAGGCAAGGCAATTTATTTGTATAGCACATTTCATACACAATGGTAATTCAAAATAAAATTATTAAAACTATTTGGAGAGAGAGATGTTTAATGTAACAAAATGTCAGTGATCGTGTGATAGCAAAATATAACTAGGCCTAGACAGACTACTTGTTCTGAGCAGGTGTCAATGAACAGGCTGTAAAACTGTTGGCTAAGTTCAGACACTCATGAAAAACTGATGCTGATTATCTGATTATCTAACAGCAGTCAAGTTGTCATTGTTTGTGTCAAACAAGTTGTGAATTTGTTGTAACATTAAAACAGGAGATCGTGACTTACTGCTCAAAGTGATGCTCAGAGCTCCAGTGGTTCCCTCTGTGGGTGAACGAGGATGATGGTGAACAATTCCAGGATATGCTTTTTTTTTTTCATTGGTTGTTGCGTTAAATCTTACCCAGATACAATAGTGCTATTTTCTGATTGGCTATTGTGTAGCCTCTTTCTTTTTTTTGATTGGCTGATAAGTGGCAGGTTCGAGACCGGGAAGGTTCCAGAGAGAGCGGCGCGGCCAGATACATTTTGGGCGCTGCGGCATATTAAATATATGATAAATAGTTTTTCTGCGTGAGAAATACAATGTGTGGCGGGAGTGCGTGACAAAAGACCGAAATGAGTGACTGTCACGCTCAATGCGTGACACTTGAGAGCCCTGCATTGATTCTTATCCCCCGAGAGAGACTTCATAGAGCTTCATCCGGTGCTACGTGTTCAGCTCCTCCGTTCACACTCAGCCCCCATGGCGGGATTAGTGCTCCTCAGACTATTCCCATTCATACATATTATATTCTAGACCCTAGACCTGAGTCATATATAAATTTAATTAATGTTCTGTATATAGCTGCCTGTCCGTTAAACCTTTTCCTATAATATCCTCATTCTTCATTCTGTCCTCCCCATTCTTAAAGTGCTAAATAAAAGAAATGCAAAGAAATTTGCATGAGTTAATTTACTTTTTCTTTAGAATCGATTTTGCCTCCTTTTCTCCCATAGGTACATTAACATCCACCTCCCTCTCATCTAGAGAGCTTTTTTTTTGCTAATTTATCACCAGCAATATCATTATACTCCAACATGTGCTGGTATCCAACAAAAATACCCAACTATTTCAGCCTCTTTCAATCTGTATAGTGACAAATATACTTCCATTAATAAATCTTCTCTGTCTGATCTTGCTTGTATATTATTAAAGCTGAAAAAGAAACTTTATCTTTAAGCATATTTATTTGGTCTTACGTGTTCAACTCATTGTAAGTACTATTATTATAGCTGTTAACTCTGCAGTGTACACAGATAACTCATCGGGCATCTTCAAACTAATTTGTGCTTTAAATTTCAGAATATATACACCTATTCCAACCTTTTGAGTGACAGGTTCCTTAGAACCATCTCTAAATATTTGTAAAATTGAGTAAAATTTGTTATTTAAAATAACATTAACCTCATTTCCAATGTATTTTCTTTGGACTTGTCAGCTCAAATCTACAACAGTTCAGGGATTTTCCATGGTGGAGCTTCAGTAATCGGTACATTAGGACAGAAGATCTTATTGTCCATGCCACATTCCTTAGCCCACATTCTACTCTTCCATCCAAAACTATTTTCTCCATCATATGAATATTCCCAGTACTCCTCCAGTACTTTGCAAGTTAGATGATTATTTGCTGATTGTTGAAGATTCACCCAGTATGTCATTGTCAGTTTTTCTCTAGACATCTAGAGGCATCTCTCCCATTTCTACCCCAAATGCATGTACAGGGAATGTTGGGGGACTGCTCCACAACATATGCTTAAAGCTCTGGATTGAATAATATCTCATTTTTTCAATAAAGTCTTGGTTGCCGACCCATATACAATACACCTATAATCAAAGCAAGAACTAATCAATGCTTGATACATGCACAACAATGCACTACGACTAGCTCCCCAATTGTGACTAGCAACTGACGCATGCAATTTAAGATCTTTTTACACGAAGATTCAAATTTACTAATATGATATTTCCATGTTAATTTTTCCTCAGACCATGAAGCAAGGTATTTAAAAAACGATACTCTTTCCAGTGTTTGATCATTCAACTTCAGATCCATAAGTCCTCTTGTTCTTTGTGAATAACATATATTGTGTTTTTGAGACTGAAAACTTAAGACCCCAGTCCTGTGACTATTCCTCCACTTTTTTAATCAACTCCTGCCTTTAACTACATTTTTAATATTACAGCCTCTCTTCCATAATGCTCTGTCATCTGCATAAAGAGCTAAATCAGGTTTGTCTTCCAGTGGCTTTGGTTCCATTTAGTTACATCTCTTCTTCTTCTTCTTCTTAGTTTTATGGTGGATTGCAACCATGACGTAGGTGCATGCCACCACCTACTGTACCGGAGTATGTAGCATTATCGTTCGATGAAACTACTTTACATAATAATAAATTTATATAAAATAATAAATCCTATAATATACCCCTATATCTGTCACAAACAGAAGAGGACAGACGAGGTGAGTATGTAAAACAGTTCTTTATTGCAGGTAATGGACAGAGCTAGAACACAACAGGTAAGGATCTTGACCGATGGATAGTTTGGCTTGAATTTAGCTGAATGGTAATATAGTCTTTTCTGATGCAGGTGATGTGGAGATGAAGCAGACAGATGGACGGGAACCAGGATGATGAGGTAGACGAGACTGACGATGAGGATCAGGAACCACAGGTAAGTGCTCAGGTGAGTACGGGTGAGTCTGTTTGTCGAGTGACGAGACCAGACAATGGGGTGAAGGGAGTACACCATTTATAAAGGGTGCACTGATGATGGTGAACAGGTACAGATGATCAGTATTCCGGGGATTGTGAGTGAGTGGGCAGATCTGGTGCTGATGGCTGGGTCGATGGTGTTGCTGACTCCGTGACAGTATCCCTCAGGTATTCCACAACATCTTTCTGTGCATCTTTTTTATGCATATGTTCCCAAAACACCCTCAAGGTTCCATTTCTTCCTGTCTGACTTATCTTTTGCTTTAATCTAATCCTCTCTTCCCTATACTTCCCACAATGCAACAATATGTTCTGCACTTTCTGTGATTTTACATTCCATACATTCATCTGATTGACTTTTACCTAACAAAAACAATGTTTTATTTAACCCTGTGAGCTCAAACCTCAGTCTGGTTAAAACTGACTCTTTCCTTCTGTTCTTTCCATTCACACCCTGTGCATTGATACATTTCTGTTTATTGTAATAACTAATGCTGCATTCACGCCACCGTGTAATTACTGTAATCTTGAGATGACAACACATGACGTTATATTTGGAGCTGTTCACGTCTTCAGACTGGGAATTATGCGTTTCTATAGGTGCGTTCACGACTTATATTTTTTATTGTTTTCCTATTGTGTCTCCTTCTCAGTGTGTCGCTCACCATCTTCTCCAATCTTGTGTGCCTCCTCAGTGTGAAGCTGATCGCTTTCTCCAGCCTGGTGGACCATAGTCTCAGCTGACTGCAGTCATGTTGCAGAAAGTGCATTGTCTCTGTGTATCTCAATCAACTCCTTAGCTTGTGAATCACTATAATGTACACAAATTCAGGCACTGGTAAAGACCTTGACTCACTACACATTGGGACACTGATGACTCTATTTATGGCAACATGACAACATCCTCTTTCTACAAGATCACTACGTTTAAGAACAACAGCAGAACTATTTTTCAGATTTCTGATTTTTTTTTTGTATTATGCTATTTAAAATACATTATGATAAATACTTTGTTACATATCCCTTCAACATATCAGCTGAAAATGAATTATAAATGGTTACTAGTTCACTATCACTTCCTTTCTATCAATGTGTGTTTATGCTGAAATAATTAAAGAACAGTTTGTTTTTCTTTAAATCATCTATCATGTCATAATGTATATTTCCATTAAAGGAAGGTAATGAACATCGATTCTACCTGGTCTATACAGGGCATGCTGGGACTTTTTAGGGAGCAAATGCCGAGTGCCTTGATAACTGAACTTGAGAGCTGATCGAGATTTCATATTATATGAAATAAAAATGTTAAAGGCTGTTTTTCGTGTTTTTTTGAAGCTTTGATTGTGTTTATAGTGTGCAATATAACATGTGTTCATGTTTCGCGTGTAAAAAAACACAGTATTTTTCACATAATTTACTTATCTGTATACCGCTGTTTCCACTGTCATAAAAACGGGCTGATGACTTCCTTGTTCTATGAAGTCCCTCCTTCAGAAATACGTAACGAGTTCTGATTGTGCCAGCGGTTCCTGTGTTGTGATTCGACAGCAGCTTCTGCTCCATCTTTCAAGAATAATCTTTGTGCGAATCTGGCATTAAACTGATTGAGATTGAGGAAGCTGTCCTCAGCAAAATGTGCTGCACATAGTTTTACATGTGGATTATAATTTTCGGGAACCGAGTTAAACATAAATTGTAACCATTGATCTCTAAGTACAGCGTCCCTGGGAAGGCCAGACAAAGGTGATTGGACTGCGGGATGAAAATAACAGCGTTTCAACGACAGGGCAACAAACACACTCTACAAACGCAACTCTTGCTCTTCTCCGTGGGAGCACAACAAGACCACGCCCCCTTTTTTTGTGTATTCCTGTGGGCGGAGGTTAGTCAAAAAACTGTTTTAGTGACGTCATTAAAGAAGGAAGTAGAGGGATGTAGTCCAAACTGGCCGTTCGATGTAGGCGACTTCTGTTAAATAAAATATCTCGCTTGGCATTGAACTTTGAGCTTTAAAATTTTACAGATTTTATTTATACTCTAACAACAACATTACACACTAACTAAAGTTTGAAACATGGGATCATGAAGAACGGGACCTTTAATAAAAAACCTATCGTGAGTACTTTTCAAGCATTAGCAAAATTGTAAGAATTAAAAAGTTTTTCTTCTTTTTTTTTTTTTTTTTGAGATATATTTAAGTAACAAGGTTCAGTTTAAATTGCACTACAGGGCGACAGCATGACATTTTACCTTCTGTGCTGAGACAGTGAAGCAGTACAGCTCTCCTGCTTACATCCAGACAGGAATCTCCTGAAGCATCAATAATTTGTAGGTAATTTTCAAAGATCCGCACCCATGTGCTAAATGGCATAGTAGGCTCACCAGGGCAAAGCAGGAAAAAACTTGGGACAGGCCCGTTAGCAACAGCCATCTTCATGAACATCGATCATGACCAATCCTCATCGCCAATTTGTGGTATCTATCAGGAGTTAAACAATGAAGCACATAAGACAGGAGTAGAGAGCTTCATCCATCTTGTTTTTTTGGTCACTTCCACATTATATCTTTAGACAACTGTTCAGACTTCCTTTTCAAAATAGTAGTTTACAACACAATTCACACATGAACACAAAATACACCAAGATATTGGTGCTTATTGACTGCTGATGAGCATCATATCTTTAGAGAAAATGTTTAGTTGTCTGAAAAAGTGATTACTAATTTTGGTTTGCTGCTCTTCTGTTTATGTAATAACTGTACTAGTTTATTACTGGGAGCTATTTGATTCAAATATGCAGATGACACATCGAGCGCAGCATTAGTTCAATCAGGCCATGTAGGCATAGTGCTGCGACCAGCTGACGCGGTCAGCTGTCAAATCGCTCCAATCACTACCATTCTCCTATTAGACACGGGACATATATAGGTGGCATTACTGCTCGGTAAGTATGCTCAAACTGCTCGCAACCCTCCCTCCCCATTATAAGCGTGAGCATATTACTGTGCACCTTCTGGTTGTCGTCTTCTTTAGTTTCAGATCACTAAGGCTTTCAAGTCCCGGCTGGCATGGACCTCACTGCTGAGAGACACTCATCCTCATAGCCAAGTTACAGTATAGATGTCCCACTTCCACATCTACACAATTACCATTGTTCGCTTTTATCATTGTTCCAGGGGATTAATGTTAAAGCTCTTGTATGTTCAATTAATTTTGGAGCAAGAACCCCCATAAGGAACCATGCCGCCAAAGATAAATTGTGTTCAATAAACTCAAGTAACTTGCCATAGTGGTCCTGTCTGAACTTTAGTTAGTCTCTTCCAAAGGAATGAGAACTGTATAATGAACTCATCTTGGAAGAGTTTATCCCGTCATGTGATATTTCAAATTAACACTTCTAAAACCAAAGATATCCACATACATTTCAGGAAAGAGCCCAAACTGGTTGCTACTATTACTTTTTTGCCTGTATTTGCATGAGTTAACAAGAAACATTGTACAGTACTGTATAGAGAGAGGGGATTGGAAAGAACTCAAACTCAGGTCACCTGTGATATGTCGGAGTGTTGACCACAAGGCTATTATATCACCCCTAAATTCTGAACAGCCATTAAAATCTCATGACATAGGCTATGTTCTTTATCTAATGTCCCAGATATGGAACATTTCCTTTGCAGGGCCACAATTAAAGTCTCACATTGACCATTACAGTGGGTCTGGCACACGACAGGAAATGGGTGTTTGCATCCTCCTCTTAAGTACAGACTTTCCTTCATTATGACATCACAGGGAACAGGAAGTCATTGGAATGGAAAAAAATCTTTAAAGCCTGAGCAGCCGTGAACCACACAATATACAAACAGATGCCAGGTGCCTGAGGAAAGACTGAGAGATGAATGAAAGGGAAGGAGACATGACCTGCCCCAGCTCAGAGCACTGCTGGTGGGCCACAGGCTTCGTCAAGGGACTCTGGAGTGCTGCGAAAAGCAGGATGTTTTGGTTTATTTAGCACTAAATGTGGGTGTTTCCGACAAGGTGCACAGTGCCCTCCTCACCACAAAGAAGTAGATTTATGAGAATGAAGACTGGTAGCATGGGGGATAAGTAGAGTAGAATCTCTACTGTGCTACTCCTATGCCACAATTTATTTAAAGAAAATACATTTTTCACAAGGGGCATTTCAATATATATGCTGTGCAAAAGTCTTAGACATGTCAGTATTTTCAAAAAAAAAAAGTGAAAAATTTGGTTTTAAGCCAGTTATTTATATCTTTTGCTGTATGTGTCTATTTTCAAACCTTCATTTTTGCCATTCATTGAAATTATCCAGTGAAATTTCTGAATGCACAAGGAGTCTGACAAAGGCTGTTGCTCTACACGGAGATCTGATCTCACCATCACAAGTAATCACGAGTAATCACTAGTCTGTCTGTGATTACATGAAGAAACAGATGAAACTGAGACAAATTAAATCCAGAAGAACTGTGGCCGTTTCTCCAAGACGTTTGAAGAAACCAACCTGCAAAGATACAGTACTGTGAAGAGTTTTAGGCACTTGTGTAAAAATGCTGTAAAGTGAGGATGCTTTCAAAAATACTGTCATAAATAGATTTTATTTATCAATTAACTTTTATGAACTAAATCAAATCAATATTTGGTGTGACCACCCTTTGCGTTTAAAACAGCTTTTGTCCAGGTACACTTGCACATAATTTTTCATGTAGTTTTGAAAGCTTTCTTCAAGCGTCTTGGAGACTTGGCCACAGTTTTTCTGGATTTAGATTGTCTCAGTTTCATCTGTTTCTTCATGTAATCACAGATGGATTCGATGATGGTGAGATCAGATCTCCGTGTGGAGCACTGGCTGTTGTCAGACTCCTTGTACATTCAAAAATCTCACTGGATTATTACAATTAATGGCTAAATGAATGTTTGGAAATGTGAACTGATATTTCCTACTGACACACTACAACAAAATATATAAATAAGTGGCTTAAACTCCTTTTTTGGGGGTATTCATACTTAAACCCCTTGTTTGGGGGTATTCATATACGCGTATTCATACTGAACGGCTCACGAGGAAAATTCCAAATGGAAGTGATCATCCCTATGCCCTATGCGATCATCCCTATGTGAGCAGTATTTAGTATGTAGCCGTTTGGAATGCACCTGGCAAAGGGAGCGGTGTAATTTCCCCATTATCTTCAGCAGGGATGTTCCTGTGACAACGCAGCACAGTGTCCATCAGCAGATGTCGCTGTTTTAATGGCATAATTCTTTTCTTTCTTTTTTTTTAGCCTAACTGTTGCAAATAAAAAACATACATTTTATATTTTAAAAATAAAATATGCTATATAATATATAAAAAGTAATATATATATAAAACTTTTAAAAATATAAATTGTATATTTATTTATGCCGGCGCTGCATTGTCACGGGAACATCCCAGCTGAAGATAATGAGGAAATTATGTCACTCCCTTTGCTAAGTGCATTCCAAACGGCTACATGGCTACAGACAATTCATCCACAACTACAGTTTGCTCAGCTCATCACTGACTTCACTCCTAAAGGACTGGCCCATGTCTCTGTCCTGGACCCCATCCGCTATCGAAGCATTCCATCATCTGAAAGAAGTCTTCCAATCCATTCCGATCCTGGTACATCCTGATCCAGATCTCCCTTTTGTCGTTGAGGTTGATGCCTCCACCACTGGGGTCGGAGCGGCAGGGGATCCTCTACGCCTCCATCCATGCGCCTTCTTCTCTCAGAAACTATCCCTGGTGGAGCAGGATTATGACATCGGTGATCAAGAACTCCTTTCCATCAAGCTAGCCCTAGAAGAATGGAGACATTGGCTGGAGGAAGATAATCATCGCTTCAAGGTCATTACATAGAATCCTGGAATATCTGCGGGAAGCCAAATGCCTTAACCCTCGTCAAGCTAGATGGGCCCTTTTCTTCACCAGGTTTGACTTCACAATCACCTATCGTCCTGGTAATAAGAATGGCAGAGCAGATGCCTTGTCACGATTTAATCAGACTGATCCTGAATCTAGCTCTCCAGAACCCATTCTCCCTCCAGCCATGATCATCAGTCCCATTCAGTGTTCATATTGCCACCAGAACCAAGACAGCTGGAGCTGATTCCTCCCCTGGGTGGAGTACGCCCAGAATTCCCTCAGGCAATCCACTACCGGACTCATGCCATTCCAGTGCATCCTGGGTTACCAACCTCCTCTGTTCCGCTGGTCTGGTGAACCATCTGAGTTTCCAGCTATCAATCATTGGTTCCAGCAGAGCGAGAGAGTGTGGGACTCAGCACACGTGCATCTCCAACAGGTAGTGCGGAGACACAAGAGACAAGCTGGTGCCCGCATAACATCGACTCTGCAGTACCAACCAGGTCAGAATCCGTCTCCCCGTGCCTTGCCGTAAGTCACCGTTACATAGGTCCCTTCACGGTGCAGAGGCAGATCAACAATGTCACTTACAGGCTAAACTTGCCCCCACAATACAGAATTTCACCATCATTTCACGTTTCACTACTCAAACATTACACTGAACCCTTGTCTCCTCCCCTCACAGGATCTGGTGGTGATGAGGTACCTCCTCCTCCCGAACTAGCTGACGAGAAGGTCATCTACCGGGTCCACTCCATCATCATCTTGCGGCGATGGGGTAAGTAGACAGGTGAGTAGCAGGGGCAATCGGATCAAATACCTCATTGACTGGGAGGGCTACGGCCCTGAAGAACAATCCTGGGTAGCTCGGGATGATGTACTGGATCCATCTCTCCTCACCCAATTCCACACTGACCATCCTAACTATCCAGCACCTAGAGGTCGAGGTAGGCCCCGTCGTCGCACCTTCCGGACTTCAGGAGGCAACCCGTTAAGGAGGTGGTACTGTCACAGAGTCGCAACCATTTCAGACACCCATCAGCCCATCGTCACCAGATCGGCATGCTCCGCACACTTGTTCACTCTCCCCGGAATTCTAATTCATCACACCTACACCTCCTCATCAAGTCACCCTTTATCAGCTACTGCAACCTGCACTCCTTTGTCTGGTCTCGTCTATCAACACGTACAGACTCCTTACCTGCTACTCACCTGTCTACTTACCTGCCACCAAGGATCCAGTCTCTAGTCTTCTGTCTTCTGTCATCAGTCATTCGCTTCCAGCCATCATTTGTTCCTCCAAGCCATCAGTCTGCATCTGCCAGAGAGACACTCAGTTTACATTTCAGCTAAGCCATCATATCTATCTATCTATCTATCTATCTATCTATCTATCTATCTATCTATCTATCTATCTATCTATCTATCTATCTATCTATCTATCTATCTATCATTAATAATAAAAATCTGTATTAATAAAAACAATTTGACTTTTTAGTTATTTATTCAGGGTGCGGACATTAAGATTTATTGAATGGAAAAGAGCCACCCTAACACTCTGCTACCCACATGAACTCTCATTTTATGTTACCCTGAAGATGGAAAGTCATACAGTTTACAGATTAAAGAATTTTAATTTTTGGCCGAACTAACCCTGGCATGGATTCACATCAGTGTTATTTTGGAGCTAATCTATTTTCCAGAGTGTAATCTTGATGTGTAGCTGCCAAAAAATTTATATTAGTAGATTTTGGCAAAGCCTCAATTGATTCACACCTGTGGTTGTTATTGTTAAGATATTGTTTTACTTTATTGTATAGACAGCTAAATGATTGAGAAACAGTTTAACCCATGAGGCGCCACGAGGTCAAATATAATTACCACGTGTACTACAAACGCACCGCTCTTATCTATGTTATTCCACTTAATCTTTATTAAAATATCAGGTATAACTGGAGTACTGTTTGAAGTAGACTGTCTGGTGACCTTCTGTCACACAATCAGAAGGTCAGTAGGTAAGAGAACATCAAAGCCCAGGAGTAAGGCACTCGTGAAACGTGAAAATAAATAACCAGCGATTAGACAGATTAGATAAATAATAATAATAGATTAGATAAATGAATAGATAAATTAGATAGATAGATAGATAGAAACTAATTAGAAGAGACAGAGAGAATCCTGACTATGATGACCATCACAGATTAGTGGCCTGCATGTCATTGCACTCCAGTATGTGTTTGCTAGTTGGCCAAGTGTGCTGCACTCTCTGTCATTAGGCCCTCTGTTTTTCTCTCACACACAGTCTTTTCCCATTTTATGATAAATAGAGAGATAGTCTTTTCGCATTTAATAAAAAATAAATAAATAAATAAATGACGGGGCCGGGGTGGCTGGCCTTCCTTGGGGCAAAAGCTGCTTGTTCCAAAGGTCTTTTCTCTTTTTTCAAAATCATCACAATCATGACCTAATGATCTATATTTGAAATGAACATCTTTGTCTTGTGAAAACACAGTTATTCTGATGATACAAGTTTTTCATAACAGATCCTGGGTTTGTCAGATCTTGGTCTGATTGTTTATTTAATTGTTCATTTGTTTGATGTGGAATACAAGCTCCACTTTAAGGGTCATTTGAAATTTAAGAGAAAGAGCTTGTCCCTTTACCCTAATAAATGTAACACTGCTCAGATGAGTGGTTGTGTTCTGTTAAAAATAGTATTTATACTTTCATTTCTACATTGCTAGCAAAACAATATGAAGATACAAAGATACAGATAAAAGATAAAAAACAAGGACAAAATATGATTTCCAGTTAGGTAGTCTGAACACTGCTACTGAATGTGGAGTTAAATTTCAAAGGTGTACACTTTTTCCCCCTCAAAAAACAATTTAAAATTGTTATCTGATTATCTTGACATGTACTGTGAAATGTTATCATCCCTCTAATTTTTGTCTTTCACCAAATAAAGACTTCATAGATTCAGAATTTTTTTTTTTGCTCCCACTTCATATTAGGTGGCCTTAACTACTATGTACTTTCATCAAAAAAAAAAAAAAGTAAAATGTATTTATTGTGTTCTTATAAAACGGTTAGTTCCTTTCCTTGATTCTGATTGGTCAATAGTTGTGTTTTATTCACGATAAAACACGGCTATGACTGCTTCACCCAGCGGTTCTGTATATCACTACACAACACCCTTAGCAACCACTTTTAGCAATGTAAACTGTTTGTTCTCAGTTGATATTGTTCATTGAAGCTTACTGTATTATGTAGAAGAGTATTGTGTGAACGAGATCAAGTAAGCGAGTTTATTTCCTGCATTCAGATTTAGCATTTTCATTCAGGTCAGTCCTATGTTCATAATAATAAATCTGTTTAAATGTCCGCTGCAATATCTTGTCCTTTTAACAGTCAAGGGGTTTTCCAGTAACTGACAGTACTAGTCAAAGCATTTGTCAGTTGCGCCTTGTTCCGTGTTCACAACAATTCAGTCTTTTCAATATAAAAGTCTTCGCTACTGACTGACACACTCGTAAAAACAGTCTTTGCTGCCATCTGATGGTGTAATAATGTAACTTCTGTTGCTGTTCACGGTCAGGGACTATTTTTTTCTGGCGGAAGGAAGGCTTTTAGTGATTTTGCTTCATGAAAGTTGCATTAATACACATACCCTTCAGCCGTGACTTATTCACGATACAGCACAGCCTCGAGTACCTTATTGCTTACATACTGTATTGCAAATCCCTTTTGCTGCAATTGAGGTGGGATACGGGTAAGGTTAGGGACAGGATTGTTGGTATAGGTAGGTTTAAGGGTGGGTTAAGGTTTAAGGGGTCAACAGTGTAATTATCAATGTAATTACAGAAATTAATTACAGATGTAATTACAGGCAGGTATTTTTAAAATATAAGTACAATGTAAACACATGTATGTACACAATAAGTGCATTGTATCAAATGATTAATTTAAATGTAAGTACATAGTAGTTAAGGCCACCTAATATAAAGTGGGACCATTTTTTTTTTTTCACGGACACTATGGTGCTGACAAATAGTGGAGAAACTTGAGAGGGGAGCAGTTACCCATGCACTAATGCTCTGATCAAAAAAGCAATTTTTATTTTTACTTTTATTTTTTTTTTATAACTCATACAAAATTCAACTCATTTTTAAAAATCAGTTATAGGCTATACATTTTAATTACTTACTCAGCCAAGTTGCTTGTACTTAAACACACACACACACACAGACACACATATATATATAGGCTATATATATATATATATATATATATATAATTGTATTTTTGTTTTAAACAGTGTAGCTGTAATTATTAATGATTAAAAGTAATGATTACTTTTTAAAACAGCAACAACCTTTGTGCCAAATCTATCTTATTTGGCACTTGTGGTTTGGTTTTGGTTTTGGGATTGTGTGAAGCAGAGTCAGGTGAAAAATAAACGGGACCATTAGGTCTGTCATGAAGTCTGCTCGACCAAAGCCTGGACTCTGGAGGGAGTCCGGTTTGTCAAAAGAAGAAAAAAAGACGCGCAATAATTTGAATAAACAGTTGGAATATCACGCTGGGTTCGTTGCTCTTATTGGTAGGTACGGCGTTACATCACACTAATTTAATGACGCGGAGTCCCTGTTTCCTTCATTTGTGTCTTTAAGTGCTTCTTGCAGCTAGAGAAGAGCGTGCAGAGCGCTGGTACTATTCTATTCCATCATTATTGCCTGTCACTCATTTTCTGCTTCATTCATATGCCGCCTCGTCCTGCTAGAAGGTTTTATATCATATTATTCTATTTATCATCTCACAAACCACAGCAGCTTTTTCTCCAGTCATTTGCGAGGTAAGTGGCATTTTGTCCATAGGCTATGACAATGAATGAAGTTTATCGTGAAGGAGTTGCTATCTACTGACGCTCACATTTTTGTTGTACAGAGTCCTCTGAATACCCGCACCGTCTTCTCTCGCTTTGTATTTTTCCCCGTCTAGTATCATTTTTGTGTTTCTTTTCGACTTTTACGCGATTGTTGTTTTCTTTTTCAAAAGCTCTAGGCCTATTATTGAAAAATATTTCGGATTTGGGATGCTGAACATTATTGCCTTATTTCTGTTGTTGTTTTTTTAGAGTTTGGAAACGTAATATGAAACAATGTTACCTTAAGCACAATGCTTGTTGCTGTTTGATCAGAGGTTTAGTAATATTTTTCTCGACGTCTTCATCTGCGGAATTTAGAGAGAGAAGTTTGCTATGTTTTATACGTGTTTTTTTTTTGCTCATTTGGGAAGCTGGTTACAGGTGTATTTAACACGATTTGCTCTACACATTGTATTGATACTATTCAATAATGTGACAATAATGTAAAATTAAGTCATACAAATAAATATTGTTAGGTCAATGAAGTGATGATATTTTTTAATATATATATATATATATATATATATATATATATATATATATATATATAAAAAACAAGTCATGTATAGCCTTAATTTATTCAAAAATACTTTGAAAAACAATTCATACATACAAATGACTTGAATTCCCCTAAAAAAAATGTCAGGTTAATATAACTGTCCTGATGGCATAATGAAAGAAAAAATCTTCTTAAAAAGGTAATTGTTAAGAGGATAACCTTTTGGCATAATGTTTTATTATTATTATTTCTAACATTTTACAGTCCAGTCTTACATTTTACAGTCCTGTTTCATATGTAGGCTACATAATTAACTGGGTAATAACAAGGTACTAGTCCTGAAACTACACCTAAACCAAATCTTAACCCATGTAGTTACTTTATATTATTCAGTACTTTCTAGGTAAGTACACTCTATAATGCACATACTGTAAAATAAAGTGAATTTCAATGAAATTCAATTTTCATTGAAAATCTTGGCAAACTGTTTAAGTTTTAAACCTCTGTTTAAACTAGATTTATGAAAGATCTTAAGATATATGATGAAGGCCATGAAGTTGGTCATAACGTCAGAAATAAAGTCAAGTCTGTGTTTGTAGAGGGAGTGTCACACTTTTTTCTAAAGTTTCTTTATTTTTGCCAATTTTTTGATTTTTCCATTTATTTATTGTGGACATGCTTTTGTGGACACACTTAACATGGGTGGTAACACAAACATTTTCAAAGAGGTGTTAGTGAGGATTGTACAGGTAAATGCACAGGGGTCCAAATAGGAAGATTGAAGTCACATTTTCTCTGACTAAACAAAGCACAAAGTACAGAAAGAAAGAAGATGGGAAAAAAATGAAAAACAAAAACCTGTATAATGTAATGTACTGCTAACTCATAACTATTGCTAAAATAATAATCACATTTCATTTATGATATAAAAAAATCTTTAGACTCAATGAGCCTTCAATCTAGCTCTGATACAAATTAAAAACAGCATATTTAAAATGTCTGCATTCATTCTCTCCCCTTCCTAATAGTTGTAATATTAAATATAATGAGCCATATTATATATTTTTTGTAATTATTTGTTTTGGGTTTTTTAATATTTTAAGAATTCTAGTTTTATGATTCCAGTACAAAAAAAAAATCTCTATTAATTTTGTGTTTGTCTAATTATTATTATTATTATTTTTTTTTTTTCTGTCAGTAGGGGATTGAGAAGATGGTTTGAAAGTTCAGGCTTGTGGGAAATAGGTCAATTGCAGCTCCACAAATGCCAGACCATGGCACAGAGTTCCATCTAAATCAACAGACCAAGAGAAAACGAGTGGACATTGGAGTGAAGAGAATTGTTAGCTCAGCAACCACATCAACACATACAGCTTCTGCTGTCATCACTGTCACTCGTGCAGCCAAATCCACTGTCATTTTTGATGCCATGAACTCCCATCACAGTAGGAAGCAAGATGTGCTTGAGTGCCAAGGGGCTCATCTCAAGCATCGGGACTCAGGTGAGGCTAAGTCAAATGTTCTCCGCAAACTGCTTAAAAGGGCTAGCTCATATGAGGATAACATGATACCCTTTTCTGGTGCGACAATCATCACCAAGCTACTGAAGAGCAATAAGGCAACGAGAGAAACAGGAGGCAGGGAGCCATTGTTCCCCACCGGAAAGCAGAACCTGAACCACCACAGGAGGACACTTGCAGCAACTCATCCCAGGAGAGTTCAAAAGAGTGTCTCTTACCATTTGGACAAATCACACGGAGCCACTTGGACTCTGAGCAGCTAAATGAAGAGCACCTTCAGGCCAAGCGTGCACGTGTCGAGAACATAATTCGTGGAATGAACCACTCACCAAATGCGATGGCACCCTCTATCCCCAGTGAAAAAGATTGTGAGCAAGAGGGAGAGGGAGAAACCAAGGTTCCTGCACAGTCCTTCAGCCCACGGGAAGGCAATCGTGAGAACAAGAGGAAACAAAAATTACCTCAGCAGCAGCAGCAGCAGAGCTTCCAGCAGCTGGTTTCCACACATAAAGAGCAGAGGGCTGACGAACGCAGGCAGTTGAAACTACAGTTAGAAGACATGCAGAAACAGCTGAGACAGCTTCAAGAGAAGTTCTTCCAGATCTATGACAGCACGGATTCTGAACCAGATGTAGGGAATCTCTCAGAAGACAGTGCACGATCTAATGGAATGCTTGGTCACAGCGGTATCACTGAACATCTCATTCAAAATTCTGTGGCTGATCGAACTGATAATGAGATAGCGGACTTGGATCCGGAATGCATTCTAGATGAGGCGAGGGTCCTGCTCAGTGAACAAGTATTTCTAGATGGAGAGATGGCCAAACGGGAGGGTTCTATGAGGAGCAATGGTTTGATGTCTATGCATGCAGTAGGCAAGCATCTGGCAGAAACCTTAAAGCAGGAGCTGAACTCTGCCATGTCTCAAGTGATAGACACCGTGGTGAATGTTTTTTCAAAACCTCCACGGCCACTGTTACAAGTATTCCCATCACTCCCAGCAACCCAGGACCGCTTTGCTTTTAACGGGGACAACCCAAATTTCCACACTGCTAATCAGAGGCTGCAGTGTTTTGGTGATGTTATCTTTCCCAGCCCATTTGACTCATTTGTTGGAGTCCCTCTTCCTAGTGCCAGTGACCAGACGGAGGCACTACCACTGGTGGTACGAAAGTCTGCATCTGATCACCACCAGTCCACAGATCTTGGAGCTCAAAGTGTCCACCCACATCCCTCCCTACACACTTCTTCTCTTTCTGGAAACACAAGCTTCATCTCCCCATCATTCCGCCATCCATTTTCGCTTCCTCTCATGGGTTACTCATTCCAGAGCACACTTAGTACTTCATCAACAGGATACTCTACTAAAGACTCTCCTGATTTGATGGATCTGTCAAGGGAGACCACCAACTTACGAAAAAAAGGGGCATCCAGCCACCATCTGATGCATAATGATTCCTGCTCACCAGTTCACTCAGAAAGCACTGCTGAAGGGATGTCACTCATCAAATCTGAATATGGGGACATCCAGGAAATGTCAGGCATCTCACCACTCTCAGCGAGTACAATATCCTTTTCATAGTAGTGAAGGCTATTTTTTTGGTGCTTCAGATTTTACAATTCAGTTTTTCTCATGCTTCTCTCATTTACATGTTTAACCATAGTTACACAAATTTCTCATTATAGTATAAAGGAGATTATTCCCCAAATGCTTTTCTAGAGAACTAGTTCAAACCAATTTTAAAGTGGTTTTCATGACAAGTCAACATGACATCATATTTAACTTTAGTTACTATTTACATCTCACATGTTGACATGTTTTGAATCAGTGCACAGTATTCTCCAGGAAAGAAATGTCAGCTACACTTTATTTTAAGGTATTCGTGTTACCGTGACATTTAAGTACCGAGTAATATTAATTAACTACATGTACTTACTATAGGGTTAGGGTTAGGATAAGAGTTTGGTTTAGGGTTAGTTGCTTGTAATTATGCATAATTTACAGTTATTACTACAGTAACTTAATGTAACTTGTAATAAAGACACTGTAAAACAAAGTTTTACCGAAATGTCTTATCTACATATTAATTAATATGTAATTGAACTTGCACACTCCACCACTGAAATTACTTTCCTTTTCACCTGATGTTATGTCATGTTAATGTTAATCAGCAGCCAAATAGCATTGAAGTGAATGTACTTTTCATTTCATGGATATTCTTTATTGAATAATAGAAAGAATGACTTCAGATTTGGATGTAGATCTTTGAGCACTAAAATAAAAATGCTAACTTTACAATTCCATTGTTATGGCATGTGTAGGATTATGTCCAAATAGGACAATGCAGTTGAATTTGGTTCATGTTTATGGCACATATTGGGGAATCGGTTTATTGCCTTATTGAGACGATATGGTGCCCCTCTTGGTAGTTTGTGCCCTGTATTCTGTGAATAGGAAGTAGCATAATTGGAATATTTTTAATAAATTGATATAAATTATTGATAAATTTGTGGGGCAGCGCTGACAACAAGTTTCTCTGTGTGTGAATGACTGTGTGTCCAAGAATCTGTATGTGTGTGTGGGAAAGAGAGAGAGCAAGAGAAAGATATATTGCGCTTTACATTAAAAGTAATTTCTTTTAAAAAATAGAAATAGTTTGCCATTTTTATTCTATTATTTTTCATATTCATTTGCTTTACTGATGTCTTTGTTGTTTTGATTCTAGCAGCAAGACTCTTTAAAATAACTGAATTAACTTGTGGCAAAGTTATATGGACCTTTAATGGGGTTGACAGACTTGAAACTACTTCATAGCTGTGTGTTTAATAGGAAATGATTGGAACTATTGTTATATAAAATTTTGATTCAGATAAACCTAAACAACATAGATTTGCTTGCTGTTTTTTTAGCAGATGAATGCTCTCCTGTTTGTCTGCTGTTATATTGGCAGTGGTCAAGGTTTTTTGTTTGACAGTCACAAAAAATGCTTTACACTGATGTCAGAGCTCAGAGAGGCCTTAAAGGAGGCAACTCAGCCCTCTTTGTCTGGAAAATTTGCCCAGTCAGCAATTTCGTTGTCTGGCAGAGGTCAGTGCAGGACAACGGCAGAAGTGTCACACGCAGTGCAGTTTGAACTTTCAGTGTGTTCTTATCTTGATTATTGATGGACGCTGAAAGAATGAAGGAAAATGTGCAGTGTTGGCAGAATGATCAGACAGTTAGCCAGACTGTTTGTTTCCCTTCAAACATCTAACATTTAATAGCACCAGGCATCAATACACTATGTAGGGTTTTTGTTATTTGAAATCAACAAATATCATTAGTACATAAAAAAAAAAAAACTTTTAATTGATTTTAGTTACTAGTTACGTCTTAAAACATGTTTTGAATCAGTGCACATTACTCCCCTAGTAAACACGTCTTATCTAATTATTAATTAATATTTAACAACATGCTCGCTCCACTTCTGAAATTCAACAAATTTCATTACTGAGTACATAAAAAATGCCCTACCATGATTCACTTCTGTAATCTTATTATAATTATTTATTTTTAAGAGTGTCTTTTCAGATTATTGTCACCTATGAACAAAACATTCCTAGTTTGCCATGCCCAAAAGATCCTCCCAAAGCCCTTACCGCTATATTTGTGTTCCGTCCCTGGTAAAATGAAGGTTACAAACACATTTGGAGGTGATATGCAAATACTATCTTTATCTCTTTGACATCTGGAGGTTTGGGATCAGGGCACGGGGAAAGACGTTGCTCGCTTTGCCTGTAAAATTAGTTTCTGATGTAAAATATGCTGGTGTGGTGTTTTTCATGTTTTATTGAACGTGACGAGCCGACACCTTGAGTGATGAGATAATAATGTCAAGCAAATATTGTGCCTTAGCATTGGGCTTATTTTCCTTCACTGCTGGTCTCACATCCAGGAGGGCTTGTCCCCAAGTCACCTGAAGAAGGCCAAATTAATGTTCTTCTACACTAGGTACCCAAGCTCCAGCATGCTCAAGATGTACTTCTCAGATGTGAAGGTGAGTGTAGACTGATAGTGATTCTTTAAATCCTAATGTAACTCATTAGCATTTAACATTCTGTGTGTCTTAGTTTAACAGGTGCATCACGTCTCAGCTGATAAAGTGGTTCAGTAACTTTAGAGAGTTCTACTACATTCAGATGGAGAAGTTTGCCCGGCAGGCCATAAATGATGGTGTGGTGGCAGCGGATGACATCAGAGTGAGCCGTGATTCTGAGCTTTACAAAGTGCTCAACATGCACTACAATAAGGCCAACGATTTTGAGGTATGTGCTCACTTACAAACACATGTACAGGCTCAGATGTTCTGACAGTGTTGATGATTGAGATGTTTATTAAATCTTTCCCTCCCATTTTTTTTTTTTTTATTTGCCAGCCAGTCCTAGCATTTTTGAAATTTTCACAAAACTTTCATGGCCCTCAGAATATTTTGTTGTATTAATATATGGAACGTGCAGTATATAAAAAGAAAGAACACAGCCTTTGCTTTTAAACAAAACAACAAAAAAAAAGTTTTATTCTAGCTTCTTGCATTCTTTTTTTTATCAACACTTCAATGTGGGTAAGTTTCATAAAAAAAAAAAAAAAAAAAAAAAAAAATATATATATATATATATATATATATATATATATATATATATATATATATATATATTTCATTGGTAATGTTAGGCAGTTTTGATTTATATGCTTTATTGCATTATTTTACATGTGCGTGAGCAATGCTTCTATGGCTTGTTTCTGCTTCTTCTTCACCTGTGTTTTGATCTGGAGATTCTGTACTCTTTTAGAAGATGTGTAAAAGCATCACCTACCGTATAAAGGCCTGTTCACACCAAGAACGATAACTAGAAAGATAACAATGAAGATATAGTTCTAAAAATCATTCTCAAAATTAAAGAATAGCAGAGTTCACAACACAGCTATAACGATAATGGCACAGGGAAACAATATCTTTGGAATCACTTTCAGAACGATTTTATCCAGCTGATGAATGAACGATAAATACACTGACAGCCAGTCAGAATCCATCCTGCTGTAATGAGCTTGAGCATTTAAAGTGACAGACAAGAACGTGATTAGAATAAACAGAACGATATTGTAGGCTGGTGTGGGCGCTAATATGGTTATCTTTATAGTCATCGTTCTTGGTGTGAACAGGCCTTAACAGTGAATACATGGATTGCCCGAAAATTCCGTCAATGGCGGCGAAAGAGTTTTGGTTAATGTTGAGAGTGAACTATAAGAAAAAAATGATTTCCTAAAGAGAGTAACCATTGTGGCTTTGTTTGTGCTTTCAAAACATTGCTTCAAAATGCACTTTTGTGCACAAAATCGCACACTTGCACATTTTTTGCTGTTCGAGTTGCAATCCATTTATGATATTGTAATGCAACACAATATATTGAATAGATGTATTGTACTAAAAAAATGTATTGTTTTGTGAATCAGTCAACCCGTTCTAAGTTTGTAAAAAAATATTTTTCTGTTCTCACGCAGCTCACTCATAAAAACACACAAAGACACTGTTTAGGGATGTATGGACACAGCCCTTCAATAGAGGAACTAAAAGATATTCACGTAAATGCAAAATAAGTCTTCACAAGAAATGATCCAATAAGAAAAAAAAAAAATAGCAAAACATGTAACCTGAGCTTTTGGACTTCATATCACCAACATAATTAGCTTATTATAAAAACAATGGAAAGTCTTTGCTGTCTTCACTAGAGAGTGCAGAAGACATCATTTTGCAGCAGCAGAGTGGGACAGAAGTGCTGTGAAAGGCTTTGTTTGAGTGTGTTTATAGGGGAAGGTGACCTGCCAATGCTGAGTGTTCCTGTGGCACAAATGTGCTGGAATCATGTGATAGAAATCTACCCCCTCTTTCTCACTGCAACAGAATCTCTCCATGCCCCTCCCCCCAAGACTCCATCCATGGTCAGGGAAAAATGTTATTGCTCTGAACTCTATTAAGTCAAATAGATTCAAATATCAACTTTGTCTCAGATGTTTCTCCTAACATTCATGTGGATAACATTACTTAGATCATTTGGTCTTAGATGAATTTGACAGAAATTGTTTGAGTTCATATTTAAGTCATTGACTTTTGATTGCTCAGATTTCCAAAGATACCAAATGTTTGCATAGTTTCAGACATTTTTGTGATCTTTGACTAGCTAGAGTAGGCACATATCAAATATGTTATATTAAAGATACAAGATATTAAATGCTCTGGTTTCACTTCCTTTTGTTGGTTCTTTAACACATTCTGTTGACTATAAGTAACACTGCACCTACTGGTCTATTAACTCTCATTAGAGTGTTAGTAGAGTATTAGTAGACTGGTAGGGTTAGGGTTAGAATGAGTTGACATGTACTTGCAAAGTTACTTACAGTCAGTAAAATGTCTGTTGGGGACCATCACAATAAACAGTTAGCAGATATTAAGCAGACAGTCACTAATACTCTGAGAGTTACTTGTCATGTAGTTGCAAAGTTACTTATAGTCAACAGAATGTTCAAAAGGGACCATTAAAATAAAGTGTTACTAATGATCCCAGTGATCTAATTTTTCTTCCTGTTGATGTTCTTTCCTTATTTGACTGAATCAAAGAAATGGGAATATTTTTATACACACACACATACACACTGTTCTGGTTCCAGGAACTGCATCAATACTGTTATTTACATAAATAAATGAGGAATTTGCAAATAGTGCAGAGATCAGTGTACAAATCTACTGTTAGCTCCATCACATGCTTCATGAGTGTGTATCTGTGTGAAGACATGGAAGGGAACATGTTTTGCATGTTAAGGATTTTCTCGGTAGGTGTCTAAGAGATGTGATGGCTGATTAAAACTTTGCTTAGGGAAAGTGTGCCAAGCCATGCAAATTTCACACACAAATCAACCACCTTGACTTTTACCTGCAGTAAGTGTGTGTGTGTGTGTTTATGAGTCTCTGTTTATCCACTGAAATGGGAAATCATGCTACTTGTGAACTTAAATGTCCCTTACACCCCTCCCCTACTGCTTACATCATCAACTGAAACCAGATCCATGCCTAACTAGCAGCACACACTCATAGGCTGCGTACGAAATCGCATGCTCTCCTGAGTAGGTACTTATTTTGAATAAGTACCTTACTTTGCGAGCTCTAAAAAAGTATGTTCTATATAGTATGAATGTGTATAGTATGAATGTAATACGAACATACTATATTCGCCATGTTGTCACTCTCATGTAGCTGTGTTTCCATTACCCTTCAAATTGTGCAAATTAAAATTATGCAAGTTAAAATTACGAATTGAAAATATACCCAAATTGAAACACGTCAATATCGCAAAAACTCCCATATATTGCAAAAAAGTTTTTACACTTGCATGAGGTGGTTTTTCAGGTGATTCGAAAAAAGAATATTTTGCAACACTGCAATGGAAACAGTTTTTTTGTATTTACAGGTCACCTGGCGTATGTAAAAGTCGTTCATTCTTTAAAGATGTTTGGACAGAAGACGAGACAGAGTTCTTTATTAAACTCATAAAAGGAATTATGGGTATACTGGATTCTAAACGACAAAGAAATGCCACAATTAATCAAGACCTCAAAGCATATAGGAGGGTGAAACACCAGAAACACCTCACACATAGCCGTTCCCAAGCATAAAGGGCTTTCCTTACCATTATTGAATTACATGCCTACGTCTCCTTAGATTAAAAATAATGGCTAGTGCAGTGGCTGTAATATACTTAAACCTAACATCTGTTGCCATGATTTGTGGAATGACTTATTGCGAGAGGAAAAAATTAAGTTTTAATCAAAAGATCAGTTAATGGAAACGGCATCATTTCACAGTAGATTTATATAGACAAATATCTCAAAAGTTTTGTGCAAATCTTTAATGGAAACCTAACTAGTGTCAGCTGTGTTGCTTCACTGCAATTCACAAATGGGATAGTAAAATGTCCATCAGAGATTTTTTTTTTTCTTTTTGCCTGCCCTTTTATGAGCACTGTGAATTTCAACATATTTCTTTTGTCACATACTGTTTTTCACCTAGTAGGAAAGTATGTTATTTCAGATGCAGCCTCATACTTCTATAGATCCACAGCTTTGTTGATCCTAGTCTTGGGTTTCTGCTTTTGTTTGTTTTCTGCTTTTGTTTGATGCTAATGTGATTCATTGTCACACTTGCTCCTTTGAAAGGGAACTCATGCTGCATCCCCAAGGGGTCGCTATGGGGAATACTTCTGGCATGCCAGGTGTCTGAATCTTGACATTGACAGGCGGCAGTCTATGACGTCACCACAGGTGTGACCATGAGTATAAAAGGGCACCTGGAAATAGCGTCATCCTCTTTCTTGTCTTCAGTATACTGGTTTGTTTTAACGCGTGTTTATTCAAAACAAATCTAGGATTATGACGAGCACTAACGCCAAAGTCATTCAGACAGTGTGTTTCTCCATGTCAGGTTCACATGACACCAGATGACACAGACAATATGTGTGTTTATGTGCATGAGTGAGGAGCATGCGCACTCAGCCCTTGAGGAGGCTGTTTGTGTGGATTTTGAGTGCCTTTGAGGAATTTTGCTCTCGTCTGGCCCTTTTTTCGAGAGAATTGGGCTAGCCATCTGTGTCTCACGGTTCAGGACCTGCTGCGGCTGAGGCGAGTAGGAGACTAAAGTCGTGGGGCTCGCAGGTGGAGCTTGCGGATGAATTCAGAGAGGTATGATTATTTCTCATTCATTTGCGGTTGATAAGAGCAAGCTGCCGGATGATGATGTGTTATCTCTCTCATCATCTGATCCGGCAGCAAGCGCACTCCTTGCTTTGGGCTATTATGAGCAAGACAAAGCTGATGAAATTGATGATGTTCAAAAAAAATAAATAAAACACTCTCAGCCTGCTTGCGCGCATGTGACAAGTTTTTGCATGTTATGTCCCGCACCATGGTGAGATTAGATATGCTGTAGAAACATGAGAAGCTTGATCCCCTTTGCGGTCGCCTCGATGAATGTTTCTTGTCGAGACATAACTGTCCATCTCTTACGTGCCTTCCTTTTCTCCGAGATCTTCACACTGAGGTAAAGAGATCTTGGAGAAAGCCATATTCTGCCCGCATCCATCACACTCAGCCGATGTATGCTATTGTTGAGGAGATGCAGGAGCATGAGCATGCGCCGATGCCTCTGATCAAAGAAACGTTGGCCAGCTATTTCGTGATGGGCGTGATCATGCTGTATTGATAGCAGTGTTTTTATTTTTTAGCGTTGTTACACCTTCTCTCGCTAAGGTGATATTTTTCTGAGGTCTCTGCTCGCCCAGAGCCCTGTTTGGATGCAAGTTGTAGGCTCTCTATGAGCCTTCTCGCTGGATATCTTGAATTTTTGGGCGTTGTTAGGTGTCCTCTCAGTTTACAGAGTCATCCGCTCCTAGAGCTCGGATACGTTTGCTAAGTTGTTAGGCTCTCTCTGAGCCTCCTTGGCTACTGCGGGTGTCGTCTGGCCTCCTCTCACTAGTGAGAGTTAAATTAAGTTATATATAAATTATATATAGAGTTATATATAAATATTATATTTAGGTCGTTGCTCTTTAGGGCTCCACCAGGGTAATAGTTTGAGTTGAAGGCTCTCTGTGAGCCTCTTTGCTAGACATCCTGAGTGTGGGGCATTGTTAGGGCCTCCTCTCGATTAAAGTGTCATTATGCTGAGGCTAGAGGTCCTAGAGCTCAGCTTTTATTTGCCAAGTCATCAGGCTCTCTTTGAGCCTCCTTGGCTATTATGAGCATCGATAGGCCTCTTGTTTGTGATAGTAGTTTTTATTTAGGCCTCCGCATTTTAAAGCTCCGCCACAATAGCAGTTGCAGGTTGTGGGCTCTCTGTGAGCCTCTTTGCTAGACATCCTGAGTGTGGGGTGTTGTTAGGCCTCCTCTCGATTAGAGAGTCATTATTCTGAGGCCTCCGCTCCTAGCTCGACTATTATTTGCTAAGTTGTCAGGCTCACTGTGAGCCTCCTTGGCTAACTTGAACGTCGTCAGGTCTCCTCTCATTAGAAGGAGTTATCTTATTGAGGCCTTCGCTCTCTAGAGCTCCGCTAGGGTAACAGTTATGAGTTGAAAAGCTCTTTGTGAGCCTCCTCGTAAGTTATCCTGAGAGTGGAACGTTGTTAGGCCTCCTCTCAATAGGAGAGTCATTATGCTAAGGCCTCAGTTCTTAGAGCTTGGTTATTATTAGCTAAGTCGGTCAGGCTCTCTGTGAGCCTCCTTGGTTAACATAGGCTTTGTAAGGCTTCCTCTCGTTAGTAGGAGTTTTCTTATTGAGGCCTCTGCTCTCTAGAGCTCTGCCAGGTTATCAGTTGTGGGTTGTAGGCTCTCCTCTCGATAGGAGAGTCGTTATGCTGAAGCCTCCGCTCCTAGAGCTCGGCTATTATTAGTTAAGTTGTCAGGCTCTCTGTGAGCCTTCTTGGCTAATATGAGTCTTGTCAGGCCTCCTCTCATTTAAGAGAGTTGTTTTACTGAAGCCTCCGCTCTCTGAGCTCCACCAGGTTAACAATTACAAGTTGTAGGCTCTCTGTGAGTCTCCTCGTTGGATATCTTGTGTGTGGAACGTTGTTAAGGCCTTCTCTCGATTTAGAGAGTCATTATGCTGAGGCCTCCACTCTTACAGCTTGGCTATTATTAGCTAAGTTGCCAGGCTCTCTGTGATCCTCCTTGGCTAATATGAGTGTCGTCAGGCTTCCTCTTCATTTAGAGAGTTACCTTTTTTGAGGCCTCTGCTCTCTAGAGTTACGCCTGGATATCAGTTGCGGGTTGCAGGCTCACTGTGAGAATGAAACACACTTCAGACACCTTGGCATGCCAGAGGCATTTACCATAGCGACCCCTAGGGGGCATGCCAGAGGCATTTACCATAGCCACCCCTAGGGGGTGCAGCGTCTCATTCCCTATTCTTAGGGAACCATGGTTACATGTGTAACCTGAAACGTTTTCTCTCATCCCTTTTTCCTCCTTCAGAACAAATCAACACACCTATGCACAAAGCCTCTTTAAGGGGGTGTTTACACAACATGGTTTTCTACTAAAAACTGAAAACTTTTTATGTGTTTTGGCCATTAACAACACGACAACAGCGTTTTGGAGGCCTGAAAACACAAGTAATGCTATGCGTTAATCCCCTCTCCTCCAGGTGCATTTTTGATGTGCATATGACAGGCTTTTTTTTCTCTCCGATTCTCTAATACTGGGCTCTAGATTAACATATGAGAGTAGTGGCACCAGGTAATATAACACAAAGTATAGCATTATAAATATTATTATTTTATAAAGAATGAAAATATGAAAAAAAAAATAGAGCCACAGTGTTTACAGTTTTTGGTGAGCTCAACCTGCCAATGGTTTGCTTGCTTAAAATTGTCTTTGCATATCAACCCTCTGGAGTCGGGAAACGCACCGGCGCGTTTTGCAGGATTTTTTTCACATTGCAGCAAAACAGACTTAAAATTCTCCATCAATTTTTTGTCATAGAGACAGAAGTAATATATCAATTGAAACTATAGAATGTCTTCTTTTATTTGTGAACACTCAGAGTAAAAACAAAATGGTGTGCTTTTTGCAAAATAAAGAAAACTAACATGATGCGTGATCTGTCGTTTCTCTCTGAACGAAGTCCAATCTGATAGTTCTGACTTAGTGAATACTAATCACACAAAAATTAGACTTACATTAAACATTAAAATTTCAGGTTTTAAATTGTGTAAGTCAAATCAAAAACAAAAATTCTCTGTTCATGTAATCTGTATGAAAAGAGAGACGTCACACATCCATGAGTCAGCTTATTATCCACTAATTCGGCCACGCCCACGGAGCGAGCACTATTCAGACGCAAATTCTGAGGCAATACATGTATACATTGTCGCAATTGTGTATTTATTATCTTCAAAAGTGTCTATCTGCATGTTATAGCCATGGTTATAGTGATCTCTGGAAGCCTCTGTTAGTTCCTGGAATGTCACATGGTATGCCTGTTCTTCATAATGAGTTATTTGTGGACTTAATGTGCACAGAGCGCCCTCCGGCTGCAAGTATGAATTGAAAACACAGTATCCAGCGCTCATAGTGATGACAATAAATATTGAATAAATATTACTTGTCTGTATATAAAATTGACATAAACATATGAGAATCCATCAATATTTATCCAAATGTGCATGCTTTTAAGCTAAAAGCCTATATGAAATGCTATAGAGGTAACATGAATGTTCAGATGCTTTGCATCACAGAAATACATTATATTTTTAAAGTCGACATGAAACGGAAGTTGCGATTGTCTTTTCTTCTGTACTATGACGTCTATCCAAGTGAAACGGCATCTGAAATGAGAGGGCGGGACTTGATTTCGTCCTTCGGGAATTGATTGGAAGTTGGGCGTTGCTAACAAAATGGAGGCAGATATGAATTACTCACTCCGAGCACTCACGTTACTATAAGCGCTTTATTGAGGATGATGAGGATGGTTAACGGCACTAAACAGCGAGAGAGACTGACTGGCTGACTGACTGATGGTGCGTGTCCGTTGGCGCGGAGCGAGCGGTTAAAAGAGCTAGTGTTTTCGGTTCATCCCTATGGAAGCTGAGCCGCGCGTAAGTTAAGTGACGCTCAGCTTCCATAAGAATGAATCTAAAAATGCTCTGGTCGCTTGCTCTGCTCCAGTGGACATGCAGCCTGACTGACTAAGCGTGTCGCAGGTTCCTTTCCATGTTTATTGTACACCCCAATGACTGGCATCAGTGGTGGTTAATGCATTAATCTCTATAAAGTGAAGCACAGCATTTACCCCATACGTCACTGCAATTCCAGATAGCTCCACCCTTGCGCCATAGCATGTGACAGGAAGAGACGATGAGTCGTTTTGAAGGGGGATGGGAGGTTAATGATTTTGATTAAAGATTATGAGGGCACATGAATTTTTTAAAAAATAATGAAGTTCACGGATAAATTATTGATAATAAATACTACAATATTCCATAAAAAAATAAGAATTGTCAATTTTGATTTCATGCCGAACTTTAAGTATATTAAAATAGAAAACCATTATTTTAAATTGTAATAATATTTCACAGTATTGCTGTTTTTTCTGTATGTTTGATATACAGCATGATGAGCATGAGACTTATTTTAAAAACATCATAATAGTAATGCGTCCAATCTTTTGACTGGTACTGTAATTTAAACTATAATAGGCCTATACAAAATTTTCTTCACATGATGTTCAATAATATGTGCATGCATGAGATCACAAAAATCATGTTTTCTTTCAAGAATGGACATTATATTAACGTTAATACAGCTGATATGATCCTGTTATCAGCATGATCACAGAGGGTTTTTTTCACATAGTCTACCTGACTGAATGGGCTCATTTTGTGGGTCATTATGCAGGTCATTATGTGGGTCTTTGTCTTCTCAGGTGTGAATCACAGCATTATTCATGAAGATTCACACCTCCATGCATACTGTGTGTCTTGACAAAAAGTGTTTTGCAAAATTTAAATCAATATATTGTTTTATATGAACGATTAGGCAGGATCATTTTGGCATTGATAAAATGGATCAGCATGTTTTAATGGTCAAATGACTGCTTTGAAGTCGTTAAACAACTGCTTTTTCTGTAGTTTTTGACTTACAGAATTGAAGCATTATTGAACACTATATTTCAATAATGATTTCAGTTATCTCAATAGGTTCTTAAAGCCTACAACTGCAAAAGAACCAAAACCCACAACGACACCGACCAAGCAAATAAATATAGTAAACAATAGGATCAAAACAACAAATTATTATCATGGTTTTTGCCACAAATTACGTTTTATTGTGTCCTGAAAGCTTTCACGCTCTCTCTCTCTCTTTCAAAAGTACTGTATCTTACCAGTGCCCAAGGAAGTCGACCGGAAGTTGAAGTCGGCCGCGTGCCGCCATCTTGTAGCAGAACTTCACTTGCGTTAGCCATCCCATTGACTCCCATTCATTTTGGCGTCACTTTGACAGCAAATAACTTTACATCTGAGGCGTTTAAAGACTCAATTTGTCCATTATTTATTTCTAAAGATACACGACAATGTATAAAGGGCTCCATTACCTTCTATGTTACATTATGGCCCAGTAGAAACAGTTTTTGTAAAAATAGGCTAACGATTGCGTCATAACCACTCGACTCTCTGTCGCACAGTAGAGAAATTACCGTACAGACAGGAGGAGAAGCTCGCAGGCAATAGTATGCATTAACTTAATACGGCGTACTGGCGTTACATTTTAAAATACTATACAAAATAATTAATCAGAATAATTACTCCTGCTCACTCATGCCAAAGAACTCCCCGCTCAAGCTCGCCGTCTCTGCAAGATTAACGATGGCAGTTTGCACGCACAGCTACTAGAAGATTTACATCTGTCAGACAGGTTGCTGACGTCATCAAGCTTAGTTTGAGTCTGCGCGTCAGAAACGGAAGTGCTAAAAATCGCTAAAAATGGGCTTCACTTGTCTCAATTGAGTTCCAATGGGGGTCGCTGTGTCCATTTCTTTTACTGTCTATGTATCTTACAGACACACACTCGCACAGAAACGTTTGGTCAGCGCTGCTCTGACAAATTAATCAGAGTAAAATAGTTTAGCAACTTAAGATACATGACACACCAGCAAGGTAATAACTGTGCGGTTCTTGAGATAAACATAGTTTCGCTATTAGTAGAGACACAGAGATGCACAGATCAGGTAGGCTAATTCACATATGCTGCTTATTCTCTTTTTCTCTCTAGTGTGTTAATAACTGTATCAACGGTATTATTCTGCTATCAAGGCTCAAGCCTTCGTTACTAGTTACTAGGAATTAGCAATGGAGGCTTGGGATGAGATGAGATGAATAATTGACTCCGGGCCATTGAATTCTTAGGAAAAAAATGGCCACGTAACGGCCACGATGCGAAGCAGAACGTCAAGAAAACTGGACATTTTTTATGTTCCCAGAACCAACACTGAATATTTGGAGAACATTCTTAAAACAAAATCCGTTAGCTGTGGACTCCCAGTTGAAGATCTTTGGTTTAGTTACCAACATTCTTCAAAATATTTTCGTTTGCATTCCGCAGACGAAAGAAAGTCACACAGGAACAACATGAGGAATGACATGAGGGTAAATGGTGACAGAATTTTCATTTCTGGGTGAACTATAGCTACCTTTAAGTTATAGGTTTTATCATATTCACAATGTGGCAAAACATACAGTACATCTAGTAGTTATTGAAAAGTGTCAAGCTTGCTGACTGTTCTCTTTCAGTGTGTTTATGTTCCATTTTCGGTGAGAAATTGTGCTGATTTCAGGATTCAGATTTCTAAAGTGATATCAATGTGTTCTTTTAATTGTTCTACACTTTTACCTGAGGGTGAAACACAGTCTTTGGGATATCCACACCTCTGACCTTGAGCAATCAAGGTCTCTGCAGTGCAGTGAAAAACAACACGCTACAGTTTCAGAGGTGTGATTGAGTTTAGTCATGTTCCAAGATCCCCTAGGGTCCTCATTTGAACACAGTCACAGTCTCAGGCAATTGCTAGAGATGGCCACATCACCATGGATATATATTAGGGCCATACTGTATACACATCCAACAGAGGACTGACCTTATGGATCTATTATGTACCTTTGTATGTTTTTACGGTAACATTTTATTGCAATAGTCTATAATCTATAAGTAACTTTACTTGTAATTATAAAGTGTAACCATTTTTACTTCTCTTTCTACTTTTCTTATGTTCTTACCTGCTGACTTTGAAAACAGTTACTTCACAACTACATTTTCACAAAATAATGCCAATAAGCTTATTAGTAGTAGTATTTAATTGGAATTCTTTTTTTAAATTTATTAATTTATAAAGGCTGCTGCTGAACCTTTAAGAAATCATATCTGATTAGTCACAATGTACCAGAGGACAAACCACCAGACACTGAGAGGTATTGATGCAATAGTCAGATTAGTGGTAAACAAATGTTGTTGTTTTTTTTGTTTTTTTTTTCAAAAGCTGATACAAAAACTAATGCAACCTGTGCATAGTTATTTATCATTACTAACACTAAACAGCAACATTATTTCAAGTTTTTTAAGGAAGGAATTAATATACTCTACCAAACAAAAGTTTAGACATAATTGAATATTACTGTAGAAACTAATACAGTGCATCAGTGATGACATATTTTTGTAGGCAAACTCAGAAGTTAGCATTACCCTGAACCCCTCAACAAAAAGCGTGTAGAATGTTTCAATTGGCTTTTGGATTATTGCAGAAAATAAGCTCTTTGGCCAACAAAGGTTTTCTGAGTCTTGCATGTTTTGTTCATCATGACAATGAACACTTTTATGAATTTTGAAGCCTAAATACATTCGGCAGAAGTAAAAAGCTAAATGTATGATATAAATTAACTTGACTTCAATGTCACCATCACTAAGTTTCTACTCGTAGTTACATAGCTACTGTTACCTAGAATTTTAAGCAATTAACCTCACACCTAACCCTAAATCTGAACCTAACCACTTCTCAACAATTTAGAAAACATAACAGTGAGTAGTGCTACTATTTAAATTTATAATGTGGAACCATTTTATCACACATAACCTGAAAATCATGGCATCCCCTTACGCAAAGAAAATATATTTCCTAATAAATGAATAACCAATATATTGAAATGGGTTAATGGTATATTGTTATATTTTGCAGTATATCCCCATATATTTTTGTTATATAAGGGTCATGATTCTGGCCTCGAGTCGAGCCTTGCATTTCACTCTCACACAGAGTTCAGTGTGTTTACTTACCCTTCATCAAGGCTGCTCAATTTGAAGCCTTGCTTTCATAGAGGTCATCTCTGAGCCCTCAAATCAACCAAACAGATTGCATTATACCTGTGCAGTTCTCAACTGACATGGGAAGTGTTTTCAACTGCATTCCCATGTTGGTTATGGATTAAATGGAGCAGTTTAGAGTGTATATGCGTGTTTGTGTGTGTGTGTGTGTGTGTGCGCGGTCCATGGATCCTTCAAGTATATCGCTTCCTCTATCTCTCATGGTCAGTGTGTGTTTGGTGAGTGCAGATCAAATAAAAACATGTTCCCAGAAGAAGACTGAGTCACTGTTCTCTGCACTCTTAACAAGGTCAACTTCAGAGTTTTGTCAACTATTCGTAAAGGAACAATTCACCCAAAAATGAAAATTCTGACATTATTGACTCTAATAAACAAAGTCATTGACATTCCTTTCCAAACAAAAATGCCCCCTTTCTGTATAAATTTAATTAGCCTTATTATAGATTGTGCTTTATTTACAAAATAAAGGTTTGGGTGCATTTCCATGTATTGGGTGGATTTATATGTCGGATTCGTGAACGTTAATACACCAAGTGCAACTTGTTCCTGGATCAACATCTTTGTTGATTCTAGAACAACATTCCAATCAACCAGTCAGATTTGAGGGACAGCTTTACAGTTTATGTCAAGTTTTGGCTTACAACCAAGGTTAGGTGATTCTACATCAGTTAATTCACCTTCATCATTTCTCTCTGATTTTAGGGATAAGTTAAGATAATTGTTAGGTCTAAATACATAGAATTAGGACTACATTTTTGCAAAATGGTAAATTGGTAATGCAAATTAGCAACAGTTCTAATTTTATGGGTGCGTTTGCAGCGTTGCCTGATCTAAATATTTCCTTAAGTGAATTGGCCGCTAAACCAGTGCAGTTAGTGCATTCAAAAAAAATAAATAAATAAATAAATAAAAAAAAAATTGCTTTTAGCAGGTGCAATTCATTCTTAAGGAATTTGGCTTTGTGACTTTGTAGAGCTGCCAAAACACTGCTCTCTTTGTTTGTGTCTGGCTAGTTTGGAAACCTGTTTAAAAACAGTCCTTATTAACTGCAATTCCTGCTTACAGAGCTGCTTCCCAGCTAACAAGGAAAATACTCATAACTTTGGCTATAGTTCTGGCAAGGTTCTTTCAAAGTTACGTTGTTAGGCCTCCTGTTGATCAGAGAGTCATTGCTGAGGCCTCCGCTCCTAGAGCTCGGCTATTATTTGCTAAGTTGTCAGCCTCTCTGTGAGCCTCCTTGGCTACTATGAGCATCATCAAGCCTCCTCTTGTTAGAGAGAGTTGTCTTTGTTGAGGCCTCTGCTCTCTAGAGCTCCGCTAGGATAACAGCCTCCTTGAAAGATAACCTGAGTGTGGGCATTGTTAGGCCTCCTCTTGATTAGAGAGTGGTTATGCTGAGGCCTCCGCTCATAGAGCTTGGCTATTATTTGCTAATTTGTTAGGTTCTCTGTGAGCCTCCTTGGCCAGTGTGAGCGTCGTTAGGCCTCCTCTCGCTAGAGAGAGTCATTTTTATTGAGGCTTCCACTCTCCAGATCTCCACCTGGATACCAGTCGCCGGTTGTAGACTCTCTCTGAGCATCCTTGCAAGATATCCTCAGTGTGGAGCATTGTTAGGCCTCCTCTCGATTAAAGAGCCGTCATACTGAGGCCTCCGCTCCTAGAGCTCGGCTATTATTTGCTAAGTTGTCAGGATCTCTGTGAGCCTCCTTGGCTACTATGAGCATCGTCAGGCCTCATCTTGTTAAAGAGAGTTGTCTTTATTGAGGCCTCTGCTTTCTAGAGCTCTACGAGCATAGCAGTTGTGGGTTGTAGTCTCTCGGTGAGCCTCCTTGAAAGATATCCTGAGTGTGGGACATTGTTAGGCCTCCTCTCGATTAGAGAGTCGTTATGCTGAGGCCTCCGTTCCTAGAGCTCGGCTAGGCGGTAGGTTGGTCATTAGGCTCTCTTGGAGCCTCCATGGCTACTGACATCAATGTGAGTGTTGCTCCTCTCATGCCTCCTCTCATTGTGAAAGTCATTGTATTGAGGCCTCCATTTTGTGAAGCTTCGTGGGCCAGCTGAACTGAACTCGGTACAGCCCTTGGGTTAGAGTGTTGCCCATGCCTCCTGTTTGAGGCCTCCACTCTTCAGGGCAGCTTGAATGGAAGCTCTGAGTTTTTAGGCTCCCTGTGAGCCTTCTGGGAATCTGGCCTTAGTATAAACATAGTTAGGCTTCCTCTCTTTAGAATCATCCTGTTGAGGCCTCCTTTCTTGAGAAGCTCCGGCCTGTGGTTGTTGCTGGTGCACCAAAGAATGAGGACTCCTTGAGTCTTTTGTCTCAGCCAATAGAGCACTCATTCCTTCAGCATGGTAGCGTGGGTATTTTGTTCCCCATAGAGACCCCTAGGGGATGCAGTGCGAGTTCCCTTTCGAAAGGGAACATCTCAGGTTACGCATACAACCATGGTTCCCTGAGAATAGGGAACAAGATGCTGTGTTTCTTTATTTTGCTTCCAGTATTTCTGCACAGGTCTCCTTCAGACAAGAAGTGGATTAATTTTATTATCTCTGATTATTAAGTGGTGCCCTTTTATACTCATGGTCACCAGTGGTGATGTCATTGGCTGCCGCCTACCAGTGTCAAGTTCATTGTCGTGTTAAGACTCACGGTTCAGACACCAGGCATACTGGAGGCATTCCCTATAGAGATCCCTAGGGCACAGCGTCTCTTTCCCTATTACATGCGTAACCTGAGACGTTTTTCTCTGGCTGCTTTAATAGCATGAAGTTATTAATTACAGTGCTAGTTAGACACTCACAGACATCAACAATTGGCACATAAAACTCAACAATATGTTTAAATATGTCAGTGCAAATTGCTTTCAGTTAAGTAGCTGAAACATTCATTTTAGCTGAGGTAAACATTGAGAGATTAAAAAGAATGCAGTCAATTAAAAAATAAAACCACTTAAATTTCTCATTGTATTCGTTATTGGTGAAGATACACTCTAAAAAATGCTGACTTAAAAACAACCCAAGTTGGGTTGACAATGGACAAACCCAGCGACTGGGTTGTTTTAACCCAGTGGTTGGGTTAAATGTTTGCCCAACGTGCTGGGCAGTTTTATTTAACCAAAAGAACAACTAGAACAGAAAAAAAGAGGAGGTGAGCAGAGACATAACAACTAAACTGACTTCCAGCCATTATAATCCAAAATATTCCTGCCACACATTATTACACTTATTACCAATCACACTCTAAAAGATGTTGGGTTAAAAACAACCCAATTTGGGTTATTTTGGCAACCCAGCGCTGGGTCAAAAAGGGACGAACCCAACGCTGGGTTATTTTGACCCAGCAAGTTGGGTTAAATATTTAACCCAGCATGCTGGGTTGTTTTTTGTAACCTAAATTTTGGTGTAAAATGACTACATTACAGTATTTTAATTAACACAAATGGGTTTTTAATTAAACCCAGTAATCTTAGACATTATAAAATCACTTGTAAACACAGAATGACTATCGAAAGGTAAAAATTTATTAAAAACAAGGACAAGGGCAAACATGGTCAAAAGTAACAACATGCATGTGAGATGAAAATCAGAAAAGAATTGCAAAATCAACAGCCACAGTTTGTACAGATAAATTAAATTGTTTTTCACATTTCAGTGAACACTGATGAATAGAACTGGCATTTAAGACCAAATAAGACTTTTTTTTTGCATAATATCCACTGGCAACGAAAACACTACACAAATTATTTGTGAAAATTATGTGAAAGAATGCGAGTTTGAATGAGAGTGTGAATTTCTCCACTAAACAACAATGAACAAGCATTGAAGATTTGTCAGATTATATGCTAAAAGTTCGTTGAGTCCATGAATACATACAGAACACACATCACGGCCAATTTTCATGACCTCCTTAGGATAACTGATGTCCAGTCATGAAGCAGCTCCATCAGCACAGCAAAGGCATGCAACATCCTTTAAATTGTCCAGGACAATCTTCTCCTTTAAAAGCACGGTCACATCAGTGATCTTCGTTGGAGAAGGTTATTCTCTTTTTTGACCAGTATTCATCCTTGTCACCACCTGTTGATCATTGATTAAAAAGAGGAAAAAGAAAATTACTAGGGAACACAAAACAAATTCCTGAAACATTTGATGGTTAAAACTGAATAATTTTCAGACAGGTGCATCCACATCATTGTGAAGTGACTCAAGAGCAGCTCTGGAGATGAAGTTCAAGTGGATTGTCCTCATACAGTGAGACTGCAGATGGATTAGATTAATCCATATACAGTAAAAATGTCCAGAGCTTACTTTTTTAGCCATAAATTTAATTGTGATCTTGACATGATATTGTTAACTGTCCAGCCCTATTCAAAAACCATGTTTTTGCCACAATGTCTTCATTTAAGGGGCCAGTGGCTCCCACAGCATGTAGTGTGGAGTCCTGCGAGATGTTTTTTCTGTCATTATGAAGCTTAAAGAGTTAGTTCACCCAAAAATGAAAATAATGTCATTAATTACTTACCCTCATGCCATTTCACACCCGTAAGACCTTTGTTAATCTTCGGAACGCAAATTAAGATTTCAGTTGAAATCCGATGGCTCAGTGAGGCCTGCATAGCCAGCAATGACATTTCCTCTCTCAAGATCCATTAATGTACTAAAAACATGTTTAAATCAGTTCATGTGAGTACAGTGGTTCAATATTAATATTATAAAGCCACGAGAATATTTTTGGTGCGCCAAAAAAAACAAAATAACGAATTATTTAGTGATGGCGGATTTCAAAACACTGCTTCACGAAGCTTCAGAGCATTATGAATCTTTTGTGTTGAATCAGCGGTTTGGAGCGCCAAAGTCACGTGATTTCAGCAGTTTGGCGGTTTGACACGCGATCCGAATCATGATTCAACACGCTGATTCATTATGCTCCGATGCTTCCTGAAGCAGTGTTTTGAAATCAGCCATCAGTATATAAGTCGTTATTTTGGGGTTTTTTTGGCACACCAAAAATATTCTTGTGGCTTTATAATATTAATATTGAACCACTGTACTCACATGAACTGATTTAAATATGTTTTTAGTACATTAATGGATCTTGAGAGAGGAAATGTCATTGCTGGCTATAGAGGCCTCACTGAGCCATCGGATTTCAACTAAAATATCTTCATTTGTGTTCTGAAGATGAACGAAGGTCTTACGGGTGTGGAACGACATGAGGGTAAGTAATAAATTACATTCATTTCATTTTTGTGTGAATTAACCCTTTAACAGTTAACATGCCAAAAAACTCTTTAAAAAAAAGTAGTATTGAAGTATTAAAACAGACATGACATACCTCACACTTTTGATGAACTTGGAGGGCTCCTCTTTAAAGTATTAGTTCACCCAAAAAAGAAAACTGTCATAATTTACACTTCCTCATGTCGTTCCAAAACCATAAGACTTTTGCTAATCTTTGAAGCACAAAGACATGAGGTTGTTTGGAAAGACATGAGGTTGGGTAAATGGTGACAATTTTTATTTTTGTGTGCACTATTCCTTTAAGAAAGGAAGACCAAGGAGAAGGGCTCCTCTCCACAGTTGGTTTGAGTTCTGCAATGAACAACACGGACATCAATTATTTAAAAAAAAATGTCAAGAAGTCATACTGTTGTTGCATAAACATTTTAATTAACGTTAAACAGGCAGTAGACAACAGAAACGTTCATTTTCTAACAATAAACTCACATAAACTCAAAAGAATGGAGCACTCCTAGGTCTCTGGTTTGATCTACAAAATCAAACATGGTTTTATCAAAAAACAACTGATAATGACATGGAATTTTAAATTACTTACCATAAATCATCTTTCCCTCTCTCCTTCTGTACGTTAGCCGAGAAGATCGCGCAGCAGTCGCCTGTCGGTTACTCCTGGTGCGGTCCAAATGAACAAACAAAGCGCAACAAGTCAGAAATATTAACGTTACATGCAAAACATTCATTTGAACAATTATCGCTTCAATATCATCAAAATAAACCAACCTTTATCACATATCGTAGTTTCATTTCCTTAAGGAAAACTAGGTCATTACATTCGGGTTAACCGCGAAGATTAAAACGTGAATCTGTTGATAACCTTCCATTAACAAACGTCAAGAAACTTGTAAATATGACACAAGAAGACCACTATATTTAAAAACGTCTCTTTGATTGAATAAATGAGGCCGTTGAGACATGAGGCGAATGAGGCAAAAACCGCGAAAATTTCCATCTAAGTTCTTTTCTGACTTTTTTAGCCTTCAAATACATCTCAAAATACTTTTGGACAGAAATAAGTGAAAATATCTTTAATTAATTATCTTTACTTACCATAAACCGTCTTTCACTCGATTCCATCCGAAGACGCGGAGAAAATGGCGGCTTCTCGCACCGGAGTCCTCAGTGCTGTTAACGTGACATGCATGCTCTCCTTCACGTCCGCGTTCCCAACCCAGCACTGCTGGGTTATGAATAAAAGGGATCTTCAACCCAAAATTGGGTTGAATTAACCCAGCGTCCTTACCCAGCAGTCTCAACCCAGCGGTTGGGTTGAAAAAACAACCCAGCATTTTTTAGAGTGCAGTTTGTCTTTATTTCTATCATACATCTGCAGAAGCTCTTATTGAGAATTAACAGAGGTTCAGATGTTGATGTTATATAGAAAATGTTTGGTTTTAATTACCATTATGGTGATTAGTGTTTGCTTTAGTTGGGCCCTTGGCCCTTGACTTTTTAACAACTTTTTTTTTTTTATGGCTGCTTTAACTGTGTGTTTACAAAGCACATTTGTTGTATTTAAAAAAAAAAAGTGAGAGAAAATGTGGTCAGTGAATGGTGATTATGTATTGATGATAATGAAATCATCATGTAGTTTCTTGATTCACTGATCTCATTCAGTGTCTAATCTCTTATCAAAAGTGTTACACTATTAACACACTATAATCTAAACTAATCTAAGCTGCCAGCGTCTGTTTACATTATAATCCTATGGAGTAAACCGTGTTTTCAAAAAATTCCTGAGCGCTTTTTAAAACACCACCGCCGGCGTCTTTTTTCTGCAGCTCAGACCGTCTTTTCAAGTTGAAAAAAGTTCAACTTTTCTGAAGAAGAAGAAAAAAAAAAAAAACGGCCTACGTCATGCGCCAAGCGAGTAGCGAGACCTGTCATTTCCATAACAACAAAAACAACAAGGAAAAATGGACAAGGTGCTGGTAGATAGACTTACCATTCTAGTTTCTGAGCACAAGCAGTTGTATGATATGAGCACAAAACTCTATCATAATATACATCACAAAGAGACTGTGTGGGCACAGATTGGACGGATCCTTGGTTGTTCATGGTAAGTGTATCAGCTACTACTTTTTGTTAACAAAATTATCACCTAGCTAACATTAGCCAGCATTAACTTTTACACAAAAACAGTTATCGGTAACACTTTAGAATAATGGTCCGCCATTAATAAGTAACTATGCAGGAAGTAATGCAGGACTAATGAGTAGTACTACATTAACACTTCAGCTACTACTATTAATATATAGAAACAAGCTAATCAATAATTAGAGAATGAGATTGGCATCATTAAGAACTAATAGGTAACTATGAAAAATGATAAAGAATTACTAATTATTATTAAAGAATTACTAATTAATTACTAATCACAACATTAAAGTGTCTGAGATGTGAGCAATTGTCTTTTTTACTCTCAACATGGTCATAAAATGCAGAAAATGCATCATTAATTACTCAAGTGTTACCTAGTCACTATGCAGGAACTACTTGTCATCAGGACCATTATTTTAAAGTGAAAAAGATGTTTTTCACTTTAAAATAATGTCCCTGATCACTAGTAGTTCCTGCATAGTGACTAGGTAACACTTCAGTAATTTATGATGCATTATATGACTATATTCAGAGTAAAAATGATGACTGATTACGTCTCAGACACACGATAATGTTCTTTACAATTTGTCCGTTAGTTAATAGTTATTAATGATGGTAATCTCAATAGGTAATTATTGATTAGCTAATAAGGAACTATCTTCTAAATTTGATATTACTTACTGATTAATTAAGCTTGTTTCTATATTAGTTAATAGCAGTAGCTGAAGTGTTAATGTAGTACTACTCATTAGTCCTGCATTACTTTCTGCAAACCTACTTATTAATGACAGACCATTATTCTACAGTGTTACCCAGTTATCAATACCATAACCAGCTGATAACAGCAGCTGTCAACTTTACTTCTTTTAGGCAACGCTTGCCATTGGAAATGGAGGGACAAGTACAAAGGTGAAAGGAGAAATTAGAAAGACAGGAGAAGTGGTTCTGAGGGAGGCTCTAAACGCCCATGGAAGTTCATGGGCTAAAGGCTAAAGGCAATAGACCGGAAAGAATCGCCTGTTGCCAAGTACCTTTAAAACAGATGAGAGATTTTATTTAAACCTATTATTAAAGTGATCTTATGTTAATCTTATTCATCCTAGCTTGTCAAGAACTAGAACAGAGAGCCATTATATAATTTACAGAGACTACAAGATCACAGCAGCCTCTGGCAGTGAAAATGGATCCTGTGAATATGAGGCCATCTAGTGGCATATGCTGCATTACAAGATGTGTTGGACTGGCTTAATTATTGCATTCCTCCGGGCTGATGGTTTCCCTGAATTCTGTCTGCGTTTTTGCAATCAATGGTGCAAGGATTTGTACCAGGGGCCTCATTTATAAAGCGTGTGTATGCACAGATTTGACCTTAGAGTGTGCGTACGCTTAAATCCATGCCAACGCTCATGTTTATGAAAACGGTCTTTGATGTGGAAAAGTGCTTAGTGCCACGTCAGGGTCTGAGCAGACGTATGCACTTTTCCTTGTCAGATTACTGCAGGTTTTTGGAAATCTAATCTATTTTTGCAGCTCGCCATTCTAAATTAAAGAATTTGAATGATGACTGGTCATCTTTTTTATGTAAATAACATTAATAAGGTGTTGTTTACAACGCGGAGAACTGAAACCATTCAGCTGCGTGCAAGTTCAAAATCATTTGCGATTTATAGGTTTCACATCTGAAAGTGAACCGAATTCTCCTCCCCATTAACTTCAAAAGCCAACGTAAGAGCCAACTTCCTCTTTCTTGACACTTCTGAACCACACAACACTAGGCTACTGTTGCAGCTGTTATTATAGCAACAAAAGACGCCCTCGTCTGCTATTTGCAACCAAAACGCTGTCAGCTTTTTTTTTTTTTTTTTTTTTTTTTTTTTACTAAAGAAGTACCCTTATCAACTTTTTCATCAAAAAAGACACCAAGTGTGAACGCCCTTAAACTACAGCAAGAGTTCCAGTAATTAAATGAATCAGTTAAAAAATCAGTTAAAATGAAAGATTTTTAAAATCATCACATACCAAAAAACAAAAACAAAACAAAACAAACAAACAAACAAAACTAGAACTTCACTTAGGCACACAGACATCAAAAATCAGCATATGAATCTCAACAATGGTGATAATAGAAAAAGAAATACTAGATAAACTCTGAACATCACAAAACAGGCTCAAAAAGTCACAACAAAAACAACAGCAAAAAATACAATCAAATAAAGAAAATAGCAAGACCATTCAGCTGCATAATTTATTCATGCCGCAATGCATGCTGGGAGTTTTGTACTATGCTGGCACCCAAAATGCATTGTGACATGGAACTTTTGATTGTCACTATTGTTGAGATTCATATGCTGATTGTTGATTCTGTTATTCTAAGATAATTTTTTCATAACAACAATGTACTAGAAACAAAATGTTTTTCCTTTTTACTTTTTGTGTACAGACAATGTTGTCAAATTGATCTTTACTCACACAGATCCTAAAAATGCTGTATTATGCTGCCAATCCAGTAGTTAACAAAGTCATTTTGTAAAGAAGTTTTGTAAACTAAACACCTATAGACTGAACGAATAATGCGCATTCACAAATTTGTGTTTTTGCAGTTACAACAACCATAGAAAAACTGATGTTAAAAAGTGAAGGGTCAAAAGCCCAGCTAAAGCAAACACTGATCTCAATAATGGTAAACTTTATATATTTTTTTATGAAACATCAACATCTAAACCTTTGTTAATTCTCAATAAGAACTTTTGTACATGTATGAAAGAAATAATGTAAAATTAGTTAGTAAACTGGTTTCACACTTCACACAGTGTGATAGGACCTTAAGGCTGTGACTGGAAGTCAGTTGTAGTCTGTGTTAGGGATGCACCGATCCGATACTCCGATCAGGTATTGACTCTGATACTGCCATTTTTGCCGGATAGGGTATCGGCCAGATGGGACAGATAAATATTTAAGTCGTTAAATTAAAGTTCACATAAATGCCTCCCTCCGCTGCGCCTGTCAGTCATTCTAAATTCAGCATTCAAACTGCGTGTCGCATTCAGTTACGACAATCATCACAATGAAACTCTTTCCAAGATGATTAAATGTTTCTATTATTATACTTAATCTGTAGACAAAGACACTGGTAATACAATATGCATCAATGTATCTTCACTTTGTGCTTTGAACTTTTCAATGCGGAGCGCTGCCGCTGCACGCTGTGACTCCATGTTGCTTCAAGCACATCATTCTGCACACGGGATGCACATAAACGCTTTGTGCCGCTCTGTATGGGAGCCGTTCATATTATAATACTTTTGTGCAATGAAAGATTGTTAATAGCATTTTTTGTTCTGTCCTATATATCATATGTTGCTGTCTCATTAAAAAAAACTCGGCTATAAATTTAAAAGAAATGTCTTTTAATTTTATAGTATATATTTATATATAAATATATTTAGTTTATGTCATGTATGACTCAAACATTCATAAAAAACAAGTCATGAGTCATGGATGAAGGAGTCAGCTGGACTCCTGTTTATTTTGAATGTCTACCAAGCTAGTGAAGCTATTGGTTTATTTACATTGTTGCTGTTACATTCACGCCTTCACGGACTCCAGTTCCCAGCATCCTCCTGTTCTCCACACCTGTCTTCACTAACCTCATCAGTCTTCCTGCCACCTCCCCAGATTCCCAGCACCTGTTGTTCCTTGTCAGCTCTCCCTTTAAGTTGGACTCACTCCCTGCACTCCTTGTCTGTTCTCTTGTTTGTTTAAGCGTGTATGTTGTTGTCGTATTCCTGGATTGTAAATAAACCTCCTTTTAATTGTGGATCTCCGTGCTCGCCTCATCTCTCAGCAACAGCACGTTAACAGTTGCACAGATGCACAATTTTTTAATAAATAATTCATTACATTTGTGTCTGATATTTTGTTTTACAAAGTTAGTAAAGTAATGTTTAAGTCAAGCCTGATGCCTTGCACAAAAGAATGATCCCAGTTTCTTCCACACAGTAAGGCATACAGTTTATTAGGTAATTTAGCACATTTTTTGTTATTAATTGAATATAGGATCGGTATCGGCTGATACTGAATCCCAGGTATCGGAAGCAAAAAAGGTGGATCGGTGCATCCCTAGTTTGTGTGTTTCTGCTCATCTCTTTGCTTTTTTTCTGTTCTTGTTGTTCCTCTTTCCTTCAGTGATTCTGCTTAACAGCAGGTGCTCATCAGTGTCTGAATTCACTCACTTCTTTTCATCCACTCTGTCAAGTGGACTATATTAGTAAACTAATGTAGGGAATAGTGAATGAGGGTATAGGGTGTGATTTGGGACACAACCTCTGAGTGTCGACTTTGAGTGCTGTTTATTCATAGGGCCCTATTTTATTTATCTAAGCACATGGTCTAAAGCGCACGGCGCAAGTGCACTTAGGGAGTGTCTGAATCCACTTTTGCTAGTTTATGGGAAAAATGGTCGGCGTGCCTGACGCATGGTCTAAAAACAGAGAGACGAGCAGACCATCTATGGGACAAGCCGGATTCCACCAAAGCATTTTTATCTTTATTCACACAATAATAATCTTTTACATTGTAATCCTTTTATTTTTATTATTTGGCATGTGTGCTGCTGCGTGTCCCTGTGTGTAATAAGCAGAGTGCACATGCATTGTGCACCCACCTATATTTTAAATAACAACGCTCTTTAAATAACAAAAAAATATATATATATTGTACCATTGACTTTAGACCAGGTTTTTGATGGTCAATGGCACAGTCTATTTCAGTTGCCTCAAAATAGCAATGTGCCAACAATGCACCTGAACACACCTCGTTTTTAGACCAGCATGCCCATAGACACACAAATGAGTGCAAATGCATTTGCTATTTAAATAATGTGGGAGCTGGACATGAAAATAATAACTGCTTCAGGCTGAAACTAGCAAAAAACATGCATGGCGCCTCATTGCGCCGGGTGTATGATAGGGCCTATGATATGTTTCTGTAGGCTGCTTCCTTGAAAATGACAGATATTACCCAGAATGCATGGTTTCTATGGTATATTGCTGTTTTAAATGAAAACAGTATGTTACCGTTAAAATTGCTTGTTTTTACAGCATTTTTTTATATTGATATCTGTCTAATGTGATTAAAATCATAGTGCTCTATATATCTTAATGCTATTATGTTTATTCTGGTTATAAGCATAATCACATTAACATAATTGCAGTATTCTGTTTACATGAACTAAAGTTTAAATCACAGTATTGCCCTATTCACATTATACATTAATTGCATTATAAGGGTGCATGTAAACACAAGTCAACACTTTAATTTTATGGTATCTTTAACTTCCTCTCCCCTTGTGTTTCTGCAGGTCCCTGAACGTTTCCTGGAGGTAACTCAGATTGCGCTACATGAGTTCTTCAATGCCATAGTGGCCTGTAGAGATGTGGATCCATCATGGAAGAAGGCCATTTATAAAGTCATCTGCAAACTGGACTCTGAGGTTCCGGAGATATTTAAATCATCCATTCGTCTTCAGGAGCTCCTGCATGAGTAACTTATAACTTATAACAAATATATGTTTTTCTATCCTTTTTAAATGTATATTGATAATTTTTTATCTCATAGTTGAATGTGATATATGAAGTAGCATTTTATTTATTAATGCTCTCATTTGGTAACCTTTAGTGTATAACTCTAATCCATACAACCTATTGATTGTGGACCAATCTCACAATCCCGGTGTGAGACATTCCGATTTTGTAGTGTGTATTTTTCTTGGAAGCAGGCCATTGAATGTGAAGGGTGAACAGAATTATGGTGAAATAATTTTTATCATTAATTTTATGTACCCTGTAATTTTGTGTATTCCTGCTATGTTGTTTTCTATTTGTTCTTTGGTAAAGCTCCAGTACATTAATTATTTCAAAATATATAACTCAATATGCAAATTTATACTACTGAAAGAAAAGTAAAAGAGCTGTTTTTGCTAAAGAGCAAGTTTCATTTTTTTCTTTTCTTTTGTGGTTTGTTGGACCGCTTAATATGCCAAAGAGAGTAATCCCCTCTTGATTGAGCTTGCTTCACAGAAGCTTACTTCATAGAAAACAATTGTGCTCACTATTTGATATAGAAAGGCTGGCACAGCTGGAAATGGCTCTGCTATCAGCAAATTCATCAGTATATTCCTCAATCAGACTCTATCAGTATATACTTCTCACTATATCAGAAGTATATGAGTGAAGTGGAGTCACTCCTAAGTGTCCTAACTCACTGTTATTGCCTCTTTTAAAAAGAGATCCAAAACATTTGGGGACAGTGTTAGTATATTCATATATGAAACTGAAACATGTTTGGCTCCAGCTTGATCTCTTATTTGAATTCCTTCTTGTCATACAGTACACACTTTTGTGAATAAAAAGTTACCGTGATAAGATACACAGAAAAAGAACAACAAACAAAAACAAAACTTTGAACTGAGATATAGGCAACATTTTCATTGCCTGATAACTATTTATGACACTATTTTTTATTTAATAAAGATAAAAAAATAAAAAAAAAAGCTTGTTTGACTTGTTTCATTCTTGTTTTACAGATTAAAACTAAAATTACTGTAGCTGTAAATCAGGCGACTGAGGCACAGTGGTTGGATCAGGGGTTATCTATGTTAAGTCTTATTTTCCCAGGATAACCATAAGTTCCTATGTTACCATAACCCATGGGTACCAAATTATAAATATCCTGCAATATCCAATGTCCAGCAGAGTTTAGTTGCAACTTGCCCCAATACACTAGAGGTTCTAGTAATCCTGAAGACCTTGTTTATCTTGCTTAGGTGTGTATAATTATGATTGAAGCTAAAATCTGCAGGATACCCTGCAGAGTCCTGTTCTAACTCTAATCCAGACTCTGGGAACATAGGGCCTCTTGATCATGTGTTCATTAATTGCCATACAAATCTGGGAAACATAGGATCCATGTACAGAATCATTTAATGCAATGCCTCTCAATCCTGTTCCTGCCTAGCTAGAAATGTTATTGTTCTAAGAATGTTCTGAGGAAATGATGCTATATTCTGGTAATGTTTTCAGCAGCAAGTTTTATTTTTGTTCCCAGAATATTCTGGGTTATACGTTTTAAAGGTGCCCTAGAACTTTTTTTTAAAAGATGTAATATAAGTCTAAGGTGTCCCCTGAATGTGTCTGTGAAGTTTCAGCTCAAAATACCCCATACATTTTTTTTAATTAATTTTTTTAACTGCCTATTTTGGGGCATAATTACAAACGAGCCGATTTCAGGTTGCGGCCCCTTTAAATCACGCGCTCTCTGCCCACTCCCGAGCTCTCGACTCTATCACAGCATAAACACAGCATAAAAAGTTTACACAGCTAATATAACCCTCAAAATGGATCTTTACAAAGTGTTCGTCATGCATACTGAATGCATGCGTCGGATTGTGTGAGTATTGTATTTATTTGGGTGTTTACATTTGATATTGAATGAGTTTGAGGCTATGCTCTGTGGCTAACTGGCTAACATTACACACTGTTGGAGAGATTTATAAAGAATGAAGTTGTGTTTATGCATTATACAGACTGCAAGTGTTTAATAATGAAAATAACGACGGCTCTTGTCTCCGTGAATACAGTAAAAAACGATGGTAACTTTAACCACATTTAACAGTACATTAGCAACATGCTAACGAAACATTTAGAAAGACAGTTTACAAATATCACTAAAAATATCATGTTATCATGGATCATGTCAGTTATTATTGCTCCATCTGCCATTTTTCGCTGTTTTCCTTGCTTGCTTACCTAGTCTGATTATTCAGCAGTGCACATCCAGACGTTCTGCCCTTGTGTAATACTAACTGCCCTTGTGTTATGCCTCAATCATGAGCTGGCATATGCAAATATTGGGGGCGTACACCCCGACTGTTACGTAACAGTCGGTGTTATGTTGAGATTCGCCTGTTTTCCAGAGGTCTTTTAAACAAATGAGATTTATATAAGAAGGAGGAAACAATGGAGTTTGAAACTCGCTGTATGTCTTTTCCTTGTACTGAACTCTTGTTATTTAACTATGCCAATATAAATTCAATTTTTAATTCTAGGGCACCTTTAAACTTATCAAATAAGTCTTTAGTGGGAAGTTTCCCATCGGGCACTTGATGTGGAATCCAACGTCGCTCGGATGTCAAATTTTGGTCGAAAATGAAAGGTTGATGTCTAAACTCAAAAACAGCATTACCAGCTTCACTTATTACAAACCAGATTTTATTGCTGTCATATGTGTATAAAAGTTTTTTACTGAGATAAAAAGAGGTTTATATGTTGATGTCTGTTGGAATTAATAATTTGGTTTGATGTCACCATTAGTGGTCAGTGTGATCAGTGTTTGATTTAGTTGGGCAGTTTGTCTCAACTTTTTATTTGTTAGTTTTTCTTTGGCTGTTGTAACAGTTTGTTTTGACAAGTACAGCAAAAGAAAATGTGATCAGATGATGTTAGTTATTTGTTGATGATAAAGATATTATTGGTCTGATTTCACCCAGTCTAATCAAATTTCATGTTATTTGTTATAGCAACTCTGTGATTTTATAGCATTAGATCCAGCAGTGTTTTAATCAGATAATCTCAAAGATTAAAAACTGGATGAGGTCAGTTGATCAGACCACTACATGATGATAGTATATTTATCAACAAGTAGCCAACATCATCTGATCATATTTTCTCTTGTTGCTACTTCTATAATAAACAGCCAGAGAAAAACTAACATTGAAAAGTCAAGAGTCAAACTGCCCAAATAAACACTGATCAACATAATGGTAACAAAAACCAAATTATTATTTTCTATGAAACATCAACATCTAAACCTCCGTTAATTCTCAATAAGAACTTTTGTATGACAAAATAAAATCTGGGGTGCGTTTTCCAAAAGCATCATTAGCCAACTGTTTGCAAGTTCCAATGAACTCTATTGGTAACAATGAAACTTGCAACCATAGGTAGTTTTGGGAAACTCACCCCTGGTCTATTATAAGTGAAGCTGGTAATGCTGTTTTTGGAGTCATTTAATGATGTTGGAACTTCACGTCAAACAAAGGTTGTTTTTTTACTGAGCAACATTTGAGCAACATTCCACATTCAATGCTAAATGGGAAGCTTCCTGTTAAAAACTTTATAACAGTGTTACAGGATAATGTTTTAACAATGTTATCACTAAATATTTTTAGAATGTTTTTAGAGAATGTATTCCTACACAGCAAAATCCCCAGTGTTAAATAAATAACCCTCAGTGTACATATGTGTCCACACTACAGTGTGTCAAAAGTAACACTGAAGCAGTTGTTAAAGTTAATGATATAATTAAGTGATGATTGAGTGATGATTGACCATTATTGAAGACACCTGATGTTAAAAAGCAAAATCATTGAAAGAAAGAGAAACAACAAGAACAGAAAGAGAGATACAACAACTACAACTGACTTTCACTTGTATTGAGAATTAACAGAAGTTTAGATATTAACCCTCTGGAGTCTGAGGCTGATTTGGGGCCCTGGAGAAGTTTTGACATGCCCTGACATTTGTGCTTTTTTTAGTTGTTCATAAACATATTAATGGAAAAAGTGTCATTACACTGTATTCAGCACAAACTAGGCTACCATAATATGTGAGAAACATATATGTACATGTTTGTATTTTTGAAGGAATAACGATTATGCGTGGTTATTGAAAAAACAAAAAACTTAAGTCACTGAAATAAGGGCAAAAAAATAATATTATATATGTGTTCACAAGACTTCTGGGTATTGGAGGTTTTTTTTGTCAAGACACTTTTTGTCAAGAAACACAATATGCGTGGAGGCGTGAATCATCATGAATAATCCTGTGATTCACACCTGAGAAGACAAAAGATTCACATAATGAGCTGTAATGACTTGCATAATAATGAGCTCTTTCAATCAGGTAGGCTGTGTATAAACCCTCTGTGATCATGTCTTAAGCTCATCATGGTGTATATCAAACATACAGAAAAAACAGCAATACTGTGAAATATTATTACAATTTAAAATAATGGTATTCTATTATATACTTTAAAATATAAAGTATTTCTGTGATGCAAAGTGTCTGAACAATTATGTTACCTCTATGGCATTTCATATAGCCTTTTAGCTTAAAAGCATGCACATTTGGAGAAATATTGATGGATTCTCATATGTTTATGTCAATTTTCTATACAGAGTAATATTTATTCAATATTTATTGTCATTACTATGAGCGCTGGATACTGTGTTTTCAATTCATACTTGCAGCCGGAGGGCGCTCTGTGCACATTTAGTCCACAAATGCCTCCTAAAGAAGAACAGGCCATGTGACAATCCAGGAACTAACAGAGGCTTCCAGAGATCGCTAACTATGGCTATGCAAAACACTTTTGAAGACAATAAATACACGATTGAGAGAGTGTATACATGCATCTGAATAGCGCTCCCTCCGTGGGCGTGGCCGCATTAGCGGATAATGATCTGAATCACGGACTTCTGACATGGCTCTTTTTTCATAAAAATTACATAAACAGAAAATATTAGTTTTTGATTTGACTTACACGATTTGAAACCTGACATTTCAACGTTTTTTTAGACATAAGTCTCATTTTTGTGTCATTAGCATTCACTGAGTTACAGTTCATTTTCTGAGAACTATCAGATTGGACATCGTTCAGAGGGAGACAACAGATCACGCATCATGTTAGTTTTCTTTATTTTGCAAAAAGCACAACATTTTGTTTTTACTCTGAGTGTACACAAATAAAAGAAGATATTCTATAGTTTCAATTGATATATTACTTATGTCTCTATGACAAAAAATGATGGAGTATTTTAAGTCTGTTTTGCTGCAATGTGAAAAAAATCCTGCAAAACGCACCGGCGCGTTTTCCGACTGCAGAGAGTTAATGTTTTAATGAAAGTTTAGTTTTAGTTACCATGATGGTGGTAAGTGTTTGCTTTAGTTGGGCTCGTGACCCTTTATTTTTGAATATTAGTTTTTCTCTGGCTGCTCCAACTTTGTTTTTGTAAAGCACATTTGTTATGGCCAGAGAAACTGGGCTGCATTTCCCATAAGCATAAGTTGATTGCATGTGTCCGTTTGTTGCAATTGTTCAACGATAAACTCCAGCTTACAATGCTTTTAGTAAATGCAGCACAGAGCATGATGGTTGTGCTTATAAAAACAGTGTTTTTATAATCTGACGTTTAAAAAAAACACATACACACAGACATCAAGAATCAGCATATGAACCTCAACAATGGTGACAAACAAAGTGCTTTATGTTGCAGTGCATGATGAGAGCCAATCAAAATTCATCCATGACTCCCATCATGCATTGCAGTATGAATAAATTATGCAGCTGTAATTTTCATTGATTGTTCCTGTTTGCTTTTATTTTGCTGTTGTTTTGTTGTGACAGTAGCTTGTTTTGTGATGTTCAGAGTTTATTTGTTTGTCAGTATTTTGTATTTAGCCTATTTAAGCTTCTGTGCACAATGTATTTTTGAAATTGTTCATATTGTCGTTGTATCTCAAGCTGTAAAATCACAAGCAACAATCACCAAATACTAAAGTTACACATCAAGCATATAGTCAGAGATTTAGACTCTGAATGACATCAGTGAATCGGAACATTCTTGGAACAAACTTGAATGGATTAAATGCAGAGGACAAATTCCGAGGGTAACACTTTAGAATACTGTATCGTACTTACTGCATAACTAATAAGGAATTACTGCAGAATTAATCGGTAGTTCTTCATTAACACTCAAGTAACTACTATTAACTACTAAGGAATATGTGTTAACTAATCAGTATGTCATAGCATTACTTTAACACAATTAAAAAATGCTATTAGTTAATCAGTAACTAATCAATTCAGTCATGCCTCCTGAAGAACTACGATTAAGTAACTACTAATTCAGCTTCAGGAGGAATAACTATTAAGTAACTATTAATGAACTGTGAAACTCAGTATCAGGTTATGGCCCTTTCTTCTTTACTACTAATGTTAGTTGATTTACTTAGATTTATGCCTACTGTACTGATATATATATATATATATATAATATATATATATATATATATATATATATATATATATATATATATATATATATATATATATATGCTCTGCAAATATTGTTAAACATTCGTTCATTTGCGCCACTGTATGTTTCTGTCGGTGGGTGCTATAATGTTGCACGTCTTGCATCACATGCAGGTCAAAGTTTGAGCGCACACATGTAATATCTGTGAGTTTTGTAATATCTCCCGTTTTGCAAGAGAAAAGGGACTGGGATTCCAACTGTCAGCTCTCGCATTATAACAATGCGCTGGCGACACTTAAACTAAACACTGTAGATACCACATTAATGAACTGTAGAATTAGAAGAAAGTTGTTTATTCATTTATATTTTTTAAACGAATGGTGAATTCTTCATGTTTTTCCTCGTGCTCGACCATTTCCGTGGATGGCGCTTGAGAGTGTTAATTTTTTTATTCAAGTGTTGTCTGCAACCAGAAAATCAGGATGGATCCGTGACCTGCCAATACCTCAGGTATGTTTATGGCCTTATATATATTTTGTGTCTGTTTTTACTCAAGATATTTCACATTACTATTATAAAGTGATGCCAAATGAATTCTGTATTTAAGGCAATGATCATTACCACATCATGCTCAAAGAATTACTTCAAACCCACTGATAATTAATAAAGAATTACCACATCATTCTCAAGGAATTACTAAGAACCTGGAACAGTATTCTAAAGTGAAAACAATGGGAACCCATTGATAATTAATTGAAGAATTACCAGATCATTCTCAAGGAATTACTAAGAACCTGGAACAGTATTCTAAAGTGAAAACAATGGGAACCCATTGATAATTAATAAATAAAATTTTCCGTGGATGGCGCCGTTTTAATTTTACTTTAAAAGATGACACATTTTAAGAACATTTACATTTATTGCAGTGTTAATAACATTTTCAAAAAAAAAAAATTCTATTTCCATACAACAAAACAATGAAAAAAGTGAACACTAAAACAAGAAAACAATACCAAAATTTTACACTTTAGAATACTGTTCCAGGTTCTTAGTAATTCCTTGAGAATGATGTGGTAATTCTTTATTAATTTATTAATTAATTTATATCAGTGGGTTTGAAGTAATTCTTTGAGCATGATGTGGTAATGATCATTGCCTTAAATACAGAACTCATTTGGCATCACTTTATAATAGTAATGTGAAATATCTTGAGTAAAAACAGACACAAAATATATATAAGGCCATAAACATACCTGAGGTATTGGCAGGTCACGGATCCATCCTGATATTTCTGGTTGCAGACAACACTTGAATAAAAAAAATTAACACTCTCAAGCGCCATCCACGGAAATGGTCGAGCACGAGGAAAAACACGAAGAATTCACCATTCGTTTAAAAAATATAAATGAATAAACAACTTTCTTCTAATTCTACAGTTCATTAATGTGGTATCTACAGTGTTTAGTTTAAGTGTCGCCAGCGCATTGTTATAATGCGAGAGCGATGTACCTCTCCGCTGACAGTTAGGAATCCCAGTCCCTTTTCTCTTGCAAAACTCACAAAACTCACAGATATTACATGTGTGCGATCAAACTTTGACCTGCATGTGATGCTGTGATGCAAGACGTGCAACATTATAGCACCCACCAACAGAAACATACAGTGGCGCAAATGAACGAATGTTTAACAATATTTGCAGAGCATATATATATATATATATATATATATATATATATATATATATATATATATATATATATATATCAGTATAGTAGGCATAAATCTAAGTATAATCAACTAACATTAGTAGTAAAGAAGAAAGGGCCATAATCCTGATACTGAGTTTCACAGTTCATTAATAGTTACTTAATAGTTATTCCTCCTGAAGCTTGAATTAGTAGTTACTTAATCGTAGTTCTTCAGGAGGCATGACTGAATTGATTAGTTACTGATTAACTAATAGTTACTTAACACAATTAAAAAATGCTATGACATACTGATTAGTTAACACATATTCCTTAGTAGTTATTAGTAGTTACTTAAGTGTTAATGAAGAACTACCGATTAATTCTGCAGTAATTCCTTATTAGTTATGCAGTAAGTACGATACAGTATTCTAAAGTGTTACCATTCCGAGTATGAGTTGCCATACTTGGCCATCACGTCATGTCACTTTCCTCTTATGATGTAACAAGTACATTGGGTGTTATCGGGAGTGTTCCTGGTTCCAATTGATCTAATTCATGATCTAAACCATGAGCAATATAATAATATAATATAATATATTAATATATTAAACAAACATATATTAATATATATATTAATATATGTTTGTTCATGATACATCACAATGCATTAACTAATCTTAGCAAATACAACTCTTGATTTTAATTATGTATTAGTAAATGTTGAAATTAACATTAAGATTAATAAATGCTGTAGAAGTGCAGTTCATTATTAGTTCATGTTAACTAATGTAGTTAACTAATGTTAAATAATGAATCTTACTGTAAAGTGTTACCAGAAGAACTTACAGAAGAACAAATTTTGTTAGCTAATAAATGTATTCAGGCTGAACAACCACCATATAGAACAAGTTCTCAAGGGAGGAAGATCCCCTGGATGACAGTATGTCATTGGTGGCCTCAGACGTGGAGGATTGGATGGGCTCAATGAACGACTTGCCGTCCCCCGCCCCCTTGCCGTCTTTAGAACCTATCGATGCCAGGGCTGGAATGGACACCGAGCTTCTCCGTGTTCTGTCCAAAGCTGTTGAGGAGCTCGACCTGGAGTGGTCTACACCTAAGAAGCCCACTCGCAGTCGTCTGGATGAGTGGTTCTTGCAGGGGTGCTGCCAGGCCCCTCCCCAGTGAGCTGCGCCCTTCTTCCCAGATGTACACGATGAGCTGACTGAGTCATGGCACGCCCCCTACTCAGCTCGCTTGCATACTTCTGCTTCGCCAACCCTCACTATGGTCGACGGTGCTGGTGAGAAGGGTTATGAGAAGCTGCTTCCCCTGAATGAGGTGGTGGCCGCGCACCTTTGCCTGCCCACTGCCTTTGGATGGAAAGTGAAGGTCTCACCTTTGCCTGCCCACTGCTATTGGATGGAAAGCGAAGGTCGCCCATCCATCCAAGCCCTGTGTTACGTCCCCCTTTTGTCTAGGGGTGGTGGGAGAGTAACATATAGAAATAAAAAGTAATAAAGATATGTCCCTTCAAAAACACAGGGCAAAAAATGAGAGAGAGTTGGTTCAGTCTGCACTCCCAGAACTCACACGAACACAAAAATAACTCTTCAAAAGGTTTATTTAACATAAAATCTCTTATAACAATCAAGGATAAGGCAAAAAAGAAATAAGGATAACCAACAAGACGCTTCTAGCTTCGGGAGGGGGTTAAAGCCAAAATAACAGACAAAAGGAGTAAGCTAACTGGAGTAAGGGAGTCTAAATAACCTATCAAAACAAAACATCAAAATAAACAACAAATCTCTTACCTGACTGCCTCACTAACCAAAAACAGGGGAAAACAGGGGGTTAGTAAAAACAAAAGGGCACCCACCTCTCTACTGCGTCTGCAACATTGAAAATGGGGCAATTACACACTGCCACAACAGCAGATACAACAGATGTCTCTTCAAGGAGCTTTCACAACAGCAAATACAACAGGTTTCTCTTAAAGAAGCTTTCACAACAGCCAAGACAACAAAAGTTCTGGGAGGGAAGACAGGCCACACTCTCTCTGGGGAACAGCCAGCTCCCTCGGTGTAAATGCAAGCTCCTCTCCATGCTCTAACGAGGAACAGGTGGCATCAATTGGGCTCCTGCAAGAGGACAGGGAGGAACAGAGGAAATAGGGAAAAAACTACACTTCCCAGCAGGCTGTTGAGCATCAGAGAGACAGTGTCACATACACATTCACAGAATAACAAAACAATAAACAATATACGTCCTGGGGACGTAACACCCTGCTAAACATTAAAATGTCAGCCCTTGCTGGGTGTGCTTACACCTCGGCTGGCCAGGCGGCTTCTGCTCAACACTCTATGGCCATTCTTTATAAGCTCTTTCAAGTCTTTCAAGCTAAACTCCTCCGCTCCATGGACGATTCTGGACCTGACCCAGCCGTGTTTAAAGAGCCGTGCAGTGCAACAGACCTGGCCCTGCGCACTACAAAGTCTATAGCTCAGGTCATCTGCAGATCTATGGCCAGTCTAGTGGTGCTGGAGCACCACTTGTGGCTTAAACTGACGGAGATCAGTTTTTTGGTCCTGCTGTTGACGGGTTTGCAGAATGCTTCACCGCTGCACAGAAGTCGTCCCAAGCAATTTCGACACTTTCTAACCCAAGCGTTCCAGCTCTGCAACTGCTTCTAGTCACCCCAGGCCTGCGCCGACTTAGCCCGCCAAGGCCGCACCTTTGACCTCTCAGCCTACCCCTCACCCTGAGCCTCAACAGCACTTGTGCTCTGCAAAGGTTTTTTAAAACCCCATAAATCATAAGCACTTTGTCAGATCAAGACGTTCACTGATTCTTGGCAAAGTGACATCATTTTGCACAGGCCCCTCCCTTGACTCTTGACGGACACAGCCATTTTAGAATAGACCCACCCTGAGTGAGCTGTAAACAGTCCGCCATTGTTTTGACACCGGAGCAGGTGTAGACAACAAAACCAACCATTCAGAAACATTCTGTTCAAGCCTTAATTGCCAAAGTTCTTCAGGGGCCTCCTCTTGTTCCGGGTCTGACTCTGGCTCAAATATATATGCAAAAAAAAAAAAAAAAATTATACTTTGGACCAACCTAACAAAAATAACTGTAATTTGTTACAGCTTCATTGTGATGTAGCACACATGATTCAAGTGAAAAGAATACACTAGACAGTTGGGTAAGATCTTTATTTTACTTTAGAAGCAGTCACATGGAAGGTGTACATTCCATGATGACTGCTAGCAACATGAAGCATGCAATGTAATGATGAATCAAGAAATGTTTGTATATTAATGTGAATGTTTCTGTGTCTTACCGGTTCCTGGAAAAGCCTAAAAAGGAGTGGCCCGTGAACAGGAAAACAGTTTTATGGCATCCTTAAGGATGTGTGGATTAAAATGTCTTGTACATGTATATTTTGATGATTTACTAAGGGCAAATGCCTTTGGTTAAAGGTAGACTTCATTTTGGTATGACTTGTAAAGTTGAAAGTCTATGTGAAGTGTAAAATGTACTGTTTGTAACAAATGGAGTGTTATGATTGGTCCGTTTGAATATGAAGGGAGGGGACCAAGACTATAAAAGAGCAGAGGAAATGTTTGAAGAAAAAACAAGGGGTACTTGTTGGAACAGTAGCTAACCATTTATCTTTTTTTTTTTTTTTTTTTTTTGGTTATGTTTTGAGTTGTACTTTGAATAGTTTTTTTTATTTTTTTTTATTTTATTTTTTTTTGTGTTAAATTTTGACTTTCAATGGATATTTTGCCTTGGCTTCTGTTACACCTGCTTGAAACTTGTGGCTCACCAAAAAAGAGAACTTTCCTTGGACTTTTCTGGAGTTTTGCCACTTCTTTTGCTGCCAGTTAGCCACTGCACTGACCATCTTACCACATACATTTATTTGTTTTTCTCAAACTATATTGTTGATTTGGTTGAAACTTTAAAATGAAGTATTACAATTTAATATCAATAGTTCTTCTGCCCAAGTAAAAAAAAAAATAAAAATAAAAAAATACATTCACACAAAGTTAGGACCATAAATTATTATTATTTTTTACTTTGATACAACTTACACTTTTATTTTGGAAAAACCTAACTCTTACTATTAAATTCAAATACAGTTTTTGCTTTTGAATAAACAAATTACAAACAAAAATCTAATTTTGTTAAAAACAATTTTATTAACTTATCCCAAATAAAATTTCTGATTCTATATAGCAAAGTTGGATTAACAGTATTGTTCATCAGTATGCACAATCTATATAATGAATCACTAAGTAAAGACAAATGTCAGTATTAAGCAAAATTTTCAGTGTCTAAAAGGAGGGAACTGCTCATTCCTCAGGAAAAGTATGAAAAAAAAAGACAGATAAAAATTTTGTTTCAATTACCCAAGTGTATTATAGAATTTAGAAAAATTCTTGACCCACAATACAACCAGAAAAAATGTTAAAAACAAAAAGTGTATGCAAATCAGTCTCAACGGGGAATGTCCATGAATGAATGAATAAATGAATGAATGAATGAATGAATGAATGAATGAATGAATGTCCGTGAGCAGATCCAACGTGATAACCAAACTGTTAAAATATCCTCACTGGTAAGTAGTCCAAAGTCAAAACAACACCAAGACAAAACTCCACAAGTGAGGCGGCAGTAAACTCCAACAAAAGTTCAGGTAAGTATTCCATAACGGGACAACAGAAGGGAGCGAACACAGACGCTACTAGACGCCGGTAAGCTGGCTACCTTTAAAGTTCCGCGTTATGGTCACGTGCTGCGTAGGTCACACGGGACCTGCGGAATCTCGTTCTTGTGATCCCGTTCTTGTTTACATGGGGTCTCACACACACACCGGAGCAACGGAACAGGACACAAGGTGACAATTAAAATAAATGATCAACCATACATTCTTGTTAATCATACATGAGTATAAATATCACCCCTTATGTGGCAATGCTACATAAATCTGCTGCATGGGAATGGTCCCATAAGGTCCACCCCCATAATTTGACCAGGCTCTGTGACTTGTGTTGTTTGCAGCAGACCACTGGGTTTAGTATTATCATGTTTGTATTTTTGACAGGTTTCACACCCCTTGACATAACTCCAGACGTCGGCACGCACCGATGGCCACCAAGCCACCTCCAGGAGCCTCAGCAAGGTTTTTAGTCTTCCCAAGTGTCCACCCAATGGATTGTCGTGGAAGTAATGCAGAAATCCAGGTATCAAGGCTTGAGGTACAACCATCTGGAATTTGTTCCCATTTTTCATTGGAACTTGTCGATATAACACCCTCTGATGTACTTCAAAGGTAATTTGCATTTGGAGGGTCCAATGAGTCAGACGGGAGTTGGTCTTGGGGCTGTTAAATACCCAGGCCAAAGCAGCATGGTCGGTAAACACATCAAAACGCCTTCCCTCCAGATAATGTTTCCATTTTTCCACCGCCCAAACCACTGCCAAACACTCTTTTTCAAGTCAAGTCAAGTCACCCTTATTTATATAGCGCTTTTTACAATGCAGATTGTGTCAAAGCAGATTTACATTGATAATTGGTATATAATTTTCCTTTTAAAGAATAGTGTCAATGCAGGCAGATCAATTTTCAGACGTGGAGTAATTAAGTTCTGCTCCGTGAAGCGTTCGTGATGCATATGCAATTACTCTCTCTCCTTCAGGTGTTTGCTGGCAAAGGATGGCACCCAAGCCCACATCGCTGGCATCCGTATGGACCTGGAACGGCTGATTGAGGTCTGGTTGGATTAAGACAGGTGGACTTTGAAGTAAGGTCTTGATGTTCTCAAAGCTGGCCTGACATTCTGGGGTCCATTGCCACTGGACATCTTTCTTTTTCAGATTGTTGAGGGGAGCTGTGATGTCTGCGAAGAGAGGTATGAATTTGTGATACCAGCCAGCCAACCCGAGAAAACGCTGGAGTGCCTTTAGGTCTCTGGGTGGAGGATACTGAACGACCGCTTTGGTTTTTTCAGCGCCGACCTCAACTCCCTTCTCGGAGACAATATGGACCAGGAACTTCAGCTGTCTTTTGAAGAAATGGCACTTCTTCATATTGAGAGTAAGAATTGGCTTGGGTGAGTCTTTGGAATATCAGGTTTAGATGAGATATGTGTTCTGGTAAGGATCAGGAGAAGACAATTATATCGTCAATATACACAAAACAAAACTGCCCCCTAAGCTCTGCTAACACCTTCTCCATCAGTCTTTGAAAGGTGGCTGCGGAGTTCCTGAGCCCAAACGGCATAGACCGGAATTGGTGGTAATGAAGGCTGTCTTGTCTTTGCTGCTCTCCTCCATCTCCACCTGCCAATAGCCGGACTGGAGATCCAGGGTGCTGAACCACACAGCTCCTTCCATGGACTCCAGGATATCGTGTACAAGAGGCATGGGATAAGCATCTGGTATTGTCTTGCTGTTAAGTTTTCTGTAATCAACACAAAATCTATATATTCCATCTGGTTTAGGAACCAGGATAACAGGTGATGCCCAAGGGGAAAAAGAGGGCTCAATGATATGGTCTTTGAGCATCTGGTCCATGTGATCTTCAATGATCTTCTTCTTAAAAGGGGAAACACGGTAAGCATGTGATTTAATAGGTACTTCATCCATCAAAATGATTTTGTGTTTTTCCACATCTGTCTTCCCCAGGATGTTGGAGGTAGCACGTGGCCAGGCAGCCATTAGCTTCAGCAGTTCCTCTTGGTTGTCTGAGTCCCAGCTTGGAGCATCTAGAGGCAGAGGGGAAATGAGTGGCATTTCCTAGGTTGGAGGTAAGGCTTAATATAGACAGTGGCAGTATAGAAATGGCAGTGTGGAGCCTAGTTTGACCATCAGACATGGTAGCTAACCCTGGATTCAGCTGGGTGTGGTAGAAAGAGTAATATCTGTAACCTCCTTCTGTCTCCAGGCCATATCTATTCTGAGCCAGCTCCAGAATGGCACCCGCAGCCCTCAAAAAGTCCAGTGCAGCCAACAGAGGGAATGCTAAGTGAGCATCTTTCATTATAAAGGTATTTAGTTGACATACCTTATTGTGCCACCTGTAGGTGATGTTCCTCTGGTCTACTGCTTGATGAACCTTGCCATCTGCCATTATGAACTTTTGGGGAGGGTCTGTAGTTCTTGTCGTTGACTCACCTCCTAACTGTCTCCACAGGGTTTCCTGCATTAGTGTAAAGGTACTTCATGTGTCGAGCACCGCCTTCATTTCTTTGCCCTGCACCTTCCAACGGAACCAATAGGAGGGATGTTGCTGCATGTGGTTGGGCGATGGATAAGCCAGCCATGTGTTTGGAGGTATTTCTTTCAGATGGTCTCTTATCTACCTTTTCATTTATATTTTGACTGCCAGTAGTCCTTCGCCCCTAAACAATCATTCTCCACCTTTGACCCCACTTTTACCAACTGTTCTACCATTTTCACAGTCCCTCGTAGGCAACCAGCCACCCTGGGGTTGATATTATTAAGGATGTGACTCACCACCTCGTCCTCGGAAATATCAGGTTTCCACTTTAAGCAGAGGGCCCGATAGTCATAGGCAAAGTCTCTTAGGCGTTGTTTCAGGCTGCTGCACCATCGACCTCAGTTTGTCCTCGACCTCCGTGAGGTAATCCTCGGGTAGAAACTGGACTGGGCAGTGGCCTGATTTCCAGGTAATTCTCGCACTGTTCGATGAAGGCGAGCACATCCGCCATCTCACACGCATCACCAAAGGTGGGAAACTCCAGTATGATTGGAGGCTGCGCACAGAAGGACATGGCACTTTGAACAGCTGGAGTATTAAGCACAGTGGTTAGTGGGGTGTTGACAGGGGGTACATCATACGTAACACTGGCAGTTTTAGACGTAGGTGTTTTAGTTCTGGCAGCAGGTATCGGGGTTCTAGGGGCAGTAAAAAAAAGAAAAGGAAGTAGCTGGAATGTATGCTAGTAGGTGGGACATTTTGATTCTCTCCTCAGAAAGCAGTCTGTAACAGCCCTCTCCAACTTCTCCAGACTCTACTGGAAATATTCTTCCAGCTCCGCCAAGCTAGTGTCCACTGCCTGCCGAAAATTGGCCTCTCTATTTAAAGCACTTTCAATAGACTGTTTAAAATCACATTCCCCAGCCTGCACTTTTGTGTTAAGGGCCAATAAATCCACCTTTATCTTCTCAATATTTGCCTGCATTGTTTGTATGACATTAACATTGTACACACAGCTTTGTGTTACATCATCATCAGCATCATCATCACTTTGGTCATCAGGGTCTGAAATATACAGGGAATTCAGCATAGAGGTTAATTCTGCTGTGGGATTGCGTCGAGTTACTGTACAAATGGGCCTGCCGTAAAATCTACATCAGGCGTAGCAGGATTATCAGGATTATCCACAACATTATCACCAGGATCATTAGATGTCTGTACATTATCATTAAATATAGCAGTCTGAGTAGCGGTATCTGCATCCTCCATATTTACAAATTTATATATATATATATATATATATATATATACACAATGAAACAATTACAAACAGAACGATCCCCGTACGGGCCACCACTATGTAACACTCCGAATGGAGCGTACACTAAAAGGAGGGAACTGCTCGTTCCCCAGGAAAACAGACGCTACTAGACTCTGGTAAGCCGGCTACCTTTAAAGTTCCGCGTTATGGTCACGTGCTGCGTAGGTCACACGGGACCTGCGGAATCTCGCGAGATCTCGTTCACATGGGGTCACACACACACACACACCGGAGCAACGGAACAGGACACAAGGTGACAATTAAAATAAATGATCAACCATACATTCTTGTTAATCATACATGAGTATAAATATCACTCCTTATGTGGCAATGCTACAAATGGAAATTGTACATTGTGTCAATGTAATTCAATTAAGTTAAAACAACTTTCCCTTGTGTTGCGTTATATCAAACTGACTGGTTACAACATCAAATTAGAGTTTGTAGGTAGAATCAGGTAGAAATATCTCCTTAAAGCAACAACTGCATATGTTCACTTTTTACAGTGTGGTTGTACCGATGTGTATTCAGAACCTCCCGCTGCCATACTTTCCCCAAGGGATATGCTCAACGGTTGTCAAGGCAGTGCTCCACCTGTCTTGTGTCGACACGCCCCACGGAAAAAAGGGGTGGGGTGAACAGTAGCTCATTATCATTTAAAGTGCCATGCACCGAAACAGGTTCCTGTGAACAGAGCTGTTTTTTACAAGATAAAAAGGGTGTTGTTTTACACATCCATTGAGAATTTTTACCAAAGTATGTTACAGACTTTTCAGGAATACCCTAAATCATAATAACTTGTGGAAAATGGGCATCCAATGTCCTCTTTAAGACTTGTATGGCTTAACATAATGTAAATGATGTCTCTTACTGAAATATGTAGTAGAAAACCCATGAAAAAATCCATGACATATTTGGACAATGAGGTGCACAGTGCATTCTATGTCGACGACATCAAATGGTTGCACTCGGTGAGCTACTGACACTGTCCTGTTGCTATTTTTACCACAACACAACTCGGAATATAATATACAATGCCAATTTTCAGTCGATGGGCCACAAAAGAAGAGATGTAAAGCCCCGGGTATACTTCAGCCGTCTGCGTTCGTGCACTGCTTGTGCGCTGTAGCACGCGCACCATTGAAATTTTTTGGGCAGCGTGCGGATGGGGTGTGCGGCTGGCCGCGAGCCCTCCGCATGACGAAAATTACGTCATGCGGAGGGCTTGCGGCCAGCCGCACACCCCATCCGCACGCTGCTCAAAAAATTTCAATGGTGCGCGTGCAACAGCGCATGCGCAAGCAGGAAATAATAGTCCACTAGGTGGCAATACGCACAGTAGGCTACTGAGTACAATGTGCAGTCGTCGAAGAACAGTGTGTGAAGAGTGATTCAAAAATAAGACGAGTAAACTCAAAAGCATGCCTTCGCCATCGTTTTTGATTCCTGTTCTCTTGGTGTATCTTCTGAACTATGTTGCAATGGTGGATGCACTATTTTTCTTCTCCGATCCTGCCCAGCGAATGTCCGGTTGTCTGGTAATATAGGAAAAATTGCACTGCGCATGTGTCGAAATCGGTCATCGCGTGCATCCTTGGTTTAGTATACTTTGAAAGATGCGCGGATGCGACTGCATGCGTGACGTGTCCGGGCGCGGAAAGTGAAGTATACCCGGGGCTTAAGCCTTCACTGCTTTACTAGCGAAAAGAGGATACAAGAATGGGAAGTTGTGAAGAATGTGGACGAATAAAACTTACTAAAGAACCGCGTCTTTGTTCTCTCCAATTTAGCCCTGATGCCTTTGACGTTTTTTTATCTGTATTTTTGCTGCAACGGTAATCTAGTTACACATTAATACTCGCGGGGTTCCTTTTAAAACACAATCAGCATTTTCGAAGCCTTCATGAAGCTTCAGAGCATTATGAATCAGCGTGTTGAATCTTCTGTTCAGAGTGCCAAAGTCACGTGATTTCAGCTGTTTGGCAGTTTGCCGCACGATCCAAATCATGATTTATGGAGTCAAATTAATGCCTTAAAGTTTTGCACACAAAACACAAAAAAGAATTGAGCAATAAAAAAATGTTTTGCAAACAAAATAAAGAATTGCAAAGGAAAAATAAAGTATTGAGCAGAAAAAAATAAGTTTTGCAAACAAAAATAATAAATTGCTAAATAAAATAAAGTAGTGCAAAAATAAAAATATAATCAATTACAAAAATCAATGACAGCTGTAATCCTATTTTATCTTTGCCACATATTTTTCATGCTCAAACCTACTAAATCATTTGCAACGCTCATTTTATTCTGCGTTTCAGTCAAGCGTGCGCTCACGATACCGGCTTTCCTTTGCGCTGCACTTTTCTGTGCGGATCTCTTTATGGCACTGGTTTGACGTGGGGGTGGAGTCAAGAAACGGGGCACGCCCCGCGAAATGCATTGGAGGGGAACGTAATCAGCGACAGGTGAAATAATTCTTTGACATGGTTAAAAATAATGAATGGTTTATTTTTGTTGGTTTGTTTAGCATATGTTGTCGCCAATTACGACCCCCTCCAATGCATTTCTTATAGTAATATGACCTGTTGCGCTCTGTCTCACTGCCTGTATCCACTTTTGTGTCCTTAAACATTCGTTTTTTGGGGTCGACAGCTTATAAAAACTTATTTCTGGGGTTTTTAGCTTGTTAGCTGTACACCTTGTCACACAGCAGCTTTTAGGCATTGTTCTGTTTTTTGTAATGAGTCAGAAAAGACAAGGAGGCAGCATCATGCATTACAAAGTCAGTGGAGACGGTTGGATTGTTTTTCCCCCGGTGGGCGTGGTTTTCAGATTATAATAAATGCGCTCTGTCTCTATGCTTGATCTGTTCTGTTGCGATCTGCGTCTCCTGTCGATGACGTGTTTCGCGGGGGCGTGCCCCCGTTTCTTGACTCCACCCCACGTCAAACCAGTGCCATAAAGAGAACCGCACAGAAAAGTGCAGCGCAAATGAAAGCCGGTATCGTGAGCGCACGCTTGACTGAAACGCAGAATAAAATGAGCGTTGCAAATGATTTAGTAGGTTTGAGCATGAAAAATATGTGGCAAAGATAAAATAGGATTACAGCTGTCATTGATTTTTGTAATTGATTATATTTTTATTTTTGCACTACGTTATTTTATTTTGCAATTTATTATTTTTGCTTGCAAAACTTATTTTTTTCTGCTCAATACTTTATTTTTCCTTTGCAATTCTTTATTTTTGTTTGCAAAACATTTTTTTATTGCTCAATTCTTTTTTTTGTTTTGCAAAACTTTATTTTTGTGCAAAACTTTAAGGCATTAATTTGACTCCATAATGATTCGATACACTGATGCATTGTGCTCCGATGCTTCCTGAAGCATTGTTTTGAAATTGGCCATCACTTTATAAGTCGTTATTTTGTTTTTGTTTTTTTGGCACACCAAAAATATTCTTGTCGCTTTATAATATTAATATTGAACCACTGTACTCACATGAACTGATGTGTTTTTAGTACCTTTATGGATCTTGAGAGAGGAAATGTCATTGCTCCCTATGAAGGCCTCATGGAGCTCTGCAACTGTTGGAAAGCAATCCAGTCTCTCCCACTGCAAATGGATGCCCACTGCAAAAGGATACCAGTGGACGACGTTTCTCATTCCCGGACTGATCACCCGACCAAGTGAAATGTAAATATAAGCTAACCAAACTTTTTCCCAAAGGCCTTGGCATTACCCAGATAACAGAATTTTGTTATAAGAACGTTGTCTAAATATTCAGTGTTGGTTCTGGGAACGTTAAATACGTCCAGTTTTCTTGACGTTATAGGAACGTTTTTATAAGGTATAACGTTCCTCAAACGTTCTTTCAACATAATTTTGATCTAAAATTCAACATTGTAGGAACGTTGACTTTGTAACATTCCAAGAACATGAAAATGTTCAGTTTCCTTAATGTTAGTAGAATGTTATTTAAAGGTTAGTATGATGTTCCTGAAACATTCTTTCAACTTAATTTTGATCTAAAATTCAACATTCTAGGAACGTTGATTTATAACATTCCAAGAACATGAAAATGTCCAGTTTCCTTAATGTTAGTAGAATGTTATTTAAAGGTTAGTATGATGTTCCTGAAACATTCTTTCAATCATTCAAACACCTGCTGTGAACAAACACTGAAAGAAAGAGAAATAAGAACACAAACTACAACTTTCTTCAGCCACAGCCTTAGATGAACTGAAGATAAAATACATTAAATCTCTGGGGCCGTATTCACAAAACATCTTAAGGCTAAAAGTAGCTCCTAACTTGCCGATTTAGGAGAAGCTCTTAAAAATAATGGGCGTGTCAGTTCTATAAAAGTGTCAGTTTCACAAAGCATTTTAGCGCTAAAAGTAGCTCCTAAATCTGTGAAACATTAGGAGTAGTCAAGAGGACTCCTAAGTTACTAAGACCAAATCACAAACAGTCCTAATCCACCCAAAGACACTGTACACCACTGAGGCAATAGTGATAGAGCCTTAGTTGCTGAATTTTTTCTTCATAAATGCAATACATTTTTATTTATAGATTTGAATCTACAATGAGACGCAAAAAAAAAAAAAAAAAAAAAAACCTTTAATAAATAAATAAATATTGTCTGATTACCTGTGGCAATGGTTTTCATGAGTTCACACTTACAAATGATTGAATAGAGTAAAAAAATATATATATAATAAGCATATTTGGTGTGCTGTCCAAGGGGATTGAGGGCTCCGAGCTTGGAATTTAGCTAGGAAGTTATCTCCAGATCCCCAGCCGAGAGTGAAGAGTGGGGTGGCGGAGGGATGCAGAAAACTGTCAAAGTAACTATAGGCGAGTCGGTTTTCGTCTGTGTATATATTCCTCCTCTTGAGCTGATTAGAAAAACTGTTCGAATGTGTTTCTCCCAAACTTTGTTTATTAAACATAATGTGTCGCTTGAATTCTGCATTCTCTTGAGATGCAGACATCCAAGAGGTAGACAATTAACTGTATATACTAGTTTAATTAGTGACACTTAGCCTATTTTAAAACCTTTATGGCAACATTTTATTTTGACTATGGCAACATTTTTATTGAAAAATATTTATTTGAATAGGGCAACATTTGTATTTTAAAACCTTTATTTTAATGTGGAAACATGACACCTCATTCTACAATATTTCTATGATTAAATTGCTGACTCCTCCCCCATCAGCCAATCACTGTGTTTACTCCATAGCAACGAGGTGAACCCCGCCCTTACTCTTAGCTTAAGACTTCTGTCTATTCCTTAGTAAAAGTTTGTCTCAGCAGCTTTGTGAATAGGTTTTAAGAGAAAAATCTTAGCTAAGAACTTTTACTGCTATTTAGGAGAACTCTTAGTGGTAAGATAAAATGTTTTGTGAATACGGCCCCTGATTAAACAACTCCACAAACAGCATTACCAGCTTCACTTATTACTAACCAGGGGTGCGTTTCCCAAAGTGAACTATGGTCGCAAGTTCCGTCGTTACCAATAGAGTTCAATGGGACTTACGACCATGGTTCACCAACGATGCTTTCGGGAAACTCACCCCAGGGTAGCGTTTCCCAAAAGCATCGTAAGCCTAAGTTGATCGTAGCGCCATTGGTTTCAATGGCGCTATGATCAACTTAAGCTTACGATGCTTTTGGGAAACGCTGCCCACACTGACTTTATTTCTGTCACATGTCTACAGAAGCTCTTATTGAGAATAAACAGAAGTTTAGATGTTTCGTTTGAGGACACCATCATGGAGGTTGGTGGTTGCTTTAGTTGAGCTCTTGAGCCCTGACTAGTAAGGTCTCTTCTTTATCAGCAATTGCATGTTTTCAGAAAATATTTTTGTACTGACAAAGAAGATCAGCATATCTGTTTTAATAACAGACAAAGAACTGCATTAAAGTGGTTTAAGCAACTGCTTAAACCACTTACACCCGTAAGACTTTCGTTAATCTTCAATACACAAATTAAGATATTTTAGTTGAAATCCGATAGCTCCGTGAGGCCTCCATAGGGAGCAATGGACACTTTCTCTCTCAAGATCCATAAAGGTACTAAAAACATATTTAAATCGGTTCATGTGAGTACAGTGGTTCAATATTAATATTATAAAGCGACTAAAGGAGCGCCAAAAAAACAAAATAACGACTTATTTAGTGATGGCCAATTTCAAAATCATCGGAGCATAAATGAATCAGTGTGTCGAATCATTATTCGGATCGCGTGTCAAACTGCCAACCTATGCTGCCAACGGCTGAAATCACGTGACTTTGGCACTCCGAACTGCAGATTTGACACACTGATTCATCTGTGCTCCGAATCTTCCTGAAGCATTGTTTTGAAATCGGCCATCATTAAAAAAGTCGTTATTTCGTTTTTTTGGGCACTCCAAAAATATTCTCGTCGCTTTATAATATTAATATTGAACCACTTTACTCACATGAACCGATTTAAATATGTTTTTAGTACCTTTATAGATCTTGAGAGAGGAAGTGTCCATTGCTCCCTATGGAGGCCTCACGGAGCTATCGGATTTCAACTAAAATATCTTCATTTGTGTTCTGAAGATTAATGAAGGTCTTACGGGTGTAGAACGACATGAGAATAAGTAATAAATGACAGAATTTTCAATTTTGGGTGAACTAACCCTTTAAGAAATTGAAATGCTGTATTAAACTCAACCAATGTGAAAAATATCATTTGCAACACTGTCATTATTCATTTTCTGTTTAAAACGTTGTTTTGTGTCATTTATACACTCACAGACATCAACATTCGGCATATGAAACACAACAATGGTGACATGCTTCATGCCAGCATACAAAACACATTCATGGCTCCCAGCATGCATTGCAACATGAATAAATTATGCAGCTGAATTTTTTTTTTTTTATTGTCACCATTGTTGAGTTTTGTATGATGAGTGCTGATGTCTAAGTGTGTCGATTTTAACTTCTAAATAGTTTTGGATAATCCAACATAAATCAGTTCAGTGTTAAAAACAATTTCTATAATTTGAGTTTATTTCTTTTTCCATAATACTTCAATACCAAAAGTAAAGAAAACTTCAATAAAACAGTTGATTAAACCACTTTATTGCAGTTATTTGTTTATTATTAAAACAGACATGATCTACTTTATCAGTGCAGAAACATTTTCTGAGAAAAAAAAAACTCTTGCTGATAAAGAAAAAACTCTATAACAGTCAGAGGTCAAGAGCTCAACTAAAGCAACCACCAACCTCCATGATGGTGACCTCAAACGAAACATCTAAACTTCTGTTAATTCTCAGTAAGAGCTTCTGTAGACGTGTGACAGAAATAAAGTCAGTCTGGTTAGTAATAAGTGAAGCTGGTAATGCTGTTTGTGGAGTTGTTTAATCAGATCTTCAGAGATTTAATGTCTTTTATCTTCAGTTCATCTACAGCTGTGGCTGAAGAAAGTTGTAGTTTGTGTTCTTATTTCTCTTTCTTTCAGTGCTTGTTCACAGCAGGTTTTTGAATGATTGAAAGAATGTTTCAGGAACATCATACTAACCTTTAAATAACATTCTACTAACATTAAGGAAACTGGACATTTTCATGTTCTTGAAATGTTATAAATCAACATTCCTATAATGTTGAATTTTAGATCAAAATTAAGTTGAAAGAATGTTTCAGGAACATCATACTAACTTTTAAATAACTGGACCTTCCACCCATTGTACCACACTGAAGTACACTTTATGGAGAAAAATCCTGGAATGTTTTCCTCAAAAACCTTATTTTCTTTTAGACTGAAGAAAGAAAGACATGAACAACTTGGATGACATGTGGGTGGGTAAATTATCAGGAAATTTTAATTCAAAAGTGACCTAATCCTTTAAGTACAGTAACAAAGTATTTTTACTTTGTTACTTCCCATCTCTGTGAAAGTGTATCCATACCACTTTTTTCCATAAAACCTCTTTTTGCAACCACTGTCATACGTAACATACAGTACCACGTAGGGCTGCACAATAAATCGCAATTAAACTATACGCGATTTGGCAAAGGCTGGGGATTATTTTATGCGCAGCTTGTCAGTGCTGTAAGGCTCTTAGATTAGTAGTAAATGCTTCTCCATCTGAAAGCCAGAGGGCTCTTGTGCGGAAACTCCAAATATGCCTTGTCACAGAAGTAGATAACACATGTCATTCCAGGAAACCCCAGTGGGCATCATAGTGTGGCTGTAGCTGAATAAACAAAAGATTGAAATGCTTTGATTGATTAAACATGGCTAATAAACACACGACTGACTTATTCTGTGTAAGAAGCCACATCATCTCACAGAAGGATGCTCAACTGTCATTATGAAGTGAGTTTGGAGTAAAAACGTTATTAAATGTTGTCTTTTGTTGGACAAGATGTTAATAAATGCTTCTCATGTCTGGAAAGATGTTTGACGCGTGTTGCTTTTTGAAATACATATTATAAGCGACTCAAATTCGCAGTGCTTTCAGATGGATTAGCAGTTGGAGCCATACTTCATTGACAAGATGTGTATAAAAAAAAAATAATCGCAGCCTTTGCGATTTCATAATTGCACTAAGCCAAATCATTTAAGGATGATTTCAATGTTATTTTTCTAATCGTGCAATTAATCTTGGAGCCCTAGTACCACGTCATTAAAAAAAGTTCTGCATTTCAACAAAGTTTGCTATATAGAAACTTCAGATCTCTATAAAAAAAGCCAATTTATAAAGAGAGACTTAAATGCAAAACACCATTCAGAACACACAACTTTCTTTACAAACCTAATGCAAAAGACAATACAGAACATTCATCAACAACACAGGGTTCACAACCAAGTTCACTGCTCTGCGCCCCATTCATGCTCAGAAAGGAGCATTATGACTCATCATCATGGTTTATTTATTTTTCATTTATTTATATTTTTAAGCAGGAAAGGATTAAAAACAATCGGGCCTGACTCAGTATAAAACTGGTTTTCAGCAGGGTCCTGCTCTGCAGAACATAAATACCACACACACAAAAAACTCCAAGACAAGACAACAACAAACACATTTTGGGAGACAAACACATTCGAAGCAAAGAACTATAGAAATGATCCCTGAAATTATAGGGCCTCATTTATAAAGCGTGTGTACGTACATATTTGATCTTAGAGTGTGCGTACGCTTAAATCCACACAAACGCTCACATTTATAAAAACGGTCTTTGACATGGAAAAGTGCTTAGAGCCATGTCAGGGTCTGAGCAGACAACGCACTTTTCCTGGTCAGATTACTGCAGGTTTTTGGAAATCTAAGCTATTCTTGCAGCTCGCCAAAAACTTGGAAGACGACTGGTGGTCTTTTATATGAAAATTAAATCAGTTAAGTGTCATTTAAAATGTGGAGAACTGAAACCATTCAGCTGCAAGCAAGTACAAGATCATTTGCAATTTATAGATTTCACATCTGAAAGAATGATCATTCTATGGCTCAAACACCAGAGAAAGAACGATAAGAACAAATTTAGAACAGTTTCTGCAGAAAATTTTATAAATGAGGCCCTAGTCTTAACAATTATTGAAACTCAAAGTCATGACTCATCATCGTGGGTTGGGAAATAAACACTTTCGAAACACATTTCCAAGCAAAGAATTATAGAAATGATCCCTGAAAATACAGTCTTGACGACTTATCGAAACTCAAACAACATTCCATTCTGATGCGCCTCTCCTCTCAAACGGTTTTGCGTAGTTGAGTTCTGTGGGCTTTAAAGTTTGCGTGACATTTTAGCGCATACATCGGAGCCAAAAGCCCGCATTGCCCGCATTGCCACAATGCGTTCCAGAAAAGCTCCTAAAACAAACCACTTTCTCAAAAGGCACAAATGTGTAACAGAACTCAGATCATACCCCTTTCTTCAATGTTGACAAAAGCAAGACAGAACCTTCATCAACGACACAGAGTTCACATCCAACGAAAAATTCACGCGTTTACTGACCATTTTTAACGTAGGCCTCTCAGAAACTTGACGGCGACTGCTCTCTTAGAAAACTCGCAACAGTTGGTTTCAAAACGCAGAGTGAACGTTTATCAGGACCACTTTTTTTTGACATAAAACTGCTTTTTGCAACTGCTGTCTTACACAACATACGGTACCCAATCCTCACAAACAGTTCTGCATTTCAGCAAAGTTTGTTTTATAGAAAAAAGGAAACCAGCTTTAAGAACATTGAAACACCACTCAGAACACACCCCTTTCTTCAATATTGCAAAAAGCAATACAGAGCGTTCATCAACAACGCAGAGCTCACAACTAAAGATGTTGCTCTGCGCCCAATTCACGCTCAAAAAGGAGCATCATGACTCGTCATCGTGGGTTGGGAGACAAACACTTTCGAAACACATTTCCAAGCAAAGAACTATAGAAATGATCCCTGAAAATATAGTCTTGACGACTTATCGAAACTCAAACGGCATTCCATTCTGATGCGCCTCTCCTCTCAAACGGTTTTGCGTAGTTGAGTTCTGTGGGCTTTAAAGTTTGCGTGACATTTTAGCGCATACATCGGAGCCAAAAGCAGAAAGCACATCCACAATCCCCTAGAAGCCTACTATGACACGATGAGGAATACAAACAACAATCTATAATGTCATACTTTTTTGGAGCATTGCTTCCTGCGTGATGCTTTGTAGTCCACCCGTTGAATCTAAATGGAGAAAATCCTTTAGACGAAAAGTCACACGCGCATTAATGAATCTTAATGTAGACTATTTCGAAATTTGACGTGGGTTGCGCACTTAGAAAACGTGCTATGGCTGACCTCCAAATGCCAAATGAACCCGTGTCCGGCCCACTTTTTCCATAAAACCTGATTTTCGTACATATCTGCTGTCTTATCCAAGAGACAATAATACCACATCGCTGCAAACATTTCTACTTTTGATAATACACAGTGTTCGCTTTATACAAAAGGACGCTCTGACACGCGCCCCAAGATGTGGAGAGGTTTAAGCTGCCACAAAACGCGACCACAAGAGACGGGAGCCGGGTTAACACAAATGATCTCTTATTTAGCCAAGAACTTAGGAATTTAAACTGGAACTTAGGTTCTTCCTGGGCTGGGGTATCCATGGCGGATTTGTTCCCCACATCTGTTTCAACGCTATATGCCACCTTAAAGGGGGAAGACAGAACAGAAGAAAAGCAAAGTCACCATAGAAAATGTTGCAAGATTCATTCTGTCTTCTTACTCTTCGGCCAGTTTCTCTCTAGGCCATTCTGTGCCTCAGCACCTCATCCTGAAGGAGGCGGTACTCAGGACCATCCAGCTCTGAGTCAAGCAAGTTCCCAGTTTTATGGGGACCTCCATAGGCCATCATTGGCTACAGCTGTGGGTAGTTCCACGTTTGGAGGGTGAGTCGGTGGAAGTGCTCGTGATTGATGACATGTCCTAGCTAGGACTTGCTCCATTGCTCCTGGGCTCCTGTTTCCAATACTGGATTGCCACAAAGCATTCCAGAAAAGCTCCTAAAACAAACCACTTTCTCAAAAGGCACAAATGTGTAACAGAACTCAGATCATACCCCTTTCTTCAATGTTGACAAAAGCAAGACAGAACCTTCATCAACGACACAGAGTTCACATCCAACGAAAAATTCACGCACTTACTAACCATTTTTCCTACTCAGAAACTTGACGGCGACTGCTCTCTTAGAAAACTCGCAACAGCTGATTTCAGAACGCAGAGTGAACGTTTATCAGGATCACTTTTTTTTTGACATAAAACTGCTTTTCGCAACTGCTGTCTTACACAACATGCAGTACCCGCTTGTATGCAACCCTCACAAACAGTTCTGCATTTCAGCAAAGTTTGTTTTATAGAAAAAAGGAAACCAGTTTTAAGAACATTGAAACACCACTCAGAACACACCCCTTTCTTCAATATTGCAAAAAGCAACACAGAACGTTCATCAACAACGCAGAGCTCACAACTAAAGATGTTGCTCTGCGCCCAATTCACGCTCAAAAAGAAGCATCATGACTCGTCATCGTGGGTTGGGAGACAAACACTTTCGAAACACATTTCCAAGCAAAGAACTATAGAAATGATCCCTGAAAATATAGTCTTGACGACTTATCGAAACTCAAACGGCATTCCATTCTGATGCGCCTCTCCTCTCAAACGGTTTTGCGTAGTTGAGTTCTGTGGGCTTTAAAGTTTGCGTGACATTTTAGCGCATACATCGGAGCCAAAAGCAGAAAGCACATCCACAATCCCCTAGAAGCCTACTATGACACGATGAGGAATACAAACAACAATCTATAATGTCATACTTTTTTGGAGCATTGCTTCCTGCGTGATGCTTTGTAGTCCACCCGTTGAATCTAAATGGAGAAAATCCTTTAGACGAAAAGTCACACGCGCATTAATGAATCTTAATGTAGACTATTTCGAAATTTGACGTGGGTTGCGCACTTAGAAAACGTGCTATGGCTGACCTCCAAATGCCAAATGAACCCGTGTCCGGCCCACTTTTTCCATAAAACCTGATTTTCGTACATATCTGCTGTCTTATCCAAGAGACAATAATACCACATCGCTGCAAACATTTCTACTTTTGGATAATACACAGTGTTCGCTTTATACAAAAGGACGCTCTGACACGCGCCCCAAGATGTGGAGAGGTTTAAGCTGCCACAAAACGCGACCACAAGAGACGGGAGCCGGGTTAACACAAATGATCTCTTATTTAGCCAAGAACTTAGGAATTTAAACTGGAACTTAGGTTCTTCCTGGGCTGGGGTATCCATGGCGGATTTGTTCCCCACATCTGTTTCAACGCTATATGCCACCTTAAAGGGGGAAGACAGAACAGAAGAAAAGCAAAGTCACCATAGAAAATGTTGCAAGATTCATTCTGTCTTCTTACTCTTCGGCCAGTTTCTCTCTAGGCCATTCTGTGCCTCAGCACCTCATCCTGAAGGAGGCGGTACTCAGGACCATCCAGCTCTGAGTCAAGCAAGTTCCCAGTTTTATGGGGACCTCCATAGGCCATCATTGGCTACAGCTGTGGGTAGTTCCACGTTTGGAGGGTGAGTCGGTGGAAGTGCTCGTGATTGATGACATGTCCTAGCTAGGACTTGCTCCATTGCTCCTGGGCTCCTGTTTCCAATACTGGATTGCCACAAAGCATTCCAGAAAAGCTCCTAAAACAAACCACTTTCTCAAAAGGCACAAATGTGTAACAGAACTCAGATCATACCCCTTTCTTCAATGTTGACAAAAGCAAGACAGAACCTTCATCAACGACACAGAGTTCACATCCAACGAAAAATTCACGCACTTACTAACCATTTTTCCTACTCAGAAACTTGACGGCGACTGCTCTCTTAGAAAACTCGCAACAGCTGATTTCAGAACGCAGAGTGAACGTTTATCAGGACCACTTTTTTTTTGATATAAAACTGCTTTTCGCAACTGCTGTCTTACACAACATGCAGTACCCGCTTGTATGCAACCCTCACAAACAGTTCTGCATTTCAGCAAAGTTTGTTTTATAGAAAAAAGGAAACCAGCTTTAAGAACATTGAAACACCACTCAGAACACACCCCTTTCTTCAATATTGCAAAAAGCAATACAGAACGTTCATCAACAACGCAGAGCTCACAACTAAAGATGTTGCTCTGCGCCCAATTCACGCTCAAAAAGGAGCATCATGACTCGTCATCATGGGTTGGGAGACAAACACTTTCGAAACACATTTCCAAGCAAAGAACTATAGAAATGATCCCTGAAAATATAGTCTTGACGACTTATCGAAACTCAGACGGCATTCCATTCTGATGCGCCTCTCCTCTCAAACGGTTTTGCGTAGTTGAGTTCTGTGGGCTTTAAAGTTTGCGTGACATTTTAGCGCATACATCGGAGCCAAAAGCAGAAAGCACATCCACAATCCCCTAGAAGCCTACTATGACACGATGAGGAATACAAACAACAATCTATAATGTCATACTTTTTTGGAGCATTGCTTCCTGCATGATGCTTTGTAGTCCACCCGTTGAATCTAAATGGAGAAAATCCTTTAGACGAAAAGTCACACGCGCATTAATGAATCTTAATGTAGACTATTTCGAAATTTGACGTGGGTTGCGCACTTAAAAATCGTGCTATGGCTGACCTCCAAATGCCAAATGAACCCGTGTCCGGCCCACTTTTTCCATAAAACCTGATTTTCGTACATATCTGCTGTCTTATCCAAGAGACAATAATACCACATCGCTGCAAACATTTCTACTTTTGATAATACACAGTGTTCGCTTTATACAAAAGGACGCTCTGACACGCGCCCCAAGATGTGGAGAGGTTTAAGCTGCCACAAAACGCGACCACAAGAGACGGGAGCCGGGTTAACACAAATGATCTCTTATTTAGCCAAGAACTTAGGAATTTAAACTGGAACTTAGGTTCTTCCTGGGCTGGGGTATCCATGGCGGATTTGTTCCCCACATCTGTTTCAACGCTATATGCCACCTTAAAGGGGGAAGACAGAACAGAAGAAAAGCAAAGTCACCATAGAAAATGTTGCAAGATTCATTCCGTCTTCTTACTCTTCGGCCAGTTTCTCTCTAGGCCATTCTGTGCCTCAGCACCTCATCCTGAAGGAGGCGGTACTCAGGACCATCCAGCTCTGAGTCAAGCAAGTTCCCAGTTTTATGGGGACCTCCATAGGCCATCATTGGCTACAGCTGTGGGTAGTTCCACGTTTGGAGGGTGAGTCGGTGGAAGTGCTCGTGATTGATGACATGTCCTAGCTAGGACTTGCTCCATTGCTCCTGGGCTCCTGTTTCCAATACTGGATTGCCACAAAGCATTCCAGAAAAGCTCCTAAAACAAACCACTTTCTCAAAAGGCACAAATGTGTAACAGAACTCAGATCATACCCCTTTCTTCAATGTTGACAAAAGCAAGACAGAACCTTCATCAACGACACAGAGTTCACATCCAACGAAAAATTCACGCACTTACTAACCATTTTTCCTACTCAGAAACTTGACGGCGACTGCTCTCTTAGAAAACTCGCAACAGCTGATTTCAAAACGCAGAGTGAACGTTTATCAGGACCACTTTTTTTTTGACATAAAACTGCTTTTCGCAACTGCTGTCTTACACAACATGCAGTACCCACCTGTATGCAATCCTCACAAACAGTTCTGCATTTCAGCAAAGTTTGTTTTATAGAAAAAAGGAAACCAGTTTTAAGAACATTGAAACACCACTCAGAACACACCCCTTTCTTCAATATTGCAAAAAGCAATACAGAACGTTCATCAACAACGCAGAGCTCACAACTAAAGATGTTGCTCTGCGCCCAATTCACGCTCAAAAAGGAGCATCATGACTCGTCATCGTGGGTTGGGAGACAAACACTTTCGAAACACATTTCCAAGCAAAGAACTATAGAAATGATCCCTGAAAATATAGTCTTGACGACTTATCGAAACTCAAACGGCATTCCATTCTGATGCGCCTCTCCTCTCAAACGGTTTTGCGTAGTTGAGTTCTGTGGGCTTTAAAGTTTGCGTGACATTTTAGCGCATACATCGGAGCCAAAAGCAGAAAGCACATCCACAATCCCCTAGAAGCCTACTATGACACGATGAGGAATACAAACAACAATCTATAATGTCATACTTTTTTGGAGCATTGCTTCCTGCGTGATGCTTTGTAGTCCACCCGTTGAATCTAAATGGAGAAAATCCTTTAGACGAAAAGTCACACGCGCATTAATGAATCTTAATGTAGACTATTTCGAAATTTGACGTGGGTTGCGCACTTAGAAAACGTGCTATGGCTGACCTCCAAATGCCAAATGAACCCGTGTCCGGCCCACTTTTTCCATAAAACCTGATTTTCGTACATATCTGCTGTCTTATCCAAGAGACAATAATACCACATCGCTGCAAACATTTCTACTTTTGGATAATACACAGTGTTCGCTTTATACAAAAGGACGCTCTGACACGCGCCCCAAGATGTGGAGAGGTTTAAGCTGCCACAAAACGCGACCACAAGAGACGGGAGCCGGGTTAACACAAATGATCTCTTATTTAGCCAAGAACTTAGGAATTTAAACTGGAACTTAGGTTCTTCCTGGGCTGGGGTATCCATGGCGGATTTGTTCCCCACATCTGTTTCAACGCTATATGCCACCTTAAAGGGGGAAGACAGAACAGAAGAAAAGCAAAGTCACCATAGAAAATGTTGCAAGATTCATTCTGTCTTCTTACTCTTCGGCCAGTTTCTCTCTAGGCCATTCTGTGCCTCAGCACCTCATCCTGAAGGAGGCGGTACTCAGGACCATCCAGCTCTGAGTCAAGCAAGTTCCCAGTTTTATGGGGACCTCCATAGGCCATCATTGGCTACAGCTGTGGGTAGTTCCACGTTTGGAGGGTGAGTCGGTGGAAGTGCTCGTGATTGATGACATGTCCTAGCTAGGACTTGCTCCATTGCTCCTGGGCTCCTGTTTCCAATACTGGATTGCCACAAAGCATTCCAGAAAAGCTCCTAAAACAAACCACTTTCTCAAAAGGCACAAATGTGTAACAGAACTCAGATCATACCCCTTTCTTCAATGTTGACAAAAGCAAGACAGAACCTTCATCAACGACACAGAGTTCACATCCAACGAAAAATTCACGCACTTACTAACCATTTTTCCTACTCAGAAACTTGACGGCGACTGCTCTCTTAGAAAACTCGCAACAGCTGATTTCAAAACGCAGAGTGAACGTTTATCAGGACCACTTTTTTTTTGACATAAAACTGCTTTTCGCAACTGCTGTCTTACACAACGTGCAGTACTCACCTGTATGCAATCCTCACAAACAGTTCTGCATTTCAGCAAAGTTTGTTTTATAGAAAAAAGGAAACCAGTTTTAAAAACATTGAAACACCACTCAGAACACACCCCTTTCTTCAATATTGCAAAAAGCAATACAGAACGTTCATCAACAACGCAGAGCTCACAACTAAAGATGTTGCTCTGCGCCCAATTCACGCTCAAAAAGGAGCATCGTGACTCGTCATCGTGGGTTGGGAGACAAACACTTTCGAAACACATTTCCAAGCAAAGAACTATAGAAATGATCCCTGAAAATATAGTCTTGACGACTTACCGAAACTCAAACGGCATTCCATTCTGATGCGCCTCTCCTCTCAAACGGTTTTGCGTAGTTGAGTTCTGTGGGCTTTAAAGTTTGCGTGACATTTTAGCGCATACAACGGAGCCAATAGCAGAAAGCACATCCACAATCCCCTAGAAGCCTACTATGACACGATGAGGAATACAAACAACAATCTATAATGTCATACTTTTTTGGAGCATTGCTTCCTGCGTGGTGCTTTGTAGTCCACCCGTTGAATCTAAATGGAGAAAATCCTTTAGACGAAAAGTCACACGGGCATTAATGAATCTTAATGTAGACTATTTCGAAATTTGACGTGGGTTGCGCACTTAGAAAACGTGCTATGGCTGACCTCCAAATTTCAAATGAACCCGTGTCTGGCCCACTTTTTCCATAAAACCTGATTTTCGTACATATCTGCTGTCTTATCCAAGAGACAATAATACCACATCGCTGCAAACATTTCTACTTTTGGATAATACACAGTGTTCGCTTTATACAAAAGGACGCTCTGACACGCGCCCCAAGATGTGGAGAGGTTTAAGCTGCCACAAAACGCGACCACAAGAGACGGGAGCCGGGTTAACACAAATGATCTCTTATTTAGCCAAGAACTTAGGAATTTAAACTGGAACTTAGGTTCTTCCTGGGCTGGGGTATCCATGGCGGATTTGTTCCCCACATCTGTTTCAACGCTATATGCCACCTTAAAGGGGGAAGACAGAACAGAAGAAAAGCAAAGTCACCATAGAAAATGTTGCAAGATTCATTCTGTCTTCTTACTCTTCGGCCAGTTTCTCTCTAGGCCATTCTGTGCCTCAGCACCTCATCCTGAAGGAGGCGGTACTCAGGACCATCCAGCTCTGAGTCAAGCAAGTTCCCAGTTTTATGGGGACCTCCATAGGCCATCATTGGCTACAGCTGTGGGTAGTTCCACGTTTGGAGGGTGAGTCGGTGGAAGTGCTCGTGATTGATGACATGTCCTAGCTAGGACTTGCTCCATTGCTCCTGGGCTCCTGTTTCCAATACTGGATTGCCACAAAGCATTCCAGAAAAGCTCCTAAAACAAACCACTTTCTCAAAAGGCACAAATGTGTAACAGAACTCAGATCATACCCCTTTCTTCAATGTTGACAAAAGCAAGACAGAACCTTCATCAACGACACAGAGTACACATCCAATGAAAAATTCACGCACTTACTAACCATTTTTAACGTAGGCATCTCAGAAACTTAACGGCGACTGCTCTCTTAGAAAACTCGCAACAGTTGGTTTCAAAACGCAGAGTGAACGTTTATCAGGACCACTTTTTTTTTTTTACATAAAACTGCTTTTCGCAATTGCTGTCTTACACAACATACAGTACCCAATCCTCACAAACAGTTCTGCGTTTCAGCAAAGTTTGTTTTATAGAAAGTACAGTTCTCTAGAAAAAAGAAAAACAGTTTTAAGAACACTGAAACACCACTCAGAACACACCCCTTTCTTCGATATTGCAAAAGGCAATACAGTTCATATACTATTGAACTAGCATATTGCATATAAAAACTTTGACCTTTGGAGGGCAGTAATACGCTTAGCAGTGTCTACACTGCTGGAATTCTAATAGAGAAGAAGAAGAGAGCTAGTTCAAGATGAGCATTTCTGGTTAAAATGTATGAAATTTCTTTTTTTTTTTTTTTTTAAATGAGTTATTGTTTCTCTAGATAAGACCATTATTTCTCGTCTGGGATCGTGTAGAACAGTGTTTCTCAACCCTGGTCCTGAAGGACCCCCAACACTGCAGGTTTTGTCTTTCTCCCTAATTAAGCACACCTGATTCAACTCATCAGCTCATTAGAAGAAACTCCACTACCTGAAATGAATGTGTCAGACAGAGGAGACTTTCAAAATGTGCAGTGTTGGGGGTCCTCCAGGACCAGGGTTGAGAAACACTGGTGTAGAACACTTTGAAGCTGCAGTGAAACTAATTTTGACCTTCAACTGTTTGGTGCGCATTGAAGTTCACATGGAAAAAAATCTTGGAATGTTTTCATCAAAAACTTTAATTTATTTTCGACTGAAGAAAGAAAGACATGGACATCTTTGATGACATGAGGGTGAGTAAATTATCAGGAAACGTTTATTTAAAAGTGGACTAATCCTTTAAGGTGTAGTTACATCAGGTGTAGAGTACATGAGATGACCACTTCCCCCTTCTCCTAGTTCAGGCCGCCAGTCAAGGTATTTTACCTGGGCAGTATGAGAACACTCCCAACAGGGAGCTTTTCATTTATTTAGAATTAATGTAAAGTGGTCATCTGATTTATTTGAAAGATTGGTGAGACTGCTAACTTGTAGAGCCTCTTCTGTATTATCAGCACAAGGAATACACAAGTGTAACAAAATAAATTATTACCAAAAGATAAACAAGAATAACTAACACAACTACTAAATGAATGCCATGAATGATAAAGGAATACAGTGCATAAGATACATAAAATACAAGTGATTAAGTTGGGTGTGGCTATGGAAGAGTTACATTATCTTATGGAAAGATAAACTGTTTCTCTGAAAATAATAACGTGGAGAACCTTATTATGCACCAACAAATAAATGAAAGATTATTTGTTATTAACTAAAATCAGCTATATTACATTTAATGTGAATTAGAAAATCATATACTGATAATATACAACAATGCCAAGGTCTCTGGAAAAAGGTTTGGTGATATTTACGTTCCATGTGATTGAGTCCAATGAAGGTGACTTCTTCCACTGGTTGTGCTGGGTGACAATGCAGTGGGGAGAGGAGCCAGAAGCAACAACAGTTCAACAGCCTTGAACACGAAGCTCTGTGGGATGCTGATATCCTGGAGCACCAAAAGGTCCTAAAATCTGGAACACGCAGATGAGACCCTGGCGTAGCTGCAGAAGGTCCTTAACAATCTGGAACACACAGAAGAAGGTACCTTGAAATGAAGGTTTGCTCTCCTGAGCTTAACCTTGTTGCAAGTCTCTGTGTGTCTTCTGCCTCTATGGGCCAGACACTCAGAACTTTGTCAATCCGCTTTTGTCTCTCTGGAGTCAGTACTGTCTCATTGGACAAAAACTCTGATCGTAGTGTTTGTTAATGTCTCTTTCCTCACAGGTTGGAGGCTCAGAACATAGTCATCTCTGTTGCTGCCTCACACGCTGTAGACACAGATCATGGGATCTGTTGTTGCCTCTCTGGACAAAGCAGAGGCTCAGAATGTTACGATTTATCTGTTATGTCTCAGATTCTTACAGGGTTGATACCCAGAACAGTACTGTATATCTTTTAGGTCTCAGCTTCAAAGGCCGGGACTCAGAACAGCATATCAGTAAATGTCTATCCCAGGACAGACTCAGAACGGTGTTGATCTGTTTCTGTCTCACTCGAGGGGAGAGTGTCTGTTGAAAGGATACCTTTATCCCTTTCCGATGAGGAGGAGATTGCAATCTGGTGCTTCTCCATTCGAGTGCTGCAATTGGCTGCTTGCATCAGGGGGGGACATACACAGTGTGTCCCACCCTTCTTTCCCCTGTGGAACTCATAAGCATAAAGCACAAAGATGGATGTCTTTAAAGTGTCTTTATGTTTACCAATGCATTTATGACTTTCCAAACCTCCACCAGAATACCTTTGGCAATATTCTAAACAACGAGAGACCAAACATGATTTGAAAAAGATTGAACTGTCATGCATTTATTCATTTGTAAATCAATGAATTTGTGTAAGATGTTGCATTACAAATAGTTGTCACTGAGAATACTTATTTCTGTGAATAAGTATGAAATGGATGCGTGTAGTTTACATCAGTTTTAAAATTTCCAGACATAGTTATGAATGGATTTGGATGGATCACTGTGATCTCTCATTGTTTCACCCAATTTTTATGGCAGTCACAGTCCAACCTTGGTCTCTGGAATTGGTCTCTAGATGGGTGAAGGGTAGAAACTGCATTTGGACCAATGAGAAGTCCTGTCCTTCCTGGGCTTGGTACCAGAGGTCTTCGTCTTGCCCTCTAAAGCTCGGGATACACTGCACGATTTTAGCAATCCTATAAGATCATTACAAATCACACTGTGCGACATGGATCTATTAAACTTGGTGCATGTAGACCATATGATGATGACTCGTAGGCTACAATGCAAGTTTCTACAGAAGAATAAAATGTCATCAGCATGCACTAGTGGTAAACAAAAAGACCATGCTGAATCGCACTTCGTCAGTTGCAGTTTTTATGTGTGCTGAAATAAAAGGAAGCAGCAAAAGAAGAAGGGAAAAGAGTTTTAGCACCATGTCGCGTTGATTTCATGTCGCATTTTTATTGTCTGGTCAGTAGACGTAGGTCGTAGCAGCAAACACACTGTGCATTGATCATGCTGAATTTCAGACACTGTCAGAAAATGATCGTAGGCTATCTCTGGTCGCAAGACCGGGAAAACAGCTGTCTTTTAACCTCTCCCACTGTACGACATAGGACCACCGATTAAGGACCACAATCACAGAAATCATCATGATTGTTTCATGGCAATCTTTCGTCTGGGACAGCAAAAAATCATGTACTGTATCCCGGGCTTAAGAGGTGTCTGGCTGTTGTCCTAGCATCTTTATCTGATGGCTTTGGACAGTTTGTTTGTGTTAGTCCACCACAATCCAATCAAAATGTAGCAAAGCTTTGTCCGCTGTTACAGACCGAGAGGGACCCAGCCATAAAATGGGCCCTGAAATGTGCTGTTCCGTACATACACAACATCTGGTACCCCATCATTACAAAAAGTTCTGCATTTCAGCAAAGTTTGTTTCATAGAAACCACAGTTCTCTAGGAAAAAATAAATAAATAAAAATAGACAAAGACCAACCCAATTTCACAGCAATTCAAACTTATTTTTCAAAGTGGCTAATTTGTATGACCTCACTGGGAAAACCCTATTTACCTACATGAACCATTAATCATCATGCATTATTTATATTCTTAAAGTTTTGCAGCCTTTTCCCGACCTAACCACAGGCAATACTCTTCACCACGATGGTAACCCTACAATCTTTCCACATCACAGAAACACATTTAAATACCAAAATAACAGAACATTAAACAATAACACATCTTCCCCTGTATTAAAAAACACTCAATTTCAACATTTATTCTCCCTTAGAGAGTGTGATGCAAAGCATGCTGGGAACTTGAAATCTGCTGCAACTGTTTAATTTTGAAATTATATTTAAACATATAATACTTAATAATATACTTAATATTAATAAAAACTTTCAAAACACCAAAACAGCACTTTCTTGAAGCTAATTAGGACTTATTTGGGCAAAAGAGGTTGTTGTAAAATGAGAGCAGAGTAACTGAAATAATTGAAATATCTGCATTTAAATAGCTGCCAGTCACAATAGGAGTTAAGGAAAGTTCAAAGCAACCAATAGCGTTGTTGGATAGGCTGAGATGTGGTCTGCCACAGACCTACAGCACAGGTTTCATGTGTTTTTCCAAGTATGGGCCAAATGTTAACCATAAGTTAAAATATTCCATGGTGTGCTGCTATAAATAAGCCACATATGACCTGCAGTTGGTGTGGTCATCTGAGCCATATACCTCAATACAAACAGTGAGCCAAAATAAAATTCCCTCCAATTCTAAAGCCATGGCAAAACATGTATGGCGAACTTTTGGCCCACATGTGCTCAGCCATGCCATATCTAGGCCAGATGTGCCAGCTATCAGCCACATTTGGCCCAAATGTTATTGCTATCTGGGATGTTATTTATGACTGGATGTAACTTTTGAAACTTTGCGGTAAAAGTGGCTCTTCTATTGACTTGACTCTATTGGTCTCATGAAAATAATAGTGAAGACCACTGATCTGGACCATTATTTTCACTTTAAAATAATGGTCCAGGTCACTATTAACTCCTTTTATTATGCTGGCACCCAGCATACAGTGTGTCAGGAAGCTTTTCATTGATTGTCACTTTGTTGAGTTTCATATTCATATTCATATTTATTTTCTTTTGAATATTTGGATAACTTGCTACAACACAGTTGTAGCATCACATGATTGATTAGTAATGTAAAGTTTAAACATGGCACAATGCATTTATAACCAGTGATTTTTGGATTATATCAATGAAAGAAAACCGCTTTGAAGATGACATTACCAAAAATCAAATGTCAAGGGTCAAGAGCCAGGAAACACATTAATTAGAGCTAAACCTCTGTTAATTTTCAGTAAGAACTTTTATGACAGGTCAACATGGCAAGAAAGTTTATAAGATGTTTAGGTGGTGGAGGGGGAAAAAACACTAAGAGGAACAAGACTGGGGAAGCCCATTCTCTTCTAGCATCACAATGATTGTTAAATATGGATTTACAGGCTAGTAACGTGCTCACTGAATATAATATGTATTGTTAGTGTATTTTCAACATATCGGTAAGGCACATTTCAAAGTGTAAGGATTATGATTGAACTGTAAAAATAATGTTTAGTAAGTAGGCCTATGTAGTTTTTTTGAAGTCTAGAACTAAATAAACTGAGTGATGCAGGTAGTGCAGTAAACTGTCTTTTGCCATGTTACCTTTTTTATTTGTGTTGTAACGGACCTCCGACAGAAGAGGGCGCGATTTCACTAATAACAGCCAGGTGGCTTTGACCACAATCCATTTGTTCTGAATCAGCTACTGGGACGCCGCCTCATAACGCATGTTTCCCGGCCTTCTTCCGTCCTCATTTATGTTGCGCCAGGCTGGAGCTCATCCCGTGTCGCGCGCACGCCCAGCAGCCGGCTCATCGCTCCTCTGTAATTAGCTGATGGACTCGGTGGGCGCACCCAGAACACTCTTTCCCACGGACACACTCAAATTTAAAGTGTCTTCAAACGAGAACACGTGAGGCTATTACGTTTTTTAATTTCTTCTTAGGTCAAGAAGAAAGCGCTTGTGTTTCTTTCATGCAGTCTCGGGGAATAAATTATGTTCATCGACTTTACGATTGCAGAAGAGCACTTTAGTTTCCCCCATCTGATTGTGTTAGCCGTTGTGTGTGACTCTTGTATTGACGTTTACATGTCGACCAGCTGAAATGTAACCTGTCCGAAACACTCCGGAGGGGGGGCAGTGATGCTGATACCGATCATCGCCACCTGCGCTTTCACTGGATAGCCATATCCCAAGGACGATGCGAATCGGTATTGTTGCTAGTAAATCAAGTCCATGGCTTTTGAACAATCGGTAACACTTTAGTTTAATCTACAAACACTTAAGAAACTCTCACAGCTGGATTCGACTAAGTCTGCAAGGTTTGTGAAATCACATTATTATTAGGTAGCCTATTCAAAGACTTGTTGGAATGATGCTATTTCTGAATGCTGACGGTAGGTGAGAAAGTATTATAGTGTTTGCCACCAATAATTTAAAATCAAACACTATAACCTTTCTTTTTTCGTATACTGCTTACTTCTATTGTTGAACAGTTCTATCTAACAAAGTATTAGATAGGACTGTTAAACAGAGACCGTAAACTAACGAAGACGGAGAATGGGAGCGCTGTGTGCTCAGGCGTTTACAGTACGTTAAAAAAAAAAATATTGGCCGATAATTTAACCCTTTCATGCATAGCGGTCATTACAGTGGACAGCTAAATAAAAAGTGTATGCATTGGTTTTCATGGAACAGTTGCACATCATAGCATTGTTAAATTTACCAAGTATTGATTTTAGATTGGGAGGAAATTAATCATCTGTCTACACAGCTATTTCATACTATTACTGTGACTGTTGTTCTTGAAAATACATGATCTGCAGTAACTTTTTTGGTTGTAAATAAATGTATTTGTGTTATTAGATTGTAATTTGCAGTTACGTCAAATAAGTAATCTGATTACGTAATGCACATTACTTGTTATGCTTGTTACTTGTTATGCAATACTTTACTATAGTAACATCAAAAAAGTAATCTGATTAAGTAATGCACATTACTTTAATCGTTACATCAAAAAAGTTATCTTATCATGTAATGCACATTACTTGTAGGCTAATGCTTCACCCCCAACTCTGCTCATTTTAGATGAGATTTGAGAACACCTGATTGCTGTTATATTTTAGATTATTATATTTTATAACTCCACATCGTGACCGTCTCTGAAGATTCTGGGAACGTTACCAGGTGACAGGTTACCCCACTAGAAATTTTACATTCCCAGAACATTCTCAGAATGTCCTCACTGGTATTAAGGATGTTGTCTAGTAACGTTCCCAGTACATTCAGAGACGGTCACGATGTGGAGTTCTTTTAAGGTTTATTTGGTGGACCTTCAGGGGACCTTCAGGGAACATTCAGGACGTTCTGGGAATGTTTAGAGGACTATTACTCTTATTACAATTAACCAAATTGGAATGTCCCCCTAAAGTCATGTAAGGAATCTTGAACTACAGCACTTGCATTACCAAAAGAGGACGTTTTAGGAATTTCCCTAATGTTCTGTAAAGGTTCAGAATTTTCGTCACCTTTAGAGAACTTTTAGGCAACGGTGCGCAAGGTCACAAGAACGTCGTCTTCTATGTGGGTGTTTTATAGAAAATAATGAAGTTTGAAGTCACCGTTATAGAGGTGAGCGTTTGCTTTAGATGGGCTCTTGATTCTTGATATTTTTAATATTAGGTTTTCTCTGGCTGCTTTAACTGTGTTTTCAAAACATGCTTGTTACAGCAAAAAATTTTAAGAGAATTTTTGATCAGATAATTTTGGTATTTAATGATGGTGATTCAATCATCATGGAGTGTTCTGGTTCACAGATTGTCTCCAGAGACTAAACTCTGAGGTGTGGTTTCTCTGACAGGGATTAAATTAAGCCAGGATAGGCCTTAATCTAGAATAGTTAATCGTGTCTTAAAAAATGGCTTTCTGAAACACAGATTAAGTACAGATTATTAAAACCTGGACTATGGAGTCCTGAATTAAAATAAACTAGATTAATTTAAAACCAACTGTGCTCATCTGAATTAGCATGAGAGAGGTTGCCTATATGGAATGAACCAAGAAAAGCTTAAAATTGCATGGAAATGAGAAGCAAATCCAAGGAAAACAATGGCAGCAGAAGAAGACTGCAATAATAAAAAACTTTACTAAACAAGAGACAGATCTTTTAAAGCAAGCAAAATACATAAACTGTAGGGGAAAAAAAGAGAAATGCCTGGAAATCTGTTTGTAATGAATCCTATATATATAATAATCCTATGATTATTAATGCTTTTGTTTTGTCTTTCACAAAACTAAACTTAACTATTTATACATGTGATAATTAGTGTCGGCAGTCTAGAAATGACACTGGTTTGATAGAAATTGCTTCGGGAGAAATGGGCTGGTTTGATCCAAAGCACTACTATAACAGATGCTTCATTATTTAATTTAAACAATTTTTGTTAGCAGGTCTTCAACCCAAGCAAAAGCTCTACATTTCACCACAATGGTAATCTCCAAAAAACACAAACATAAACATAATAGAACACATACATAATAGAACATTAAACAGTAAGAAGTCTCTCCATATTCTCATCTTTCTGAAAAATGCATAAAATAACACTATTTCAACATTTACTCTCCTACTTCAGCCCGGTGCAAAGCATGATGGGAAGTGAAAGTCCTGTTTGATTGGGTTACTTGACTGAAACATGTTATTTCAAAAGGAAAACTTCAAGTGAGTTCTAGTAACCATTTGGGGCGATTTTCCGGACAGAGATTAAGCCTAGTCCTAGAATAAAATGGCCCTTTAAACCAGATTAACAGAAATCTGCTTTCTCTGTCATGGTTTAAAATAGTCCTAGACTTAGTATAGTCCAGAGTTTAATAAGCTGATTTCCTGGAGGAAGACTAGATCTACTCCAGGACTAAACTGAGGCTTAAATTAAACCTAACAGGAGGCAGGTTTAACTTCAGATTAATGTTGTGTTTCAAAGAAGACACATGTATTACTTGGATATATATCGATATTGGTATACACTGTGTGTGTGTGTGTGTGTGTGTGTGTATGTATATATATATATATATATATATATATATATATATATATATATATATATATATATTTTTTTTTTTTTTTTATTTAAACAATTTATTTTGATTTAACACCATTGTTTCTGGTTCAAATGTGATTGCTTCATGTTAAAATGGTTACTAGAACTCACTTGATGTTTTCATTTTGAAATAACATGTTTCAGTCAAGTAACCCAATCAAACAGGACTTTCACTTCCCATCATGCTTTGCACCGGGCTGAATTGAGAGAGTAAATGTTGAAAAAGTATTAATTTATGCACTTTTTAGAAATATGAGAATATGGAGAGATTTCTTACTGTTTAATGTTCTACTATGTAAAAGCTTTTATGTTAGTGTGTTTTTTTGGAGATTACCATTGTGGTGAAGTTTAGAGCTTGTGCTTGAGGACCTGCTAACAAGAACTGTCTTTTTTATATAATGAATCAACCACTATGATAGTGCTTTGGATCAAACCAGTATAATTTCACACTTTAGCCCGGATAAGTTGAATTTACTTAAAAAATTTGAGGAAACTGGTTGCCCTAAAAAAATTAAGTAATGATTAAGTAATGTGAACTTAATAATTCAGTTCATTTAACTTCACTTTGATTATTACAACTAGTATATTTAACTTCAATGTACTAAGCAAGTAACTTGCCACCAATAAAATTCATCCATGCCTCCCATATGCATTGCTAGTAAATTGAGCTGAATGCTAGTAATTTTCTTTATTCTCACTATTTAAATTTTGCTGTTTTTCTCTTTTAGTAGCTTGTTTTCTAATGTTCAAGTTGATCTGTTTAAAACATGCATTAATAATCATAGAATTGTTATAATTCAACTTTAAAAAAAAAATTGTATTGTAGAAGTTGATCCTCCGCTGTAGAATCACAGTGCTGCTGTAATCAATAATGTAATCTAACTCAGAGATTGGGCTCTAAATGAGTTTAGTGATTCAGATGAATTAATGATTATGTGAAAACATAACCAACATCACCTGATCATTTTTAACTTTGCTTGTCTGGTTGGTTTTAATACAGTTAAAACTGCCCAAACAAAATCTAATATTAAAAAGTCAAGGGTCAAGAGCTCAACTAAAACAAACACTGACCCTCGATGATGGTAACTTAAAAATTGTGATTTTCTCCTTTGGTGAAAAACTATAAGGTAAATGTTAGGAAAAAATGTCTGTAGAACAGCCAAAACAAATGTTCCAACTGCTCATCAACAGCTCCTTGAATTCTACACACCACGACAAAATGGCGTCATTACCTGCCGCAAACCAGTGTGAAGGAGGCGTGGCCAGGAGAAAAACTTAATAATTTAAGTGCTTTAACTTACATTTATTAACACATTCAAATACACCCACAAATTAGTAGAATATACTTATATTTTATAAGTAATGCAACCAAACTTAAATATTTAAAGTATATTGTAATTATATTTTTTAAGTAAATATAAAATCCGGGCTAAGAGTGTAGATTATCAAGTGCCAACACTGATTATTGTATGTGTAAATAGTTATGTTTAGTTTGTTGCTAAAGGACAAAACAAAAGCATTAATAATCATAGAATTGTTATAATTCATCTGTTTAAAAAGAATTCATTACCAACAGATTTCCAGGCATTTCTCTTTTTTTTCACAGCTGATATATTTTGCTTGCTTTAAAATAAATGTCTCTTTTTTTAGTTAAGTTATATTGGAGTCTTTTTTGCTGCCGTTGTTCCTTGGATTTGCTTCTCAGTTCCATGCAATTTTAAGCTTTTCTTGGTTCATTCCATGTTTTACAGGCAACCTCTCTCATGCTAATTCAGATGAGCACAGTTGGTTTTAAATTAATCTAGTTTATTTTAATTCAGGACTCCATAGTCCAGGTTTTAGTAATCCATACTTAATATGTGTTTCAGAAAGCCATTTTTTAAGCCACGATTAACTATTCTGGATTAAAGGTCCCGTTTTTCGTGGTTTTTTGAAGATTTGATTGTGTTTATAGTGTGCAATATAACGTGTTCATGTTTCGCGTGTAAAAAAACATATTTTTCACATAATTTACTTATCTGTATACCGATGTTTCCACTGTCATAAAAACGGGCTGATGACTTCCTTGTTCTATGAAGTCCCTCCTTCAGAAATACGTAATGAGTTCTGATTGTGCCAGCGGTTCCTGTGTTGTGATTCGACAGCAGCTTAGCGAACCCAGAGCCATAGAGAGAGCGCACCTTGCCCGGAAAGGTCACGCCTCTTACCATAACGTGTGCTGCACATAGTTTTACATGTGGATTATTGTGGTGTCGTGCCGAATGAACACAAAAGACAATAATTCCCAAGAGACTGAACTCTTTAATCTCCACAAGCAGCGACAGAAAATGTACAACGTTAGCACTCACTCAGAAGAGTACCTCATACGGAAAACAGCCATATACATAAGCATAGTCCCCTCTTGTGGCCATTATGTGCACTGCAGTCCAACATTAACTATTGCAGTAAGGATACCACAATTATAATTTTTGGGAACCGAGTTAAACATAAATTGTAACCATTGAGCTCTAAGTACAGTGTCCCTGGGAAGGCCAAACAAAGGTGATTGGACTGCGGGATGAAAATAACAGCGTTTCGACGACATGGTGACAAACACACTCTACAAACGCAACTCTTGCTCTTCTCCGTGGGAGCGCAACAAGACCACGCCCCCTTTTTTGTGTATTCCTGTGGGCGGAGGTTAGTCAAAAAACTGTTTTAGTGACGTCATTAAAGAAGGAAGTAGAGGGATGTAGTCCAAACTGGCCGTTCGATGTAGGCAACTTCTGTTAAATAAAATATCTCGCTTGGCATTGAACTTTGAGCTTTAAAATTTTACAGATTTTATTTATACTATAACAACAACATTACACACTAACTAAAGTTTGAAACATGGGATCACGAAGAACGGGACCTTTAAAACATTTTGAAACGAAACAGAGCGATCACACTTAAGCGAACCAGGGTTTGGGGTCAAATGCGCTCGGGCACAGTTCAGAGCACCTAGTGTGAGTACACCCTGACCCACTTCTTCCAAGCGGGCCAGGGCTGGCTAAACGAACCGCGCCCGGGCATGGAACGGAGTGATCACACTTGTCAAACAAACCAGGCTTTGGGGGGTCAAACGCGCTCTGGCACGGTTCAGAGCGCCTAGTGTGACTACACACTTAGGTTCACAAAAGTCTTTAATTACTCACCCTCATGACGTTCCAAACCTGTAAGACTTTTGTTCATCTTTGGAACTCAAATGAAGATCATTTTGATGAAATCTGAAACCTTTTTGTTCCTTTATAGACAGCCTATGTTGCAATTGCAAATTTGACGCTTCAAAAAGTTCATAAAGAGATCATAAAACTAAACCATGAAATTAGTGGTGATGGTCCAAATTTTCTGAAGAAATTTGATCGTTTTTTATGATGCATGGATTTAATTTAGGCTTTTACTCACATACAAACATTGATCTGCAAACGACATGAGGGTGGGTAATGACAGAATTTTCATTTTTGGGTGAACTATCCCTTCAAAATCAACCAACTAGCTTGCTTCATCTTCTAGCTTGTTGTTGTTTTAACATAAGTATTAATTTGTCACACTCTGACTTGGTTAGAACAGAAGTTTAAAGATGAACATACAAGGTCCCAAATCCCAAGCAAATGAAACACTACTCACCATTTTGGTGACTTCAAAACAATTACAGTTGTAATCATTTACATTTCCTATATGGCATGAGTAGAGACAACTTTATAATGTGAACAGTAAAACAAAAGAAGAAAATTACAGTGATGTTGGCATCATTCTGCTGTTTATTCACAGTAAAAAAAAAAGAGCAGTAAATTTCTGTGATGTTAGCATCATTCTGCTGTTGATTCATAGTAATTTGTAAGAACATGACCCAGCATACATTTATTTCACAGTACATTTCTGACTACAGTAATTTACTGTAAAATAATCATTACTAGGTTTAGTAGTTTGTAATGAGTGACTGTAAACTTAAACTGTAGGTTGTTCTGGTTAACACTTTAATGCATGTACAAAAAAAAAAAAAGAATAATGACTATGAGGATGTCCAGGGTGGTTTTGTTTCCCAAAAGCATTGTAAACTAATGTATAGACCAATGGTGGCAATGCTTCTATGACCAAGCTTAAGATAGTTTTGGGAAATGCAACCCAGTTCACATCCTTTTGTTAATGCAGCAACATGTTAGCAACAGCAGTTAATAAGCACACAACAGCCACTAAATTCACATATGATGCATCACATCTTCTAGAAAAAAGAGTGAGTCTAGAATGAGTATCTTCAAGTAATGTTCACCACAAATTTTATTTTACTCATAAGTCATAAAACAGTAAACAAAATGCTCAGTGTTCATATATATTCTTTAGAGAGTAAAAGTAACACTGGAGCATTGTTGCAGTGAATGAATAAAGTAAATTCACTGTAGTGCTGACTGAGCATGACATCTGCTGTTAACAAGCAGATTTGCTGAAGGAAAGAACAGTCATTCACCAGCGTGTCTGAACGACAGGTTTACAACAATATGGTTTCGGGAAACAGTCATGACTAACTAGTTGATATGTTCAACGATGCATCGTACTATGGTAGTGAAGCAGTGAGTTAAGTCGTTGTACGTGAAACGCACCCCAGATTGACTTTATTTCTGTTAGACTTCTACAGTAGTTCTCGTTGAGAATTAACAGAGGTTTAGATGATGATGTTTGGTTGAAAATGTTTAGTTTGAAGTCACCATCATGGTGATTAGTGTTTGCTTTAGTTGGGCTCTTGACCCTTGGCTATGGTTAAGTTGCTTATTTTTGCTAGTGTTTTCAGAAGACATTTATGTATTGTTACAGTAGATCAAGTAGTAGATACAGTAGGATGTCTGTTGTAGTGGTCAGAATGCTGCATTAAAGTGGTTTAAACAACTGCTTTTTCTGTAATTGATGATTTATAGAATAGAAATTTTGTTGAAAAGTATTAAGTTCAGCTGGTTGCAAGTGTTAAAGATCATTTATAACACCATTGTTGCATTTCAGATGCTGAATATTGATGTCTGTGCGTGTACTAAAAACACTGTTGTTGTTGTTGTTTTTCTGTTTAAAACGTGTTATTCCATTTGTTTTGGACAATCTTACACAAATCATTTCAGTGTTACAAATGATGTTTATCAAATTGGTTGACTTTATTACTTAAGTCTTAAGTCCAAAAATAAAATGTCCAAAAAGACTACAGTTGTTTAAGCCACTTTTATGCAGTCATTTGACCATTACAGCAGCCATGTTAGTGATCAATGCAGAAACACTTTCTGAAAACACCTGCAATTGCTGGGGAAAAAAAAGCTTAACAAAAGTCAAGGGTCAAGAGCCCAACTAAACCAAATGCTGATATCCATGATGGTGACCTAAACAAAACATTTTCAATCAAACATCAACATTCAAACCCCTGTTAATCTCAATAAGAACTGCTGTAGTCGTCTGACAGAAATAAAGTCTATCATGGCCCGTATTTATCAAGTTTCTTAAAGTGCCATTTTAGTCTTAAATGCTGACAATTCATGAAATTTACTCCTACATTTAAACTTATTTTAAAGTATAAAGCAAGTTATCAAATTTTTTAAAGCTAAGAATCACTCTTACTCCCAGTTTCACAGACAAGGCATATTTGAGCTGTTTTAACTGAAAGCAACTTTACTGACAGATCTTAAAATATGTCAGTGCCATTGTTTTGTCTCAGAGGCTTGATAAATATGGGCCCTGGTTAGTAATAAGTGAAGCTAGTAATGCTGTTTGTGGAGTTGTTTAATTCTCCTCTGCTGAGATCTTCAGAAATTTAATGGGGTTTTTTTTTTGTTTGTTTTTTTTTGTTTTTTAATCTTCAGTTGATTTCATTTAAGGCTGTGACAGAAGAAATTTTTAGTTTGTGTCCTTATTTCTCTTTCTTTCAGTGCATGTTCAGAGCAGGTGTTTTAATGATTGAAAGAATGTTGAATTGTTAATCAAAATTAAGCAGGAAAGAACATTTAAGGCACATCATACCTTTCAAAACACGTTCCTCTAACATCAAGAAAACTTGAAGAGAATTTTTTTTTTTTTTTTTTTACATTCCCAGAACCAACACTGAATATTTGGAGAACATTTTTATAACAAAAATCTGTTACCTGGGAATCTGCAATCATGTTCAGTATTTGAGATAAACAAAATTTCACTCTAAATGTACAGCAATTATTTTATGAAGTTCAATCTGTCTTCATTACTCTCTTTGACAGGACTCCTCCTCTATAATGAGGAGTGAAATTAGATCAAGAAAATTCTACAGATCGATACTGAGTTGGTGATCAGATTATCCAGTGAATAATGATGTGTAACTGGGCTGCATTCTAAATGAGGTGATCTGGTTGTTGTTTTTAAAGGAAGTGAAGTGTGGAATGTGTTCTGTTCTAGCTTTCTCCAATCCCAATTTAATATATAGATAAATCATGACAAATTAATATGTAGACAAATCATGTCCTATGCGAGAGAGGACCGTATAGCTAAGAGTGTTTGACTGTTCCTTCATCTCAGACATTAAAAACCTATTTGTGCTGCCTGTTACATGCTGCACTCAGCAGAAAACATGGTATCAGTGGCGTGGGGATGGGGTGGTGGGGAGGTGGTGTAGTAAAGTGCCCTCGTTCATAGTGCCCTTTCAGTCATTAGATTCAATAAATTATGAAAATCAATCAGATGGTATGAAAAACAGAAATATTTAAAGTGACCCATTATGCTTTTTTGAATATTGTCTTTCATGCAGTGTGTAATATTGCTGTTTGTTTGTGAATGTAAAAGGTCTACAAAGTTTTAAAGATCAAAGTGCACAATAAATGTAGTTCTTGTCTCCTAAAAGAAAGAACCAATACTTAACTGCTTCAAATGAGTTGTCAGTAATTTCAGTCTTACTTTCTGCTCAAACCTATGTAGGTTTATAGCAAATTTGCATAATGCCAGCGTATGGTCTTCATTCGCTGCCCGCGAACAAGGTCTACTTTGACACTCAAACACTGTAATTGTAGCTGAGACTGGAAGAGTTTTCTTTGTGTTGTCGACATGTTGAGAATACACTGTGCACTGCAAATCCATTTTTAACAAGTTTTTTCTTGAAACACAACGTCTTTATTCTCGAAATGTAATGATTTTATTTTCAAAACTGTATTTTGACTTTTTTCTCGAAATTTAATGAGTTTAATCGTGCATTATAATGCCTTTAATCTCGAGATGGTTTTATTTTTTTTATTATTGCTTGGCCCTAATCCTCTTCCGTAGTTTGGCATTAGTTAAAGCTGCAGTGTGTAACTTTTTTTGGTTAAAAATTATCCAAAATTAATTTTTGAGCAAGTACATAACCAGCCAGTTTTCAAAACTATCTCCTTACCTTAGCCCGATTCACAACAGTAAACTTGTAATAATGTTTTAATAATAAGAGCGGTACTGGTGGGTTTCCGCTGGAAGCCGTTTGTCTTTGCGTCATTACATCACGTCTGTAAACAGAAAGGAAGGAGTCCCAGCTAGTAGCTATATCATATGAGGATGCTGCTTGTAGCGGATAATGTATAGGGCAATTCCACGCAAAGGTCATCCTTACCATGAAAAAAAAAAGTTTTTACCAAAAGAACAAAACATACATTATACATTATAACTAATAATTACCGTATGCTGAGGAAGTTTTTGAATTGTAAGAGGGAGACTTCAGATATAAAACCGCTGACTGGTTGGATAATGCTTACTCTTTGATCCAATCATATGATTTCCTATTAAGACAGTAAATGGAATCTCCAATATGACAACATGGCTTCACTGTTATGATGTGATTAGCCATTCAGTTCTTTATTATTGGTCAGTGGACAGTATAAAACATGATGGGGTTCACATTGTAGGAGTAATAGTGTCAGTAAACATGCTATGCTGCATGTCATTCCTCCTTAAAATATGAAACCAAACACTATTATAACCTTATATGTGAAGCCACGGCAGGTCATTTTGTTCAATAATGTGACTCATCTTTTGTGAAGATCAGCTAAGTGCTCCATCAGATACAGAATCTGAGTATGAGGTCATACTATTCCATTACACCATCAGCACCACTCTATAGTGCTTACGTGCGTGCACACACACACACACACACACACACACACACACACACACACACACACACACACACACAAACACAATCTATCATCTGTCTCATCATAGATTTCTGTTTTCTCAATATTTTTCTCTTTTTCAGAAAAAAATAGCAATTTATTATGAAGCAATATCACACAAGCAAGAAAGAGTATTGTATTTCTGAACATCAGAACAACTCTAGTCATGAGGTCACAGTGACAGTGGCTATAAGCTAAATTGCCCCCTATCCCCTTATAATATATATCCACACAATATTTACATCAGTGTCTGAATTTAATTACTCATTTTCATTCACTCCTTTTTTATGTAGTTGACTATATGATAAACACGAATTATGGTTATTAGTTTTTCCATTAGTTGGACCCTTGACCTTTCTTAAGATAACTCTCTTTCAACGTTTGTAACAGTGTTTTATTAAAGGCACCATGTATATTGCTGCAATAAAAGATTTGAAAGAAGAAACAGATCAGCTGAAGCTAAATGTTTGTGATATTTACTGTAAATGAGTGTCTTAAAATAGTTTATTCATGGTGTTTTTCTGTATCTTACACACAGGGGCGGATCTAGAGACAATGGCATGAGGTCTGAGGGGTGGCAACACCAAAGAGCGCCCATGCATAGTTTTTGGAGATTTATGCCTGACATACACAATTGTGTTCACAAAATTGCATTAAAAATAAATAACAAGATTTCAATATCCACCATGCACCATGGCACCAAGTAAAGTATCAGATTAAAATAAAAAAAAAAACTTACTTCGATGGCATAAAACATATTTTAGTGCAAGTTAAAGAACAATAAAAACTTGTTTTTTGCAAACAATTTTTGAGTTTCTATTAACAGAGGTGGGAATGTCTGTGTGTGTTCACCCAGAACAGCCTATCAACTACATACTCTAGCAACACCCCAGCAATTGCAGCAAGAGCCTAGCAACCACCCAGAATCTCCTAGCAACCACCTAGCAACACTTTAGCAATCACCCAGAACATCTATATTCTGGCCTAACTGACCAAACTATTTATGTTTTTTAAACAAGATTTTAAGTTGGCTTTATGACATGCCAGCATAAATTTGTCTTTCAAACTTTTAACCTAGTTGAAATGAAACAATTCAACATTTTCTCACAACTATAAACACAATCTCAAAACTATGCACCAACTTGTACAAACCTCAAACTTCCAGGTCAAAATAAAATGTTTTAGTCAAAAACTTATTCTTGTCTGACACAATCAAACTTTGGCCTCAGATGACACACAAAACTTAACAAATACACAGACTACTGCACTGCCCAGTGAACACTAGTGAGATCAATTCATATAACACTGTAACAAAAATACCGCTTACTGGGATTCAGGAATTATTTTGCATCTCACTGTCTACTACACTATACAAAAATAAATTTACAGATAGGGTAAAATACAGCAGTGATTTTTTTTTCTTTCTTTTTTTCATTTTACTATTGTAAATTGATCTGGCAGTAGATGTATGAACTTGGTATGCACCACAATACAGTATCCTGTCAATTACAGTAAAACTAAACTCAGTATCCTCTGCACATTTGGCCAAATTTTATTACAGTATATAAGGTACTATAGCAGTGTATTGGTCTTCTGACACAAGACAGTCATTTCTCAGTACTGCAAAATACAGTATAACAAATGGCTACAGAGAAAGTTGACAATCACAAGTTTGAGGGTGTACTGCGTGCTACAGTTTACTGTACATAGTGAAATTTCCCTCATCTAAAGTACTGGTACTGTGTAAGTTTAAAACACCTGTAAATTATTCATTCAGCTCTCTCTCACATTTTGACTGGTGTGTGTCATCAGTTTGCTACCTAATGTAGTCATTGTTAAACGTTTTGAGAAATGCGTCTTTGTTTTGAGAACTGAGCGAATGGTTTGGGAAACTGGGCCAACTGAATCACTTAAAATGTGTTAGCAATCGAGAAAAGATCAAATACATTTAGATTCTTACCTAACTAGTTTCTGTGATCGGGATCTTCTTACTGATTTCATGTTACCGTTTCGTCGGATGGCAAAAAGACCTTTATCCATGATGAAAGTGGAGCGGGCGGTCGGTGAATCAGCTCGCAAAAATTACGAAAATTCGAGGACTTCTGAGTTAGCTGAGAAGCAGTCATTTTACGATTCACCAACAAATGGAAAACAATTCGTAAGCGAACTTGGCTGCACTGTGTTTTTGACTCCCAAAGAACTGGTTCATAAGAGTAATTTGTTAATGAAGCTGACTACATTGGGCGCACTGCGTGCGCGTGCAACCGTCATGCAGCTTATTGAAAGACGTGTTTTCTTGCCATTATTTTGCAATACGCTGTCTTTTTTATGTCATAACATTGAAGCGCCGCTGCTGAACAGCAGTAGTACTTGAAACACTGCTAACATTTATATTTTAATCTCTGATAATTTTGGGGTGGCAGACGGGGTGGCAAAGCTTTTTCTAAGGGTGGCAGTTGCCACCCCGGTAGATCTGCCCCTGCTTACACAGATTGAGACAATACTGAAGAGCAAATAAAGCTGTTACAAAAACAATGTATCGGATTATATAAAAAAAAAAAAAAAACAGAAAATATTATCTTTTGAACAAACACAAGTGTGTTGTGACACATTTAGACATCAACACTCATCATACAAACCTCAACAATGGTGACAATCAACAAAATATTCAGATATACAGATCAGAACATCACATAACAAGCTGCTGAAAAGTCACAACAAAAACAACAGCAAAGATAAAAGCCAATAGTAAGAATTAAAGAAAGTATTAGAACAACTTAGCAGCAAAATTTATTCATGTCACAATGCATGCTGGGAGTTTTTTACTATGCTGGCTTCCAGCATGCCAGGTGGCATGAAACTTTTTGTTGGTTGTCACCATTGTTGAGATTTATATGTCGATTGTTGATGTCTGTGTGTGTAAAACCTCATCACCATTTTTTTTTATTTTAATTTTAATTTTAAATGTACATGATGTTAAAATTCCTCATCATAACTGATTGCAACAACACTGCTGGATCTCATACTGTAGTACCACAGAGTTGGTAACAAAAAATGTAAATGCGTTGATAGCACAGCATACTAATGATCAATTAAACTTCAGATGAGACCAGCAAATATGAAATGATCATCACTTCATGTTTATTATATCACCATCAATAGTTAACCAACTTCATAAGAATCTCATTTTGTTTCAGCTTTCTTTGCAACTGCGAATGTTTTTTGAAAATGTGCTATTTCAGCAGCCAAAAAACAAAAAATCAAGGATCAAGAACCTAAATAAAGAAACACTGATCACCAAAATGGTCCTTAATATGGTTACGTTCACACACAGTTCGGTTATTTAAGGGGGTTATAATGCTTATATAACCAAAGTCACACCGGTAAATTTTCAGGGCTTTTCAACATGCACTGTGTGAACGGAACCGGCCTGGACATCTAGTTGTCTGTCATATACAATCTGAGAGAGCCGAGCGGGACATTTCGAGGCTCATAACTATAAGTAATTGTGGTTGTCAATCCCAAAAACTGACAGTGTGAATGTAACGGTTGTTCCTCTGCTTTGTACTATTTTTCTTTGTGTAAACTAATGAGAGCAGCTCCGGTGACTGGGACTGGATCTAAAACCTTCAGATGATATGCAGCTCATATCTCTGGTTGAGTCCTGAAAATGTATGGGTGTTATAGAAAGCGGTTGTCACTCCCGTAAATAACCGTAATGTGTGTGAACGTAACCATATTAAGGACTAAATTAACAGGACTGACAAATGTTTTCTAATGCTGTGTGAACAGCCATAAGGTCAAACTCGTTTGTTGTATGTGAATACGGTAATGCTGTTTGTTTAATCATCCTCTGCTGAGATCTTGAGAGATTTAATGTGTTCTTTTATTGTAAAGTGGTGACATAGTCTCATCTTGCAACTACATTATATATGATATTAGGATTTGTTTTATGTAGTTATTTATACATGACCTTGTATTTTACAGCAGTTGATTCTGAGAGAGAGAGTCCATAAAGCTTAGACATAAAGCTAACCCAACTCAGACACCAGGATTACTTGCACACAGCAGAGTAAATATTGGGGGTGTAGGCTTCTGAACAATAACAGCAGCAGGATGAATGAGTGCAAGGAAGATTTGGAGCATAAAAACAACCTACCCCTAAAGATGAAAAACAGGGAGAGGAGAGAAGAAAATAATGGAAAGAGAAAGAGCAGGACAATACTATTTTACGTTCACAGCTAAAAGTATTGGTAAACAAACCTGCCATAAGTTTGTTGTTTACCCAAAAATAATTTACTCGCCCTCATGCCGTTCCTAATCCATAAGAAGTGGTTTGGGTTAGGAGTAGGTTGGGGTCAGATTAAGTATTAAAAAAAAAAAAAAAAAAAAAGTCTGCAGAAAAGTCCAGTTCTTGTAGTTGTTAAACCTGAAAATCATATACTAACAAATCATGTCATGAAAGGTATGTATACGTATGCCTGTAATAGTAAAATAATATTTTTTTCTGTATTCTTTGTCAGTCAGTTTGATGGCAAAGGTTTTTTATTTTGTTGATCCATGTTCTTGTCAATTCTAGACTAAATTAATGCAATGCTCTTCTAGCCAGACTTCTAACATGTACAGTCTTCCTGAATTTGCAGCTTCTACCAATTATCCAAAACATGACTGGTCTTCATTGAGCCCAAAAGAGCATGTTACTGGATCAGTCACTTTTTTATATTCATCTTTTATATTTACATCTACATAAGTGAATAAATTAAAATGTGTGAGAGAATAATCTTATTTTCAGTGTGTGTTCAAGTTCAAGTTTATTTATAGTTATAAAATTTAAAAAATATTCTACTGATGTGTTGTACAGTCAAGAAAAAAATATATATAATTGGCCCAATTAAACTGAATTAGCAAAGTGTTAAAAGAACACAACATACTGATAAAACATGTATGTATAAAACATACTAATAAAACCTTACACATTTCAAACAACATCAAAGTCTACAGAGAATAAAAATGTCTTCAACATAGATTTAAATATGGCAGTGAGGAAGAGGACAACATGACATATAATGGAAGTGCAAACCGCAATCTCAAAATGTCCAATCACTGTTGGTTTTCAAGCAGGGACGAGGAACAGATTTGATGAACGAAGTCCTAGATGTAGAGTGTGGTTGAAGGAGATCAGCAATGTAATGGGGCTAGACCATGCAAGCCTTGACATATAGCAAAACATGTATCAGAAGCTTAAATTTATATATGTAAGTAACTGGAAGCCAAGCTAGGGAAGTGAAAACAGGAGTGATTAGGGCTGCACGATAATGGTTTAATCATGATTATTCTCGTTTGGAAAATGGGTAACGAAATAAAGGCCATTTCACATATCGCATCTTCTTTACTAACTGCTCATAATGATTACAGTTGTGTTGATAAGAGTAAACTGAATACTCCTTACCATTAATACAACTTCTGGTAATGCATGGTTTAGGTGAGTGCTTTGTAATTTGTCTTCAAGCAATTCGGTTGCAAATGAGACAACCCACAGATTCAGATCGCTCCACAAATGAAAATTCATAGACAGACCAGATCTTTGAAATGGCTAAATGCTGCAAACTAAACAAATAAAAGCTATGCTTATTCACCTTTTTTCATTTCAGACATCTGAGAGAAAGGTAGAGTTATGTATCATCAGCGTAACAATAATAAGCAACACTGTACTTCTGGAAAATAGAGCCTAGAGCAGGGATGGGCAACTTCGGTCCTGGAGGGCCACTGTCCTGCAGAGTTTAGCTCCAACCCTAATCAAACACACCTGAACAAGCTAATCAATGTCTTAGGATTACTAGAAAGCTACAGGCAGGTGAGTTTAATCATGGTTGGAGCTAAACCATGCAGGACAGTGGCCCTTCAGGACCGAAGTTGCCCATCCCTGGCCTAGAGGAAACATATAATGAGAAAATGACAGGGGGCCCAAAATGGAGCCTTGTGGGTCACCACATGTGATCACTGTTGAGACTGAGTTATCAATCCACTTGTTAAGTCGTGACCTAAGGAACGCCATTTCTGGGTCCAAGCCTGGACTCGTTTCACTTGAGAATGGCATCTCGACAGCTGTTTATGAGCGTTATTTATTTATTAAACATTTAACATTTTAAAGTTAAACATTTAAAATACTTACAGTCTACACAACAGTCTCCGTGCTCACAGCGTCACAGACATTAATATTTTAACGATTTATAAAAGATGAATCACTGTCTGGCCATCTGGGATTTTGGTATGGAGATAAAGGTTATGATTGTAATTTTTTGGTAGTATTACACCACATTGTGTGTGTATATTAGCACCATTTGTTGTTTTCTTGTGGTATGAGATAGAGCGTTTAGACCAGAAGCAGTGCCGCGTGTCGTCAGACTTAACAACCGTATAATAATGATCAATACTGACCTTTTCCAAAAATTTTGGATAGAAATCACAATTTTGAAATAGGACTGTAATTATTAAAAACAGTAGGATCAAGATGGGTTTTTTTTAAGCAAAAGCTGAACCACAGCATGTTTAAAACTTGCAGGGACCACTTCATTTCTTGGAGAACTGTATATTATCGAGATATGAGACAGGGTCAAAATGACTGAAGGAGCTGGGAGGCAGCGTCGATTCAGAGTAAATAATAACTTAGCACTATTCTAGTATTCTGAATGTTGTTGAAAATATACATGAATATTAAAATCACCCAGAATTAACAGCTTGTCACAAGAAGGTTTGTGTGTGTGTGTGTGTGTGTGTGTGTGTGTGTGTGTGTGTGTGTGTGTGTGTGTGTGCGTGCGTGCGTGCGCGTGTGTGTGTGTGTGTGTCCATCCTTGGTAATGGCACTGCAGCATTTTATGACTTGTAAGACATGATTTATTGTGTGCTAAAATATTAAGCTCTCTTCTATTGATACAGTGTTTGGTAATGTATGTGTTTGTAAACTAATAAAGATGCAGACTTTAGTTTGATGGAAGTGGGCTCTTAATCAGTGCATAAGTGACAAGGATATGTCTACATGAATCTTGTTCATACATGTATGTGTGTGTGTCTCTATGCAGGCTGGAGAAGGCTGTTTGATGGAGGGTGATGCTTCTTTCACAGCAGCAGTGGCTGAGGCAGAGGTTCTTGGTACTAGGTAGCCTGGCGCTCGGGAGCCTTCTCTTTCTGATAGCCAGAGTTGGCATTTTAGATAGGTACAGTATTGTAGCATTCATTCATAGAGAAACTCAAATCCCATGAATGTGTGTTTATTCAGCAGTAAATCCTTTTGCTCTGTGTACTTTTAGAAATTAAACACTTTTCACATTTGTAATTAATTAATTAACAACATCCCACATTTTTTCAATTGTTCATACACATTTTCACCACATCTCAAATTATGTACTCTGTGATGGAAATCATTTTAAAAATTAAAAAAAAAAAAAAAAAATCTGACACCTTATAAACTCCCTAAACTAAATATACATTAAATACACACAAACAAGATTTTCATAATTTGTCCAAAAATTACAGCTTGATTTGAAATTACACAATACAATTATTAGATTCACAAGTGATATTTAACTTAATTTTACTTTGTTTTTAATCACACATCATGTCATCACAAGCATTTAATTGACACATTTCACTCTTTGGAAGCCAAATAAAAAAATAAAAAAAAATCTGAGGAAAAAAATATTATTAGTGTCAAAATTGTTGATTCTGATGGAAATATTGCCACAACAAAGGGAAAAATAATAATAAAATATGATTTAATTTGACAATAATTATTGAAATAGTTAATGATTATTTCATTTTTTGTTTAGAATTTTATTTTTGTTTATTTCATATATTGTTTATTTTATTTGTTTGTTTATTTTAATGGTATTTAGTTATTGTTTGATTATTTTATTAGTGCATCCAGTAGTTTGGTGATACTTAAAAAGTTTTACATATTAAAAAATAAATATTGCTTTTGTGAAATGTCATCTGAATGGTCTACACTTTTATGGTCTACACTTTTAATTATGTATGGTGCAGGTCATCAGCCACAAATGTTGCCATAAATTCTCCACTCAGTGTATTTTGGCATGCTGAAAGTGACCTGTGGTGTTTCATTAGACATTGGAAAGAATCCTTGCGCTCATTGGCCGCCACCTGTATAGATACTCTAGTAGATTAATGTTATTTGGTGATGCAAAGATCAACTAACACTAACTAAAGAACAACTGTATTCACTCTTAAGATTGAAAATTTGGATCAATAAAGTGCATGTCCCTGTCCAGGAAGTTGGCTTAAATGTGACTGTCCCAGGTCAGATCCACACAATCTCTGATACTGCTTCAGAGCAGTATTTGAGGCTGAGCATATTGATATAAAATTCCTGAGGTTCAGGAACTCACGTGCCCTGAAATTGTGCAGTTTTGATGGAAACTTTACATTATAATTTAAATGAATTAGAAATTAAATACAAATTAGTTGTAAAACATAAAGGCCTGGTTTCACAGGAGTAGGCCTTAGTTAAATTTGGACATTTAACTTTTTCCCCATTGATGGGAATTTCCAGCTTTCCGTGTTCACTGATATATGGTAGGGGGCAGTATTACGCATCTTCTGAAAGAATAGAGAATCTCTATGAAGGTAAAATGATGCCTAAAAGATTTGCATGCGCAGGGAATCATTTGTGAAAGTGTACATAAGATTGCAAGCGTAAATTAAATTTGCATGTGCAAGAGAAGCTTTGTAAAGGTTAAATCGCCTTTCAAGTGAAAGGGGAAAAAAAATGCAGCATTTTAATGTTTTTGTAAGTGTAATTAATATATTGTAAAACTGCAGCTTCATGCTAATGCAAATATGAATAATATAAAACAAATATGATCTGTATTGTTCTGACTTCAATATTACAAACTAATATCATGGCCTGCTGAGGACGATAATTATGATGATGATGATGATGATGAGGATGATGATGATGATGATGAGCAGGATACATGCACTGAAATTTTCTTTTTTAACACACCAGCTCGAAATTCAGTATGAAAACATGGTAGTCAGCCTAATGGTGCACAGCTTATTAAGCAATTATGCTTTATTTATTTATTTAAACATGTATGTGTGCATTTAAAGCACCATTCTAGCAACTAGAACAATGCTGAGCCAAATGATGATAAAGATGTGCTCTGGTGTTTGGCGTGTTTATTGAACCAATCAGATAAGAGTAAATCCAGATCCAGCAAGAGCCTCATTTGATTGGCTACATGAAGAAAAAAGACCCGCCTTCCTCCTCGTGCTTGCAAAAGGTGTGGGCAATAGTGCAAAATTTTGTATCGATCCGCTACTTAGTAAATACAAGGCCTAGTGGCGTAGCATCTGGGCATGCAAGGTATGCACGTGCATATGGGCCCGGGCGGATTGGGAGCCCGCTATTTCAGGCTTAACCCCAAAGTATACTTTGGCCATCCGCACACCGTCCGCATTGCGTCATTTTCGTCATCAGGAGGGTTCGCGGACGTCCGCACTCCCCGTCCGCGTGCAGCCCAATTTTTGTGATGGCACAGACAATGTGTGTACTGTACAACAGCCCATGTAAGAAAATTGAGTGCTTGAAAACAAAGGTCCACTAGATCGCATCTTTCTGCAGCCAAATACTTTCAAAGGCTCGCACACGCTTCTGTGTGCGAGACAGAACCTGTGTACATATGTTCAGAAAAATTAAGTATAATAGAAATAATGTTGTCAATAACTTGCTATAGCCTATCTATGTTAAATGTACTGAAAATCATTAAGAATCTGAATAAATGGACCATAAAATGCCATGTCTTAGCGATGATAAATAAAGTCTGGATTGTAATAAGTGAAGATGCTGAGATCTTGAGAGATCTGTTAGTGTTTAATGTTCTGTTGGGATTTAAAGGGTTTCTGTATCGTCTGTTTTGTGGGTCATCATTGTGCTGAAGAGTAGAGCGTGTGCTTCAGTCCAGGATGAGCCAGAAAACATTGGTGTTATACTGCATGTTGTTTTATTTCAGAGGCGGTAGCATATAGTTACATGAATTCATTCATGTGTGCTATTTCTGATTAAATGCAAGAGATTCACATTTTACAGTGAATGTGTTTTGTTTGTGTTCAGGATATACCTGTAAAACAATAGTGTTTTTTATGTTTAAGTGTTTTGCACTTTATTTAAATTAGGATATTTTACAGACTTTGTTTGGCAGCTGTTGCTGAAAGTCATTTTTTTTTTTTTAATATTATGTTTTGCAGTGAAGGTGTTTTATTGTAATAATTCAGGGAATACCTGTAAAATAACAGTATTTTTCTGTAAAAAAAAAAAAAAAAAAAAAAATTACTTTAATTTTAAGCTGACAGTAATTGACCATTTTTTTACGATTTATTTTTTTTACAGTGTAAAGTTTTTATTGAGAATTAACAGAGGTTTAGATGATGTTTTATTGAATAAAACAATAAAGTTTGAAGTCACCATTCTGGTGGTCAGCGCTTACTTTAGTTGGGCTCTTGACCCTTGACTTTTTAACATTAGTATTTCTTTGGTTGCTTCAACTGTGTTTTTACTATAATGTTTGTTATAGCAAAAAAAAAAAAAGCAAGAGAAACTCTGATCAGATGATGTTGGTCACTTTTTAGTAATGATATTGTCATCATAAAGTGATGTGATTCACTGATACTGCAGTCTGTTCTCTGACAAAATTATTTAATATTAGTTGTAATTTTAAATGCCAATACTATTGCAGTGCTGTGATACTATAAACAATTTTATTAAATCATTATGCAGACTCACACAGACATCAATAATAAGCGTATGAATCTCAACAATGGTGACAATAAAAAAAATTTAAGATCAACTCTGAACGTCACAGAACAAGCTACTAAAGTCACAAAAAAGCATTGTTGATTGTTGAGATTCATATGTTGGTTATTGATGTCTCTTTGAATTGTCATGAATTGTCCTTTAGGGGAGAGCATTGTCAGGATTTATGAGGTGAATGCATTAATATGCTAAATCTGAATGCAATTTCATGACCACTAAAAGATTTAGTGATGTTCTCTTAACGTGCCTGTAATTAGACATGTGTATGTTAAAAATCATTAGATTTTAAGTACTTTTAAGCCAAAAAAAAGTAAGTAGCCTAATTAACTGATTTTTGAAATTTGGACAATATTATTACAATGGAAGAGAGTGAAGATGCAACATCCATCTTTTTTTTACAGTCTATGGTGCACACAAGATCTTTTTTTTTCTTACACTTGAAAGGCGATTTACACCTTAACAAAGCTTCTCTTGAGCATGCAAATTTAATTTACCCTTGCAATCTATGTACACTTTCACAAATCTTTCACAAATCTCTTTCCGCGCATGCAAATCTTTTAGGCATCATAAAATGTACTTGTCTGTCTAAATAAGGCTTGGCTTGCTTAGTTGGGGACACTTGACATTTGATATTCAACAGTATTCTTGACATTTATTCAACAGTGCTTTGATCTGCCTGCCTTGACACTATTCTTTAAGAGCTGCTGTGCAGCAAAAATTATGTACCAGTTATCAATGTAAAGCTGCTTTGACACAATCTGCATTGTAAAAAGCGCTATATAAATAAAGGTGACTTGACTAAATAAGTATACTTCAGTGCAATTTTAAGTATATTTCTGAGAAGTACATAAAAAGTAGACAAAGTATACATACTTGTTTTTAGTTTTGTAAGAAGTATACTAATAGCACACTTAAACATTTTTTTTTTTTTTTGTAAGGGTACATCAGAGTGAACATGCCTCTTTGACACATAGTGTTGTACATTTTTACTGGTTGATGGGAAAGAATTGAAAACATTGAAATAATTCGTAATTAGGAATTAATCATGGTAATTTGAAGTGCCCACAATAACAATACCGTGCATTTTATTGTGATGTATTGTATTACCATATATTGGCACAACAGCACAACACTAAAATGATAATCACAATTTTTATGCACACTTGCGGTCTTCACGCCAACTTGAACACTTGGGCCAAATACATGAATTACATCATGCAAGTAGACAAGTCGTCGAGTGCAACAAACGCATATTGGTACAGGCCCTGTATATGAGAGCCATTTGAAAATCAGGAAAAAAACTGAAGTTACAGAACCAGAATTAATGTGATATTTATATAACAAAAAGGAAAAGTTGAAATCTGTTTAAATTGAAATGAACTCTTGGGACATAGAACGTCTTGTAGGTGGTTACAGTATATAGAAATGTTTAATTCTCTCATTGCAGGCTGCAGTTTATCTGCCCCATTAAGGACAGAATGCCCCCTGCTGGTGTGTCATGGCAGATACCTTTACATACGTTGTGGCACAAACAAGCTCATCGTCTCAAGCTGCGCAGGACCAACAGCACAAGGGAGAAACTGCAAAAGCATCACTTCATTAAGCAGTTGCCCAGAGCCATCATCATTGGGGTGAGGAAAGGTGGGACACGCGCGTTGCTGGAGATGCTCAGTCTTAACCCTGCTGTTGTCAAGGCATCCCAAGAGGTCCACTTTTTTGACAATGACCAGAACTATGCTCGTGGCATTGACTGGTACCGCGAAAAGATGCCTTTCTCTTTTCCTCATCAAATAACTATTGAGAAGAGTCCTGCATATTTCATCACTGAGGAGGTACCTGAGAGGATCTTTAAGATGAATTCCTCCATTAAGCTTTTGGTGATTGTGCGTGAGCCCACCACCCGCGCTGTTTCTGACTATACACAGGTCCTGGAGGGGAAAGAGCGCAAGAACAAAACCTACGACAAGTTTGAGGAACTTGTGATTGATACTAACACTTGTGAGGTAAACACAAAATACAAGGCTGTACGGACAAGCATCTACATCAAGTACCTAGAACACTGGTTAAAGTACTTCCCTGTGGAGCAATTTCATGTAGTTGATGGAGACCGCCTCATTATAGACCCACTGCCAGAACTTAAGCTGGTTGAGCATTTCTTAAACCTTCCCTCAAAGATCAGCCATTACAATCTGTACTTCAACGCAACACGTGGGTTCTTCTGTCTACGATATAACTTCATATTCAACAAGTGCCTAGCGGGCAGTAAGGGACGGATCCATCCGGATGTAGACCCTTCCATCAAGGAAAAACTGCAACGCTTCTTCCACCCATTTAACCAGAAGTTCTATCAAATCACAGGCCGGACATTCAACTGGCCCTAATGATTACAATAACATCTGCAGCATTAACAGCATTTTCTGTAATATGCTGGTTTTATTATTATTATTATTTTGCTTTTCTTGCATGGAAATGTGACAAAATGTGTCAAAGAGAATTGCAGTAAAAAAAAATATTGTGCAAAACAGTTTGGGTTACCACTGACTTCCTTTTGTATGGGGAACAAAACACTGATACATGCAAAATTGGACAGCTGGTGGCACTAGGCTAGGCAACTATTTTACCATACGGTTGTATGGGCTACCATAAAGAGTGGAAGAAGAATAAGAAAACTAACGGATACAATAGGTGTCTATTCGCACCTTCAGTGCCTGGCCCCTAATTAGGATTTCTACAATGTGTGGGTTTGAGTAAAAAAGCAAGAATTTTCCCTCCCATTGGCACAGTTTTTAAAATATATATCCAGAGATGGGAGGTAACGACGTACAAATACTTCATTACTGTACTTAAATTGATTTTTATGGTATCAGTACTTTATTTTTCTAACAACTTTTTACTTTTACACCTTACATTTTTACACAAATATCTGTACTTTCTACTTCTCACATTTTCAAACTAGGCTCGTTACTTTCGTTTTAATCTGTATTTGGTGGTGTCTCGTGCTAGTTCGCATAGATTCACAGACACAACTAATTTTTTTTATATTATGAGGACCAGACAAGTAATTTGGCAAATATCACTTTTTTAAAAAGACCAAGCTTCTGCACACATACACACTCAAACACGCAATCCTATAGACTAAACACGTAAATTAATGGCAAGAATGCATTAAAGGTATTCGGTTTTCAGTTGGAAATTTCAGCAGTTCCTAAAGTAATAATTAACAATTTTTACAACGGAAGTGATTCAATCAGAAACCAACTTTAGCTCGATAAGAATTTTCCTATAGTCACTGTGAAGCTGTTTAGAAACAATATGTATTGTGAAAAGCACTATATAAATGAAGATGACTTGACTTTAACTTGAGTAAAAAAAGTGCAGTCAGTATTTTAACTTTTACCAGAGTCTTTTTAAACATGAGTATCTGTACTTCTACTTGAGTGAAGGATGTGTGTACTTTTGCCATCTCTGTATTTATCTTATCTTGAACTTGATGGGAGCTACAACCTGAAACCAGTGCAGAGAGATAAACAGCGCTGTGACATTGGCTCTTTTACGTTTGTTGAAGACCAGTCGAGCCACTGCATTCTGAATCATTTGAAGAGGTTTGATTGCACATGTTGGAAGTCCAACCAGAAGAGCATTGCAATAGTCCAATCTAGAAATAACAAAGGCCTGGATGAGAAGTTGTGTTGCATGCTCAGTTAGGAAGGGACTGATCTTCCTGATGTTGTACAGTGCAAACCTGCATGATCTTGCTGTAGTAGCAAAATGGTCTTTGAAGGTCAGCTGGTCATCAAAAATTATTCCAAGATTCCTGGCCAAACTCTTTGGGATTATTGTTGCTGAACCTATAGCTGGTTGGTGAAATTGTGCTGTACTGATGAAGTCACTGGGAAGACAAGAAGCTCTGTCTTGGTTGAGTTGCAGGTGATAAGAGACTTAAGCCGAGTTCATACTGCACGATTTTAGCCCCGATTTTGGCTCGCCGACAGGTTTTGAGAAATCGCCGACAAATGCCCGAAATCACAGGCAAATCGGTGCTCGTTCACGCGAGTGACAATCACGCAGTGTGAATGAGCAAAGACGTGATCTGAGAGAATCGCCGACGAGTCGCCGACACCCGTGAGATATTTGGCATGCTAAATATCTGGACCTGTGGGCGATTCAAAATCCTGCAGTGTGAAAAGTGTTCTGACTGAAAACTACATCGGCGATGACCGACAGCCAATGAGAGAGCAAGATACAGAGCAGCGAAGAGTTCGGGGAGGAGTTATAGACCACAACATCAGCAAGCATTGCTTCGTTTCAGATAAACATTACAATTTTATCATACAGAAGCAAAGCATAAACATTTGCTTGACCATCAACAGCAGCACATTGAAAAGTTATATATTTTGCTCCAACTGTCGTTGCAGAACACATAATCCTTGTTCCTCGCGTCTCCCCAAACATTTCCTTCTCCATATTCTTCTTTTCTTGATGTTGTTTTCGCTGCAAATCAGCGCACAGGCAATTCGTATTTCAAGCTTCTTGCGGGCTACTATTTTTAATAATATTCCCACCGTGTGTCTCAGTCAGCTCCCTAGTTCAGCAGTCAGGGCACTGATCAGGGTATCAGCCACATTCACTTTCATTATATACTGATTCACGACCTAGGGAGCTAGGGAGCTGATTGAGACACAGGGCCAGTCTCACGTGAGAACTCTGGTCTTGCGCGCGTTGTTTCCTTGTCATGTCTTGCGTGTGTTTGGTTGTGAAACGTAGTTTGCGTGCCAGACAGAGTTGTCGGCGATTCTTCCTATTGTAAAGTCATGCAGTGTGAAACCTTCTGTCGCCGATCCATCGTGCAGTATGAACATAGCAGCGACTGAATGCTGGCCAAGATAGTCATGCAGTGTGAAAAGAACAGTGACCCGACTACTTTGAAAATCGTGCAGTCTGAACTCGGCTTTACCTCTGTTCTTATCTCTGTTCCTACATATACACAACATGGAGAAGAGAAGTGGTCCAAGAACCGATCCCTAAGGTATACCTCGGTGACCAGTTAATGTGTTTTGCGTGCCTCTCCTCCCCAGGCAACTTTGAAAGACCTACCTCCACCAGCAAAGTGGAGTTCCAGTGATGTGAGGGTGGACAGAAGGATCTGATTATTAATGTTGAAAGCTGCAGATAGATATAGCAGAATGAGAATTGATGATTTGGTATCAGCTATTGCAATTCATAGAGCTTCAGTAACCGACAGCAAGGCAGTCTCAGTTGAGTGGCCGCTTTTAAATTTGTTGTTCTGTAAAAGGAAAAATGATACCTAGTTGAAAATAACTCGTTCAAGTGTTTTTGCTATAAATGGGGGGAGACAGGTCTCTCTGGCTCCACCTACTACAGTAGCCACGCCTTAAACCGTCGCTATAGGTTGAGCTAGGAAGAGACTGATGGATCTAAACGGACCGCTCTCAAGTGTTTAGATGGTGCCTGAGGGACTCAAATGTACACATTTGAGGGAGATAAACTCATGAATGGCATTCTAATAGTAGTCAATGAACAATAACTTGGGTTAAGAGAATGCATTTTAAAGGTCCCGTTTTTCGTGTTTTTTTGAAGCTTTGATTGTGTTTATAGTGTGCAATATAACATGTGTTCAAGTTTCACGTGTAAAAAAAAAACTGTATTTTTCACATAATTTACTTATCTGTATACCACTGTTTCCACTGTCATAAAAACGGGCTGATGACTTCCTTGTTCTATGAAGTCCCTCCTTCAGAAATACGTAACGAGTTCTGATTGTGCCAGCGGTTCCTGTGTTGTGATTCGACAGCAGTTTAGCGAACCTTGCCCGGAAAGGTCACGCTTCTTACCATAACGTGGAGATGCACGCGCTCAGTGTTATTGTAAACATGTCTTTAATTTTACCCTATCAATTTGAGCCGGAATCAGACCCGGTGATTGGACTGCGGGATGAAAATAACAGCGTTTCGACGAACATGGCGACAAACACACTCTACAAACGCAACTCTTGTGTATTCCTGTGGGCGGAGGTTAGTCAAAAAACTGTTTTAGTGACGTCATTAAAGAAGGAAGTAAAGGGATGTAGTCCAAACTGGCCGTTCGATGTAGGCGACTTCTGTTAAATAAAATATCTCGCTTGGCATTGAACTTTGAGCTTTAAAATTTTACAGATTTTATTTATACTCTAACAACAACATTACACACTAACTAAAGTTTGAAACATGGGATCACGAAGAACGGGACCTTTAACATAAAAATATTACATATTTAACCTTTAAACATCCCCAATACACGTCCTTTGCACAAGTTTGCACGTCCTTCCAAAAATCTTAAATTTTTTCCAAGGCATGCTTGACATAAAAACAAAAAATAGATTGCTGTTTTACAATATGAGCTGATGTTGGTCCACCACAGTACATCTCAGTGCTACTACACGTTGATTTAAAAAAAAAAATAAAAAAAATTTTTCAAACTGCCTCTGGCATTTTAGAAAATAAAAAGGCAACCACGTCAACTATAAACAAGAAGGCGGCGCTTGTGCAGTCAGTTGATGGCGGTCACACTGCTGGGTTAAGCGAAAGAATAACCAAGGCCTGATTTGGCACCCAACTGAAAATCCAAGGTTGTTAGTGCCCCCATGTGGTGGAGATATAAAGCATAGTCCAGGATCATTATTAAGTATTAAAGTTTATTATGAGTTTATTTCACTAAGTGAATACACATGATATTTAAATACATTATTCTTTTGTTTTGAATGACAAAAAAATATATTAAATATATGCTTTAATATTCAATTGCAGAGTAAAAACTTTTATGAATTTTGCATTACAGTTGTAGGCCTACTTTTTTTAGTCTGTATTTGTACAACAGTTCAAAAGTTTGGGGTTGGTTAGATTTTAATGTTTTTAAATTAAGTCTCTTATGCTCATCAAGGCTGTAAAAGTTAGTACAATTTAATTGTAAAACATTATTATTAAAATACTTTATTATTAAAATACATTACAATGTTATATTAATTTCATGGTGGCAAAGTTGTTTTCAGGATCATTACTCCAGTCTTCAGTATCACATGATCATTCAGAAATCATGCTGATTTGCTGATCACCAAACATTTTATACTATAATCTTATAAAGTTTAATATTGTGTTTGATTAATATTGTGAAAACTGTGATGTTATAGTAACTGTCCCCACACTTTTGAATGGTAGTGTATATTTTTATCATCTTACAATGAGAAATATAATCAGTCTGTAAATTAACCTCAAAGAATCTCTATTAAGATCTAAAATGTATTTGTTTATCTTCTTATAAAAGGATAAGAAAAAGAATCACAGTCTGTAAATTAACCTCAAAGAAACTCTATTTAGATCTAAAATGCATTTAAAAATCACTATAACTGTACAATACATCTAAAAATTACAGTCTTCACTAAGGCTTGAATGAGAGTCTAGACTCAGGGTGCCTTTACTGTCACATAGAACGTAATGCTGTGAGGAAAAATTTGTAGTGAATTCTGAGCATTCCTCCTTTTGAGCCAGTAATGCTGTTAGGCTGACAGGCAGTGACTCATTCACTATTTGAACTTACCCTGAAACTGGTTAATCTGGCTATGCTGCAACCTGATCCACACATATGTGTCACCCAGACTCTGTATAATTATTCCTCAATAGTTTCAGCTTCATTGTGCCAGCATGAGTGCAAGTAAAGTGACAATAAACTACCATGATATTGCTGACATACAATATGCACACATAAGCAAATACAGATTTGCCTACAAAAAAAAAAAAAAAAAAAAAACACTATCACAAGGCTCAGAGTATACATTTGATTTAAACTGAATTGTGTTGTTAATTGTGCAAAATCGGTTTCAATCAAAAAACAAAACTGTAAATGATGCATACATTATTTGTTTTAAAACATCCACCCCACCCATTATCCAGTTTGTCACTGGTCGACAGAACAGATAGTGCCGCCACATACTCATTGATCTTTTTGTTCAAACCAACAGAGCAGTTTCCAGGGAAATCAACCAATGAATGGGTTGCGATTGGTGTATGACATCAAAGTACAGCAAGAGCATTTTGAAAGCATATGGAGCCATCTGCTCTCTAATCGTTCTCACGATACTTTGATGTCATACACTGATGCGGTCTACGCAGTGCATACAGGTAATGTGATGTACTGAATGAACATTTTATCTAATTGCATAGTAGTTAGATGAAAGCAACTGGTTATTTTGAAAAAGCTAGCTGTATAGCTATAGTTAACGTCAGTTATTTTTTCCTTAAAATAGCAACATTTTATGCAAAATTCACTTTTAAAATGATTTCATTTATAATGATAAAATGAAAAATGTGCCATAGTTTAATGGAACATTGCTGCCATCTATTGGAAAACAAACACTTTTAAAATTAATTTTGAAAAAACAGTATGCCAGAGAAGTGCTCAATGAATACATGTTTTGTGCATTAATGTTAGATGTAATTACTCTTGCTATTCGTGTTTAGGCTATAATGTGGCTTAGGTGCTATTTTTGTATAGTTTCACCATTATCAGCTTTTTATTCAGTGGTGGAATTGGCTGCAATGCCGGGGGCACCAGGTAAAACCTTGCCTAGGGCAGCAAATTGGTCAGGGCTGGTCCTGATAAGTACAAGAGCATATTACTTGTATTAATTGTACATTGAGAATACATAAAGGCATTTTGTTCCTTTTATACTACAATGGCATCTCAGTCTGGCTTGCCAAAACCCACCTGCACTTGAATCATCTACAGTTATATTAAAGGGTTGGTTCACCCAAAAATTAAAATTCTGTCATTTATTACTCACCCTTGTGTCGTTCCACATCCGTAAGACCTTCATTCATCTTTGGAACACAAATTAAGATCTTTTTGATGAAGTCTGAGAGGTATCTGTTCCTCCATAGAGATCCAACTTACCACTCCAAGGTCCAGAAAGGTAAGAATAACATAAAGTACTCCATGAGACTCCAGAGGCTTAAACTCAATTTTATGAAACAATGTGAGTGCTTTGTTTGTGCAAAAAACAAAACAAAACATAATTTACAAATTAATATTATCCAAAGCATGTTCACGCAACAATGTCAGCTCTTGCCTGAACACAAAACGCATGCGTCGTGATGCTCTCGTGAACACTCGCGCATGTGTGTTGAGTAGATGCATGAGTCTGAACACAACACGCATGCGTCGTGATGCTCTCGTGAACACTCTTATGGATGTGAAACGACATGAGGGTGAGTAATAAATGACAGAATTTTCATTTTTTTGTGAACTAACCCTTTAAGCTGCTAAGTTTGAAAGACAGTAGTGTTTTTTAGTAGCGGTTTGCATCGTCGTAAGAGCTGACATCCATATCAAAGAAGTCCTCGAGTTTCCACTGTAGAGTTTCAAAGGTAGGTCTGTCTGCAGGGACATTCTTCCAGCATTCGACCATGATGTCATACAAAAATTTGGGGCAGTTTAGAGGACATGGCATCCTGTAGCCTTTGGGCAACTGTTGGACCACCTGAAAGTTTGTCATGGCTGGAGAAAGAGAAAATCAACATTAAAACTCTTCAATGCTTTGACAAGGTCAAACATGATGATAGTATGTTAGTATGTTACAATGGTTCTCAGCTGGGTCGCAGGTCTGTTCTGATACAGTCGAGGTGAGGTCAGAAGGGAAAAAATTAGCAATGCTAATGCAAATAATAAAATGAAACTAATCAAATAGAGAGGCTTATCAACTTTTTAAAAAGGAGGTAAAAACACTCCGTCTCTTGTTGTTGAGGTCAGCGGCAATGCATCCAATCAAGCTCATATTACAGTACCATGATTAAAACAATGGCTTCCATCCTGAACCTTCAAGAACACCTTTACTAATCAGCGGGTTCAATGTAGTTAGGGTTTAGGGGTCGGTGTAGGAGAGGGCTTACAGGATAGGGACAAATGATGTCCTAATACCACTGCCATACATTAATCTCTCTCAACAATATCCAAATCAAAGAAGTCAAATAAAGATATCTAATTTCAGAGATGAATCAGACTCAAAGGAATTGACTCGTGTCTGTCAGAGTCAGTTTTTTTTTTTTTTTTTTCTACTAGATTGTATTATTCCAACAGAACTTCACCTCAGCATTATCAACATCCCCAAAAAGTGCAATAATATATTAGAAAGACGTACTTGGATAAGGCATCTGTCCAAAAGTCACAATTTCATACAGCAGGATCCCAAAAGACCAGACGTCAGATTTGATGGTAAATTTGTTCTCATGAATGGCCTCGGGTGCAGTCCATTTCACTGGAAACTTGGTTCCTTCTTTGGCCTCATAAACATTCTCACCACTGTCCTCATTGTCCATCTAAAGAGCACATGCAGTGAGGAAATTAAAGGTACAGTTGTTGTATTCTTTATATATAATCAGGGCATACACTACTGCAGTGGTTCTCAACTGGTTTGCAACAGAACCCACATTTCATATTGGACATCAATTAGTTATTGTTTATTGTATAAAAGTAAACAAACATGTCCTTAAAATGAATTGGATAGAACCTACAGCATGCAAATTTATTGAAATTACATAAACTGAATAGGAAAATAAATGTTTTATAAATGAATAAACAACAGCAGAGGTTTGGATTAACACTGGGCCAAATACTGAAAAAACTGACCAAATGCACAATCTTTGATGTCACAGCACAAGATATGTGAAGAATTTACTTCTCCCTTTTAAATGTTGCTAAGGTTATTTATAGTACTATGTATTAGTTGCTTGTTATTCTTTGCATTTACTCTAAATATACTTTCCCTGCTGTCCGCGACACTATCATGAGAGACATGTGAGCCATTTTTGGGTTGCAACCCCCTGTTTGAGAACCACTGCCCTACAGGCAAGCTGAGAGGTCAAACCTTTTTTTATATATATATATATATATATATATATATATATATATATATATAAAGATTTAGACTATTTCTCACCAGAAAAACTCGTGCCAGGCCAAAGTCGGCAACCTTGCACACATTGTTATCTCCCACCAGAACGTTCCGAGCTGCAAGATCTCTGTGAATATAGTTCTGCAACTCTAAGTATGCCATGCCAGCTGCCACTTGTGCTCCCATTTCTATCTGATCAGACATTTGCAGAGAAGCACCTCTGTCTTCTGTATGAGAGAAAGAGAGAGATAGAATAGGCAATAAATACAGTTAACACACATCCGATGTGTGGTAGCAGATGTGCTGACAAATGAAGTGGGCCTCAATCAACAGGTTTGTCTGAATCCATGACCATGATGTGGGTCATAACCTCAGCAGCACTGTCAGAGAGAACAGCGTTTTGCATGCTTCTTTAGTCAAGTACTCTAATGCAGTGGTTCTCAAACCTGTCCTGGGGACCCCTCACCACTGCACATTTTGCATGTTTCCCTCATCTAACACACCTGATTCAACTCATCAACTAATTAGTAGAAACTGCAAGAGTTGAATTGGGTGTGTCTGATGAGGGAGACATACAAAATGTGCAGCGGTAAGGGGTCCCCAGGACAGGTTTGAGAACAACTGCTCTAATGCATTAAAAATTAAATATTTGATTGCTCAAAAAATATAACCTCAAAAGTAGGACATTTAAATTGCTTTATTTACAAATTAACTATAAGCCTTATTAACCTCAAGAACCTATGGATTGTTAATAACCTTTATGAAATACACAATTTATATAATATATTATAATATGGATAATTCAATAAAAAAAATTAAATAAAAAATTAATAACAATAAAAAATTATTCTGGGCCCTAAGAATCGGTCCCACCTTTCCCCCTGTGTCTACACTGTCAAACCTAACTATAATATGAATAATTCAAATAAATAAAAAATTAATTAACAATAAAACATACTCTGGGCCCTAAGAATCAGTCCCACCTTTCCCCCTGTGTCTACACTGTCAAACCTAACAATCTACTAAATAAAAATGAGTTCATTGCACTCAAATAGTACTGAAAGTTATGTGAACTCAATAACTCAAGCAGAACTCAATTTGAATTAGTTATAGCAAATTTGTAGTTCCCAGCATGATAATTGGTTAATAATTATATAATTAAGTGACTAATTAAGTGATGGTTGAGCAGAATCACTGAAGGGAAGAGAAACATCAAGAACAGAAAAAAGAGAGGAGACAGAACAAAACAACTACATCTGACGTTCCATCCAGAAGAGAAACAACAAGAACAGAAAAGAAGAGAGGAGACAGAACAAAACAACTACAACTGACTTCCATCCAGAGCCTTAAAGATGCAGTAAGCAATTTTTCAAAATCTCTGCTGAAAAGTTGTTCAGGACCGAGCACCACAATAAACATGTAGCCAATCAGCATTAGGGGGCATATGATGGTGGAGGAGAGAGTGAGCAAGAGGGAGATTTAAAGAATGCTGCAAACATTACAAAAGCTGCAAACATTAACTGGTGCTCAAGAAGGCAACATGATGCATTAAGAGCTGGGGGTGTAAAATTTTAAATTTTCTTATTTTGTTTTAACATCATATTTTTCCATTTACTACATTTACTACCCTTCAGAAACAAAAGGCATTTTTATGATCCCTCTTATTTTCATTAAAAAAAAAAAAAAAAAAAACATTGCAAGGTGTATGTAAATATGACCACAACTGTATTATACCTGTTACTAACTGCATTCATGATTGACATTTAAATTATGGCAATAAGGAAGCATCATGGCCAGTGTAAACTGTGTTCCTCCCTCTCTCCATCTCCTTGTCCGTAAATGCCCTTCTGCCATCAAAGCAGTGCTTTATGGGTAATTAAGCCATAAAGGTTGATTTCTCAGAAAAGTGTAAACATTGTGGCTCTGATGTGAAATTTAAACATTTGTTCTGTTTGAGCGCCTGGCCAACCCAACAAGCAATATTAACTCAACCAATTGTGTTTTAACAAACAACCTTCAATGGCTTATTATTTTTATATGACGCCAACAGCAATATTATAAATAACAAATGTTCAATAAATAATTAAATGTATTATCCATAATAACCACAAAAATAATTCTCCCATATATTTAATTAAACTGACACACCTGTGGCCTGTTGCACAACGCCAGTTTCAGTTTCTTCCCAGGTAATTTCAAAATTAGTTTGAGCAAACTCTGGTTTTTCAGGCTCATGAAGGTGGATTGGTTTTTAGCGGATTTCATTGTTATGGTAACTTACGCTACACGGCTAACCTGCTCCAGAGCAGGTTTTGTTCTGGTTTAGAGATAGCAGACCAAAACTCAACCAATCAGGTGGGAGTAGTGACCTGTATCTGATGCAATAAAGTCAAGTCAAGTCAAGTCACCTTTATTTATATAGCGCTTTTTACAATGCAGATTGTGTCAAAGCAGCTTTACATTGATAACTGGTACATAAATTTTGGCTGCACAGCAGCTCTTAAAGAATAGTGTCAATGCAGGCAGATCAGAAGCACTGTTGAATAAATGTCAGGAATACTGCTGAATATCAAATGTCAAGTCAAATGTCAAGTGTCCCCAACTAAGCAAGCCAAAGGCGACAGCAGCAAGGAACCCAAACTCCATCAGGTGACATCAGGTGGCATAAAATAAAGCCACTCCCCCTGCATCTCTCGCTCCAAATTAAATCAGTTTACAGTGAAAACATTTTAGAGACAAAATTGCTCATCTTTTGCTGTTAATTATCTATTATATTTATATGAAATAAATTATAATTATGCATAATTCATATGATATATTCATAATTATTATATTAATTGACAATATTAAACTTTGCTTTTAAATGAAAACAAATATAATACATTCATTAATATATAAAGCTTTAAAACAAGCTTACATATATTCTTTTGAGCTCTTTGTGAAGCTATATAAATCATATGATATATTCATAATTATTATATTAATTGACAATATTAAACTTTGCTTTTAAATGAAAACAAATATAATACATTCATTAATATATAAAGCTTTAAAACAAGCTTACATATATTCTTTTGAGCTCTTTGTGAAGCTATATAAATTATAAGGCCTATTTGTTTTGATTCACATGCATTGATATAGTTTTCTATCTTTCAGTTGCCTTCTCAAACATTCACTGCAGCAGCAATGTTTATTCCTACTTTGTAAATGCATTTAATTTCATGATATTTTTTCATAACAATCTTTTAATCTTCAGAAGAGACGTGAATTGCGTGGCTCTCTCGCGAGAACTGAATCAAAAGGACGTTCTCCATGTTCTGTGTGATTGGCTGTTTGCTGCACGTGTCACACTTTCAGGTGCATGCGCTTCAGAGTCAATCGCAAAACTCTGGATTAAACCTGAGTTGACAGAGAATGTTTATACCAAGGTTTGTGAGCTTGTTGAGCCTGATCTAAACCAGTTTGAATTTATCTGGATTTGTCATCTCCAAACCTACTCTGAAACTCAGAGTTTGTTCAACTAGCTTCATGCAACAGGCTACAGGGAATGATCACAGAACTAATCAACTAGAAAAACTACAAAGGACTACAAAAATACAACTATGGCACATGAGACAGGAAGTGAAACAAAAGTCCAAAGACAAACACAGAGAATATGACATACTGTGTATCAGAACAACTTAGAATTCAACATCAGTTATTGTATAAATCACAATTACAGCTGATGCCATTAACTAATTATGAAACTAATTATGAAACAACCTTCCCTTTTTGTCTGCTCCTGTTGTGTCTATATTTTGTATTTTATATTGTTTTTTTGTTTGTTTGTTTGTTTGTTTTTTGTGTATAATTGATATATAATTGATTTTGAATTACTAAATACTTTGCTAAATACTTTAGTACATGCAGGTGTGCTTGTGCTTTTGTTAACTAGCCTAAAAATATCAAATGTTTATAATGTAAATAATTATAAAATATAAGAAATATATTACATTATATATTTCTCTATATATGTGTTTATACTGCATGAGTAAATGTATCTGCAATATATTACACATGCAGTACTAAATCTGATCACATATACATCTATATATTATGAAGTGTATTACTGAATATAAAATTACATACATTATGTTATATTAGTAATATATTGTCACATATTTTTCAATATATGAAAAGTGGCAATTCCTTATGTATTATTCAATATATTGTAATATTTTATCACAATACTGTAAATTATATTAAATCATTTAATATATTGATCATTCATATATTGGGAAATATATTTTCTTTGCGTAAGGGAAATACCTGACAATTATGATTTTTGACATAATTGTGTTTGAGAATTGTAGCATGTGCAAGTGTGTCTTACTTTGCAGATATTCTTGAAGGCTTCCGTGGCTCATGAGCTCTGTGATGATGTAGATGGGCTCTTCCATAGTGCAGACAGCATATAGCTGGATTAGTTTGGGGTGACGGAGTTTCTTCATTATCTGAGCTTCTCGCAGGAAGTCTTTTGGATCCATAGTTCCTATAGCACATACAGAAGACCTATAACAAGCCATCTGCATGTATGTTTGGAGTTGTATGTCTATCATACTGTACATATGTGTGTCCATCTTATCTCTGTTTGTGTGTGTACCTGGTTTGAGTGTTTTGACAGCAACAGCTGTTCTGCCATTCCATATGCCTTCATAGACCTCACCAAACTGCCCCGCTCCCAACTTCTTCAGGAGTTTTACAGAGGAACGCGGGATCTCCCATTGATCCACAGTGTTATAAGATAGACCATGAGTCTCTGGAGCAATTGTCTAATACACACACAAACAAAAGCAAGGAAATATGTATTGATTGAATATTCATTTGAACACTGAATTGAATAACTCTCTGGCATACTACTCTAATTGGTCAGTTGCTCTAGTATTCTGCAGTCAAATACTTTTGTAAATGTTTCACAATTGTCACACTCTTCAAACAAAATCAAAGAACTATCTCAAATTAATACCTCATGTTATTTATTTATTTTTATGTATGTATTACGTGAGAAAATGTAGTCTTTCTCTCAATTAATATTTATTATTTTTGCAAAATAAACCCTTCAAACTTTTTTCTTTGACAGAAAAAATTATCAACGCACTTTTTTGCAGGGTTCTGCCAAACGAACACAGAGGCCATCTTCACGTGTGGAGTAGTGCTCCACTAGTTCTCTCAGTGTAGGAAAATTCAGAGTCCTTGACACATAATAGCCACCATTATCCAACTTTCTGATCTTATAATGCTTCACTTTTCCATTGTCCAGCACTGCAAAACAGACAGAAGCACATCAAGAAAAGAAAAAAAAATATGGAAATCAATGGGGTCCCATCGACTGTTTGGTTACTGACATTCCTCAAAATATCTTCTTTTGTGTTCAACAGAAGAAAGAAATTAATACAGGTTTGGAACATCTTGAGACTGAGTAAATGATGACAGAATTTAAATTTTTGGATAAACTATCCCTTTAAATCACTCGCCAATGGTGGCAACTCTCAGACAGGTTGTAGCCTAAAGCTTTCAGTGGCAATGTGGCAGATGTGGTGCGCTGCAAATTCAAACGAGAACCAATCAAAAGCATCAGAATAGCATTGTTTTGCTAAATGGACTTTCAATGGCAGGAGACATTGTGTATATCAAAAAAGGCAAAACAACCAAATAATATAGTGCTGTCAATCGATTTAAAAAACTAATTAATCACAGTTTTTTTCTGTAATTAATCACAATTAATCACACCCAAAATTAATTTTAATATATTTTTATATTGTAATTATTTCACATTTAATCTCCAAATTGATGTAGAAACAACATATAGACAGAATATTTTAAATATTTTATCTAAGGTAGGAAATATACAGAAACTGAATACATTTATGCTGCTGTCACTTTAAGACTGGCCACACATGACGCGGATCTGACACACCCACTATGTCCTCACAAATCTTTACAGTCATTTAAGGGTAGGGACACGAATCCGTGTATCATTCATTCAGTAGTAGAAAAATGAGAAAATGGCTCCTTTTTTGTTTTTAGTTTGTTTTTAAAAAAAAAAAGAAGAAAAAAAAAGAAAAACAAGAATTCAGCTTGATTTTTCGTTCATAGGTAGAAAAACGAATTTGACAGCTTGATTATTCGATTTCTACATGTGGGTGGGAATTAAACGCCCCAGATCCTCCGTTGCTGCAATTGTATGGATTCTTAACGTGTTTATTGCAAATACATTTATTCTTTTTCTCATCAAACAACCAGAATAATGAATAGCTCGACACAACCTGTACCGGAGCACCGCCTAGACAGGGCTTTCTTCTGTGTAGACTAGCGGTTCTCAAAGTGCCAGGGGGCCCATGAAATAATTTGTTATATAGCCTACAGTCTGAACTGTCATCATAGCAAATTTGGAGTCTCTAACTCAATCCCTTAAGCACCACCAGCTGTCCAAATTGGCACTCACATTTATGCTAATAACTTTTGAATCGTAAGGGCTAGAAACAAAACTCAAGCTGATTCAATTGCACCCTATGACGTCATTTTCTGTCATGAAAATTTTTCCGCCATTTAGACTTTTCTGAAAAATCTACTCTTTCGAGCTCCTCCTAGGTCGTTGATCCTATTTTCACAAAAATTGAACCAGATCATCTTTAGACCATGCCAACAAAAAATTATCGAATTTAAGTTGATTTGACAAACCGCTTTCAAAAACGCACAAACTAACTGTATGTAGCGCTTGCGAAAATAGACATAAGGCTGTATCTCCTCAAGGTTTGGGGCAGCGCCACCTTGTGGTCAAAAGTTACAATGAAATGCTAATAACGTTTGAATAAATTAACCTATTGTACTGGTCTTAATAGATTCCTTGGGTCATGCTGAGAACATAGATACCAATAGTTGCCCGAACTTCCTGTCCGCTATTTTGTTTTTCTTTAAAAACCTACTTTTTCAAAGTCCTCCCAGACCGTTTGTCCGATTTTCACCAAAATCGTATCTCATCATCTTCAGACCATAACGGCAAAAAGTTATGGCTTTCGCCTTGATAGTCGAAACCATTTTCGTATAACGCAACGAATTTGAGGCATGATGCCAAAATGACTTGAGGCTGTATCTCTGCATTTTCAGCTATTTTGCCTAGAATCATCATAATAGGTCTTTAATTGCTCATTGTTGCAGTTGGTCTGATGCTCCCAGTCTTGTTGGGCATGACTTATCATGGCTTCTTTGTGCTTGGCCCCTTAATGGCTGCTTGCATCTATATTTATAATCTTTTTAAATATACCACCTCAGATTTATGAAATGTTCACCTGTTTGTCAAGTTTTCGTCATGTTCTGACAATAATGAGTAGTTTAAAACCACAATTAACTGGTTTCTACAATTTTCATTCAGGAGCAAAATTCTGCTTTTAAACTTGACAGAAATAAAGATTTGACATTTATCGTGATAATTATCAATACTGACTAATGAAAAACTTCATTATGATAATTTTATGGGTAACACTTTAGTATAGGGAACACATATTCACTGTTAATTACAACCTTTCCCTCAATAAATTCCTAATTTACTGTTCATTAATAGTTAGTATGGTAGTTGTTAAGTTTAGGTATTAGGTAGGATTAAGAATGTAGAATAAGGACATGCAGAATAAGGCATTAATATGTGCTTAATAAATACTAATAAACAGCCAATATTCTAGTAATATGCAAGCTAATAAGCAAATAGTTAAAAGACCCTAAAATAAAGTGTTACCATTTTTTTAGGTTATAAATTTCATCTGAGAACAAAGTGCACACTCTCAAATTTGGAAAAATAGTGGCAACATTTCATTGCTGGACTGAGGAATTAGGCTGAGTCTAAGCTATGCGTAGTTTATGGCTGATCTGTGTTACAGGGAGTGGCACTGAAAGATCAGGACACAGTCTAGTGTTAATGAGTTGGTGAGTAATCACAGATCAGCTACTTTTAGTCACATGTTGGTTGACGACATTGGCTGTTGCTATAACTAGGCACCTTGGGCAGAGTCCTTATCACAAATTTACCTCTCATGATCTTCAAATGTCAATCTTGTTAAAGATTATGAGCAAATAAAAAATAAAAAAAACATGTGAAATGACACAAAGACTCTGGAATGAGGAAACACTTGTTTATCTTTCTTGTCACTAATCAGGAAGCAGATTTTCCAGCCTTGGTTTAAAAAAAACACATTTCAAATTCTTTAACTTAAGTTGTGCTTTTGATGACAGCTAAATCTTTTAACCCAGCATCCACATTTTAGCATGAAATAAATACAAATTACTCATAGTGGTAAGATGAGATGAAAATAATGATAACATCATGCCGATTGCTGGCATTTATTTAATCGATAAACAAGTGAAAATGAGTCGTTACATGGGCAGAAAATATTTAGGCTTTATCACTGGTCTTTAAATCTGGAAAAAGTTTACATTGAGTAGTTTGTGGTAATAAATGTAACGGTTGACACAAGAAACAGACATACTAGGATTTGTTTAAAATGTGCTATTCTGGCTAATGTTGGATGTATTTGTTCAAACAGGATCTTGCTTCTTTGTGTATTTCCTGTGCACTCAACATTTTTTTTTTTTAATTTTTAAAAACTAAAGTGTTAGCAAAGATATGCTGATACATGTGAAGCTACGGGAAATAACAGATCATGTGGCCATAACCAGCAAGTTCTGCAGGTTTGAGTTCTGAACAAAACAAAAGTATGTAGTATGTACTAGGGCTGCACGATAATGGGGGAAAAAAAAAACTGACATTGCAATATTTTGTTTTTCTGCAATATATATTGTGATATGAAAACAGTTTCACTAGATGAATAGCTCTATTTGGAAAGAATTAATCATTCTAGAATGACTGGGGTAATTTTGTAGGGGAGTGAATCTTCATAGAAAATAATAAACAAATTACAAGCATAGATAAATACAACAGAACAAAGATGAAAATAGAACAAATGAAATAAACAGTGCTTTTTAGTCAATGTTTTTCAGGGTGGTCAAAATAATCAGATGTAAATTAAAACCACATAGTCTTCACTGTATAAATTAAACAATCTACAAAAGTGGTCTGTGAACCTTCATATAATTTGTTTTCTCGTTTTTGCGTTCTGAACGGAAAAACGAAGAAACCGTTCATTTTATCACATAATCGACCCTTCTCATGAACATAAATAAACAAACCTCATGTCATTTTTTTCATATTTTTATTTTTGTTTTCATCACACTTTGCTCTAATCCGCCAAATGGAAAAACAATATAAACCAAAATGGATAAACAGCTTGAATATTAAATCTCTACATGGGCGAGAATAAAACGCCTGTTGGTCAACCAAAGATCAAGCCGTGCTGTCATCAGTTCTCAGCTCCACTCAACAGAATAGTCTATCTGATACATTTATACAGATTATTACAGAGTTTATTGCAACTACATTTAATCTCTTTCTCATCAAACAGCCAGAACAATAAATGGCTCGACACAGATACAGAGCTTTCTTCTGTGTACACGTAAATTTGTGTGCCGAAAATTAGTTTATAATATTAAATATTAATTAAAGGGCTAGTTCACCCAAAAATGAAAATTCTGTCATTTATTACTCACCCTCATGCCGTTCCACACCCGTAAAAGACCTTTGTTAATCTTCGGAATGCAAATTAAGATATTTTTGTTGAAATCCGATGGATCTGTGAGGCCTGCATAGCCAGCAATGACATTTCCTCTATGAAGATCCATAAAGGTACTAAAAACATATTTAAATCAGTTCATGTGAGTACAGTGGTTCAATATTAATATTATAAAGCGACAAGAATATTTTTGGTGCGGCAAAAAACAAAATAACGGCTTATATAGTGATGGCCGATTTCAAAACACTGCTTCAGGAAGCTTCGGAGCGTTATGAATCAGCGTGTCGAATCAGTGGTTCGGAGCGCCAAAGTCACGTGATTTCAGCAGTTTGGCGGTTTGACACGCGATCCGAATCATGATTCGATACACTGATTCATACCGCTCCGAAGCTTCCTGGAGCAGTGTTTTGAAATCGGCCATCACTAAATAAGTCACTATTATGTTTTTTTGGTGCACCAAAAATATTCTCATCACTTTATAATATTAATATTGAACCACTGTACTCACATGAACTGATTTAAATATGTTTTTAGTACATTAATGGATCTTGAGAGAGGAAATGTCATTGCTGGCTATGCAGGCCTCACTGATCCATCAGATTTCAACAAAAATATCTTAATTTGCGTTCCGAAGATTAACGAAGGTCTTTTACGGGTGTGGCACGGCATGAGGGTGAGTAATAAATGACATTAATTTTCATTTTTGGGTGAACAAACCCTTTAACGCTGCATCTGCTGTCACAAATACCTACCTATCTGGCACGTCGCCTGTTTTATTTAGCTGACCGAACTCTTGAAATCTGTGGGCCAAAACTGTGCGACGCACTGAACAGCGCGGAGAGAATGTATTTACACTGTAGTGAAGTGCAGAAGCAGCAGTCCTGACAGTTGTTTTGAGCAATACACTGAGGTTTTTTCATTAACACTAAATATTAATTGATGTCACTCAAAACAATGATTTTTTTTTTCTTCTGCCAGCTAAACTTCTAAAGCAAAGTCACATATCATTGTGCGACTCGGAAGCATAGCGCACAGAGTAGGCTAGTGGGTTCAATTCCTGAATGAATCCGAGTCTTTGAACAAATCAGTTGAGGGAGTGATTCACAATACTATAAATTATAAAAACATATTGTGTGCATTAAGTTATTAACTACAGAGCTGTTTAAACACTCACAGACATCAACAATCGGTGCATGAAACGCAACAATTGTGACATGCTTCATGTCAGCAAACAAAACTCATTCATGGCTCCCAGCATGCATTGCAGCATGAATATTTATCTATGAATTTTTTTTGATTGTCACCATTCGTTGAGGTTTGTATGATGACTGGTTGATGTCTAGGTTTATCTCAACTTCTGCACAAGAGATTGTAGCATTTTTGGAAGATCTCATACAGTGAAGATGTAATGCTGTGAGCTGTTTAATCATCCTCTGCTGAGATATTTAGAGATCTGAATGTCTTCTTTTATTTGCAGTTGATTTCATCTAAGGCTGTGGCTGGAAGTCAGTTGTAGTTTCTAATCTTATTTATTTTTCCTTCAGTGATTTTGCTTGTCAACAGCAGGTGTTCCACTGTTTCAGGAACATCATACTAACCTTTAAAGGGTTAGTTTACCCAAAACTTTAAAAATTTAATTTCTGTCATTACTTACTCACCCTCATCTCGTTCCAAACCTGTAAGACCTTTGTTCATCTTCGGAACACAAATTAAGATATTTTTGATGAAATCTGAAGTGTATATATATATAAACTTGTAGAAAGCAACGTAATAACAATATTCAAGATCCTGAAATGCATTAAAGACGTTGTTAAAATAATCAACGTGACTACAGTGATTCAAACTTAAAGGATTAGTCCACTTTTAAATACACTTTTCCTGATAAATTTACTCACCCCCATGTCATCCAAGATGTTCATGTCTTTCTTTCGTCAGTCGAAAAGAAATGAAGGTTTTTTTCAATGGCTACCAACAGATTGAAGGTCAAAATTACAGTTTCAGTGCAGCTTCAAGGGCTTTGAACGATACCAGATGAGTAATATGAGTCTTATCTAGCGAATCGATCGGTCATTTTTGAAAAAAATACAACCGTTTATGCTTTATAAACAAAATATCGCATTGAACGTACTTTCCGCTTCCGCATTCTTCATAACACTTACGCTGAATGTCCTACGAAGGCGTAGGACATTCAGTGTCTCATCAGTGTACAGTGTACTCATCTGGTATCGTTCAAAGCCCTTGAAGCTGCACTGAAACTGTAATTTTGACCTTCAATCTGTTGGTAGCCATTGAAATCCACTGTAAAGAGAATAATCCTGGAATGTTTTCCTCAAAAACCTTCATTTCTTTTCGACTGACGAAAGAAAGACATGAACATCTTGGATGACATGGGGGTGAGTAAATTTATCAGGAAAAGTGTATTTAAAAGTGGACTAATCCTTTAATGCTATGAAACGACGAGAAGGTTCTACTACTAGGTTCTACGTCAGAACGGAGGCTAATTATTGGCCGGCTCCTACGTCAGCATCACACTCATGCGTCATGGTGCTCATATGAACAGCGCTGGCCACTGAACTAACCCTTTAAATTACACTCTATTAACATTAAGGAAAATGGACATTTTTATGTTCTTGGAATGTTACAAATCAACATTCCTATAATGTTGAGTTGTTAATAAAAATTAAGTTGAAAGAATGTTTCAGGGACATCATCCTAACCTTAAAAAAACATTCCACTAACATTAAGAAAACTGGACATTTCAGCATTCTCATAACCAATAATGAATTTCTGGAAAACATTCATAGATATAAATTTTTTTTTTAGCTAGGTACTTGCATTTAGGGCTGTCACGGTTCCTTGATTAAATCTTGATTACTCGAATTTAAAAAAATTCTTGATTGCAATTTGCCCATGTCGAATTAAACGGCAAAATACCTCAAGTGTTTTTGGGTTGCTTATAATGTTCATCTGGGAACATGTAGAGTTGCTACTACTTAAATGTTTCAAATGATAAGCCATATATAGGAATATTAGGGGGCAGCCCAAGTATTTTTTGTTCAATAAAACCATGATCATTTCCTTTTGATACTTTATATGAACCAATTATCATTGCCTGATTGTCATTATACCCATGTATTTTAAGTAATTTTAATGGCTATTGTTCACTTAAGTCTACTTTTATTACCAGAAAAAAAAATGAATCAGATTACTCGATTAATCGTCAAAATAATCAACCGATTACTCAATTACCAAAATAATTATTAGTGACAGCCTTACTTGCAAAGACACCAATCTGCCAAGTCATTTCTTATAACATAAGCCAAACGATAACTTTGAAAAAACATCTTCTGATTCGATAGCAATAGTCCTTAAGAAATTTTTTTTATTATTTGATGTCAAAAAACAACCCCATAATAACTTTTATAGTTTCACAGCTGCACATGTGAAAATTATTAAGGAAATAAAAATAGGTTAATGTACCTGAGAGTGAGAGTTCCCCTGGCTGGCTTTCACAGTTTCTGATTAGAAAAGCTCCATTCTTGTTTTCTTGAGATGTTAACATCTTCTCAGCATCCAAGCGCTTTGTTTCTGGAAAATACCATCTGCAGTGGAAGAGCAGCACAAAGTTATTTGTGTTGGCATCAAAGGTTGTGCGTCCAATCAAACTCTACATCAATTTGGTGTAAATTGACCTGTCACTTGGTAAAATGGCTAACACAATATTTAGTAATGCAATATTTAGCCCAGTGTTTGTTTCATATGTTAGGCTGGTAATTCACACTACTGCTGTTGTTTATGAGTTTACAAAATTGTTACTTTTCCCAGTCAGTGTATGTCATGTTAAGAATTTGGCATATTGTTAGGCCTATGCAGATCATGATAACTTAATACATTAAGTGTTTGCTTTTAATGGACATTTTAGTTTACTTCTGTACGATTTATTAATATGTTGGTTGCCATTTCATGGGTTCTGAAATTCTAAAGTAAAGCCAGTTGAGAACCACTGGGGTAATCAAGGGTACAGGTCTAGATAATAGTTAATAGTTAATAATAGTTGGCATGTTCAAACAAAGACTATGAGATTCTTATTATATCATAAACTAACCTTTGATCTCCTCAGTGTTTATGATTTTTGACATATACACACTGCAGAGACCTTGTGTCCATTAGGTTCTAGTAGTTTCTAAGTAGTGTCTAAAACTTCAACATGAATCAGACAGCTGAAAATTTGCTGAGACATGATGACACGTCACACACCAGCAATGAATTGTAATAAAGTCTTGTCAAATGGCTTCATTCATTTGACTGAAAGTATGTCAAATCCTTACAAAACAAATTTACACTCAAAGCACATTACGTAGTTGGTGGCAGAGCTGGAAAAACTGGAAAGTACATACGTCAGAAACTATTTACTGTGCTAAAGTGATATACAAAGCAGCATACTAGCCTTAAGTGAGAGATAATATCACACACAACAAATGTTGATCATTATCAGATATACTAATACTGACAGAGAAAGACCCCTTTTCAATAACTCAATTACAAGTCTAGAATAATAAATTTAAAGTTTCATTTGAACTTTTTTTTTTTTTTAAGGTGTGAATGTTTTTTATCGATTTATGGCACCTATGTAGCACAAAGCTTAGGAATCATTAACAGGCTCAGTACTTCCTGGTTGTCTACTGAAAATTAACCAGCTTCCCTTAAAGAAATAACAGACAATGCAGAGATAGAATCTGTCAGAATTCTGATAAAACGTTGTCATTAATTACTCACCCTCATGTTGTTCCTAACCTGCAAGACTCGGACTTCATTAAAAATATCTTAATTTGTGTTCTGAAGATTAACAAAAGTCTTACGGCTTTGGAACAACAGTAATTAATGTGAGTAATTAATGACATAATTTTAATTTTTTGGGTGAACTAACCCATCAAGGGCATATGTGCACGCAATGCAAATACAATACACTGTTATACATTAAAACAGTGCTTCTCAAACCTGTCCTGAGGACCCTCAACTATTGCATATTTTGGATGTCTCCCTCATCAGACACACCCAATTCAAGTCTTGCAGTCTGTACTAATGAGCTGATGAGTTGAATCAGCTGTGTTAGATGAGGGGAGACATTCAAAATGTGCAGTTCTGGGGGTTCCTCAAGACACTGAGGACATGTTTGAGAATCACTGCATCACAATACGGGTTATACAATTAATGCTACTTCATACAGTGCCAGTTGTACTGCTGGTTAAAAAGAGATGACTAATTCTATCTGATGTGATGGCTGTCTGTGATTTTCTTTTTAGAAAGATCATGGTAAATAAACTATAATGTTCATGTTCAGGTGCGTTGAGAAAGGCAGATCATTCTGACCATAACTCAGGGATTCAGGGAAATCCCTCAAAAAAAAACAAAAAAAAAAACATAATGTGATCCCTGTCCCCCAACTAATCTCATCTTTAATAATCATAAATTACATACCATCAGTGGTACAGATATATGAAATCCCTTTAAAAATGTTTTTTTTTAAAAATTGATATAGGCTACAGTTTCAGGGTTTGCTCTAAAGAGCCACAGAAACTTACGGTTCAGCATCGAGGCTTTCTAAGGGTGCAACATAGTTAGCAGGAATGTAGCCCTCTTTGTTTGCTGAAATCCCGGTGATTCCTCTCGCGAACCACCAGTCATCGGTTTTATCGAGGGGCTCCAGTTTATCCCCTGCTTTAAAACTCAAATCATCATCCGTACGCGCCGTATAGTCGTACAGCGCAACGTAAACGTAGCTGGGTTTCTCTACAGGTTTCGGTGGTAACTCTCTGTTGGGCGCTTTCGCAAAATCATTTTTTATCACTTCAATATGCCGTTTCTCGGTGGCAGGTGAGGTATTAGTCGCAGGGTCTCTGAAACACGAGAAAGTGTTTTGACAGCACAATAAAACCCTTTCTCTCAAGTCTTCCATCGTGAAATTGTTCATCAGTCCCATATGTGTAGATCAAGTTCAATTGAAGCAGTAAATCGCATTTCAGTGATCCATAGGGTCCATGTTATCCTAGTAATTGTTGAGTAGATTTGAGACGAAGCGTTTCGTCCATTCTGTGAGCTTGAGAAAACACTTTGACCGGTGACACTAGATAGTGACACAGCCCTGTCGAGAGGGAAGAAGGCGATTTATTGCTTGCAGTCAAAAATCTGTTTGCATTTCCTGGTCACATTATTCCTCAAACACCTTTCAAGATCATTCTGCGCTCCGCGGTCCTGTCAAGGAAATGTCGTTTTACAGAAACGTATTATTTATCTTTAAGTTCAAACTTGAGAATTGATGTTAGAGTTTGTAAAACAAATTGTCGTGCTAAACGGATAGGATTCTGAGACGGGTTGTTTCTTCCAAACGCCCTCAGGCCAGAGTCTCCAATTGCCGCGCCACCTATACCTACGCAATGAGTATTCCAGTGTACAGGCAGCTAAATGAAAACACGACAAAATAAATAAATTAAATCAAATGTCGTTGCATGACACCAATTTGTACAACTTAATTGTAAAAAATCAAGCAATTTTAGGCTACTAAAACTATGTTTTGTTTTGTTTTTAATTTAGAAACTCCTGATTAAGATAGGCCTACACTGATTTGTTTGACCATTGAGGTAACCAACTTAGAAACAAATGACAATCTTGTTTCTTTCTAGGAAACATAAGGGACACTTAAAATATTTGTACTGTACCACATAGTGTAATTGTCAGCAGCTGAGTAAAAAATTCTCTTTTTGCCTGAATTAAATGCTAAAATTATTCTCAAACATAAACTCATTTGTTTTGCTTATGAAGAATTTAATTCTAAAAAAAAGAATTTTAATGTCATACTAAAATACTAAAATAGTCACTATAGATTTGTGACAACAAATATGAAGAACAGATTTTGTTCTTTTAAGGCTGTCCTTTTTTATACTTTTAACACAGTCGTAATAAGTAATTTTTTATAAACACAGCAACTGATTAAATGTACAAATGCTACTTATACAGTAAAAATTTTTTTCTTATATGCGTTACATTTTTATGAAGCAAACAAAAGTGAAAAAAATCACCTGATCTTTTTTTTTCACTAATTTTTCCCCCGTGAGTAGGCTACTTCTCTCTTTTTTTCATTTTTCGTATGTGCCATGAAGTAACCTACAGTTTTGTAAAATTTATAAAATGGTGTGGGTTACTCTTACACACATACACACACACACACACACACACACACACACACACACACACACACACACACACACACACACACATGATACACTCACATTTATACATCAGTCTTTTAAGGCATATATACATGCAATTCATTGCAAATCAATGATAATTGAGAGATGGAAAATATTCCCCAAAAGTTGTGTCATTTTTGACATTTACATTAACATGAAAAAATGTGAAAAGAATGTTTATATTTAACATACAAAAATAATGAATGAATAATCAAGTAAACCCAAGTTGCTTCAGTACAGTAAATGTTTATCTTACATAAAAATCTTTAAAGATTTCTGAGCAAAAAGGACTTTACTTGATTAAAAAAAAAGTATGAACTATCAATCAGAGTACAGAAGGCATGAAGTAGATTGTGTATAATTTTTCAGCAAAGTTTTGGTCGTATTGATAATTATAGGGCCTAGAAATTTGAATGAATGAATAAATGAATGAGGCATTTATATAACGCTTTCCTATGTACAACCGTACACCCAAAGCGCTTTACAGTCATATCAGGGGTCTCTCCTCATCCACCAGCAGTGTGCAGCATCCACTTGGATGATGCGACGGCAGCCACAGTACAACAGCGCCAGTGCACACACCACACACCAGCTGTTGGTGGAGAGGAGAGAAAGTGAAAGAGCCAATTCAAAGGATGGGGATTATTAGGAGGCCATGATTGGTAAGGGCCTATGGAGGGAATTTAGCCAGGACACCGGGGTTTCACCCCTACTGTGAAGTACGAGAAGTGCCATGGAATTTTTAATGGCCACAGAGAGTCAGGACCTCGGGTTAACGTCTCATCCGAAGAATGGTGCTTGTTACAGTGTCCCCGACACTATACTGGGGCGTTAGGACGCACACAGACCACAAGGTGAGCACCCTCTGCTGGCCTCACTAACATCTCTTCCAGCACCTAGTTTTTCCAGGAGGACTCCCATCCAGGTACTAACCAGGCTCAGCCCTGCTTAGCTTCAGTGGGCAACCATTCTTGGGCTACAGGGTGATATGGCTGCTGGTATAATTTGCGTATTAAATAGTATACAGCATTATGCAATATATTCATAAATAGGCATTATACTTATTGTTCAACAGAATTTTACAAAGAATGTTTCAGTTATGAGAGAATAAATGTTTAAACATTTTGGCTATAATGTTGTAATACACATTACCAAACAAACATTCTGTTTTCAATGAATTTATACCCCCAAAGGGGCAATGTATCCTGGGACATACAAACATTTACAGACAAATTATGAAAAATGTAAAAATTAATTCATAAAATTTCAACATAAATGTACTAAGCTAACACTAAACAACAATTTGTTAAACATGTAAGTCCCCTATAAATATTGTAAATATGTGAAATGTATCAAGAATGTTAGTAGATTTCCGACTACAGATGGTCATGTTGTTTTTAAACGCTGCCCGTAAGCTAAACAAAAAATTTAAGAACAAAGTCACCAGATCTAAATATTCACAACAAACACCCTTTCAACCTGAAACCAAGAAATGAGACCCAAACTTTCCCTGCCTCTCCCCACAGCCTCTCAATGTTTGTATCCCCTATAGGATACGTCGCCCCTTAGGTTGAATGGCTCACCTCGATTCGACAGTGGTGAAGCAGGCTATAGACATAATTATAAGCTAAATTTGAGCTAAATAGTGACACTATTGTCTGCTGCTTTACAGCATAATTTCCATAGTTGAGTTTAATTGATTCTGCTATTTTCTTGTTTATCACTGCAAAGCTGCTTTGACAACCTGTAAATAAAAGTGACTTGACTTGATATAAGTATTTAAAAGGATCTTAAATCACCTGTTTCATTTATTTCATTATTTTATCTTCAGTTACAAGTGAAAATCAATTCCAGCCTTACAGAGCAATGCTGCTAACTTGCGCCATCTGGTGGTGATTTCTCGAATGAGTTCCACATATTTAAAATAATGTCATGCACGATCATTTTGACTTATTTTCGACATTTTTCACAACATAATTTGTTTTGATACCATGAGGCAGATTTGATGACTTTGCAATAATTATAAAAAGTTAACGATAATAATGAAAAATGAGTGTTTCAAAATGATGTAAGGAATACAAAAACCCTGACATGGACTGGATAAATAATTAGTAGAATGGTATTTAAAGGTTAGTATGATGTTCCTGTACCATTCTTTCAATCATTCAAACACCTGTGAACAAGCACTGAAAGAAAAGAAATAAGAACACAAACTACGAACTTCTTCAGCCACAGCCTTAGATGAACTGAAAAGACAATAAATCTTTTAAGATCTGATTATACAACTCTACAAACAGCATTACCAGCTTCACTTATTACAAACCACATAGACTTTTTTAACCACATTTCTGTCATATGTCTAAAGCAGTTCTTATTGAGAATTAACAGAGGTTTAGATGTTGATATCTTATTGAAAATGTTTTGTCTGAAGTCACCATCATGCTCAGCGTTTGCTTTAGTTGGGCTCTTGACCCTTGACTTTTGTTAAGTTGCTTCATTTTCAGCAGGTGTTTTCAGAAAACATTTCTGCATTGATAAAGCAGATTAACATGTTTTTTTCTAATAACAGACAAATTACTGCATTAAAGTGGTTTAAACAACTGTTTTGTGTGTGTGTGTGTGTGTGTGTGTGTGTGTGTGTGTGTGTGTGTGTGTGTGTGTGTGTGTGTGTAATTGCTGGCTTAAGGAATTGAAGGAATTGAATCGATCAGGCTCCTGAAGTCTTGCTTTTCAGAACCTCCGTCTCCTCCGTCTGCCACAGCCTGATGTTCACCCCACGTGCAGCGCAACAACTCTCGTCACCATTCAGGATCGCGGATGCATATGAGGGGTGATTTCAACAAAATGTGCAAACTAGAGGAGAACTAACGTGTATACGCATGCCAGATGTCTGGCCAAAATCCCATAGTATTCAGGCGTCAGACGTAAGATATGAGACATTAGACGTCACGGTCACGTGTTGGAGCTGCGCTCATAGTGCGCGGCGGCGATGGCGGCGACGTAGTTGAGAAAGTATATTTTTTACTTTTTTACTAAATCTTTTTGCTCAAAACAAAGCGAAAACACAAATTTACAGAACTTCAGACAATTTACAAAATAACAACTGGCAAAAGTTACTTCAGACGTCACAGCGCAGACGTCACATAGCTTCTCAGGCGAGAAGGGGGGCGACGAAAGTGTCATGCTTCTTATCACACGTCATTGGTCACGGCTTCTGCTCACGGTAAGGTACGCAACGATCGACACGACTGATTGCTTAGTTAGCAAGGTAAATAGCAAAATGACACCTCATACCTGCGCGGACTTTGTGTTACACAGCACATTTGAGCTTCCGCAAGAACCAGTGAGGTTTGTTCTCATGCATCAAGTACACTGTTCCAACATTTGCACTGCTGCTTTGAAATATGAAATGTGCATGTTGTTTAGATAACATATAGGCTACAACTTCTTCAATGATAAATGGTCTCCATCCATCCACATGGCCTATAATGTGAAACATATCCATATTTAAGTTATAAAGTAAAATATCTAGATTCCGCCAGACCGCCTTCCGTATTCAACTTACAAAAAAGCGTAACTGACGCAAATCAGTTACGCTTTTTTGTAAGTTGAATATGGAGGGTGTAGGGCGTAAGCGTTTTGAACTGTGAGAGGTGTTACACTTTCTTCGTAAATTGAATACTGAATATGGATTTTTTTTCTTACACAAACACATTGCTTTGCTTCAAAAGACCTTTATTAACCCCCTGGAGCTGTGTGGAGTACATTTATGATGGATGGATGCACTTTCTTGAGCTTCATACTCGTTAGCCCTGTTCACTGCCATCTTGGGGTAATTTTCATTTTTAAGTGAACTAATCCTTTAATGTGCTTGGCTCTTTCTGATACCACATGTTTAACATTGCCATCTGCTGGCTCTTTTGAGGAGCACATTTAGACTAAAATGTAAATAAATCCCAGTTTCAGATGTTTAGGCTTAAATAAATAAATAAATAAATATTGTTTGCAGAAAAAGTGTGGGTCTGAAAGAAGTGTGAAGTAATCAACACGAGCGTGACTGCTGAAGAGAACTGAAGAGAACAGCACCTGACATTAGTAATAGTGCTCTAAAATGCTCAGTGCTTCCTAGGCTAAATCTGAGAAAAAAAGAAAAGGAAAAAAAAGTCAATTTGTTCTAGAATAAATTGAGATTTTATAGTGAACATTAGCCTTCTTGTAACCAAACAGAAAGAATGTCTAAAGACTTTGAAGATGGTCTCAACTCCGATAGATCAAAACAGCTTTAAAATTAATACAATTTGAAATGCTTCCTCAGGTCAGGTAAAGTAATCAATTTGATTATTATATTGCACTGGATTAATTGGAGTAGAATTATGTGGAGACTGTAATTATAACATCTGCCATTTCTGTCTCTGCCTGGTCAGTTAGGCCAATATAACAAAAGTTCAAAAACCACATCAGACAATGGATAAGTAACACTACTATCTAGTTTAGGTGGTATTTTTAATAAATCTGTTTGCATCAGATTCAGTCACATTCACAGCTGTTGAAGTAGGAATTAAATTATAGATAAAACACAAAGCAAAATAATATAAACAAAAATAATATAACCAAACATTTAAAAAACTAAATAAATAAATAAATAAAACTAGCCTATTATTAATCAATACAGCATTGACACTTGCCTGAATGTATGCTAGAGGTTTTATTGTTTAGCCTACTTATTTATACAGAAATTATTAGCCTACAAAACATGATGGAATTTTAGTTTCCAAAGAGAAAATAAAAATAATTCACACACACACACACACACACACACACACACACACACACACACACACACACACACACACACTTTGTTTTTGTAATCAATGACTGGAAACCCCACAGTACTTTATTCATGAGAATACTTATTTATTTTACAATTTGCACTACAGCTTCACCCGTGCATAACTGACAAATGTTCAATAATCAGAAGTGACGTGCATTTTTCTCGGGTTATTACGGTAACAACACCCGGAAATGCGCGAATATTCATATATTCTTACGCTCGTAACTTTATATCCTCTATAAGCAAGCATGAAACATACATCCGTGTTGATAATATGTAATGTTATAACCGGCACTGTAGCATAGTATTTCCGCGTTAAATGCCGATACACGTTTTTGGGTGACTGCGCCTTCCGAAACCGTTTCTGTAGAAACGCGGCTTGTAGTCTTTTGTGACATTGTTGTCGCCACTATCCCACGTGTTGCAGAACAGACAAATACATTGCAGACTGCCGCCACCGAGCGAGCTGCATCGACAGCTTTAAGTCACCGCTGTCATTGCAAGACATCACGATTCTGTAATCTTTCCCATTCCTTCTAAAGGCTGTACAATGAGTGAATACTTCTCGCTGTCGGAGTGTGATGTGATTGGCTTTGATTTGGACCACACGCTCTGTCGATACTATTTGAAGGAGACCTCCAGGGTGAGTCGTGCTGGCATCATGCATATCATGACACAATCGACCTTAAATAAGGCTTACAGTGCGCGAACACTGACACATTGTTATAATAAATCAGAAGTATATGATTTGTTCTGTCTGCTTTACATTACTGGAACTGGAGCGGAACAGACGCGTGTTGATGCGCTGATGTAAAAGATCGATCTCTTCTGCAGGCCTTGTTAGAACACAGTGAGAATGAGAGAGAGGATTGTCTACTTTATCTGTCATTCTAGGAGGACGTTTATGCATTCACCATTTGCATTGATTGCATCTGACGTGTAGTTTACGGGCAGCCTACCTATAATAACACGAGGTGAAGCTTCAGTTATGGTTAGGCCTGACATCTTGTCACTGTACCCCCTGTTAGTAATTACATTTATTTCTTTTTATGTCTGTGTGCAGCTGATCTATGAGAGTTTTGCACGGTATCTCGTGGAACACAAAGGATATGATAAAGATCTGCTTAATTTAACACCTGCTACTTGGGATTTCTGGTGAGTTGTTTCAGCAATGCACACACACACAGAGATTAATCAAAATGACTAAGAATACCTGCATGAAACCATGTTCTTCAAGACCAGACTTAAAGGGATAGTTCACTCAAAAATGAAAATTTGATTATCTGCTTACCACCAGTGCATTCCAAGATGTAAGTGACTTTGTTTCTTCAGTAGAACACAAATGATGATTTTTAACTCCAACCGTTGCAGTCTGTCACCCGTATAATGCGTGTCAATGGGAACTTCGTCTATAAGAGTAAATAAAACTTGCTTAGACAAATCCAAATTAAACCCTGTGGCTCGTGACGACACATTGATGTCGTAAGACACAAACCGATCGGTTTGTGCAAGAAACCGAACAGTATTTATATAATTTTTTACCTCTAAAACACCACTATGTCCAACTGCGTTCAGCATTCGCTTAGTGAGGTCTGATCGCGCTCTGACAATGGAAGTGATGTCTCGCACTCATTGAAGTATAAGCGCGAGAAATCATTTCCGTTGTCAGAGCGCGATCAGACCTCACTAACCGAATGCTGAACGCAGTTGGACATAGTGGTGTTTTAGAGGTAAAAAATGATATAAATACTGTTCGGTTTCTCGCACAAACCGATCATTTCGTGTCTTAGGACATCAATGTGTCGTCACGAGCCACAGGGTTTAATTTGGATTTGTCTGTGCATGTTTTATTTACTCTTATAGACGAAGTTCCCATTGCTATGCATTATAAGACTGACAGACTGCAACGGTTGGAGTTAAAAATCATCATTTGTTTTCTACTGAAGAAACAAAGTCACTTACATCTTGGATGCGCTGGGGGTAAGCAGATAAACATCAAATTTTCATTTTTGGGTGAACTATCCCTTTAACAATTACTAATTTACTATGACACACACACAATTTTCACTCACAAACACACACATATTAATTCAGATCATGAGCTTGTTAGGTGAGAGTTCTACTGAACTGAAATTAGTAGGTGCATCCCAGGCTGTTTACGCAACAATGTACTAAAAAGTTTTTCCTTTGCATTTTTTACGTACAGAGTGACGACAACATTGTCAAAACAATCCCTGTTCATGTGCATCTGCGAAAAATGCTGTATTATGCATGCTTGGCCAGTAATTGCTACATTGTAAAGAAACAGTACGTGCAAATAGAACATGTAAACACATAATACGCTTGTGCATGATGTTACCATTTTTGCAAATTGAAACCCGTTGAAACCTCAAAAGTTTGTGTTTTCAGGCCCTCAAAACACTGTTGTCGTGTAAATGAGTGGCAAATGCATGAAAAGTTTTTAGTTGAAAACGTGTCATGTAAATTGCCCCTCGATCAGCTCCCTAGTTTGTGAATCAGTATATCATGTGCACAAATTCGGGCACTGGTAAGGACAGTAGGGACCCGTCCTCACTACATATTCGGACACTGATGGCTCTATTTCCAGTGTCATGACAACATCCTCATTGTACAACATCACTACTGGTTGTACTTTATGAACAACAGCAGAATTTATATTTTTCTATATGATAAATACTTTGATTGTTACATATACCTAATATATTCAGCCATAAATTAATTATATATGTTAGCTATATTATGGCTGCATGCCCCCGAAAGCTTTAAAATGCTGCCTTTGGAGGATGCATTTCACGGTAGGAAGCCATCAAGTCGTGTCTGAATCCAAATCCAATGTTAGCTTCACTTTCTGTCTCCTGAGATACCTTCATAATTTTTTGAAGGCAGCATAGATGTATCCTTCACTGCTTTTGATTATCCCACAATGCTTTCCATTTTGTGACAGTTGAGCTAAAGTGCTTTATAAATAAAGTGAATGAAATGAATGAATGAAAAAATAAAGATGGCATCTGAAAATTGCGGTTGGTTGTCAGTTTGTGTGTAAATGTATGTTTTTTAAAAGTACGCAAAATATGTGACAAAATTGAAAATGATTTCATTTTAATTTTCCTTTCCACGGTGAGAATGCATCATCCTTGTCAAATCGAAAAATAAAATGCAATTGTTGATTTGACATTTCATTATCAATACATTCTCAAAGCAAGTCTGCCGATATTAAAATGAAAAGGAAAAAGTTAAAAAGAAACTGCAAATACAGTTTTTACAAAGATTTTTATTAATGCTCATGCAATAATGAATGAGTGAGTACGGAGCGTGTAGTGCGCAAAAGTTATTGAAACTCATGTCGTGATCATTGTATTCAAGACGAGTCATGATGTTGAAATCTGTAAGCCAGCTTTTGCGGGAAGCTGTCGCTGCCTTGGAACAACTAGAGCTGAACACCACAAGCCAGAATGTCCAAGCGGCAAACCCTGTCCCTCAGCCAGAGAAACTGTTCAGCGTAAGTAGGCCATGTCACTGTTATGGCTTGTTTCCACTGAGCGGTACGGTTCAGTACAGTACAGTACGATTCGTGATGGTAAACCCTGATCCGGCTTTCGTTTCCACCGCCAACAGTACCCTTACTTGATAGGCATGGTGTATGCCGGAAAGTTGCGCTCAATGTCATTCTTGCATGAAAAAGAAAGTGACAGTAAAAAACAATGTAGGACATACAGCAGCTTTGTTTGAGCAAAGGCTAAAGGCTGCAAGGAAAAACAGCCAAAAAATACACATTGTGTTGCAACGGTATTCCTCTAGTAACAGTTCTTTGTCAACCAATCAATGTTCTGCAGTGAGTGTAGCTCCACCCTTTTGCTACCAGTACTATTGGTACTATTGTGCTAGGTACACCAACGGAAGGGCCCCAAAATTTAGGAATTAGGGTACCATTCACAACTTCTGACAATGGAAATGGTAAAAATTGCATACCGTTCTGTACTGTACTGAACCGTACCGCTCGGTGGAAACGATCCAATATTTCCTTTTCCATTGTCAGAAGTTGTAAATGGTAACAAAATACCGAACCGAACCGTACTGTACCACTTTTTTTGGACCCTTCCGTTGGGGTACCTAGCACAATAGTACCAATAGTATGGTACCAAAATGGTGGACCTACACTCACTGCAGAACATTGATTGGTTGACAGAAAATCGTCACTTGCGCGTACTACAAGGGGAATGGCAACACGATGTGTATTTTCTGGCTGTTTTTCTTTGCAGCCTTCAGCCTTTGCTCAAATAAAGCTGCTGTATGTCCTCCATTGTTGTTTACTGTCACTTCTTCACGTGAGAATGACGTCGATCGCGTACACCGCCTATCAAGTAAGGGTACTGTTGGCGGTGGAAACGCAAGCCTGATCAGGGTTTACCATCCCGTATTGTACTATACTGTACTGAACTGAACCTTACCGCTTGATGGAAACGAGCATTTAGACTAAGACCATAATCAATGAGGTTCATTTATGTATTAGCCTATTTTGTGATGTCAACCCCTTGGGTGTGCTAAAATATTTGAAATGCTGCCATTATCACCCACGATGGCTTTATGCAGAGATATTGTATCCAGCTATGACACCGAGGACCTCGGGAAATGTTTCATATTTTATGTTTCATATATAAAAATAATGTGAAGCTATATAAAACCAAATAAAAAAATAAGCTGTGGAAAACTTACGCTTGAGTGTCTGCATGTATAATTCAGTAGGCCTACGCCATCTCTCGGCATAGCCATAGCTGGTGATAATGTCAAGCCCTGGCTATAATTGTTTTAGAATTGTGTTACAAAGATTTTAGTCTGATTTTTAGGACAGTCTGGCTTGTGGTGTTCTGCTCTGGTTGTTCCAAGGCTGTGGCAGCTTCCTGCAAAAGCTAAAGCTGGCTTACAGATTTTGCCATCGTGACTCGTCTCGAATACAATATGATTATATTCTCGAATACAATATGACATTATAGTTTCAATAACTTGTATGCACTGCGCACTCATTCACCCTCAGACACTCTCTGTTACTTGCATAAGCCCCACCCACTCATTAACATATGACCTTGTCTACCCATTTTTCATATGGTCAACACCACTGAAGTTGTATGGACTGGAAAATTAAACTGGGATCAAAATAAACATATATATGCCCTACATCTGAAGAACATGGCTTATGTTCAAAATTGAAATATGAACAAATTAAATCTTGTTTCAAGCAGGTATTCTTGTAATTAAGGCAAATTGTGAAAATAAATTAATTAGGTATTGTATATATATATATCCATAATCTTGTTGTTTATGTAAGTTGTTGGCTTCCAAACAAGTAAGTTGTTAGTATGAGGTTGTTTGTTTCTCTAGTACACAAACACAGTTGCTTGTTGTCATGTGACCAGTTTTAAAGGTCTTGTGGTGGACCTTGAGGAGGGTAACCTGGTCAAGTTGGCAGAGGATGGTACTGTCTTGCGGTGAGTCAATTTTAATATGACGTGTGTGTTTAAATGATTACTCAGCAGTAAATTGTATAGCTTTTTTTGTTTTAATAATTTGTACTGTACATAAGGAATATTTAAACTGCTGTTAATTAAGCTGTTAATATATTAAAACATATATTTGTAGGGCAACTCATGGCACTAAAAACCTGAGTACTGATGACATCATAAAGCATTATGGTCCAAAAAGAGAATGGAAGCATTTTAATAGCCTTAATACCTCATACACACGATCTGGTAAGGCTGTCTTTGTTTTTTTGTTGTTGTTGTTTTTTTAAGCTAGTTCAATTTAGAATATCTGATGAAATTATAAGTTTATTGAATTTGAGGATTTATTTTTTTATAATGTATATAATGGTCTTTACCTAAATATGTGATTTAGTTCACTCATTTGTTGCAGCAAAATACTATTTTTATGACAACTATTTTGACCTCCCTGGTGCTCTTCTCTGTGCCAGAGTGGTGGATATGTTGCATAAGGTAAAACTAATTTAATTAATTAAATGTTTTTCAAAAATGCTATATTTCTATTTCAGATTTTAAGTAGCATTTGTTAATTAGCTGTATGTTGAATGTTAAATTATACAACAAAAATGTATGTTGTCATTTTTTAATGTTTTCATTTATAATTAATTAATTAATTAATTAAAACATTTTTTTAACCCTAGCGAGGAGCCGAAATCACATCTGACTTTTGGAAAGACATTGTTGCTGCAATTGACCATAATTACAACACATCTGCATTTCGGGGTATGTAGAAAAAGCCCTTTTATACCATCTTACTATTTGTAATCAGTATTTTAAAATTCTGATATTGTATAATAACTATAAAGGTCTTACACCAGATGCAACAAAGCGACATTGCATATCCATTTGTTCTTTGTGTCAAAAGAAGCACAAGCTCTTGAAGTTTGTCAGAAATAGAACTAAGTATCAGTTTATGGTCGGGAATTGTCGTGCGGTGCTAAGACTCATTCAGTGTAGATAATATCACTGATTATAATGGGTTCAATTTGTTATCAAAATTACATTTTAAGTTTAGTCTAAGATTTTGTTGCTTATGTTGTTCAAAGATAAGGTTAGGATTAGCACTTATTTTTGGGAACAGTTTAACTTTTTACTATAGTCAAACACAAACAGCAACACTGGCACTGAAACTTTATTTGTGTTGATTATTATAATACACACCTTGTGACATTACAGAGTTACAAGAAGAAAAAAAAACTCATAATTTTTATTATTCACTTTGAAATCCATTTAATTCAAAACTAGCTCCTTTGTCTTAAAGAGGCCTTTGTCTGCTAAGAGACTGTCTTCAAAGCATACTAAACACGGGATCCTTATGCTAAAACGTGGGCACAGGAAAAAGGCAAACAAACAACACAATTTCAATACATAATCATCAGTTCAGGTTCTAGGCAAATGCAATATATCTGTTGTCTAATTTCTTGGATAATTTTTACTGGTGTTCCATACTAATTGAGATTATTGAAATATTTCCATACAAGTAGGTCTATGTAGATCAACAAGCTACAGACATTTTTTCTAAATTAGTCTTCATTTTCTACTCTGCATGACTTTATCTCAGGGCAACATGAACATGAGTATAAATGCAGACAATTTTTGAATTAGAAAGATTGAGGTTTTCTTGAGTGTGTTTATCACGTTGTGGCAATCAAAAAGCCAGAGAAAGAACAGTGAACATTATCATCAGCATAAATGCCATTGGACTGGTCATCTGGAACCTGGATGTACACTGTGTCATGGGAATCCAGCATAAGGACAGCACTGCCAGACATCTGGTCAAGGAAACCTTTGTTGTACTCGTCATAAGAGAACAGGACTGGATCTTTGTTTTTGTAAAGTGCTACCAATGCATTTGCTCCATTGACATGCATATGGAAAGAAAAGTAGTAGAGTCCTGGAACCTGACAGGTGAATATGCCAGAGTTAGGATCATAGTGGTTCTCTCCATTGTACACAATCTGGTTGAATACAATTGGTGTTCCTGCATTAGGATAAGCTGTGGTAAGAAGAGCTGTGAATGCTGACATGGATGGCTTTATCAGCTCGTGACTAAGAGGCATTACCATCTCATGGGATTTAATTGGCATGCTTTTCTCATGGTGGTAAACAATCTCGCCTGGGGGGCCGGGGGGCCCAGGAGGTCCTGGTTGACCTGGGAGACCATCATGACCTCTGGCACCAGGGATACCAGGAGGACCCTGAGGTCCAGAAATTCCCTTGGCTGTGAGCCCTGCTGGGCCAGGGGGGCCTGGAAGTCCTGGATGACCCTTAAGCCCTGGTGGACCTGCCGGTCCTACTGGACCTGTTGGTCCTCTTGCTCCGGGGATACCATTTTCACCCCTTCCACCTGGTGGCCCTTGATGTCCTGGATGTCCCTTATCACCTGGTGGCCCCTTGCTACCTGGGATACCTGGAGCACCAGTAAATCCTGCTTCGCCCTTGGGACCTTGATGTCCCATATGGCCCATTGGGCCTGGAGGACCTGCTGCACCTGGAATACCAGGTTTTCCTGAGAAGCCTTGTGCTCCTTGTTCACCCTTTGCACCTCTTGGGCCTGGTGCCCCAACCATACCAATGTCACCTTTAGCTCCCTGTGGACCTGCTTCTCCTTGAAATCCCCTAGAACCTTGAGGACCAGGTGGACCTATTGGGCCGATAGCACCAGGCTGACCTGTGTGACCTGTTGGCCCTGGTTCTCCCTTTTGGCCTGTTGTACCTGGGGTTCCTGGCACTCCACGTTCTCCTGGAAGTCCAGATGATCCAGGTTTGCCAGTACCTGGCAGACCTGGAGCGCCTGGCTGTCCTGCTGGTCCTTGAGGACCTTTTTGTCCCATTGACCCAGGCAGACCTGGAGCGCCATTCTGGCCTGGTTTTCCTGGTGCTCCTATTCCAGGTGCCCCTGTATGACCCTTTGGTCCTGGTATGCCCATAGGACCTGGTGACCCATCCCTACCTGGCATTCCTGGCTTTCCAGGCTCTCCAGGATATCCAGTTGCTCCAGGTTTTCCAATTCCAGGCTGACCGGGCTGACCAGAAGGCCCCTGAGGGCCCATTGGACCTGGGCCACCAGGTCCTCCTGGAATACCATGGCCAGGTTCTCCTTTCTGGCCTGGCAGTCCAGGAATTCCAGGATGACCTTTTAAGCCAGGTTCTCCACGTGGGCCTATTGCTCCTGGAAGACCATGTGGTCCAGGCTTTCCAGGAGAAGAAAGGCCAGCAGGTCCAGGGTTTCCAGGTGATCCTGGCGCTCCTCTTGCACCTTGAGGTCCTACAGGTCCTGGATGTCCCTTCTCGCCTGGAAATCCAGGTGTACCTGGTTTTCCAGGTGAACCTGGGCTTCCAGGTTTACCAGGTGAGGAGTATCCTGCTGGACCTGGTGGTCCAGGTGGACCAATCGGACCAGTGAGTCCAACACCATTCTTTCCAGGAAATCCTGGTGGGCCAGGTGGGCCGGGGGGGCCAGGTTCACCTGGGGAACCTGGAATACCAGGTTCACCAGCAACAGCTAAAAATAAGATAAAAATATTAGGTAATTCATACACAACTCTGCATAATTTGAAAATTAAAATGAAACTTCTTAAATTGCTTGAGGTCTGTTAGACCTAAATAGTTAAAATGGCTTGTAAATTGTACAAGCTATATGTATATATTTTTATTTAAATCTTAAGTTAAAAATTGTTTTGTAAATTGTTTTCAGGGGTAGGGGTCGAGATAGAAAACATCAACCTGATATAAAAACAATGGATATCCTCACTAATATACTGAAACAAACGTGTGTGAGATAATGTTTGTAATTTGCAGTACGCTTTGGTTCAAGAGTGATTGACAAGAGACATCCCAAACTGCAAGTGATACTGTAGTCAGGCACCTTTTTGTACTTGAACTAAATATATTATGTGTATTATGATTATCATGATATAAAAACTGCTGCATAAGTATATTTTGGTTTAAAATATTTGTTTAATACATTTATATGTAGTCATAGGTGCTGCACAGTTGGATTGGATTGTTTGACAATCTAGAAAACACAGGGAGTAGCCTTTTTTCCCTCCAATTTGAAAGTGTGCTTGTCCAGTAACTAATGGTATAATTTAACACAACAGTGTGGCTTATTTTGGGAATGCCTGTTGTATAAAGTGGTTACATCTGTTTTGGTGATTTTACAATTTTCTAAAGTATTAAATTGTATATGTTGTGGTGTATACCAACAGAAAGTAATTAACTAACAGTATTTGTGCACAAGGACTTTATTTGAAGTTAACATATTCTGGGCAATAAATGCAGTTTGGCAATTAAAGAGGGGCTAGATATCTAAAGAGTTGTTGGATGTATGTTGACTTTGTGTATGCACAAATTACCTGAGTGACTGAGAGATCATTTGTGGCAAAGAGGTTCATCTAATTTCATATTCATTTGTATATATGTACATGTATTAGGCACCCTATGTACCCCAAGCTCCCTTAGTTTACTGTCTCTTAATGGTGCACCTGCTGCTGTTATTCTATATACATATTCTGATTCATTCCATATTACAGTTATGAAATGCATTAAGCATATATGGACCAAAAGTAAACTCACTGTGAGATTTTGTAGGATAAGGCTGTTTCTTCACATGATAGTATCTGTCAGGAGTCGCCTCAGCCAGTACCACAAGGAGAAGAAGAATGCTTGTTACCCTGAGGTCCATTCTCTGAAGCTAAGCCTGTAAAGAAATTATGAAATGAGAGCAATGATGAAAGAGTGACAAATAAATGAGGACAAACATCTCCTCATAGCACTTGAAAAATTGGCATTATAACGAAAGATGTTGTCTCAATATATATAAACACATTGTATAAAATGAACATAAATAACAAATTACTAAAGAAATCATCAAGTATATGGTTATAAACTCTCAGAAAAGTTCCTGTTTTAAATCGCAGACTTCATAAATGTGGCCCAGGAACTCACTAACATGCATACAATGTAGGATATAAATGATCCTTTCCTCACACCCGTTCCAGCAATACCACACACTCCCATACCACACACTCCCAAACCAGCATTATGTTGCTACAGAAAGCCATAGTAGCAAGTGGCTGTACCCACCAGCAGGCCGGAGCTCCAGAAGTCAGAGGGGATCTTGCTGCTGTCCCGGCCAATCTGTGTATTTGTAAGTTTCCAACTCCTGTAAGTCCGTGGAATTCCTGTTCTCAGGAGTGGATTCTTCTATTTATACCAAATTTGCTTCTCCAGCAGCACCCAAAATCTCCTCCCTCCCTCCCCCTGTGATGTCAGTTTTAATGAAGGGTACTCCCTTGTGAGTGCATAGCAATTCGGCAGTTCCCATTATTTTAATCTGTGGTCATGGTTTCTTTTGATCCATACAGGCAAAAAAATAAATAATTAAAAAATAAAACAACAATAAAGGATGTTAAACACTGTTCTCTAAGGGAATATGGTTTTTATTTTAGTGTTGTGAATATTTTATAATACTTTTTATAATACCCTATTAAGTTATAGAAACCTTCCTTCTATACCTTAAAAATTGTTAGGGTGCAAGACGTATGGGTATTAAAATGTTTTTGCTGAAATGTTAAATTAATAAGATAACTGGTTAGAAGTATAGCCTTTGTTTGTGTATTATTATTATTATTATTATTATTTTTCGTTTTTTTTTTTGCCTTTTAGATTTATTCTTTAAAACATCTCAAGATCAGTGTCAAACCACAGCTCAGAATATGTGTGGAAGTGTGGTTAATTCTACTCTAGAACAGCAGAGGGCAGAATTGAAGTCCTTTTTGTCCTCATGTGGGAACTGTGGGGTGCATCAATATGCACCACATGACAGGGGTCATGATTAAGGTTATTTTTAGAACTTTGATGACAGGAAAGTGTCAAAGAAATGAAACTGTTGAAGTGGAATTCTGTACTTGTAATTACGGTTAATTCATAGCTGTCAATTACATGTTCCAATCATTTGCCTGTGCTGTTTGTCTTTGTGGAGTTTTCACACAATTTTAAAATGAGTTAATCTTACCATAAAGTTTTACAGTAACACCATGGAAGTATTACTATTTTAATATGAAATGTTATGTAATAATTTAGTGGTCTTATATTTAATTGGCAGATGATGATAATCTTGGTTTGCACCAGTTTATTTTGACTCTTTTTATTATTATTATTCAGTAAGTTCAAAAGCAAGCAAGAAGGTTTGCCATTTTGCATGGTTTCCTTGCATCCGGTATGTTTTAATAATATATATATTTTTTTGAGTATCTGATTCAGAAGCTGCTCAGTTTTGCGACCCACAGCTGACCACCAGCAGAACCATGGTCCTCCCAACAACCCCATTTAGTAAAATAACAGATCTCAAGATTTGGAAGTCTCTCTTTTAGTCTGTTCCTGATACTGTCTCTTGAACCAATAGAGAAGACTGCACAGTGGCGTGCATGTTTACTTATTTTGATGACAATTTTGGTTGGCTTATCGATTTTAAGCATTCCATTCTTTAAATTTTTTTTTTTTTCATGATTCAGTAAGAAGCATTTGCTTGTGCGGCTCAAAGGAGTGTGTTTGTTTATATGTATTTGTGTTCCATTTTTTCAGGTCTGGAACACTTTAGAGTTTTTTTTTAAGTTATATTTTTGGGCTTTTGCCTTTTTAAATAGGACAGTTTGAGAGAGACAGGAAGCAGTAGCAGAGGAGTGAAGGGAACAGGTTCAGGAAAGGACCTCAAAAATGATAGAATGCTGTCTACAGGGCTGTAGCTCTGACAGAATATTATGTAATTCTAAAATCATCATAAGTAGCTTAATAACTTTAATTTTCCAAATTATTTAAAGTAATAGAAATGGATGAATGTTTTGATGTTTACATAAATTGATCACATTTTAATGATGCAAAAGACATGAGTGTGCACACGTCATTGCTGTTGATGCCAGCACTGTTTGAAGTTGGTTCTTTACCTTCCATCTGTGAATCTCCTGCTCAGTGGAGTCTGGCTGAGGGAGGTCTTATCTGTACCATGACACCATAATTTCTTGCTTTTATTTTGTGAGTTTTGACAAAGCTGAAGGTATTAGGTATGTAGCAAGCTGGCTCAGAGTTTTCCACCAACCTGTTGTTTAGTTGGCTTGTCACATGGTCAATAAAAAGGTAGAACAGATTGAGTCTTTAATGTTCTTCTATTAACTGTGAAGGGTGTGTTCTCTCTGTTTTGCTGCCTACTGGTCACATGTTTTTTTACTGGAACCACATCAATCGTGCTGGCAGTTTGACTCTGCATAAATTTAATGGAAGCCTTCCTCATTCCTTAGTGTAGAAATGACCTCTTTGTAGGCAGTCATAAGATCCATATTTGTTGACTGTAACTCTTTAGTCAGTGGCTGTATGTAGCCTAGAATTTTGTTTGTTGTGACAGCAGAGACAATTGTGTACTCTGTACTGTGTCGTAGGTTGCTGACCTTGTTGGAGTTTGATGATGTTTGTGATTCTATTTCAATGAGGGCGGAGTGGGCTGCATTGAAGCGATCCAGAAAAGCACCTACTGTCTTCCCCCAGTGTGTGTCGGACATGAGTGGGATGCCTCCTGTTTTTCTTTTGTCACTAGCCTGTGTTTCCTTGCTTCCTTGTGGTTACTCTTGTAACATGTTCATCCTAACAGCAGATGCAGAGAAAAATGCTGCAACATTCTCAATGGTAGCCATGGTGTTTCTTATTAGGGGGATATCAGAACATCCATGGACAACCACAAGGTATAGTGCGTGGCTTCAGCAATTTGTGAATAGTGCCTGTGGATAAAGCTTTCGGATGCGTTGTTAGTACTCCATTCACATGTCCACTAATGGTTTTGGCTCCATCATAGCCCTGCCCTCTGAGATATTCAATCTCCAGACCCCACTTCTTCAACTGTGACCGGATGGCTTCTGTAATAGATGCAGCATCTTGTTTGGCAAGGGGACATATACTCAAGAACTCTGCGTATTTCAGCTCCATTGTTATGGTTGATGTAGCAAATGCAGACAGACAGTTGTTCGTCCCACTGAAAAACCTGGCTTTTTATTTCCTTAACTATGTTCTCCTGAATCTCAGCTTCAAAGCATGGATTGCCAATGGGCATGTGAACACAGTGGCCAATTCAAGGTGTTTACGAATCCGCACAACAGTGCTCAAAGCCTCCCCTTTTCTAAAATTTTAGCACCGACATGGTACCAAAATCGGTACTTTTGACAACTGTAGTCTCAAGATGATGTTTCAGTGTGGTGTCAAATGAAGATTTCCATGTGAGGAAATGATTAAAGGTTGCCATCTTCACTTTCTCCTGTCTGTTTTCCAAGCAGTGCTATGTTTCTCTTTGGCAGATTGATTATAGCAGAATGGAAAGGAGAGCTTTGCGATTCACACTAACCTTCTCTGCATAAGCATTGCTCAGAACAGAATTAATGCTTTTCTGTTGCCTGAAATGATTCCCCGCTTCATTTTTCCCGTCACGAAATCTTTAGTTTATGAAAAATGTGTTTATTGGTTTTTTTGCTAAATGATGTACAAATAGCACAGTAGGTGGAATCTTCTGAAACTGAATATCTAAGCCAAGCCTCCCACTTCATATTGTAGCATAATTGCTTTTTACCAAACTTTATTTTAGGGTAATTATGGTTGTGTTTGAACCATTTATTGTTTAGAAGTCAGTACTTCTCTTCATCTGTTAGCTGTTTATTTTTAAATTTGGCTGGATCAAATGTAGATATGTGCCTTTTTGACTGTCATCAGCTCTCTCTCCTCTCCACTCTCTCTTCTCTCCTCCTGTCACCTCCTCCCAGCTTTGTCTCATCTAGCATTGCTTTATTCCTGTGATTTCTCTGAAGGTGATGATACGCGTGGCAACTTTTTGAGCAATATTGCTGGGCAATGTTGCCGTCAATGGGCAACCTGATGAGACACAGGGCAACTAATTAGGGCAATGGACAGTTGGCAGCAACTAATCAGAGAGGAGAAAATCTATTGCCAACCCAATAAATACTTTATTATAAACACTTGTTAGGCACTTTATTTCAACTTTTCATATATTTCCTTCATTTTTATTAAAAATAAATGCCTTTCCAATCTGATTTGTGATAGGAAAAGGGAGAAGAGCGAGTTCTACGCTACTACAGACGTTAAATAGATCCCGTCTTTTTAGTATTTAACTGAAAACATTCAATGGCTTAATTACAGCTACACGCATTACATTGGACAGTTGTTGGTATTTTAAGCAATATATGAAGTAAATTCCCTGTTTTGGGTTGACGCATGACAACTTACTAGCGTAAAAAGATATAAGTTCACACTCCTTTTCTCCGCTCCACTGCCGCTGAGAGGCCGCCATCTTGTTTGAATTTTTTCTGAAATCTCCGAACCGGTCACGTGATCAGCTGCTAACATTCTGATTGGAGGATCTCAAATTGCCCACGACCGATCTAACGTATCCAGATATAAATTTGTTGCTCATTCTCAGTGGGAAAGTGCCCAAGCAACGTTGCTCGGCAACATTGCTCAAAAAGTTGTCCCATGTATCATCACCTTGAGTCTTTTCCCTTTGTGTCTCCTGTGTTCCTTCCCTCAGCCTCCTTTTCTGTCTTTCTGCTTTCCATAACCTGCTCCCTCTCCCTCATTTCCTCTTGTCTCCGTGTCTTCAACATTACATTATTTCTTTTTCATTTTTCTCTCCATCCTGTTCTACTTTGTTGTCTTTCTTCCTCTTAATTCACTGTCTGTCCCTTCCTCTGTGACTCCTCACTTGTGTCTCCTGTCAGTGTATTAAAAATAATTTAGTAAATTATATATACTTTATTTTATCTGTAAAACTTTACAATAAGGTCTCATTTCTTAACATTAGTTAATGTATTAGCTAACATGAACTAACAATGAACAATACATTTGTTAGTACATTATTAATCTTTGTTAATGTTAGTTAATAAAGATTTAGCTGTTCATTGTTTGTTCATGTTAGTTCACAGTGCATTAATGTTAAAAATACATTTGATTTTAATAATGTATTAGTAAATGTTGAAATTAGCATTAACTAAGTAATAAATGCTGTAGAAATATTATAGAAATATTTCTACAACATAAATATTGTAGAATATTATTCATTCTTAGTTCATGTTAACTAAAGTAGTTAACTAATGAAAATTTATTGTTACCTTTTTTCTTTGTTTTCATCATTTTGGATTTAGATGATAGAAATGTCTCAAACAGTACATATACATAAGAAAAATGTGTTTTATATGAGATATATGTATGAACATCAAAGATAAGTTTCAGCGACTTGTTTCCTTTAAGGAATGTTTTTGAAATAATTTTCAGTGAATGGTTCAGTTGATCACTCAAATATTTTTTATTATTGTCAATGTTGAAAACGGTTGTGCTAAATATTTTTGTGGAAATTTAATATTGTTTTTACTGTATTTTTGATCAAATAAACAGCTTTGGTGAGCATAAGAGACTTCTTTCAAAAACATAAAAAAAAAAAAATCTTTATTCCAAACTTTTCCATAATTGCAGATTGATTTTTTTTTTTTTTTCATTATTCAAGATGGCGCCTGTGTTGGCTTGCTGTCTGCTGTCCTCTATGTCTCTGCCTTTGGCATTTGTTATTCTTTTATTTATCTCCTTTTTAATCACTTATTGTAATTCCACCTTGGTTTATGACCGCCTTACACTGCTTAACATTCGTAGTGCGGTTGCTGATTTAGTGGACCTTGTCTACTCCCCCACTATTTTCAATTCCCCTCCATGCACACCTGTGTAGGTGTCCTATAGATCGACCTAGAAGAAAGCGCCAGAGGAGGCGTGGTAAATGGGGAGGCTTTGCTGTACGACTGAAAACTGGATCAACATGGGAGAACGGTACACAGCATCTATCATCTTCGTGGGGAGATCAGCTGGTCCATGGATTCGGTGCAGGAAGGCATTTCCTGAGTCTCAAGTCCAGTGGCCTTTTGCAAGTATCCCCGTTTCCTCGTCCATGCATCGTTTTGGGATGAATCCTCATATCCACTGTGGCGGAGTGAATCTCCATAATCTCCGACCGCTGTGTCAAGCAATACAGCTGGAAAGTGATTCATCTGCGGTACTGAAAATGGAAAAATCAACGCATGGTCCCTGGTAAATAACTTTCATTTTAAACAACTTTTTACCATGCAAGCATTGTACTTCCTTTGTGTTACAGAAACATGGATTAAGCCTTGTGAATTATGCTCGCTTGCTGAACTGGTACCTCAGAGCTGTCTCAGAGAGTCTAGTGACGGTTTTCAAAAACACTTTTCCTTGTCGATATCTTTCTACTGTCTTGTATTGCAGTTTTGTGGTGCCATTATCTCAAATACCGCTAGTAGGCTAAACTCTGTCACTGTTGCTCTGGTGTATCGTCCACCCAAGCAAAACATGGACTTTCTTAACGAATTTGCTGCATTTGCAGGGAATCTTATTGCTGCTCATGACAAAATATTGCTGCTGGGAATTTTAAAAATCATGTCTGTTGTCTGTCTAAAACCGTATCCATGGAGTTTTTAAATCTTATTGAGTGGTTTAACTTTGTTCAGTGGGTATCTGGCCCCACACATTTACATGGCCATACTCTGGACCTGATTTAACTCACGGACTGTCTGTTTTGGACATTGCAATTAGCAACACAAATTTCTCTGATCATATGCCTGTATCCTTCTCTGTCCCATACTCAGAAATCAGCCCATGACCCAGCTCACGACTATTAAATCTCAGATGTCTCAGAATGGATATACTTTGCCTTATGTTCCTTTATTCTCCTCTAGATGGTCTGTGTTTGAGCCGCTCAGCTTGCACTTTTGTGTGCATGGTCTGAAGCGCATGGCGCAGGTGCAGTTAAGGCATGTATTGCCACGTTTGGTCAAATAATTAGCCAATTTCATTCGTCATTACTGCAAATAGGTCATTCTGATACATGCAATGACTATCCATTATGACATGTAGGCATTTTTATCTTTATGTACACAATAATAAATCTTTTACATTGGAATCCTTTTATTTTTAATATTTGGCATGTTTGTGCGCTGCACCTGTTACTCACCTGTGTGAGTAACAAGCAGAGTGTACACGCGTTGTGCACCCGCCTATAGGCGCATATTACTAACGCACCCTTTAAATAATGAAAAAATACTGCACCATTGACTTTAGACCAGGTTGTTGTTCTTCAATGGCACAGTTGTTTTCAGTTGCTTCAAAATAGCAACACGCCAGCAATGCGCCTGAACCCACCTCGTTTTCAGTCCAGCACGCCTATGGCCGAACATTTGCTATTAAAACGCTATGGGCACTGGATGTGAAAATGATAATTTAAAAAATGATAAAAAAATGATAAAGTCAGGCTGAACCTAGCAAAAACACATTGCGCCGGTTGTATGATAGGGCTCCATTATACCCACAGGACATTATTCCTCCGCATTTCCTCAAAACTATTGTGGATGCTGTTGGTCCGGGTCTGTTATCATTAATTAAAGGTCCCGTTTTTCGTGGTTTTTTGAAGCTTTGATTGTGTTTATAGTGTGCAATATAACATGTGTTCATGTTTCGCGTGTAAAAAAACACAGTATTTTTCGCATAATTTACTTATCTGTATACCGCTGTTTCCACTGTCATAAAAATGGGCTGATGACTTCCTTGTTCTATGAAGTCCCTCCTTCAGAAATACGTAACGAGTTCTGATTGTGCCAGCGGTTCCTGTGTTGTGATTCGACAGCAGCTTAGCGCATCTCTATGGCTCTGAGCGCATCTTGCCCGGAAAGGTCACGCCTCTTACCATAACATGGAGATGCACGCGCTCAGTGTTATTGTAAACATGTCTTTAATTTTACCCTATCAATTTGAGCCGGAATCAGACCCGGTGATTGGACTGCGGGATGAAAATAACAGCGTTTCGACGACATGGCGACAAACACACTCTACAAACGCAACTCTTGTGTATTCCTGTGGGCGGAGGTTAGTCAAAAAACTGTTTTAGTGACGTCATTAAAGAAGGAAGTAGAGGGATGTAGTCCAAACTGGCCGTTCGATGTAGGCGACTTCTGTTAAATAAAATATCTCGCTTGGCATTGAACTTTGAGCTTTAACATTTTACAGATTTTATTTATACTCTAACAACAACATTACACACTAACTAAAGTTTGAAACATGGGATCACGAAGAACGGGACCTTTAATAAACGCTTACTTACTGGCATTGTTCCAGCCTGCCTTAAAAATGCTGTGGTAACACCATACCTTAAAAAAACCTAATCTCGATCCTACATCTCTTCCTAATGTTCGGCCCATCTCAAACCTGCCTTTTACAGTATCTCATAGAAGTGAGTATACCCCTCACATTTTTGTAAATATTGTATCATATCTTTTCATGTGACAACAATGAAGAAATGACACTTTGCTACAATGTAAAGTAGTGAGTGTACAGCTTGTATAACAGTCTAAATTTGCTGTCCCCTCAAAATAACTCAACACACAGCCATTAATGTCTAAACCGTTGGCCACAAAAGTGAGTACACCCCTGAAAGTGAAAATGTCCAAAGTTGGCCCAAATATTTTGTGTGTCCACCATTATTTTCCAGCACTGCCTTAACCCTCTTGGGCATGGAGTTCACCAGAGCTTCACAGGTTGCCACTGGAGCCCTCTTTCACTCCTCGATGACGACATCATGGAGCTGGTGGATGTTAGAGACCTACAGATGCTCAATAGGTTTAGGTCTGGTTAGGTCTGGAGACATGCTTAGCCAGTCCATCACCTTTACCCTCAGCTTCTTTAGCAAGGCAGTAGTTGTCTTGGAGGTGTGTTTGGGGTCATTATCATGTTGGAATACTGCCCTGTGGCCCAGCCTCCGAAGGTAGGGGATCATGCTCTGCTCATTCATGGTTTCCTCAATGAAATGTAGCTCCCCAGTGCCGGCAGCACTCATGCAGCCCCAGACCATGACACTTCCACCACCATGCTTAACTGTAGGCAATACACACTTGTTTTTGTACACCTCACCTGGTTGCCGTCACACACGCTTGACACCATATAACCAAATAAGTTTATCTTGGTCTCACCAGACTACAGGACATGGTTCCAGTAATCCATGTCCTTAGTCTGCTTATCTTCAGCAAACAGTTTGCAGGCTTTCTTGTGCATCATCTTTAGAAGAGGCTTCCTTCTGGGACGACAGCCATGCAGACCAGTTTGATGCACTGTGCAGCGTATGGTCTGAGCACTGACAGGCTGACCCCCCCACCCCTTCAATCTCTGCAGCAATGCTGGCAGCACTCATAAGTCTATTTCCCAAACACAACCTCTGGATATGACGCTGAGCACGTGCACTCAACTTATTTGGTTGACCATGGCGAGGCCTGTTCTGAGTGGAACCTGTCCTGTTAAACCGCTGTATGGTCTTGGCCACCATGCTGCAGCTCAGTTTCAGGGTCTTGGCAATCTTCTTATAGCGTATGCCATCTTTATGTAGAGCAACAATTCTTTTTTTCAGTTCTTTGCCATGAGGTGCCATGTTGAACAGTGACCAGTATGAGAGAGTGAGAGCGGTAACATCAAATTTAACACACCTACTCCCCATTCACACCTGAGACCTTGTAACACTAACAAGTCACATGACACCGGGGAGAGAAAATGGCTAATTGGGCCCGATTTGGACATTTTCACTTAGGGGTGTACTCACTTTTGTGGCCAGCGGTTTAGACATTAATGGCTATATGTTGAGTTATTTTGAGGGGACAGCAAATTTACACTGTTATACAAGCTGTACGCTCACTACTTTACATTTGTAGCAAAGTGTCATTTCTTCAGTGTTGTCACATGAAAACATATAATAAAATATTTACAAAAATGTGAGGGGTGTACTCATTTCTGTGAGATACTGTATCTGAATGGATCATGCAAAGCTGTACTGGCCCAATTGCAATTCTTCTTGTTAGACAATTCCATCAATTAAGTTTTTCAATCAGGTTTTAAAGCTCTATGTAGCATTGAAGTTGCTCTTTTAAGAGTCTCAAATGACATCTTTCTCACGACAGGTTCAGGGAAATTCATGGCTTTGGTCCTTTTAGATCTAAGCACTGCATTTGACTTAGTTGACCACAACGTACTTCTGTCACACCTAGGGTCCTGTGTGGGACTTCATGGTACTGTATTACAGTGGTATGGCTCCTATTTGTCAAATACTGTAGGTGTTTCACTGTACATCTGGGGCATTACTCATCTTCCAACATACCTCTTGGCGGTGGTGTTCCACAGGGATCAATCCTTGGACCTGTGTTGTTTTCCTTGTATTTGCTTCACCTGGCCTCTATTTTTGAAAAATGTGGTATCTCCTTTCATCTATATGCCGATGATACCCAAATCGATCTTCCCTTATAGCACAACGATAAATATTCTGTTGTTAAATTGCCTAAACGAACTGAAGTCATGGCTTTAAAGCAGTTTTTTACTCCTGAATCTGAAATTATGTTTGGCCCTAAGGAAAATGTTTTCATTTTGATCTCTGCTTTCTCGCTTCATGTAATACACAGTGTGCCAGGAATTTGTGCATCCTATTGATGACTACAGTCTAAAGTTTGACAAATAGATCATCTCTGTTGTCAAGTCATGTTTTTACCAACTTTGACCTTCTCAGTAAAGTTAAGCCCTTTTTATCCAGGAGCATTTTCGAAACGGCAATCCATGCCTTTTGTAACATCTTGGCTTGACTACTATAACTTGCTGTATTATGGCATTTCAAAGGCCTCCATCTCTCGTCTGCAGTTGGTCCAATATGCAGCCGCTAGACTGCGTTGTTAAGAAGCGAAAATATGACCATATAACACCAATTTTAATGTCTCTGCACTGGCTCCCTGTCAAGTATTTGACTGATTTTAAAATTGTGTTATTTGTCTACAAAGCACTTAATGACCTGGCACCTCGATACTTAACTGACCTATTGCTTTCATATACCCCATCTAGAAACTTGAGATCTCGCAATCTTGGCCTACTTACAGTTCCTAGAATTAAACTTAAAAATCGCGATGATCATGCTTTTGCTACAGCTGGACCAAAACTTTGGAAAAGCCTTCCTCTCTATATTAGGCATGCCCCATCTCTTACTACTTTTAAATCTTATCTCAAGACATTTATTCTCCCTGGCTTTTAACACTTCTTAGTATGTTATCCTGGGTTTCCCTTGCATAATGTTGATTGCTTATGTTTGTTTATTTTGTTTTTTGCTTTAAATAATCTTTTATTCATTGTATTAGTTTTTTTAAAGCACTTTGGTCAATCTTGGTTGTGTTTAAATGTGCTCTGTAAGTAAACATTGATTGATTGTTTTTTTGTTTAGGTGTGCATTGTCTAGTTTCCTCGTTTGGTGATTTATACTCTGCTTTCTGGTATTAGTCGTGTTTTGGCTGTTGATTTGCATTGTTTCTCTTGCGATTTACATAGTTTTCTGTTTTGGTGGATTTAAATAAAATTTCCTTCTACTTTAATCCCTGCTTCCAGTGAGTGTTTGAACCTGTTGTTTTGTTTTTGTTACATTTACCACATTTAAATTTGGTTTAAATTATTGTTAGATATGTTTAAAGTTTGTTATTCTATTCTGTTTAGTGCTTTAATGATCATAAATACTCAGAGAAAGGGTCCCACTGAGTAGTTTTTCATTTATTAGATCACAGCTCCATTGTAGGGGGTTAAAAGTAAAAAAAGTAAATTGTCGCTATCTTTATCAACCACAATGAGCTGTGAATGATCTGTATCTGCCCTACACCCTTAATAAAAAGTTACACTAAAAATTCCCTACATATTGATACCAAAACTTTGACAATCTAATCTCTTACTATGTGTCTGATTCAAGAACCAGAAGCAAACCAGACAGGGTTCCCATAATGAGTGCTCCTGTGGTTCACCCAGGGCCGTCAAGAGTTTAAGTTTTGCTGTCTGGTGAGGTAATCTACCTCCTCTCTGATGTGGTCTTCCGCTGAGCTTCTGTCTTGAGTGAAGAGGTGGTGCTGGAAAAACTTAATGCTCATTTACAAAGCTCCTATATATAGTAAAATACATCACTGTCAGTTTCCATATGTGATACCGTGTGATTTCCATATGTTTGCTTGCACTGTGTTGAATCCCAACAGTTGCATAGATACGTCTGTTTAATCCCATTGTCTAACTATACCCCCTGAATTATGGAACAAAAACAAAAATGCCTCAAACCAGTAGTATACACATGTAGAAGTGTCTCGTAAAAAATGATCTCATAGGCCATTTGTTACAAGCACTGGTGTACCGCCTGTATTCACAGAAAATAAACAGAAAGATAAGCTCATGATTTCAGCAGTCACAAAGCACAAGACATTACAAGTCAATGGAGCATGAGGATGCTTTTTCTGCACGAAATGAATAAGGCAAATCAGTGTACTGGATGATTTATGAATATGTGTTTTCTCATGTTACATGTTAACTGGTTGTTTGTCAATGTGGTTGAAACAAGAAGCCAAGACTGGATAGTATCTTGTTCGTACAGTATCTAGATTAGGCAGATTAGAAATGAAAGGGTTACTCACAGTTATCAGTTGCAAAAATTTGTTTGGGAGCAAGTTCATTCAAGGTGAACAAAGACATTGTCAACAGAGAGTTGAAACCCAGCCGAAGTCACAAATACTAAGTACCCCATACTTTTGTTTAAAGTGCCCCTATTATGGATTTTTGAAAATTACCTTTCATGTAGTGTGTAACATAGCTCTAAGTGAATGAAACGTCCTGCAAAGTTTTAAATCTGAAAGTGCACCGTATATAAAGTTGTCTCTCAAAAGTAAGAGTCGACTCTGGGTCAATTAAGCTAGTCGTTTGTAAAAACGAATCCCAAGCCATTTCGTTGTGACGTCACAATTGATGTTTTATATTTTCTAGCGATCGTTCAAAATTCGTAGTTTTGTATGTTATGTTGTGTAATGTACACCATCTGTATGTCTCCTGCTTACCAGCTAACTAACGTTTCTGTAGTTCTGCTATTCAGATGTGGGTCCAATCTTGTCTAAAAATCTGTCGATTAATGCAGCTTGTCTGTCTTATTACTTGGAGTAATGATCAAGGATGGAGCACGACTTTTGTTTACAAAGTCTAATGCTTTATCAGCTATTCATGTTTGTGCTTGGCTAACGTGGGAGTTTACAACATACAAAACAAACTATTTTTTTCCACTGCATTTTTATTATTACAGTAGAGTGGAGCTCTATCTGTATTGTAATAGAATGTTAAGATGCTAGTCCGCGCTAACTAGTTGAAGTATTCTCTCTGTAAACAGTAAACACCCATTCTAATGTCAAACAATGATATAGACATTTTTCTTTGTTAATAGTTATGACGAAAAAGTCTGTACACATCTGGTCTAAATGTTTATCTTATGTTTAGAAGTTTTCAGCTTCGCTTGGCATTCTGATACAGTTCCCACAGGTGCACCTACAAAAAGTATATCCGTGACGCTGCTATGACGTCTTTTCTGTCCATACATTGTATATGTCTTGCAAATTGATAGCTGTCATTCAGTTATGGCAATGGGCATGCGGTGCGCTCAGTAGACCAATCACAAAGGATTTGGCCATCTGACCAATCAGAGCAGTGTAGGCTCACGGGGTTTAGAGAGACTGATACTTTGAACTGCTTCTAACGAATCATTAACAAAACAGAAAACTCAGGTGAAATTAAATGTATATAATGAGAAAACAAAAGTGTTTTTTGACCTTGCATGTATGTAAACCTGTTGTAGGAGACTCCCAAAACAATATTAGGAACCTTAAGAAAGGCATAATTGGGGCACTTTAATGGCGATTTACATTCATTTGCATATCGGCACCTACTGGGCAGTTGTGCAATGTTTTTAATGTATAATCTTTAGTCTTTAAAGTTTGCATGAAATGGAAGTTGCGATAGGCTTTTCTTCCCTATTGTGACATAAATCCAAGAGAAATAGCTTCTCAAAAAATACATGTAGGATGGTACTTTTATTTTGTACATGGGGAATTGATTCGGATGGTTGGCTAGTTGTGGTTTGCTATTAGGTTTATCTCATGTGAGTGACAGGTTGTCCTGCCCTCGCGCCAGTAAACGTCATCAGAGAAGAGATGTTGCAAGAGGAAGAGGAAGTTATTTTGATTAAAGATTGCTAAGACTGCCCCCGAGCATTCCACCGTACCACCCGTGGTACAAATACCATTCAAAAAAAGACATTAGGAATGCTAAGGGTTTAATTAATTGCACATTTATATTAATTTACTTACTTAAATATATACTGGGGAAAATACTAAACCATAATGAGCATTATTTAGGCGAAATATAGCCTATTCCAGGCTCAAGCTCATGCATAAAGCTTGTCGCAAAGCACAGACAAAAGTAATGATCATGAATGTCATGAAAAAAATAGCAAGGAGACATTTTAATTATTTATTAATAAACTAGTGTTTTCTGAGTCATTGTCGGCTGCAAAGATGAAGTTGACGATGCTGCTTCACCATCTTCGCAGTATAGTGAACACGCCTATAGAGAGAAATGCTCCTTTCATACGGATTACATAAGCAGAGAGTATTTCTTTTCGATTTGAATTGGTTCGTTTAAAAGTAGAGCTTTTAAACGAACCATCAAGCTTTCTATATATATATTTATGTCTGTGAGGCAAGTAGCTTATACGTGCTCCAGTTTTGGGAGACTGAGACATCAGAAAGTGCATCCTGTTTGTTTCCTTTATTTTATAAAGGCACAACATTTTCTTGTTATTGTGAGTTTACACAAATAAATTTGTAAAGTTTCGAATGATGTATTACTCTTATCTTAATGACCAAAAATTATTTTTAGTAAAGTATACTAAAGTATTTATACTAAATAATAAAGTATTTTTAGCTGTTTCCACTGTTATTAGAAAAAATGCAAGTGATCGTGTTTTTTTTTTTTTTTTTTACGTTTATATGCGAATGTTGTACACCTCTCCATGTTAAAGGTGCTACAGAGGATGTTTTGTTTTATACATTTTTGCAATATTACTTGAAACTGTCTTTACTAACTGATAAAAGACTATTTATTAGGTGCACTGAAAGGAATAATATTAATATACATAATCTGTGCACGAGGTAGGGCCTTAAAAACATCAGCCAATCGTTTACGCGATCATCGCGTAAAGGATTGGCCCTCTGGCTTGTCAATCACTGCCATTACGTTCCTTGTGAGAGACGTGCGCGGATTGGCCCTCTGGCTTGTCAATCACTGCCATGACGTTCCTTGTGAGAGACGTGCGTGGCTGCGCGCTCCAGTAACTTTCCACACTTCACAGGCCCCGCATGCAATGTTTTTGTCAGGAGACAGGAGTAACAACTGCAGATTATGAGTTACCTGCGGTGAGTCCGACATAATGAATCCACTAACATGACACAGCGAATGCCGGTGGTAAACACTCGTGTTCCAATACTCGTGCACGAGTTTTGGGAGGCGTTCCCTCGAAATGAGCTGTGAAGGAGGGGTCATTTCAAAAACTCAGTAACAGTCTTTGGTTTCTCAGTCGACGAAAAGATCCTCTGTAGCTTTCAAGATTAACAAGTTTATAAATGACCAACTTATAAAAACAAATTTATAGCTGTCTTTGTAAAGAAATGCTCACTTTATGTGTTCTAGCCACTGTTGTGGCGCTGTACAAACACTTCCAGTGTGAATACTCGCGCATCTCTGCAGCTGCAGTGACAATGTAGTTACGTGCACGCACTGCTCACACGCCGTTCAAGCTTGCAGTGTGAAACGCCAATAGTGCACATTTATCTAGATTAACGTTAGCGAGTGGCCATGTAAAGTTGCTACTACATATGTTTCAAATGATGAGCCATAATTTGAGGTTTAAGTTCCTGCCCGACATACTGTAACTACCACAAGGACCCGCCGTTAACGAACAAGTTGTTTTTTTTGTTTTTTTTTGGGTGACTGACTAAAAAAATTTTGGTCGAGTAGGCCTCTTCTAGTTGACTATTCTTGTCAACTATAGTTGCTATTAGGGGGTTAGGGTTAGGATGAAACTGTTTGGTTGATAAATATGTCACTAAATAGGAAACATTGATTGAACCTAAAAAAAAATATGTGCTTGCTTTTTTTATGTTTAGCAATTTTGCTTCCACGTTTTTGTATGGTGAGATGTTTCACATTTGTATGTTTATTATAGAAATGCATTATATAGAAAATGTCAAAAAACAACAACTTTTTAATGCATATCTACAATGTGTGTAGATATTAAGTTATTCTTAGTTTAATTTTCATGGACTCTTAGTTTATTTCTATTCAGTTTGCTTTTTCCTTTGTTGTAGTTCCCACTAGTCTTTAGTTATCATAGTAACTCATTTGATTTGTCATTGTGCTCAGGACAGGTGTGTGCACCTCGTTATCGTCTGTATACAAGTTCATGTGTGTTCCTCTTTAGTTTGTCTGGTCTCGTTAATGCTACTGTTACATCTCTCTTTACCTACCTGGATTTGTGTTCACAGTTCACTTCTTTGGCCCGGAGTGGCCATGTTTTAATGAATTACACGCTGCAGTTGTGCCTTCTCGACGTTCGTTCCCCATACGATGCCAAGACGCTGAAATCTTTGTATTAACCACTACCACTCAGTAGACCTCCCAGACACCAAAGAACTTACCAGGAGGGAGGCTGTCATCAGGTGTCTGGAGAGTGTCTACCCCTGACCTGGGGGGAGTACGCCCAGGTCATCTGCATCCCATCACTCCCTCAGCTCCACAGCTGTGAGAGGGGCACCTCTCCAACAGCTACCTTTCCGTCGGTTGTCCCCAAGTTTTCGCCTGCCAAGTCACCATCATGGCTCCTCCCTCCATCAAATCTGCTGAGGGCTATCGTCTTGGTCACGCTCTGGGCAAAGAGTATAGAACCCAAGAGGCGACACTCTGATACTTTTTGGGCAACAGTCGGCCGCCATTATGGGGTGAAAATACTAACTGGACCATAGAATCCTTCACATCTTACGTACCCAAAATCAGCATCAGCAAAATTTCACAACCAAATCAGAAGCGCAATAGAACAGTTTTTTAAATGAAGTCATCCGTAAATTGTATGGCACCTACAGTAAATGTTGTATTGTCTTATATATGTTTTATTTTTCCAGTTATGGAATCCAACCATTCAACCATCTGAGGTAATTTAGTACTTTGAGTATTTCCATTTTATGCAACTTTACACATTTATTAATAGTAAATGAATAATTAATACATTTAAGATCATCATATTTGCAGCGAACAATATATTTCAGACCTAGTGGAGTAATAGTATTACTCCACTATCTGAATTGAAATAGGCTATATTGTACGTGTTAATGGATCACGCTACAAACATAATGATCTTATAATACATGATGCATTGCTGTGTACGTTATCACATAATTCCCACTTTTGGACACTTTTGCTTTAACATACAACATTGCAAAAACAAGCTGTTATTTTCTGTTATATATTTATTGTCCAACATTCCCAATTTTCAATCTCACATTATGAAATAAATGTTTTTCTCCAATACATGTTGGAGAATGACATGCATTCTCTAATTGTATCTCCAATACAATTAGAGAATGCATGTCAACATTACAATTTAATAATAAAAGAGATTTGGTGATGTTGAGCATTGTGGGCTTGGTGCCAGGGCATATTCCAGAAAGCAGGTTATGAGACATACTCGGGAAGGTTTACGGATAAGTGGATAACCTCATCTTTCGGTTCCAAAAAACTGGGGTAACAGTGGGCATAACATATTTCACACATTACTCCATTTACAGTGCCCTCCACAATTATTGGCACCCTTAGTAATTATGAGCAAAGGTGGCTGTAAAAATAAATCTGCATTGTTTATCCTTTTGATCTTTCATTAAAAAAAAATCACAAAATTATAACCTTTCATTGAAGGAAAACAATTAAAAGTGGGGGCACATTAACAGCTCTGAGTCATCTTCTATAATGCCTGATGAATTTGGAGAACACCTGACAAGAGATCAGAGACCATTCCTTCATACAGAATCTCTCCAGATCCTTCAGATTCCCAGCTCCATGCTGATGCTTCTTCTCTTCAGTTCACTCCACTCATTTTCTTTAGGGTTCAGGTCAGGAAACTTGGCAGAAGCTTCAAGGGAACCATGGCAGAAGCTTCATTTTATGCTCAGTGACACATTTTTGTGTTGATTTTGATTTTTGTTTTTGGATCATCATTGTCCTGATGAAAGATCCAACCACGGCCCATTATTGGATTTCTAGCAGAAGCAGTCAGGTTTTGATTTTTTATCTTTTGGTATTTGCTAGAATCCATGTCCAGGACCTCCAGCAGAAAAATAGGCCCACAACATTAAAGATCCAGCAGTATATTTAACCGTGGGCATAGGGTACTTTTTATCCATGTGGGCACCAATCCCATCTGGTGGGTTTGCTGCCAAAAAGCTATTTTTTTTTTAGTTTCATCTGACCATAGAAGCCAGTCCCGTTTGAAGTTCCAGTCATGTCTGACAACTGAATATGTTGGAGATTGTTTCTGGATGAGAGCAGAGGATTTTTCTTGAAACCCTCCCAAACAACTTGTGGGGATGTAGGTGCTGTTTGCTAAATTTTTTAGGCTTTCTGAGACTCAAGACTCCACTAATCTCTGTAATTCTCCTGCTGTGATCCTTGGAGAGTCTTTGGCCACTCAAATGTTCCTCCTCACTTCACATTAGGACGATTTAGACACATGTCCTCTTCAAGGCAGATTTGTAACATCTTTAGTTGATTGGAATTTCTTAATTATTGCCCTGATAGTGGAAATGGGGATTTTCAATGCTTTAGCTATTTTCTTACAGCCACTTTCTATTTTGTGAAGCTCAACAATCTTTGCTGCACAACAGAACTATAATAAAACTATAAAAATTCACTTTTATAGGAGCAAAGGGAGGACAGACTACAATTGACTGTTCATGTAGAAATTTTGTTTTTAGACATGTCTCTAGTCTTATTTGTTTGTTCATTTAAGAAGAGCTGGCTGGCTGTTTTTAGAGTTCTGGGAAACAGATGATGTCTAGAGAAAAGAAAGACTAATGAAAGGCTGATGAGTGTGGAAAAGCTAAAGATAGTGGAAAAGATAAAGATAGATAGATAGATATAAGTTTAACATTTTAATAAACCCAGTGTGCCACTAAGAGGCATATGTAATTTTATGGATGGAGAGATTGACGGAAGAGCTTCAGGCATAGAGTTGTTGCAATTACAGGGATCAAAAGACAAACTATGCCAAATCACAGCCAGAAGCTTAACCCAGCAATCCAGACACTCAGAATAGGAACTGAGGCTCAGATGTGCCATCCACTCATCGCTTTCAGATATTAAGATATTTTGAAAAGCTCTTGCATTTATCAGGGTGTGCCATTTTAATCAGATGTGTATTTACTTTGCATGCTCTTCAGTATTCTGCATTACTAGGGACCAGCATAGGATGGCAGGGTCCATCTCTCTGCAGGGTTATGCAATAGTACATCTTCCACGGTGTCATGGTTCACTGTCTTTACTCTTCATTCAGTTTCTAAACACAGGGCTGCCACACACATGTGACTGCCCACCCAAGTTAAAGAGGACCCACATGTCCTCAAAACATAAATGTTCATTCATCTTAGGAGCTGCTTGGCATGGTAGCAGTTCAAAGTGCAGAGGAAACATTACTTGCACAAAAACACAGGTTCATGTTCATATAAACACTTGCATGAAACCTTATTCATGAAACACGAGCAGGATGGATTTCTGATTTATCATTAAGTTCCACTAAACTGGATGAAAAAGTAAACCATTTTCATATAAACCTATACAAACCTGTTTAATAAATATGGCCAGCTGAGTACAGTTTTAAGATAATGAGAGATATGAGCAGCAAACATTATATTGATGTATAGATAGTGTGTGTGCTTATGTGTATTTATTCTCTGGAAACCTTGAAATTGCTGACTAGATTTAGTTTATTTTTTGTTCTTGATTTTGCACACTTGGAAATTATCTTCATTGAAGCAGTAAAAAGAACTTTTTCCATCTGTTAGACAAATAGTGGAATTAAATTGTCTGTATCAATGATTTATTTTTCTTTTGGCCATTACTTTGATTTCCTTAGGTCTACTATTTAAGAAGAAACTTAAGTGAATACTTCGGAAAAGTTGACAATGTTAAAAAGGTGAAATTAAAAATGTCTTTTTTTAGAAATTTAGAAGTTTTTTTTCCCCCTTCTGTTTTGGACCAACCCTCCAGCTTCTAAAGTCCAGAGACTGCATAAATGAAAACTTGTCTGACAAAAGAATGATTGAGGGTATGTTGGGCTAGAGTCAGGAACTCTTAAAGATAGTGTTGATGAATCTTGTTTGCCAAAATGGATACTTCACATGTCCAGCAGCCGTTACTGGGTTGTTTTGTGCGCCAAGGTTGTTTCTGGCTGATGTGCTGCTTTTGTATCCTGGGACAATTAACTGTTTGTTGAATACTTGAATAAATGTGGAAGTTTTAAACAAGATACTTAACTACCATTTAGCTTCTGTGTTTGTTTACACATTTGGGTTGTCCGTAAACAATTTTGCTCTATAGTGTCCAGTCACATGGTTGTCTCGCAATGCCCATTTAGAGTTTCTATATGAAAATGTTACAGTGACTTTAATGGAGTTGGAGAAGCAAACATTGACCCTTAATGAGAAGCTATTCATTTGAGTCAGGCCACCATGGAAAGACCCAGCTCACAGATGTGAAGGGTCACTAGGAAGGCTTGAATTATTCTTCCTTGAATAAACCAATAGCTGGCTAGCCAAAATGCTGTAATTGCCATAGACTCTAAAATGGTCCTGTAATAACCATTGGTAAAGGCGTTGGTTGTGTGGTGGATCCAACATCACTTTTAGCAGAATTTAAAGAAGTCTGCGTAATTTTCTGAAATTTGTCTCTAACTCTCTGACCCTGGCTGCGTTTACACAGCAGCAGGTAAGGTGGCCAGTCCATTCAGAAATGGATAGTTTTGAGAGTGAGATTTTCATCCGGTGCATATGTACATTAACAAATTAAAAATTCTCACTCTTAAAATGTTCATCCCTTGTCATTCTAAACCCTGGGTTTCCTCTTTCCATGTTTCACACTCTTAAATCTTTACTCCTGGATTAGGAATTAATTTTGAGTATTGCTGTTTTACATTATTATTTGCATATTTGCTGCGTCAGTATCATTGATTGGATGAACACAGCATGTGACTTGTTTAAAAAACAGTTTGAAGAGCTTCCACATCACATCTGGATTAGGATGTGGTGTGATGCGGAAGAGTGAGACAAGGATTCCAGTGACTGAAAGGAATTTGTCTGTCCACACCATCATTCAATCATTCAAAAACATCACAAGTGCCTGTGGGAGGAACTTTCACTGCACTCGCAATGAAATGGATTGGTACATAATCAAATTAATAAGCATTACACCATTTTAACATTATTATAAATACATACTAAGTGACTGAAACAATTTTTGTCATAGAATACACTTGTTTGTTCACACTGTGTTGACAGTTTGAATGTTCATTTTCTTTTAATTTTCAAGATCTGAGGTGATTTTTCCGTTTTCGTTTTCAGTATGACTTATAAAGGTCATGCAAAATGATATTCAAATTCACATTAAAATCTTTGAACATTAAATAAAGCACATAATCAGTACCTAAGTACTTTGTATGTTGTTGTTCCATGTGTGACAATTGCAGAAATAGAAGCCATTTCTAAAATATAAAAAAACTTTGATTAACATGAAAAAGATACCTTTTATCATGTCATGTCTGGTTAGGACACAGTGTCAGCTGCACTTGCATATTCCTGACTGTGCTATCCAGTCTGTAACTGCAAAAATAACATGGTCTTTCTTCCAGTGTCAGTATTTGACATTTTGAGTGTTCCCTCAAACACAGAAATTAAATACAGCATGACTTGTACAAAGCACATGAATATTTGAGGCAAGTGCTGTTCATTTTAAGCCTATTGTTTGTTGCTTAAGCAACTACATTGTTTCACACTGTATAGCACACTGACACCACAGTGTGGGGTTAATCCTGCAAATTTCATAAACCAGGGTTAGCGGTACAAACATTACTGAAAGCTTTAACAAGTTGGAGAGTGAGACTGACTTTTGTTACCTGGAGCACAAAATAGCGCCAAATTGCTTTCAAAAGGTGATTTATTCTGTTTTAGGGTACTGCTTGGAATCTTTATATGCTCTTAGATATCAAGATAACTTGTAAAATCCAAGCTTTCTCATGCTATTGCATTGTAAAATTAACATACAGTACATACAGGCCTAAGTGTTAAAACATGTGCCTTACAGTGGACTTAATTTAAATTTCTGTTGATTAAACAAATTACCCATAATTGCTTTAATTCTCAGAGGTGCATTTCTATGTTCTACATAGTGTGTTTGTTAGACCTTGAAGATTTAACATCAAACAAATACTGGAGACATACTGGAGAAATGGACTAAACCTAGATTTTATCATGGCATTCATAGTATTACTGTTTCTAATGACAAGTAAAAAATACACATGCAGTCTTTTCATTTGTCAGGTGATTTTCTAGAGAACAATGTTTCTTTTATATGTATATTTTGAGGGCCACGGTCCACTGGTTCAGAACCACTAGTGGAGAGTGTGTAGATTTGCTGAAGTTTTTCATCTAAATGATATTGTGTGTCGCGGTCTGAGTTGTTGGGCCAGTCGTGGTTCTGTTCTAGAGCTCTGCACAGTTGTCACCCTGTTTTCCTCTCTATTTAAAGCCAAATGTTCCATCCCAAATCATATGTGGGGAGAACACATATAATTATGGCATGCTTTGTTTACATCCTTATTTTTTACTTCTGTTTACATTGAAGGATTTTCTGCGAGAGGATGATGAGTCACGATTGTCTGCCTGTTGTCTCTCAGGAGTAGTTTGATGTTGTTAAAAATTTATTATGTTTGCTGCTGTGTGTTCTGTTTTTCCTCAACATAGCATTAGCTACACTGCTTGTTTCTACTTCTATTTGGCCGCACCAATTATTTCTAAAAGGCAGCATCATGACTCCAATCTTCAGTGTCACATGATCCTGCAGAATTACTCTAATATGCTGATTTTCCGCTCAAGAAACATTTTTTTTTTAATATTATCCATGTTGAATATTATTAAAACTATTACTGTTGTGCTGCTTAATATTTTTGTGAAAACCATGATGCATATTCTTTAAAATTCTTACATGAAATGAAAATTTGAAATACAAATGTTTTTTAACGTAATCGTTGTAATGTCAATGACTTTAAATTGAATAAAAGTTTATTATTTCTTTCAAAAAATTTATAAAATAGATGAATGACTCCAATCTTTTGAATGTTCGTGTAATCAATCTTTAGCTTTAAAAATGTATCATGTGAACAAAACAGGTTGACATGGCAACTTTCCCACTGTTTATGTTTTGGTGCATGTTAAACTTGTCTAATGAGGCAGTGGTACTATTATGAATTTCTTTTTTATGACCCAAGTAATTTTACAGTGGAAAGTTGTTAGTCTCCGCTTTGTCTGGAGTCATTAGAGAAAGAAAAAGAATCCAAACCACTCCTACATAAATACAACTTGGCTATAGTGCTGTTAAATGAACTGTACTGTCACACTAATGATTAGGGTTGCCAATTGCCCATATTGAAATATAAAATGCTGTGTCCCTTATTGAATCACTACAGGATTTTTTTTTTTTTTTTCTTTTTTTTTTTACAAAAACAAAACAGAAAAAAACATACCGTAGTGGCCAAAAGTGATGTCCGGCCTAGGAAAATTGACATCTTCACCCTTTATTCAAATATTAGGTGTCCTTAACTACTGTGCACTTAAAAATAACTACAATGTACTTATTGTGTTCATGTTTTATTGCAAAACACTTTTGCAGCTATTGAGGTGGGATATGTATGGTTAGGTTTAAGGGTGGGTTAAGGTGTAGTGGAAGACTCAGCAGTGTAATTAGGCCCGAGCACCGAAGGTGTGAGGACCCTATTGGAATTGCTCTGTTTATTATTTATATTCTAATGGCTCAATAGTGCCACCTACAAAATTTCAACAAAGCGCCCCTCACGTTACATTTCACGTACAAATATGAAATTTGGTACACACATGTAACAGCCCAATACCTACAAAAATCTCTTGGAGCAAAATCTGAAAACCAACAGGAATTCAGATATTTTGAATTTTCTCTGCAAAATTTTAACAGTTTTTGCTATTTATAGGAAGTGTGGCACTTCAAATTGACTTATATATTGCCAAATATTGCCATTATTTCTCCTATATTTACCTATATTTACCCGCTTAAATGCATCTTGACCACTGTTCACTGTTTTCCTAAGGCCACCGGGTGGCCCTGGGTGCGAGAGCCCTTTTAACTAAGGCTTTTTTAGTTTTAAATTTTAACCACTTTTTACACGTCTAGCCTACATAGATACGTTCACTATTTGTTTTTAATGCCATCATATTGCACTTTTTTTGGAGGACAACCTTGAACAGGATGTGGAATAAACAATATTGTGAATCCTAGATTAAAATGAATAATTTTCAGACTTTTTCACCCAATTAATAAAAAAATCAACAGATCAAAAATCAAAAATCGATTATCAAAATAATCATTAATTGCAGCCTAGGCTTTTGTAATGTCACAGTCACAAACCGTGATTTGTTACTTGCTTGTCAATTACAGTTGGCTTTAGAGTGCATCATGTCATCAATATTTTTGGTTATTCTTACTGGAGAAAGACTGCAAAGTTTAAATGCATACACTGTATCTGCAAAACGTTTTACATGAGTGCATGACCTTACATGACCTTGCACGAATTTATAAGGTTGTGCATATAAATGCACTCAATGTTAGAGTAGTGAACCAATGTCAAGGTCCCTCAGTTCAACATGGCGGTAATTGGCTCTGGGTGGGAACGTACACAGCATTACAGTTAATGTAAATACTGGTTGATGTTGTTTGGGCTGTAGTCTCTTTAGCACTGGCTATGAGATAAGTACGCCAGCTTTGTTATTGTTCGATCAAACACAGGCCGGCGATCTAGTGTTTAAAGTCAAAGTAAAACAGGAACAGAGTTCATTTTTGCAAACATATTTGGCAATATTTGTTTGTGGGGAGGGTGAAGCGATTATTTATTTCATCAAATTAGGCCATGTTTGAATGTGTTTATATATTGAAATAAGCTAATCATTCTGTGTCATGCAATAACTGGACCTTGACCCTGGGCACGAATTTCAAAGCAGGTCATTTTGTGATTGCAGTAATTTTTGCGTTTTAATGGCCTCTTAAAGTGCCCCTATTTGGTTCATAACTTTGTTTTGTAGGTCTCCTACAACAGATTTACATGCATTAAAGGTAAAAAAATAAAAAAATAAATAAAAAAAGAACACTTACATTTTTTCATAATATGCATTGCAGCATCACCTCTTTTGTCAGTGTCTGAAACTGTTTGATTAAGGATCTGGTCTTAAACCCTTCCTCTCTGATAGCCTACTCTGCTCTGATTTTTCATTACCATATCATCCCCTTGGAATTATAATTATAATTATTCTATCTGACATTTTTGACAAAATTGAGTTATTCACATGGTCTTATTCTGTGACAACGTATTTACAACAAAAAGGTTCTATCTACAAAGTTGAATGGAATACAAAAACTTTGAAGCTCAACATCTCAAAACTGTTCAGAATGCAGAGAGAACCTTATAATTCCAAGGTGACAATATGTGAATTTCAGCTCTGGAGGCTTCCTCAGTTCTTGTATGCACAGTGAACGAACAGTCCATGGCAACATTTTGTAGTACCAGATTTGCTTTCGCAGTGCAGGAAACAGCGTCTTCTCAACATGTCAACAAAATAACTCATCCAGCTACTACAACTGTAGTTTTTTAGGGTGGGTCAATATGTTCTCAGCAGCCAATGAAGACCATAGGCGGGGATTATTTGTTACAAACCTGCGTAGGCTCAAGCAAGAAGTAAGACCGGAATTACTGGCTCATTTTAAGTATTGTTTTTTTCTTTTGGGAAACAATAATCCATTAGAGCACTTTGCTTTGATTTGCAGACCTTTTACATTCACAAACAGTTATATTACACACTACATAAAAAGTAGCTTGTCATTATCATGTGATCTTCCCTGACGCTAAATCGTTCTGGAGCGGCATTTAATAAACAATTAAATGCCGCTCCATTTTATCAAAGAAAGCAGGTGATGCTAAGGTTCGATTTGCCGCTCCAGCGGTAATCAGGGAACCGGCTTTACTGACGAAATGCGCGTGACAAGCATGCGATATATCGCCCAGCCCTAATAAAAAGGTAATATTCAAAAAAGCAACTTTAGCCCTTTTCTAATCCTGACTGAAACCCATTAATCTAAGATTCATCTAAAATTAAGCTTTTTTAACACCCTCTACCTTTCATTCAAGGTAGTGGTTGTAAACTGATCCAAAAATGGCCCGCATGTCTATTCTGATGGAATACGCAGGGCTGGAGGATTTGGTTGGACTTTTTAGGTGAGCTTGATTAGGGTTGCAGCATCTAGAATTTTGCGGTGTTAAAATTCTAGGTAAGGTGCTGGCTTTAAATCTTTTCTGCAGTGGTTTAAATATTAGTCAGTATTACAGTACTTGACAGGGCTGCCCCCTGAGCCTGTTAGTATTTGCTTTCCCTGCTTGGATGCTTGTGTCAATTTTTTGGATAAAAGCCTAATTTCTATAGGAGAGAACTTGAGCAACCACATAACTTAGCAATTAAAATATCTGTATTTTCCTTTAAAGTTAAAGAAAAATAAATGTATGTACCTTGTTGTCAGTGTTCCATGCCATTATAAAACACCTTTTAAAACATAGTTGTTTAGTTTTTTTGAACAAATAAAATATGATCCAAGTGGTCTAACTCTTCTTCAAATCTAGACCTCATATTTGGAATGAAAGGCCTAAGCACAGCAGTGGCATTGCCCTCCCCCAGAATTAAATTTTATTATTGGGCAGAACAGAAGATCTTGGTCAACCACTTTCAGAAGACACACGGTGTCCTCCTGTAACCCCTTCATCAATGTGTGCTAGGCATTCGCTCATTCAGTGCGCTGTCCAAAGTTAGCTATATTTGAACCTGGTACTAGCCAACAATGATGCTATTTTGCAGATGGTTCATTTTTTAACATGTTCTGGTCCAGGCCCGTCGCAAGGGGGGTGCGAGGCCATGTGTAAAGCTGACGTTTGAGGTCCTTTGCAATGGTGGGGGCAGACAGAATGTGCTGGGAGTCTACTGTTGCTTTTGTAACAAACTTAACTTTCATGATCGACAGATACAGTTTTGTTATTTGTTGTTAATGTTGTAGATTAACCCTAGGCAGAATAAGCATTGACTACAACTATAGCTTTGACTTTTAGCTATTATAGCTATTATAGTCTTTTGAAGGACAAAAACATGAACTTTAAAACTATTGAGGCCCTGTGAGGCCACACAATTGGCATAAACCTTGCGACGGTTCTGTTCTTGTCCAAAGTTGTCAATATGTATTTAAGACTCACAACAGTTATTCAGCACATGACCCAGACCCAGTACTGTTTGGAGTTGCCCTGGAGGTGGTACTTGACCTGAACAGTTTGACAACTGACCAAATGTGTCAAACTCCACTCCTGAAGGGCCATTGTCCTGCAGAGTGTAGCTCCAACCAGCTCCAGAACACCTACCTGGAAGTAGGGCAGGACGATGTGACAACCTAAAATTAAAATCTTGATTAATTGAACATTTTATCTCGATTACTACACACGCAGTAGTATGTTTTTAAGGGGAAAGTATTAACAGGATTAAAAAAACGGAATAACTGACATCAGAAATTTGTCGTTTAGAGGTTCTGAATTTCGGTTTCGATTACTTTTTTTGATTAATCGTTCAGCCCTACCTGGAAGTTTCTAATAATCCAGAAGACCTTGATTAGCTGGTTCAGGTGTGTTTAGGTGAGCTAAACTTAGCAGGACAGTGGACCTCCAGGAACTAAGTTTGACACCCATGTTTTAAGGAAAGCCTGTTGCCTCACTGGAAGCCATGGTTCCATGGTTTAAAAAATGACTCAAATGGAAATTCAAGTTAATTTCTGTTTCGGGGGACAGGGCATCTTGATGTTGTCTTTGAAAGTGGGCTGAAACATTTTGTAAAACTGTTCAGTTGCCAATGTTACGCATTACACAGTTAGGCCTTGTGTCCACCAAAGTGTTTTTTTCAAGGCTAACGTGTTTTCCCAATTGTTTTCAATGGCAGCGTCAAGTTTTTAAAATGGCAGCAGCATGACGAGGCGCTGAGCATCTTAAAAAAAACGTTGCACTGCCTAAGCGCTCTCAAGCGTCCAAAGCTAGGTGTTTGCAGCAGAGCGCCTAGCATTTTTAGCTGGCTAAAAACACTTTGGTGAGCACACGGCCTTACTGCTGACAAAATGTTGAAGGGAAAACCCTAACTAAGATCTAAATGATTTATCAGCATTATTTCAAATCCTATGTCAAATCTAGATGTTTCTAGTGGTGTATAGATGTTAATCCTTTCCATTTGGATGGATTTTCCTTTGCCTGTCATCAACCTAAGTACTGCCTTTCCATCTATATTTTAATGACCGTGAGAGAGTGAAAGTGTTTGATTTAAGATGGAATTACTGACTTCTGCATCTTACTGACTCATACAGCAGTTACAATCATCACTGGCTAGGTTTAAGAGAAGGTTGCCCACTCCAATCTCTGAAAGATTTTATGTTAGAGTATATGGTTTAATTGCAGAGTCATTTTTCAGAAGGATTGCCACAATCCATGGTGAAGGTGTGCCAGATCTGAAAAGGCTCCGGTATACCAGTTGATTTTTCCTCAGTCTATTTTTAATTTATTTTTGTCAGCATTTTCTCTCTGACTGCTGGTCACTGTTTACAGGCATGATTGTCAGGATGGCACAGTGGGGTTTGTTAGGGGTCCAAACAAAGTTCAGAAATCTCTTTTATTAGGGGTTCAGGCATGAAGAGCTTTTTCTGCCTTGAAACAGAATGTAGAGACAAAACTGTATCTTATTTGTCCAATCAACTTGAAATTTTGCATAGTGTCTTTGTCTTTCTTCAAATTTCAATCATTCATTATCATTATGGGGACATTCACATATGATATTCTGAACAATAGCGCTCATGTGATGTAGCTTATTTATTTACCTACTTTTATGAACTAGTCCCAGGTTGTTCAGTTGGAACAATACCTGTATAGGAAGTTGGAGTCCCAATAAAACGGTTATCCAAAACATTTATATTTTAAGTTTTACATCACAAGCCACTCATAGAAATCATTACTCCAGTTGTTTAATGTTAAACTGTCCTTCAGATATCATTTTAATATGATGATTTTCCTGCTCAAGGAACATTTCTTAAACAGTAATGCTGCTTAATATTTTTGTGGAAACTGTGATACTTTTTATCAGGATTCTTTGATGAATAATAAGAACACCATTTAGTTATTTATATTAATGTATGTCTTTACTGTCACTTTTGATCAATTTAATGTGTTCACGGGGAATAAATATTAATTTCTTTAATAAAAAAAATTTAAAAATTCAGACTGACCCAAAATATTTGGTTGGTAGTATACTTGCACAGTGAAATTTCATTGCAAAAAAGGTGGGACCACACGTGAAGCATGTGTGACACTTTTCTCACAGCACTGTATATTCTTTAAAAATTGTCACAATTTTTAAAATAACACATCTTGAGAGCCCTTCTGTTCTATTGTGCTCCCTCTAGCTGTTTTTGAATACAAGAGCACTTCCTAAGTAACATGTCCTATCAAAAGGCGAACCAGCCTAATTATACAGACTTCCTTAAGACTGGTTTGTCAACTTGCCTAGTTTGCATGATTAATGTGTATAGCATGTAGATATGTGTATGTGTTATTTTATAGTATTCTTCACATCTGAAAGTCTTTGAGCTAAGCACAGATTCTGAAGAACTTTTCCTTCACTCCCAGAGATTTGGAAGCTTGGTTGGGGTTTCTGTAATGACAGATTGTTAGGTCTACAGTTTTCCGCAGCCTCAAGGGACGAGTTAAGGGAAGACTTACTTTGGAACTGGCGTCTGAGACTCTTAAATCTTAACCAAATCCCACCCTTAAACCCAACACCCTGTTTAACTCTTTTGCCATTCATTCTTCTGTTATGCTATTTCCCATCCATTCAGTTTTTAATTGTACTTCTCGTACAATATGTAGTCCTGCTTGGCATAAGACCTTTATTCTTTTTTTATGTGAGGAAGAATAGCATATGCACACGTAGAAAACCAAAGACAAACCTACAGCTTTCCAGAGAAAGAACTTATGGTTGAGCACTTGTGGTCACAAAGCGTGACCTTTATTTTACCTTTATCTAATCATTTACATTGACCATTGATGCTTTTTTAATTTAAAAGAAAATTATACATGACTGGCTGGCCAAATTATTTTATGTAAATATATCCAGAAACTTATCCAGCTCACTATCCTTCTCTTCATGCTCTCATTAGACACGTGTTGCTGCTGCTGCTGCTGCTGCTGCTGCTGCTGCTGTCTGTCTTGTCAATCATGTTGCATTACAGTATGAACAAGTGCGCTGGCAGTGTAGATACGGCATTATATAGACAGCTTTTTTGATTCTAATTAACATGTTTAATTAACAACATAAACATAGACCAAGCCACTTTGTCAGAGAGAGAGAGAGAGAGAGAGAGATGTGGTAGCACTGATTTACTTGTGAAATTTGATTTACTGATTTACTTGTGCTGTTTGCCAAATTACAGTCGGAAAAAAACATTTCATATTATTATTATTATTTGGAAGTAAAATAATGTCAAATGATTTTGAAACAAATCAGCTTGTTGAATTGCACTTGAAAAAATATGCATTGCATTAAACTTAAATTTCGGTCCATTTTATTTCGCTTTACAAATTCGCTTCCACAAATTCAGTGGTTCAAATTCGACAGAAAAAATTCAACATTGCACATCTAGGAACTGCAGGAAGAGCAGTACATTGCAGATGCATAATCTCCATCTGTTGATAGTCGGCCTCATCAGCAGGTGCAAGCAGCTGTTAACGAAGACCAAAGCAATGGCTAGAGAATGTCAATTAATTCACAGGTTTACAGAAATGCAGCAAGCAGTAATTTTATGTGATGATTATCAGGGCCAGTATACTATGCGGAAAAACTGATAAAGACACAAAAGATATGTTTACGTTTAATTCGGTATCTTTACGGTTAATTTCAATGTGTATAGCCTACATGTAAAGCAATCTACAGTCAAGCATCGGCAATCTACTGCTCTTCCTGCAGTTCCCAGATGTGCAATGTTGAATTTTCTGTCGAATTTGAACCACTGAATTTGTGGAAGCGAATTTGTTAAGCGAAATAAAATGGACCGAAATTTGCCTGCCGAATATTATAGGTTGTATTTTTAAAAAGGCCAAATATTTTGGAAATAAAATCTGAGAGGTGAATATAGAATATTGAATTTTTAATAATGAAAATGTGTGAGAGATGTTTTGAATTGAGATATTTATAGCTTAAATATACAACCATGTTGATTTTCAGTCCATATAAATGCAAGCCCTAAAAATAATTATGCATTAAAATGCAAGCACTGTTAATACAATGCATATTTTTTTTTTTTTTCAATTAGTGCAATTCAACAAGCTGTTTTGTTTCAAAAACATTTGTCATTATTTTAATTCCATTTTATTATTTCCTGCAGAGGAAAGTGCTGGCACTTGTGGTAAAATTATGCACAATACTAGTAAATGAGAGGCAAAATTCAGACCCTGGATATCCTGATACTTGGCATCTGTGTATAGATATAATATCACACAAAGTTTTTTTTTTTTTTTTTTTTTTCACCACCCATACTTTTAAGTCCCCATTGAGCAAGCCAACATTGCAAAGGCCATTTATGGCTGCTTTATAAAAAATAGAATAATGTTCTGCCAAATAGGACTTAAGATGTGCATGAATTGTTTTTCAGGAGCAGATTTGCAGAGGCACTTTGGAGTAAGCATGTTTGATTTATTTCTTTGCGGTCAAGCTGTCGGTTTGTTTATGTGTGCAGTCTGTGAGGACAACTCAACACAAAGTCTTCTTGCCTTTAATTTAAAATTGCATATGTCTTTGACCCTGTGTTATAGGTGTTTCTAATTTCAGCTGATAACAGTTAACATCAGTTGACATAATAGAATATAATTTGGAGAATTAGCTTTACCTCAGTCTCATTTATGCTTGCATAGAGGATAAAATGACGACAAAGTAAAAAGTGGCACAGCTTTCAGCACTCTCCAATATTGTGTTACAAAACTTTATATATTCAAAAGGAGTTTCACATTCAGTGTGTTTAGCAGTTTCAGCTGGGTTTTTTGATGACCCTTTGGGACTGCTCATTCAGTTCCCCTCTTGTCTTTTAGCAACCACAGAAAAATGCCACATGGGAGACATGCATTCATTAGTGGCCTTGCTGCTAAAAATGGTGAGGGTTGTTTTTTTCAAGCTGTTTTACCAGTGTTCAAACAGGTGTACGGCGGAAAGTAATGCAAAGTCAAATAAGGTCACTGCATCCTCGTGCAAATATTATACAATCAGCTGTGCATCGTGCAGATAACACTGACTGTGCAGAAATTAAAATGGATAGCCTTTTCCCAGTTGTCATAAATAGAGACTGGTTGCTATAAAAATATAAATAACTTTATTTTGTAAGGGATGAATAGTACGTCTCTCTGGGTGTGTGTGCTTTTCCATCTTAAATGGTCAGTATCTCTTTGATTCATTTCTTTATGAGGAGGTAACTGAGCTCTCTCTTCCCATAAACTGTGGTGTGAGTGGTTCTAAATGGAGTGGCACAGCTTATTTTATCATCTTGCATTTAGTCTTTGAAGTATTTGAGGATCTAATTCAAGCTTCTCACAGATGCTCAGCACTTCCACTGCCAGCCCTGCACAGCACTAAAACACAGTAAAGTAAGCTTGACACATAATAAAGCATAGAACTTTGGAGTTAACACATTTTGATATAGGGTAGAATGGGGCTAAAGGGCGCATTTAATTTAATTTTATTCTTAAACCACTAGACTGCAAAATTCCCCTGTACTTAACTGAACATTCTCGGTTCACTGTGCACTTGGAAATTTGGCTGATCCTTGATGTGATCGCAAGCAGCAATGCGAAATTCAGTTCTTCTCTAAGTTGATCTAATCAATTTTGTTGCTGTGTCAATTGTGGTAATCAAAGTTACAATTAAATTATGTTTTGTTTATTATTATTATTATTATTATTAACAGCAAACCAACTGAAAAAAAATTAAGAACTTCTCAGAGAGTGTTACATTGTGCTGATGGTAGAGCTGCTTTAAGGTGAGCCTCCAAAATTAGAAAAAGAAAGTGACATCATTTCACAATTGATGAATTTTGTAATTTTCCTGTTTATTTCTGTGAAAGCTGCTTGGACAGTCTGTGCTGTATAAAGTGCTATTTGAATAAATGTAACTTGACTTAAATTGCAGATTCTTTATAGCATGTTATTCACTCCTAGGTGACTGTCAGACAGATTAGGAATTTAAAATTTCAATTATTAATTCACTATCTTGCAGTATAAAAAGGACGCAGTAAACTACTGGATGCTATTAACTGGATGTTGCAGGTTTTGGAGAAAGGGTGTGTTGTTGAAGTTGAAGCAAAACATCTGAAAACATTTATAGCACATTTTCTGAAGTGTTTTTAAAATAGCATAAGAGCAGGAACTGAACACCGCCATTTTTTTTATTAAGCACATACCTGTAAAGCACAATGCAGCCCATTTAAAGGGTCATGAAACCCACTATTTCAGCACCATTTAGTTCTCACTGCAGTATTGAGAAATGCTACAAAACTGGACGTGGTAAGCGGATGAGGGTACAACAACAGATTCAGATCTAGTCCAGGTTTTTTTCCAACTTCATTGAGTTAAAGCATCAAATATTCCCACAAATCAGGGGTGTAGCCATCATTTCAGAACTGAGGGAGGGAAAAATGTCAAGAGTAATACCATTTTTTCTTTTCTCTTGCTTTTAATTGGCTAAGAAATCAAATACACTGCTGAATAAGAACAAGCAGTCTGTATTCTATAATTATTATTTTTTTCACAAGTAAGTCAGAATATATATTTTGTAGTTTCTATACTGTAATAAAGGCTATGTCAGTTAGCACTGAATTATTCATATACTTAATTGTCATTAAATACACCAAAATGGCTTCACTAGTCAAAAATGGTTCTGCTTTTTATTCAGCTACCTGCTTTTCTCCATATAAGGAATTTCCTGGAACGTCATAAGTTATTACTTCTTTGAGTCAGTTTTGTAATTTTTGTGCGAGGGCTCCTTCCAGCTTTGAGTGTGAATGAAACATACAGTTGCAAGAAAAAGTATGTGAACCACTTGCAGAATCTGTGAAAATGTGAATAATTTTAAAGGTCCTGTTTTTCGTGGTTTTTTGAAGCTTTGATTGTGTTTATAGTGTGCAATATAACATATAAAAAATACAGTATTTTTCACATAATTTACTTATCTGTATACCGCTGTTTCCACTGTCATAAAAACGGGCTGATGACTTCCTTGTTCTATGAAGTCCCTCCTTCAGAAATACAGTTGTGACCAGAATTATTAGCCCCCTTCATAAATATGATCAAAGATGACTCTAAAAAATAAATCTGCATTGTTTATCCTTTTGATCTTTAATTTATAAAATTAGCAAAAATCTAACCTTTCATTGAAGGAAAAGAATTGAAAGTGGGGGGGGGGAATAACATTATGAAATAAATGTTTTTCTCCAAAACACGTTGCCCACAATTATTAGCACCCTTTTATTCAATACTTTTTACAACCTCCTTTTGCCAAGATAACAGCTCTGAGTCTTCTTCTATAACGCCTGATGAGTTTGGAGAACACCCAAGAAGAGATCAGAGACAATTCCTCCATACAGAATCTCTCCAGATCCTTCAGATTCCCAGCTCCATGTTGGTGCTTCTTCTCTTCAGTTCACTCCACTCATTCTCTTGAGGGTTCAGGTCAGAGGACTGGGATGGCCATGGCAGAAGCTTCATTTTGTGCTCAGTGACACATTTTTGTGCTGGTTTTGATGTTTGTTTTGGATCATTGTCCTGATGGAAGATCCAACCACAGCCCATTATAAGATTTCTAGCAGAAGTGATCAGGTTTTGATTTTTTTATCTGTTGGTATTTGATAGAATCTATGATACGATATATCTGAACAAGTTGTCCAGGACCTCCAGCACAAAAATAGGCCCACAACATTAAAGATCCAGCAGTATATTTAACCGTGGGCATGGGGCACTTTTTATCCATGTGTGCACCAAAACCATCTGGTAGGTTTGCTGCCAAGAAGCTCTTGTTTTAGTTTCATCTGACCATAGAAGCTCGTCCCGTTTGAAGTTCCAGACTTGTCTGACAACTGAATATGCTGGAGATTGTTTCTCAACTAATCTCTGCAGTTCTCCAGCTGTGATCCTTGGAGTGTCTTTGGCCACTTAAACATTCCTCCTCACTGCGCATTAGGATAATTTAGACACGTCCTCTTCCAGTCAGATTTGTAACATCTTTAGTTGATTGAAACTTCTTAATTATTGCCCTGATGGTGGAAATGGGGATTTTCAATGCTTTAGCTGTTTTCTTACAGCTACTTTCTATTTTGTGAAGCTTGACAATCTTTTGCTGCACATCAGAACTATATTCTTTGTTTTTTCTCATTGTGATGAATGATTAAGGGAATTTGGCCTTTGTGTTTCCTCATGTTTATTCTCCTGTGAAACAGGAAGTCATGGCTGGACAATTTCATGTTCATGATCACCCCGGTGAGCTAAAACAATTTAAATATGAATGGGAATATACTTCAGAGATATTTTACTCATAAAAAATTCTAGGGGTGCTAATAATTGTGGACAACGTGTTTTGGAGAAAAACATTTATTTCTTAATGTTATTTTCCCCCCACTTTCAATTATTTTCCTTCAATGAAAGGTTAGATTTTTGCTAATTTTATGAATTAAAGATCAAAAGGATAAACAATGCAGATTTATTTTTAGACTCATCTTTGATCATATTTATGAAGGGGGCTAATAATTCTGGCCACAACTGTACGTAACGTGTTCTGATTGTGCCAGCGGTTCCTGTGTTGTGATTCGACAGCAGCTTAGCGAACCTTGCCCGGAAAGGTCACGCCTCTTACCATAACGTGGAGATGCATGCGCTCAGTGTTATTGTAAACATGTCTTTAATTTTACCCTATCAATTTGAGCCGGAATCAGACCCGGTGATTGGACTGCGGGATGAAAATAACAGCGTTTCGACGACATGGCGACAAACACACTCTACAAACGCAACTCTTGTGTATTCCTGTGGGCGGAGGTTAGTCAAAAAACTGTTTTAGTGACGTCATTAAAGAAGGAAGTAGAGGGATGTAGTCCAAACTGGCCGTTCGATGCAGGCGACTTCTGTTAACTAAAATATCTCGCTTGGCATTGAACTTTGAGCTTTAAAATTGTACAGATTTTATTTATACTCTAACAACAACATTTTTAAAACAAGTTTAAAACATGGGATCACGAAGAACGGGACCTTTAATAAAATAAAGGAGATAATACAAAATGCTTGTTATTTTTTATTTAGTACTGTCCTAAGATATTTTACATAAAAGATGTTTACATATAATCCACAAGACAAAAAAATAGCTGAATTTATTAAAATAACCCCATTCATAAGTATGTGAACCACTGATTCTTAATACTGTGTGTGGTTACCTGGATGATCTACGACTGTTTGTTTGTTTTGTGATGGTTCTTCATGAGTCTCTTGTTTGTTCTGACCATTAAACTGAGCTCTGTTCTTCAGAAAAATTATCCAGGTCAGTTTTCCACCATCTTTTGCATATTTGAACCCTTTATAGCAGTGACTGAATGAATTTGAGATCCGTCTTTTCACACTGAGCACATTTGAGGTACTCAAACACAACTATTAAAAAAGGTTCAAACATTCACTGATGCTCCAGAAGGAAACATGATGCATTAATAGATGGAGGGTGAAAACATTTGGAATTTGAAGATCAAGGTAAATTGTATTTATTTTGTCTTCCAGGAAACATGAAAGTATCTTCTGTTGCTTCTGAAGGGCAGTACTAAATGAAAAACATGTATATTTAAACAAAATAAGAAAAATTTGGACATCTTCATCCTGTTCAAAAGTTTTCACCCCCTGACTCTCAATGCATCATGTTTTCTTCTGGAGCAGTGAATGTTTGAACCTTTTTTAATAGTTGTGTTTGAGTCCCTCAATTGTCCTCAGTGTGAAAAGACGGATCTCAAAATCATTCAGTCACTGTTGTAAAGGGTTCAAATATGCAAAAGATGGTGGAAAACGGAAGAATCTGCAGGACCTGGAGAATTTTTCTGAAGAACAGAGCTCAGTTTAACTGTTCAGAACAAACAAGAGACTCATGAAGAACCATCACAAAACAAAGAAACAGTCATAGATCATCCAGGTAACCACACACAGTATTAAGAATCAGTGGTTCACATACTTATGAATGGGGTTATTTTAATAAATTCAGCTTTTTTTTTGTCTTGTGGATTATATGTAAATATCTTTTATGTAAAATATCTTACTCAGGAGAGTACTAAATAAAAAAATAACATGCATTTTGTATTATCTCCTTTATTTTGTTAAAATTATTCACTTTTTCACAGATTCTGCAAGTGGTTCACATACTTTGTCTTGCAACTGTACATTAAGGGTGCGTTCACACTTTAGTTCGGTTCGTTTGGTCAGGACCAAAAAGGAAAAAAAAAAAATTTAGTCCTGGTCCGATTAGCGTTCAGATTGGCAATTTTATCACCGAACCTAAAGGCATAGGGATATGGTCACAGCCTGATTGGTCGGATTTTATGACGTATTGCCTATTTTGAGACGGAACATCCAAAACAATGCTGTGTGCTGAGGTAAATGCGCTTGTTGTGTGTACGTAGCCTGCATATGATGGTATTTTGGCCAGCTGGGAATTCGTGAAGTGCTTATAAAATGTGTAAAGGAGTCAAAACAGCGGCGGGAATCCATCCGTCACACACACAAACGATCTGCTGTGAGGAGACGCACATCTGATGATGGGCAAATTCGCGACTATGATGAGAAAAACCGATATGCGTGAGGATTCTGTCCTTTTTAGGGTCTCATCTTCCTGTTTTTGGTTCAGTTACATGTCTTTGGTCCGTGTTGCGTTCATATGTCATTCGAACCGCACCAGAGTTCGTTTGGAAGCAGCGGACCGAGACCCATCTTTTCAGCGGTCTCGGTCCGCTTGTTTGGTGCGCACCAGGGTTCGGATGGCAGCGTTCACACATGCTCAAATGAACCGCACTAGCCGAACAATCGCACCAGGGTTCGTTTTAATCAAACCAAACATGCCAAGTGTGAACGCACCCTAAATGAGAAGGTTTAGCACTCCAAATGCTTACATACTGTAGGTCTAATATGAAACGTATGTATCCTCGTTTTTATAAGAATTCCTCACGAACTTTTATTATTTGTTTTTAAATCTTTGAATGGGCTGGCACCAAAGTATTTTGAGACCGCAGTGAGCTGCTATTCTTCTCTTAGGCCCCTGAGATCTTCTGACCAGCTTCTTTTAGTGGTCCCCAGATCTAAACTAAAACTGAGAGGAGATCGGGCATTCTCAGTAGCTGCTCCGAAGTTATGGAACTCACTGCCTCTGTCTATTAGATCTGCTCAGACAATTTCTAAATTTAAATCTTTGTTAAAAGCTCATCTATTTAATATGGCTTTTAACTTATCGGGTGATTGATCCCTAGGTGTGTATGTGTTTTATGTTTTGTATGCTTATATTAATTGTGTCTTGTATTTTCCCAATTTCTAATGTACAGCACTTTGGACAACTTTGGTTGTATTGAAATGTGCTTTATAAATAATAAATACAATACAATACATCAGGTCATGCATAGACTATCATGTCTCTTTGAATTTAAATCTAGATTTATTCACATTGAGACATGAAAACATCTACATGAACGCACTCACCTGAAAAAAGTGAATGCGTTGTTGCACTTTTTAATACTTTTTTGAATTTTTTTGCAGTTCATAACAATAAACCAGAGGGCAGCAGCCTTTTCCCCATGAAGTGCCATTTTTAAGTTTCCTAGTTAATCACTCTGCCATAACCACACAGTAGCTTGTGATGCGCAGCGGTCGTGCAAATGTCAGAGCTGTGCACTTTCATTGACTTGCATAGTTTAATTCTCACAGCATAATAGCTCCTAATAAAACATGCTGTGTTACTATGCGGAATGATTACCTCAAAATGTAAATCTGTATGCAGGTACGATGTACTTTATCTAAATGAAGTACATACACCTCTCTTGCTTTTGCTCACGCTCCAACGATTACCCTTCCGCAGGCCCATGTGCCATCAGTTGCCGACCTCTACTATAAGCCATTTGATTGGTTATAACCAGAAGCTCTAAAGACTGGTTCTGGTTTCACTCACTGTGCACAGAATCTCTTACAAAGTAAAAACAAGCACTCATTTTTGATCCATGATTTTGTATCTCACTTTCTGTACTGTGCATGATACCACAGTTTTTTGCGTCTGTTATAGGAAAGCAACACATGCTTTTGTAAATAGCTGTTGTAGGATAAGCACACAGTCTCAATTATGAAACACTGATGACTTGTCATCAATGGACTATAGGTGTAAGAAAAGGCCATGGACATGTGACATGGACACAATGAAGTTTTTATACTCGGAAGATGGAAATATCATGAAAAACAATTTTTTTTTTTCCCAACAATTAAAATGAAGAACTGTTAGCATTTGTATTCTGTGATGTGCATCTCAGTTAAAAATCACAGAAAATGTTACATGACCCTTCAAAGCCCTGAATGCGTGCTCTGATCGGAATCGTTGTGAATGCGGGTGGTCGCTGATTACGCTCAGTCGTCAAAACTACAAAGCGTTGTTATTTTTGTTTGTTATTCCATGTATCAGGGAACGCGTGCTGCTTCCAGCAAGCTGGATAAGATCACCGTTCCACCCGGAGGATGTCACGCCTCTGCTGTCACGGAGGACCTTTGCGTTTGTCTGTGTGTATGGAGGAAATGCAGTCACAAAAGCAAGAGCAGAAGTATTCATCCTCTATAACGCCTCCCTTCTCCGCTATAGGCATATTGTTAAATTGTTGTTCGACTTGCTTTGGGTAGTGTTTAGCTATATCTTGTGTGAACTATTTGTGCAAATGTGCAGATAATAACCATACAGTGGTGTCTATCAGCTGGTAGGTTTTAGGAGTGATCAAACAATAGCACTCTCTACTGTTCATTGCTTAAAACAGTGATTCTCAATCTTTTTAATTCAAAGCTTCTCATGGAATCATTTTGTGATTCCAGACAATTTCAAGTCTGTATGGTCTTCATTTTAAAACAATAGGCATTTAATAGAGAAAATTAAATCTTGATTTTGAGTGTTTTTATCATTTAATTAAGATTAGCTTAGACTTATTTTAATATGTCATTATTTACTTTAAGTCATTCTGCAGCCCCCTTTTGCAGTTTTCTGAGGCCCTCTAGTGGGCTCCAGGATAATTCTTGTTTTTGTATTTGGCAGGGGTCTTTTTTGCTTGTTTGTTCACCAGTAACTGAATACTAATTTACTAATTTGTTTACATTATGACATGGACAGTCCCTCTGCAGAAAACTTTTAATTGTCTTGCTCTTGGTGATTTGAACCTACAATGTTTTTAACACTAGGCCACACAAACCCAGTTGTGTTTATTTGAATACTTCTCTTTGGAGATCCAGAGGTGTTTTCTCTGAGATGCAAAGGGAACTAATTCAGAAGAAAAATAATTGCACAGTATCTAAATATTGTAGTGTTTATCTTATTGCTAGGCTGAATGTTTTATTAGAGGTAGCTTAAAAATAAGCCTAGTTTTTATTTTTTTATTTTTTGCAATAATAACTGGCTGTCTACATATATTAATTAATGAATTAATATTATTATTAAAATATAATAATTACATATAACTTGAATTAATAAATATAAATGTGCAATTTATTTGTTAAATTCACAAGGGAAAAAAAAAACAACTCAGCAATTTCAGCTAATTAAGGGCCAACAGGTCACTTCATGCATTTTTACTGATCGGATAGCTATCTGATTTGTTAAAACTGTTCCATTTCTGCTTGGCCACATAAATGTGTCTCAGCAAAACAATGATGAATCTGATCTTTATACAAATATAAATATAACAAATATAAATTCCAACGCTATATATTTGAGATGAGTTAAGCCCAAGCAACCGTGTAAATCTATTTGTTCCTCTTGCCGGGAGTGGTCCACTGATGAACGACTGAACTTTTAGTCTTCTAAGCATTTCAAAAAGTTCATTGAAATCCCTTTTAAGGAGTTCTGACTGCTCCTTCCGAATATCATTCTTCCCCACATGGATGATTAGTCGATTTGCAGTCTTATATTTCATCAGAATGCTCTTAAGTTCCCTGTTTACATCAGAAACTGTTGCTTGTGGAAGGCAGCATGTAGTTGTATCCCTGCTGCTAATGTTTCTGATAATAGAGTCACCCACTATCAGAGTCCTGGGCTCGGCTGCTCTATGAGCTAAGTGCCGCTGTCTGCTCGAACTTGAGCGGCAATTAGCATCGGTGTTAGCTGCTGGCTGATTTGATCTGTGTCCGATCATGTTTGGGGATTCCTCACCCACATTCATCATGTCTGGAGATTCCTCACCCACATTCATTAACACTTCAAATCTGTTTTAACACTCCAGATGTATTGGCGGTGGTAGGGAGCTAGTATTTGGGGTAGAGGATGCTACTGCGATATGTGATACTCGTGACAATCTGATCTCTCGAGTGCCTTTGGGTCTCGCTCCCTGTTTGTGCCATCGATTTGTATGTTGATCAGTTTCGGCACTCAGAATGGTCTGTTTAGGGGCATTAGAATTCATGGGACTCACCGACTGTGTGCTGAGGACGTCCATGATGAAGCACTGTTGTGTGTTCCGTCTGGTTTGGTAGTCCCACAAGTAACTTTGTTTCAAGAACTGCAATCCTTTGTAGAAGTCTGTGGCAGTTTGTGCAGCAGGTAGATTCTTCAACCAGAGCAGGCATATTATTTCTAATCCTTTAGGCAGCTGTATTTTCCCTTCTCCGGAATATAAGCTGATGGCTGCCGTCAGTGGGAGGCTGGTTGGATAAAAATTCCCCTTTTTGTAGCAATTCTTCCAGTTAAAAAGTTTGTTGGTGCCAAGGTTTGTCGTTTGAGCACTGTGCTGATTTGCTGTAGTTAAAATTAGGAGATCAAATATAAAAGTAATAGAGCAAAGCGCGGAGCTGTAAGCAAGAGCGTCCAAACAGTAGCGAAGTAGCGAAGCAGGAAGTCACGTCAACGAAAGCAACAAATATTACTATTCTAATAAACAATACTAATTAAAGTATATGATAAGATAAGAATAAGATCAAAGACTGTAGTAGGAGAGAAAATGGCATCAGCACAGGTGAGATAATGTTAGTGTCACTACATTTAATGAAGATGATTGTGTTTTGAGCTTCAGGATGCAACGGCAAACTTTCAGTTTCATTCACAGCAGTTTGCATGTCTGTTTGTTTGAAGAGATTCTCAGCTACTCATCCGCGGCGGGCCATATCTGTGGCAGTAGTGCTGTCATATCTGCCTACTCTGAGCTGATATAACACACTCTCACATGTTTATTTTTTTTTAACCATTTGGGGAGGAGTAAAATTTACATTTGTGGCTTCAACCAGATGCATTTACACCTGAAGTGGTTTGAGTGATTGTATTTAAATCTGTCTTGAATGTGTTTCGTAGGACATTTGCACCATATTTGTTTGCTTGTTTATTTATTTATTTTATGTTTATTAACATAACAATATAATGGGCCCTATCATACACCTGGCGCAATGCGGCGGCAGGCGCATTTTTTACTAGTCTCAGCCTGACGCAGTTATCATTTTTCACGTCCTGCACCACGTTATTTAAATAGCAAATGCATTTGCACCCATTTGTTCACCCATGGGCGTGCTGGTCTGAAAACGAGGTGTGTTCAGGTGCATTGTTGGCGCGTTACTATTTTGAGGCAACTGAAATAGACTGCAATATTTGTTTTTTATTTCTTATTCAAAGAATGTATCAGTAATATGCGCCTATATGCGGATGCACAACACATGTACACTCTGCTTATTACACACACAGGGACGCGCAGCAGAACACAAATATGCCAAAAATTAAAAATAAAAGGAATACAATGTAAAATATTATGATTGTGTGCATAAAAGATAAAAATGCTTTGGTGGAATCTGGCTTTTCCTGTAGATGGTCTGTTCACGCCCTTTAACCTCACGCACAAGCAGATCCATTTTCTCACTAGAGAAGCATTCAGTTTTTCCGCTTGCAAATTCCGCCATGTAAATAGTGAATCCGCCATGGCGCGAGTGCAACTGGCTTTAAAGGGTTAGTTCACCCAAAAATGAAAATTCTGTCATTTATTACTCGCCCTCATGCCGTTCCACACCTGTAAGACCTTCGTTAATCTTCGGAACACAAATTAAGATATTTTAGTTTAAATCTGATGGCTCCGTGAGGCCTCCATAGTTCAAGTTCAATTTTATTTGTATAGCACATTTCCAACAGCCCCCAGGCTGACCAAAGTGCTTTACAGAAGAGCAAGAATATCACACATACATAAAATAAACCAGAAGAAAATATAAAACCACCTATTTAAAAGTTTCACATGTCACGGTAATCAGTACACTAAGGAAAATAAAAAAGTTTTTAGCAAGGACTTAAAAATAGACAAGGAAGGGGCAAGCCTAATCTCTAAAGGCAGGGTATTCCAGAGTCGTGGCCCTGCCACCGCAAATGCACGCTCGCCTCTGCGCTTCAGTCTGGCGCGTGGAACGGCCAGCAAAGCCTGATCACAAGAACGGAGGCTTCTGAGTGGAGTATAGGAGTGAAGGAGTTCAGATAAATAAACAGGAGCTTTGTTATGTAGGGATTTGTAAACATAGGGAGCAATGACACTTCCTCTCTCAAGATCCATAAAAGTACTAAAAACATATTTAAATCGGTTCATGTCAGTACAGTGGTTCAATATTAATATTATAAAGCGACAAGAATATTTTTGGTGCACCAAAAAAACAAAATAACGACTTATTTAGTGATGGCCGATTTCAAAACACTGCTTCAGGAAGCATCGGAGCACAAATGAATCAGTGTATCGAATCTGCTGTTCGGAGCACCAAAGTCATGTGATGTCAGCCGTTGGCAGTTTGACACGCAATCTGAATCATGATTTGATACACTGATTAATTTGTGCTCCGAATCTTCCTGAAGCAGTGTTTTGAAAGTGTTTTGTATCTTAATTTGTTTTCTGAAGATTAACGAAGGTCTTACGGGTGTGGAACGGCATGAGGGTGAGTAATAAATGACAGAATTTTCATTTTTGGGTGAACTAACCCTTTAAAAGGGAATGGGAGATGAGACTGATTGGTTTATTGCACATTACGCCCAAAACACACCCATTACTCATTAAGAGAATAGGGACAACGCGTTTGGACCATTTTCCCAGCTTAAAATAGCAAAAGAGGATTCGGACACACCCTAGTCAGGGGCGCCGCCAGCCATTTTGGGCCCTTTGAAAGAATATGAGATTGGGGCCCCTACTGCACCCATTCCGCACCAAACATACAAGTCAACCTAGCTATCCAAAATCTTTGTCTGTAATTTAATAATAATGACCTATTACTTTTGCTATTGCTTTTGACCACTAGGTATCAGTATTTAGTCAGAGACCTATCATGGCTATAGCTAGCACTAGCAGATGATTTATTATGCAAAAGAAAATGTAATAGAAAAATACAATACAGTAATCAAATATTCATATTCATACATTCTTAAACAAAACTAATTGTTTTGTCAAAAAATTCAAGAAGGGCTTTGTTTTAAAGCTCTTTTTAACTTGTACTCTGCCTTAAAAGTAATATAGTTCTTGTAATTGTTAACTATAGCATTTGTTACAATAAGGATATAATTTACAGGTAAGACAATTTTTTATTTCTTTCTTTTTATAGTGTTTGTTATGAAAAATAGCAACACAGTAAGAAACTATAGCTACAATATGCCACAGCTGTAATATAAATCTTTAGTGAAAACTATATTCCCTTAACAGATTATCTATTATAAATTATACAACTAGTCAAAATTTGCCACAATAAATACAATAGAATGTGATAAATTCTAGTAAATGTAGTCATCATGAGTTTAGAAAGCTTGCAGGATGATGTTTTCCCCTTTTTTCATCAGTCATTTTAATGGCTGTTTTAGATCATGTTTGACTTTATCCATAGTGTTCTCATGCAAATCTTAACACTTTTGGAGCACGCTGGTGAATGCGCTTACAGTGATTTGCACGCCACTCATGCAAAATGAAACAATTGGGCTTCAGTTACAGACAGGCATATTGCGCAGACAATTGATCCGTTCAGTTCATACAGCTTATAAAAGCTCCGAAACGTGCAATGTATACAATTCATTAATAGTCTGATGATTCAGCATTTCGGTGTGGGCGTTCAGAGTACCAGCAATATGTGAGAAGTGCCTGTGCGTGAGAAGCACTGACAGTTACCACTAATAAAACCGATCTCTTAGGGGCCCCAAAAGTGTGTGGTTCCACAGAATCGTCCTAACTTCCCCCCCTTAGCAGTGCCCCTGTGCGCCATGCTCTTTAAACCATGTGCTTAGATTGTTAAAATAGGGCCCAATATCACATTGTATGTTGGGCCAAAAGACGCTACTCTGAACATCACAAATTATTAATGATTTTTCTATGCCATGATTCCAGTTCTGGGCAGCATCATTGCCTCTCCCTTATAGACAATGCATGTAGTGATTCACTGTATCCAAAAAAATTAACACTTCCCTACTATAAAGTATGCAAAATACAGTACAGCAAAAGAGTAGTATGTCCGAATACATTGTTTTCGAAAAACGTTAGGCGAAAAGTCCCCAGATGATCTACTATTTTTGGCGAGATTCTGAAGTGTGCATTCGATGAATACTTTACTACCCCGTAAGGCCACGGGAGAGGCTGATAGGTCACGTGACAGTAACAACATGGCAGATGTACATCCAAATCTCATTTATACTACCCATATTCATACATATAGAACATACTATTTTAAAAGCAGTCGCAAAGTAAATTCAAATATAGTAACTGCTCAGACAGTATGCGAATTACGGTTGCAGCAATTAACTCTTTCCCTACCATTGAATGGAATTTTCCGGCAATCCATATTTTCACTGTTATATGATAGGGGGTGCTATTACACATCTTCTGAAAGATTACAGAATCTCCGGATCAAAACACAGGTGAAGCAGCAGCAGAATCAATCGACAGAAGCATTGCTTATGCACATGTAAAATAACGTGATCATCAAATATTAAACAGCATATAAATCAATACTGCCTAACGTTACTGAATGAAATGTCAACGTAGGTAGGGTACAGGACTGTGAATGTTTGGGGAAGTAAAGTGAAGTGTTGATGGAAGCGTTCTACTCCATCTATGTTTTGATCATCATTATGAATCCGATCTGGACAAAGTCTCAGAAGTCTTTTATTTAGTTTTTTTTGCTTTTTTATAAAACTTAGCCATATTCAAGTGTTGATAAAAAAAAGAGTGCATGTATCTAAAATAACTTTTTTTTTTAAGCAGAGACTCTGTTCTTTCTTTTGATATACTCTGTTCAGATATTCATGCAACAAAATATTCTGGGGGCCATGAAAGTTTTGATTAAAAAATGATTAAAAATGGCAACTTTTAGCTTGCTGGTAAATAATTCATACATTAAAAGAGTTAATGCAATTTGGGTTGAATAACTTGCAATGATTCATCATCGCCTCTGAATTGATATGGTAAAATCGACATCATCGTTACTGTCTTTACAGTATGTACAATCACTGATACAAGCCTCTGGAGTTAAAATTCAGTTATGGTAATGGGTGTTTTGTTTTCCGACATACAGTGTAAGGGGTAGACCAATCACAACAGACTGGGCCATCTGACAGAGCAGGCTTGCAGAAAGGAGGGATTTAGAGAGATTGAATCTTCTGACGAGTCGTTTTCAAGTCTTTGAGAATTGAGGTGATGTGCAGTGTATATTATGAGAAAATAAAAGTGTTTCTGACCTTGATGCATGTAAACCTGTTGTAAGAGACCTCCAAAACAAAATTAGGAACCTTTAAAATGGCATAATAGGGGCACTTTAATACAACAAAGTATTATCTTTCAGATAATATTTTAATAATTTGTTCTGTTAGTACAATGACAAATGGCAAAACCACACAATATAAACGTGTCCTTATACATGAAAATATATAGCTGATACTGTATGTTTTATATGTTTGCTGAGTTAGCTGATATGGCATGTTTGACAAAGTTCTGCTATTTAAACTTTTCTATTAGTGGTGTGTTCTTAACTCCCTCGGGTCTGCGGTCACGTCGGCGTGACCACCGCGTTTTTTTTCTAACCAGTGTGAAAGAGACTCAAAATACTCCGTCAATGTTGCTCATACAATTAAGAGCTATACACCATTTTAATCTGTGGAATATCTTCTTTTATTTGTGTACACTCAGAGTAAAAACAAAATGTTGTGCTTTTTGTAAAATAAAGAAAACTAACATGATGCATGATCTCTCGTCTCCCTCTGAAGGAAGTCCAATCTGATGGTTCTCAGAAAATGAACTGTAACTTAGTGAATACTAATCACAAAAAAATTAGACTTATGTCTAAAAAAATGTTGAAATGTCAGGTTTTAAATCATGTAAGTCAAATCGAAAACAAACATTCTGTGTTTATGTAATCTGTATGAAAAGAGAGCCATGTCAGAAATCCGTGATTCAGCTCATTATCCGCTAATGCGGCCACGCCCACGGAGGGAGCGCTATTCAGACGCAAATTCTTAATTCTCAATACAGTCAATACATGCATTCATCGTCTCAATCGTGTATTTATTGTCTTGAAAAGTGTTTTGAATAGCCATAGTTGGCGATCTCTGTCCTCTGTTAGTTCGGTTAGTTCCTGGATTGCCTATTCTTCTTTAGTGCTCAGGCATTTGTGGACTAAAGGTGTACAGAGCGCCCTCCGGCTGCAAGTATGAATTGAAAACAGTATCCAGCGCTTAGAGTAATGACAATAAATCCTGAATAAATATTACTCTTCTGTATAGAAAATTGACAAACATATGAGAATCCATCAATATTTCTCCAAATGTGCATGCTTTTAAGCTAAAAGCCTATATGAAATGCCATAGAGGTAACATAATTGTTCAGACACTTTGCATCACAGAAATACATTATATTTTAAAGAATATAATAGAATACCATTATTTTAAATTGTAATAATATTTCACAGTATTGCTGTTTTTTCTGTATGTTTGATTTACACCATGATGAGATATGAATCATGATCACAGAGGGTTTTTTCACAGCCTACCTGACTGAAAGGCCTCATTAATATGCAAGTCATTTCAGGTCATTATTATGTGATTCTTTTGTCTTCTCAGGTGAGAATCACCCATTATACATGAGGATTCATGCCTCCACGCATACTGTGTTTCTTGACCAAAGATGTTTTAGAAAATTTAAATCTCTCAATTGTTTTATATGAACAAGCAGGCAGCATCATTTTTACCTCATTTTGAAGCAAAAACTCTAGTCTACAACCTCAAATACCCAGAAGTCTTGTGAACAAAGATTTAATATATATTTTTTGGCTTTATTTCAGTGACTTAAGTTTTCAATAACCACGCATAAATGTTATTCCTTCAAAAACACAAACATGTACATACATGTTCCTCACATATTATTGTAGCCTAGTTTGTGCTGAATACAGTGTAATGACACTTTTTCTATTAATGTGATACTTTTTCCATTCCAGGTGTGATATGTGAATTATAATGCTATCTGACAGTTTCTGTCTGTCTGTCGGTCGGTCTCTCTCTCTCTCTGACTGTCCAATAAAACCTTTAAAGCTTTTAAAATTATTTTTCTATCTTCAGTATCTAGCTATATTTGGGGTCCTTGGCAACTCCTGTAACCATAGACAAATGCTTTTTTTATTATTATTTAACAATACATTGATAAAAATAATAATAATAATAATAATTTCTCAATAGACACTTTTTCATATACTTGTGCTAAAAATGTCATGACATGTTTAAGCTAAATCATTGTGGGACTAATTCGGGATGTTTCCCACATGGGGGCAGCACAGCAATAGTAATTCTAAGTTGGATGACTCCATTGTGTGATGCCTTGTGTGATAATGTGTGAACCTTTTATTTTGTACATATATTCAGCCTGATGGAAGTCAGTTTAAATGGAAGTCTTATACAATAGAACTTAGTGCAATAGAAGTACTCTGATAAGACTGTTATTCAGCACACTCCAAAATGCACAAGACATGCATGTGTGCTCTTACGGACCTGCAAATATAAGCAAACAAACATTTATGCATCTAAAAATTGTGCTTTTGGAAGAGACCACTAGTGTAAAAGCATATATTGTGCTATCCAGCAGAAGCCAGAGTTTATCTGTGTTGTAGGTTGAGAGACGTCACTGTGTGTGAATGTGTGAGATGATTCAAGGGCTTGGAGACGTGGCTGTGTGTACGTGGTGCGGCTGTTTTTGCCAACATAAACTGAAGACTGGTGAATATGCCTGTTTTCCTAAGTCTCCTTTTCTGCTGTTCATGAAATGAAGACACGGTACTTTTCACATATGGAGCGCATTCCTTCACTCCAGGCAAACACAGTCCACTTCCTGTTTTAGTAAGCTGGCCACCCTGTGTATACTGATACTTTTACTCTTTCACTAACAACTCGCCAATCTACACACTCCAGTGGCTCTGTTTTTCCATTCGTCTTAGTTTTAGTTCTCAAGAAACTTGGGTTTGTTTGGTTTCTAAATTCTGATAGTATCAGACTGCCTCATGCAGCAGTTTTCAGTGTCATAGTGAAGCATTTGACGTGTTAAATTTGAATGTTTATTATGAGCGTTTCAGTGATATATTTGTGTGTATGGCTTATGTTGAGGGCTGAACGCGATCCAGTGTGATGCTCAAGTCTGCGATCTGGCAGGCTGTGTGGGCATGTTTTTGTGCGAGAGATGCGGGCTGTGGAAAAGTTTTGGAATCATGAGGGGTGTGTGTCTGTTTGATCTAAACCATATGGGGCTAGGTAGGTCAGATAGAAAGCTAGGATAAGAAATAAAAATCAGATATAAATAACAAAAAAGATGCGCTGGCAGTTGGGGGTTCAAAATCAACACACCAAATGGAAAGTGCGTGTGATAATTAGATTGGCAAGTAAATTAAAAAAAACAGTTGGAACATAATTATTAAGAACAGCTGAGGAACCTTGATGCATGATTTAAATGGAATTGCTATAATGAGATCTGATGCTCACTGATGTAAGCATTCGAATCAAGACATATAAATTGTCTACTGTAAAGTGAACATACACTGCCATTAAAAAGTTTTTTTGGAAATATTTATTTTACAGTGTCATTGTTTCTAAAAATAACTATAAATTACGCATAATTGCATGTAATTAACCCTAAACCTATAGTAAGTACACGCAGTTAATTATTATTACTCAGTACTTATATGTATAATTACACTGTAATATTGACACCTTAAAACAAGAGATTTTATTATTTGTAAGAAATTAATATTTTTATTCAGCATGAGTGCACTGATTACAAGTGATAATTAAAGGGTTAGTTCTCCCAAATTCTGTCATTAATTACTCACCCTCATGTCATTCCAAACCCATAAGACCTTCGTTCATCTTCGGAACACAAATTAAGATATTTTTTTGATGAAATCCGAGAGCTCTCCAACTCCTCCTTAGAATACAATTTAACTACAACTTTCAAGGTCCAAAAAAGGTACTAAAGACATTTTTAAAATTGTCCATGTGACTGCAGTGGTTCAACCTTAATGTTATGAAGTGATGAGAATACTTTTTGTGCGCAAAAACAAAACAAAAATAACGATTTTATTCAATAATTTCTTCTCTTCTGTGTCATTTTCCTAAGCTATTTACATTCAGCGCTTCCAGGTTCTATGTCAGAATGTCGGCTCAGTATTGGTCGACACTGTTCACGTGGGCAGCACGAAAGCATGCGTGTGATGCTGACGCAGGAGCTGTCTAATAATGACTTGGCGTTCTGACATAGAAACCTGGAAGCACTGAACCCTAAACAGCGTAGAATTTGGAACAACGTGAGGGTGATTAATTAATGACAGAATTTTCATTTTTGGGTGAACTAACCCTTTAAGACTTTTACATTGTTACAAAAATTTCTATTTGAAATAAACGCTGTTCTTTTGAACTTTCTATTCATCAAAGAATCCTGGGGAAAAAATCCACAAAAACATTTTTTTAAATAATGATAATAATCAGAAATGTTTTTTGAGCAACAAATCAACATATTAGAATGATTTCTGAAGGATCATGTGACACTGAAGACTGGAGTAATGATGCTGAAAGTTCAGCTTTGATTACAGAAATAAATCAAATTTTAAAATGTGTTATGATAGAAAAGTAGTTATTAAAAATTTTAATAATATTTACTATTTTTACTGTACTGTTTGTTGTATATTACTATTTCTATTGTATTTTTGATCAAATAAATTCAGCCTTGGTTATCATAAGAGAATTCTTTCAAAAGCAAGTTATATGTATATGTGAATCTTGGCATTGTCATCCTGGAATATGGCCATGAGAAATGTCTTCCGACATGGTTGTTTAAGAAACAAATAGCTACACACTGCATCAGTTAGGGTTAAAACAATTTTTGCCAAATATATAGCATGCCAGAAACATTATACACTGCAATAATGAGAGACTATTAAGTATTTGCTTATTTAAATCCAAACTGCGATCTTTTTTTTTTTTTTGCCAGGCAGTGTATAAATAACTTGTTTATTTATTTGTCTTCATTATGGCTAATTTGATATTAGTGTTTTTAAATTATATTGATGCTCTTTTTTTTTGGTTTTGTGTTAGTGTTTAGTGTTATTTAATCCATAAAATATTCTCTCAAAAAAATAAATAAATTAATACATTTTTAAAACGACCCCATGTTTGAAACCGTGAATGTTTATATATAAAATGTTTTACCTTACTAAGAAATGACAATGATTGATGTTTTTTATTGCATGTTTAGAGGACACAGGGACGTATTTCCCCAGTGTGAAACGTTGTCCTGGCCGTTACCTGCAGCCCTGCTCGGATGCGGTCAAGAGATGGTTGAGGAGCATGAAAAATAGCGGTAAAGTCCTACTGCTCATCACAAGCTCACACTCTGACTACTGTCGACTAGTGTGTGAGCACATACTGGGGTGAGTTTTACATGTATAAACCATACACAAAAGAAATAACCTAACAATAGAATATTGATAAGGATATAAGAAAACTAATTTTAATCAAGATAACATTGAGTTATTTACAATGTAAAATAATTAAACCTTTTGAATTTAAAGTGTTATTTAGAACTAATGGCAGGACAAAAGCTTCTAGGTTTTTGCTCACATTACTGACACATTCATTTCAGGCTACGACTACATTAATCTGGATACATTTGAAAATGGCATTTTCTTTCCAAATCTTTTTCCAGAAGTTGCTCATCTGAACTGAAACATCCGAAAATGCTTAAATCACGTTACTGTGCATGCATAAAAAATTTAATATAAGTTCACAAGATCATACAGAGAGAGCAGACATAATAAAGTTCTCATGCTATTCTTCTGTCACGATCATTTTATTAGCAAAATATCCCACCACTCACTGTTGCGTCCAGGTCGCACTCAAAATTGTATGGTCTAAAATGCAATTGTCATCATCTTTTGCTGCAGGACAGCAAATGCGAGTAAATTTTTTGTCATTTTTGCTGTTAATGTATAGGTCCTACAAAGGAACATTTACAGTATCCTTAGCAACACTATGAAAGTAAATAGCGGACAAAACAATGGCAATATAATCATAGATATTATGGGTACAGTATGTGTCACATGGCTAAACATGCGTCATTGTTTTCGAATTCTTCCATTTTCACAGTACACAGTACAGTGTGAAAATCTGTTTTCAAATTTATCCAGTTCAGAGAGCATTTTCAAAAAGCTGTCTTCGTTGACAAAAACACTGTGGACGGAATGGGCAAAACGGAGAGAAAAATGTGTGTTTTCAAACAAAAATGTATTTGTGTGGACAAGGCCTCAGAAGTCTAATTAAGTCTGTGAACACGAACAAATTTGTGCATGATATATGCGAACATGCGATCATGATTCATCAATTACTTTCATACTAAAATTGATTCTAAATTTTAAAAAAAACGTAGGATCAGCTGAAACCACATGTATGCAAAAATCTTACAAGCTGTGTCCCAAATAACATACTGTACACAATGTACTCAACTGTGTAGTGTATGAATTTTATAAGGTTATTTTGTAATTCACAGTTCGAAGTTTGTTAGCCCCTCCCCCTCCGCTATGTAATTAAAGATGCAGCAGTTGAGTGCATGAAGGATAAATGCATCATCCGGATTTTTAAAGTGTACTTTTTTCTGTTTGGAATTTTTGGTATGAACACTACTCAATTTATACTACAAAACACTACAGAATATTGAGTGCATAGGTGCCCAAATCAAAACCTAAACCTATACATTTTCTATGGATATTTATTCCTAAATATACAGTACAGTCCAAAAGTTTGGAACCACTAAGATTTTTAATGTTTTTAAAAGAAGTTTCGTCTGCTCACCAAGGCTACATTTATTTAATTAAAAATACAGTAAAAAACAGTAATATTGTGAAATATTATTACAATTTAAAATAACTGTGCACTATTTAAATATATTTGACAAAGTAATTTATTCCTGTGATGCAAAGCTGAATTTTCAGCATCGTTACTCCAGTCTTCAGTGTCACATGATCCTTCAGAAATCATTCTAATATGCTGATTTGCTGCTCAATAAACATTTATGATTATTTTCAATGTTGAAAACAGTTGTGTACTTTTTTTTCAGGATTTCTTGATGAATAGAAAGTTCAAAAGAACAGCATTTATCTGAAATACAAAGCTTCTGTAGCATTATACACTACCGTTCAAAAGTTTGGGGTCAGTAAGAATTTTTATTTTTATTTTTTTGAAAAGAAATTAAAGAAATGAATACTTTTATTCAGCAAGGATGCATTAAATCAATCAAAAGAGACAGTAAAGACATTTATAATGTTACAGATAAACACTGTTCTTTTGAACTTTCTATTCATCAAATAATCCTGAAAAAAAATATTGTACACAAATATTTTGTACAATTGTACACATTAAATGTTTCTTGAGCAGCAGATCAGCATATTAGAATGATTTCTGAAGGATCATGTGACACTGAAGACTGGAGTAATGATGCTGAAAATTCAGCTTTGCCATCACAGGAATAAATTACTTTGTGAAATATATTCAAATAGAAAACAGTTATTTTAAATTGTAATAATATTTCACAATATTACTGTTTTTTACTGTATTTTTAATTAAATAAATGTAGCCTTGGTGAGCAGACGAAACTTCTTTTAAAAACATTAAAAATCTTAGTGGTTCCAAACTTTTGGACTGTACTGTATATAGTTCTCCTGTGGGTGTAAGTGCAAATAATCCACACAATTATTAATAACTGATTAGTGAACAATTTTGTTTGAATTGTGTATTACTGGTGCAACAAGGCACAAAAAATAAAAAATAAATACTATATAGTAAAAACTCATTTGTATATTGAGGAGATCACGGTGAGAAACATTTCTCTGTCTCTGCTTGCTTAGTTTCTCCGATGCGCTAAGCATTCCTCTTCACGCTGTGCTGTATATATGAATTTGCATTTCGTGTAGGATTCTGGTCAATATGGAGAATCATAGCTTTCAAATTCTACAGCGAGAAGATGGTAGCTTATTTATTTTTTGATAAAGTTAACTATATAACATTTGTGTTTCCTTATTGCTGTTCCTGTTTCTACAGTAGAGCCTGCCAGCATATTCACACACACACACACACACACACACACACAAAACACACACACACACACACACACACACACACACACACAAAAATCACCTTACAGATAATTTATACATTCTAATTTTTGCAGAACGGACTTTGAGGAGCTGTTTGACATCATTATCACTAATGCTCTGAAGCCTGGATTCTTCTCTCTGGTTCCACAGCAAAGACCTTTCAGAACCCTGGGTGAGTAACAGATATTTCCTGTGACTCTGAAATCAACTACAGTGCAGTAAAAAGATGTTCTCTATTTGTTATCTTTGGATGAATAATTAATTAGTCAGTTTAGACTGCAAATTTACAATTCTGCTAAAGCATAATTTCCTTTGTCATTGTGCAGTTGCAGGAGTGATGCAGGAAACACTGTTCAGAGTGTTTTGTTCTGTTCCTCAGTTCAAGAGGCACAAACACAATCGAACCATATGAAAATAATTTGGTGTCTGTTTTTTTTTTTTTTTTTTTTTTTTTTCGGAGCTGGTTCTGAATAAGAAGCTGTTCTTCATTCTCAACCCAAGTCATAACATGCTTTTCATAAAGTATAATACTTAGTTTAACAAGTTTACAAGTTTAACTCTCTCTGAAAATCCCAACCTAAAGAATGCTGGTCCAGCCTTTTAACTGAATTCAAAACATAAACTGTTCTTTTCTGATAACATGCCAAAATTCACAAACATGTATGACACACCATAGGTAACAGTTTTTGCAGTATTAGTTTTTGCAGGTGGTTATTTTTATAGTAAGAAGAGCAATGTTTTCATTTACCTCAGGCAAAGAACTTTACATGGGATTCATCTTAAAATATTTTTGCACAAATGGCAGATATTTGTATCATTTTCCGATTTGTAAAACCATACATGCTGGATATGGCAGGGCCTGTGCAAAGAGGTTCCTTCACAAATTCCAATTAGTATAAAATACTTTACTTCCAGCCCTGGCTCCTTCATGGATGAATGGCCAAGTGTATTAACTGTTACTGTATAGAAGTATTGTTTATTATCCTCATTATGTATCTTAAATATGCCCCACTTTCTAATCTCTGTTTCACTAGTGGATGATGTTGAAGATAGTGAAGGCTTGCCATCTCTGGAAAAGCCTGGTTGGTATTCTCAGGGCAACTGGCCTCATCTACATGAACTACTGAAGAATATGACCAACAAATCAGAGCCCAAGGTAGGACAAGATTGTTTACTTTTATGTAATGTAAGAAGTCAGCACTCCTGTGTAATGCAGAGTTCCAGAGGGATGACAGAAACAGGCTTGTGTGTATTTGTAGGGGAAGCAGGCTTTATGGTTGCATTTTGAAGCCTGCTTGCAATCCTTCAGGGTGTTCTTCCCATTTGGTGTTTTTGAGAGGATTTAAACAATGATTGAAAGATGGCTATTCATGTGCTCTCAGGTGTGTCAGAAGAGACACTTGGTACAACCCCTTTTCCCTATAGACAATGGTATACAAACACACCTGTACAGAAGGGATCACACAGGAGCGCTTTCTGCAGTTATTTTAGAGTAGCCTTCTTTATCAGTTCACTTCACAGTATAAAGAAATGGTCTATAATGACCCAATTATCAAATACTTAAAGGGGACTTATTACGCAAAATTCATATTTACATGGTGTTTGAACATAAATGTGTGTTGGCAGAACAAGTCATTTGCAGATTCTTTGTACAGAAACACCATGTAAATATGAATTTTGCGTAATAGGTCCCCTTTAAGTATGCCCCGCCCACGTCTGTTGACGGACACTGCCTTATTAGCATAGACCCCGCCCTGAGCGAGTTTTACACAGTCCACCATTGTCTCGATGCCGGAGCAGCTGTAGTGACAAGAATGTCTCGTAAGCGATTGAGTTTTGTTGTTGGATGTAAGAATGAACATAACTTCTTCATTTACCCCCGACATCTGAAGCTGCCGAAGACGCAGTGGATTAGTTTTGTTTTTTAAGGGAATGCGCCACAGATCTAATATACACATGCAATTTCTGTCCCTGCTGTTTACGTTCAGAGACATAACCAACTGTGTTTATGTGAACTCTGTGTGTTTTTGACATAATCTTGTGTGTATTTGGCAGTTTAAGCACAATAAAATGTGAAAGAGAAGTTAGTTTAATACTCACGAGACGTGCCGTCTGTCAGCCAGCTTTCTGTGCATGTGCTTTAGATGACTGTGCTCAGAAAATGATAAATTTGAAGTTTAAACTGATATTTATATATATATATATATATATATATATATATATATATATATATATATATATATATATATATGTAACAAAAATTTTTTATTTCAAATAAATGCTCATATTCATCCAATAAATATTTAACAGATTTCACAAATATTACTCTTTTTATTAGTCTTCAGTGTCAAAAAAAGCAAGTCTTCAGCGTGTTTCATGCCATAACTTACCTATCCTCTCTAAACAAAACAAAAACATACAAAAGTGGCGCTCACTTCTAAACTGTTGTGTCTATACATTGAAGTCACTGGGTGTTGCAACGTGTACGTCACGTGACATACCTGTCCATTTTCCCATGGGGCGAAGAGAAGATCGTCAAAACAATCAAAATAACAAATGATAAGAAAACAAATGGCAAAAGAAAACGAAATGACAACTCAAAACTGTACAAATTAAGAATGTCAGTAAACATAAAATTAACAAAAGGGCAGAGTAAACAAGCACAAAATAACAGGGAAGCAAAGCTGTCTCGCGTTCGTCCTGTCACTCTTTTCAACTCTGGCGCCTGACAGGATTGGCAGCGGAAATCATGACGTCATTCAGGTTAATAATGATTGACTGCTTCCTGAACCAATAGCCGTCCTGAGTAGGCGTGCCTAAGAAATTGACAGGAGGTGGGAGAGAGAAAGAGAGAGAGAAAACACACACAGAGGCACAAACAACTACCGGGACGTAACAAAAAGTGTGTGATATATATATATATATCGGGTTCGGTTTGATACAACAGGTGGGAGAAAACTATATACAGAGAGCCTTTTCTTGCACATTACTGTAGTATTAAAGGTTACAATTAACAACAGAGCCCAAACTATTGCATTCAGTTGCTATTCATTTTTAGATATAATGATATATAATAAAAAAAAAAATAAAATGTAAATAAAAAACATAAATTGCACATAAGGCAGGTTTAACTTCAAAATCTAATTGTGAAGTTATTTTTGAATTATTTTTCTATTCCAATTCATTTTTAAAATAAAATCATTTACACAGTTACTGTCATATCTTGTTTTCATGACAAATTTATTTAAACATATATTAAATAATTAAGACATTACTTACATGAATATATAAGCTAATATAGTTCATATATTCATATATTTAGTGAAATACTCCCCTCTAGAGTTTATTTCTCAAGTGAACTAACATACTGTGTACACTAAATGACTTGACTGAGGTAAATGTAATGCTACATGCGATATTATTCTCAAGCTGTTTTATTGATGTCTTTCTGCCATTGAAACACTGGTTGAGAGATTCCATGTAAACATATCTGTGCGTAGATCATCTGTTCTTCTGCGCTTTTTCCTGTTGTGGCAGCAAATAGCATTGCATTACCGCGAGTGCCGCCTTCTGGATTGGAGTGTGGATCGCCTGTGACCGACTATTCGTTGTCTGACTGCATGCATGTGTCACGGAATGGACGTCATGGTTCGGGACCATAGACTTTAAAAAAAAATATGGACGATGCACCTCCACTCTCTTCCATTGTAGAAAAGTGAAGCCGCCGATGTCCCAATATAGCGCTGACATCTTGTGCTGATTCGAGACCTGAGTCTGCGCAGTAGTGAACTCGCGACCCGATTCTGCACAGTAGTGAGCATGAAGTGTAGTCGCACGCTATCAAGGCCCCACCCACACTCCAGCAGAATAGTTTAGTAGATTACTCCAGAACAACTCATTATGTTAGTGTGAAATAAACAGTTATGGAAATATAGAAATTAAAGTTAAAGCTCAAATCTCCTCCCGAAAATCTAGAAAAAAGAGAAGCTGTCAATCATAGCTGTCAATCATGATGTCACATTTTTATAGCATCAAATAACTAACTAAAACCAAACTTGTTTAAAAAAACGAGCACTTGAACTTACATCAGCATGATAAAAGCTATGTAAAATGGCAGAAACCTTTGGAGAGGACGGGGTTTATGACCTATACTGGGACCATATATACACATACATATATTTTACATTAAGAAATGCTTAACACAGTGGTTCCCAAACTGGGGTACGCGTACCCCTGGGGGTATGTGAGGTGACAAAAGGGGGTACGCGAACAAAATGCTGAGTAGTTAATTTAATTCTACCTTAAAGTAATATTAAAATCAAGCATGTATTTCTAACTGCCAAAATGTCGTAAATCCAGTACATTTAATCAAATTACCTCATTATTTGCAGTTAAAAATGACTGTATCCACACAAGCAGCATGCATATGATAGATTGCGTGCAGTCTGCTGCCTTAAATCACGCTAAATTACTGTCGTTCTCGACAATGCACCTTTGTAAAAGTGGGGATTTAGCACTTACTCGCATGAAGAACAAATATAGACACAGATAATGGATTAATTTCGATTCAAGACTTAAACTTTTTCTGATACAAAAACATACCTTGTGTGAGTTCTTGTATTTAATGATGATAACGAACAAGAATGCAATTTTTCCCAAATATCCACTGCAAACGTGACATTATTATACAACAGGTCAAAAAATAAAATGTACATTTTAAACAGTACTGTCAGTATTTACTCTCTTTTGCAATGAAATAATAGTTCTAACGAAAACCACAGCAGAACTACAACACACGTCTGTTTCGCGAACAATTCTGCGACTTTGAACGAATCGTGAGAGTCAATGATTCAATGATTCATTCACAGCCACATGCTTTGTTACTGAATGAATGACTCGATGACTCACTCATAAAAACAGTGACTTGCTGCCACCTACTGGCGGTTTTAGTTTAATATTTAAAAGTTTTACTTAGTTTTACCATGATTGCATATTTCTCTATTGAACATTTTTTATTTATAACATTATTTATTTTATAAAGTTATTCATAAAGGTGAAAATATGCACTGGAAAATCAATTTAGGGGGCAAATATTGTCCCTTAATGGTAAAGGTGTGACTGCAGTCAAAGTGAAAGAGAGGGGGTACGCAGAAGGATGGTAATCCCTTCAGGGCGTACACCAAGCTAAAAAGTTTGGGAACCGCTGGCTTAACAGATAATGTACATGCCGATATGACAATCTATGAAAACCTATAATCAAAAATTTATGACAGTTTTTTTTTTTTTTTTTTTTTTCAATTTCTTAAAGGATTAGTTCACTTCAGAATTAAAATTTGCTGATAATTTACTCAACCCCATGTCATCCAAGATGTTTGTCTTTCTTTCTTCAGTCGAAAAGAAATTAAGAGGAAATGAGGAAAACATTCCAGGATTTTTCTCCATATAGTGGACTTCAGTGGGGTACAATGTACGGTGGCCCAGTAGTGCACAACACAACGAAATTAAAAAAGCAAACATGAGTTCACAACACAACGAAATCGAGCCACAACACAATAGAATAAAGCCACAACACATTGAAATCAAGCCACAACACAACGACTTTATAGAACATAGAACACTGTCGACTTTATAGAACATTGGCAAGGAATACTAATATTAATGAGCTCTGAGAGCACCCTAGTGGTCGGGAGCATTTCCGTTGTGTTGTGGCTTTATTTCGTTGTGTTGTGACATGTTTCCGTTGTGTTGTGGCTTTATTCCGTTGCGTTGTGGCTTTATTCCATTGTGTTGTGGCTTTATTTCGTTGCGTTGTGGCTTTATTTCGTTGTGTTGTGGCTTTATTCCGTTGTGTTGTGGCTTTATTTCGTTGTGTTTTTGCTTTATTTCATTGTGTTGTGGCTTTATTCCGTTGTGTTGTGGCTTTATTTCGTTGTGTTGTTGCTTTATTCCGTTGTGGCTTTATTCCGTGGTTGTGGCTTTATTCCGTTGTGTTGTGGCTTTATTTCATTGTGTTGTGGCTTGTTTCCGTTGTGTTTGTGGCTTTATTCCGTTGTGCTTGTGGCTTTATTTCGTTGTGTTGTGGCTTTATTTCTTTATTCCGTTGTGTTGTGGCTTTATTCCGTTGTGCTGTGGCTTTATTTCGTTGTGTTGTGGCTTTATTTCGTTGTGTTGTGGCTTTATTCCGTTGTGCTGTGGCTTTATTCCGTTGCGTTGTGGCTCGATTTCGTTGTGTTGTGAACTTATGTTTGCTTTTTTTAAAGGTGCCCTTGATTCAAAAATTGAATTTACCTTGGCATAGTTAAATAACAAGAGTTCAGTACATGGAAAAGACATACAGTGAGTCTCAAACCCCATTGTTTCCTCCTCCTTATATAAATCTCATTTGTTTAAACGACCTCCGAAGAACAGGAGAATCTCAACATAACACCGACTGTTACGTAACAGTCGGGGTGTACGCCCCCAATATTTGCATAATGCCAGCACATGATGTTCCCAACATTATAAAAGGCATTAGACATGGGCAGCCAGTTAACGTCTGGAGCTGCACACAGCCGAATCATCAGACTAGGTAAGCAAGAACAACAGCGAAAAATGGCAGATGGAGCAATAATAACTGACATAATCCATGATAGCATGATATTTTTACTGATATTTGTAAATTGTCTTTCTAAAAGTTTCGTTAGCATGTTGCTAATGTACTGTTAAATGAGGTTAAAGTTACCATCGTTTCTTACTGTATTCACGGAGACAAGAGCCGTCGTCTTTTTTCATTTTTTTTCTCTTTTCATTTTTTAAACACTTGCAGTCTGTATAATGCATAAACACAACTTCATTCTTTATAAATCTCTCCAACAGTGTAACAATAGCCGTTAGCCACGGAGGACAGCCTCAAATTCACTCAGAATAAAACTTTAACATCCAAATAAATACTTTACTCACATAATTCGAAGCATGCATGCAGCATGCATGACGAACATCTTGTAAAGATCCATTTGAGGGTTATATTAGCTGTGTGAACTTTGTAAATGCGCTGTAATATAGTCGACAGCTGGTGTGGCAGGGAGCACGCGATTTAAGGGGGCGGCCGCCGAGTGTAAATCAGTGCATTGTTAATGATGCCCCAAAATAGGCAGTTAAAAAAAATTAATTTAAAAAAATCTATGGGGTATTTTGAGCTGAAACTTCACAGACACATTCAGGAGACACCTTAGACTTATATTACATCTTGTGAAAGGAACGTTCTTGGGCACCTTTAATTTCGTTGTGTTATGCACTACTAGGCCACCGTAACAATGGGTTTAAGGTCCAAACTGCAGTTTCAGTGCAGCTTCAAAGGACTCTACACAATCCCTGCTGAGAAATAAGGGTCTTGTCTAGCGAAACGATCGGTCATTTTCTAAAAATTTTTTTTACAATTTATATACTTTTTAACCACAAATTAAGAAAATGACAGATCGTTTCGCTAAACACTGGACAAACCCCTCAAACCTCAAAAACCTTAATTTCTTTCTTGACTGAAGAAAGAAAGACATAAACATCTTGGATGGGGTGAGTAAATTATCAGCAAATTTTAATTCTGAAGTGAAGTAATCCTTTAAGCATTAAATAATGTAGTAATGTTTATAATTTATTAAGTGTTTCTAGAAATTATTCTGTTAAAAGATGTTGCGCTGTATTGAGAGTGTGTGCGTGCGTGGGTGTATGTGCACTGATTTATGTCCACGTGTGTGTCTTATCTGATGCAGGTGGTGTATTTCGGAGACAGCATGCGCTCTGACATGTTCCCAGCCTGCAGCTTTGCAAAGTGGGAGACGGTGATGATTGTGGAGGAGATGGAGGGGGAGGGTGTTCCACGTGCTAACGCAACCCCCTGTAACAGCCCCACCCCGGGTGAAGGCCCTGTAGAGAAAAAGGGCAAGTTTGAGGTAAGAGGCTGAAAGACTGTTTCTGTTTAGTCAAGCTCAGAATCTTTTCCACACTCCATTTCAGAGGGAAAAGAGTTGGAATGATGATTGTCTATATGTGGCACAAATGTGTTGCTTTAAAGCTCCATCAAAAAATAAAAAATAAAAAATTGTGTTGTTTTAATATTAATTTATCTAGTAGGATCTTATTTTATTCATAGAATCATATTGGACATCTTTGATTCTTAAAATCTTTTATGTTTTGGAATAATGTCTTTGGCGATAGTGATTTTAAAATTCCTGCAATATTGGCTTTTCTTTTTTTCTTCTTCCTCCTCTTCTTCTTCCCACACAGATGTTTTATCCTGTTGGTTTATAATTGTTCTAAAAAGATTTATAAATACATAGTTTAAATACATAGTTTTAAAAGATAAAGTTTGTGTTTTGCTGGAATCCTGAAAGAAAATTAACATTGTCTCAGTGACTGAATTCTGCTTGTAATTTCAATCAGATAGATAGATAGATAGATAGATAGATAGATAGATAGATAGATAGATAGATAGCATTCTTGAGTGTTTCATCAGAGATTTGAAAAACAGCTGCATGCATTTTTTTTTTTTTACAATCACTTGTTCTGTTGCGAAAGACACCACTGGGGAAAAAGGCATTTAGCAGGAAGGAGGAAGTGGAGAATTTCAGGAAAGACTGTGGATGTTCTTTCTAGAAATGTGTTTATACAGCAGAAATATCAATTTCTGAGGAAGCGAAATTGTTTAGAAAGCTGTAACATCACTCAACCCCCTCAGTGTCATTTAGGGTGTATGATTCCATTTTCAGATAAGATTATTTTTTTCTATATTTTCTCAGAAAACTCTCTTTAATAATTGTAACTCTTTGTAAAGGCAGGGAAACTGTTCCACTTAAGTTGTCCTCTAAAAAAAAAAAAATTAGAAATACTGGAAATCTAATACACTTCATTATGTTTCAGGATGTCTGTAAGTGAAATTAAAAGAAATGATGTGTTAGTAGAATTATGGATTTTCGAGAAGAAAACAAATAATTTGAAATTAATCATGTTTCAGTTTATGGAACACTATGCTTAATTGTAGTATGGTATTTTGGAAAACTCTGTTCAAAAAGTAGAGCTGATGTGAGGTTAATCAGCTTTGATTAATTTTGTTGGGAAATTAACTGATTTATATTTCAGACTTGGATCCCTTTGTATTTTGCGAATTCATTTTTCCCTTTTCTTCAGAAAAGTCAAAACGCCAGTATTATGCGTGCGTGCGTGCGCGCGCGTGCGTGTGTGTGTGTGTCAGACTATGGGAACTTCTGATCAAACACTTCCTCTTTTACCAGATCAGAGAGTTTCATTCTATTGAAGTCCTTCAGTTCAGATTATGAAATCGTTTGCTTTTATATTGGACATCAAATGGTGACCCAAACACAAAAGCATGTCCTAAAATCCAACTTTTAATTTCATTATTATTTATTTTAAGTCAGCAATTTATATCACAAAACACTGATTGGCATATTTTCTGTTGCTTTGTGTATTTTTGTGTTTGGTTTTTGAGGACGAGTACAAGTCACGTAATCTGTCAATCTGGCATCTGCCTGATTTGGGCTGAATTTACACCAGAATATCAAAGCTCAATTGGATTTTGTCCAAAAAAAACAAAAAAAAACCTTGTGTACAGCATTTCCTACCTACTTTTAAAAGTTGTTTAGTAGACAGAGCCATAGCCTTTGTGGGCAGCGCTGTCATTTGGCGACTGAGTTAGAGTCCCAACTTGTAGTCTTTTCCTGACCCCGTTACTCACTTCAAACTGTCTTATTAAATAAAGCCAGAAAGGCCAAAAAAATAACTTAACAGTAAGGGATAATGTACAGTCAACGGCAGTTTTCATAAAATAAAATTGCAACAGAGTGATCTTGATGCAAAGTACATTAGCAAACTAGTTCATTAATGGTTATTTTTTAAATGTTTGAGAATAGGAATACCACAATTAACCAACTTAAAGTGGAGTATTCCACAAGCGTGTGTATTTTGCTTTCCCAATTATGCACTATTGAATGGTATTCCAGTATTAGCATTGAGAATTATATAGCTTTATGTATGACATCGGCACACGTTTTTGCAGACATACCCACCTTTCCCGGACGTTCCAGGAGTCTCCCGCGTATTGATAGCGGCTCCCTGATGCCCGCAAATTATATGCAATATCCCGGAAATGGAGCAAGAGAGAGAGAAGCCCTGCTTCCAGCCTGGTATTAAAATGTTTTTTCGATGATCACAAGTGGTCAGCCAAGACGTACAGTATTACCTTTTACAGCTGGTATTATCATGCGTTTCAAATGCATCCCGTGACCACTTGCGTTCGGATTTCGTAGAGACCCTCCCCTCTTATTTCACCACACTCTACTTTACTTTTGCCGCACAAATACTATTGAATGAACGAACCCGTGTTAGGCGGCTTATGCCGTAAATATGGATGTAATGTAATATACTATAATATAGTGTAATATTATGCAATGTCTTGTAATTCATTGGTGGTGGTGGTGATTTGTCAAGGTTGATTGACTTTGTGTGCGCTCTCTCTCTCTCTCTCTCTCTCTCTCTCTCTCGCTCACTCTCTTTCTGTGTGTCTACTTTATATAATCTTTCTCTTAGGATCAGGGAATGAAATCTCCTTCAGATGTATCAAACCAGTGGGGCTCATATTTTGTGGACGTGCAAAAGAATGAAGGAGAGGAGACACAGAGACTCACTTGGTGTTGCCATAGTATCCACACATACAGCACCATGGCTATACCCAGCATTGAGGCTATAGCAGGTATGTGTTTTTTAAAGCCTGGGATAAACTGCACGATTTTAGCAATCCTATAAGATCATTACAAATCACACTGTGCGACATGGATCTATTAAACTTGGGTACGACATGCATGTAGACTGTACGATGATGACACCAAGGTGACAACCAAAAATGAAAATTCTGTCATTTATTACTTACCCTTATACCGTTCCACACCCGTAAGACCTTCGTTCATCTTCGGAACACAAATTAAGATATTTTAGTTGAAATCCGATGGCTCAGTGAGGCCTCCATAGGGAGCAATGACATTTCCTCTCTCAAGATCCATAAAGGTACTAAAAACATATTTAAATCAGTTCATGTGAGTACAGTGGTTCAATATTAATATTATAAAGTGACGAGAATATTTTAGTGCAGCAAAAAAAAAAAAAAAAATAACAACTTACAAAGTGATGGCCGATTTCAAAACAATGCTTCAGGAAGCATCGGAGCACAATGAATCAGTGTATCGAAACTGCTGTTTGGAGCGCCAAAGTCACGTGATTTCAGCCGTTGGCAGTTTGACACACGATTTGAATCATGATTCGATACACTGATTCATTATGCGCCGATGCTTGTGTTTTGAAATCGGCCATCACTAAATAAGTCATTATTTTGCGCCAAAGTCATGTGATTTCAGCAGTTTGACACGCGATCTGAATCATGATTCGACACGCTGATTCATAACGCTCCGAAGCTTCCTGAAGCAGTGTTTTGAAATCGGCCATCACTATAGCCTATAAGTCGTTATTTTGTTTTTTTGGCGCACCAAAAATATTCTCGTTGCTTTATAATATTAATATTGAACCAATGTACTCACATGAACTGATTTAAATATGTTTTTAGTACCTTTATGGATCTTGAGAGAGGAAATGTCATTGCTCCCTATGGAGGCCTCACTGAACCATCGGATTTCAACTAAAATATCTTAAGCCGGGGACACACATAACGATTATAAGGCCGATTATGAATGTAATTTCATACTAACGACTGATCATTCCCAAACGTGCCGAGTCAGAGCCAGTTGCGTTCAGTCGGTGTTTATAGTCAGCATTTAAAATCATATAGTGTGTTGAGTTCAGTCTTAGAATGTTTCAGCTAGGCGTTAAGTGTGTCCCCAGCTTTAATTTGTGATCCGAAGATGAACGAAGGTCTTACTGGTGTGGAACGCCATGAGGGTAAGTAATAAATGACAGAATTTTCATTTTTGGGTGAACTAACCTTTTAAGATTTAAATGAAAAGATCACAGATTTTAAGTATGGTCTCCGATTTTTGGCTCACACTGAACGTGTCACTGAATGAACAGTTACTACGGGTTTTATGTTCTCTTTTATTCCAAAGCATGCAAGCATGGAAGAATGAGTATCTTGGGCTTGGTGGATGTTCACTTCTTAAGTGACATGAATAAAAGACATGAAACTTACATTTTGCAAGAGTTCATCTGAATTTTACATTTAAGCTGAATCATCACTAAACTGTTTAAAAACCCTTTAACCATCAAAATTATAGGATTGTGGGTTTGAGATGTTTCCAGTCATGTCTTTCAACATAACACTGGAACAGATTCATCACTCGATTTTGATGTGTGGCAATTAGGAACAATAATTATTTTTGGACTTCTCAGTCCATTACTGTTAGTAGGGACAATTGTATTGGAGACAATTGTAACATTCTAAATTTCAATTAAAATATTTAAAATGAAAAACATCTGAAAGAAATTTTTAAGTATAAAAGTGATTTTTCAGCTTTCTAAAGTTTTGATGCAATTTGAATCCAGACTAATCTATTTTGTCTCAGGTTGTTGGTTAAAAGTCAATGAATGACAGACACTGACACTGGTTAGCTGCCATATAAGATTTTTTTCTAGACTATGGTGTTGAAGGCATTAAAACACAAGAAATTAAAATTGCATTAAGAAATGAAAGAATTGCACTGAATTGAAAGAATCTTTAACATATTTAACGATCTTTAAAGTGCCCCTGTTATGTTTTTTTCAGATATTACCATTCATATAGTGTCATATAGCTGTTTGCAAATGTAAAAGTCTTCAAAGTTTCAAAGATCAACATGTCGACATGTCTAGAAGATGCTGGTTTCTGCACTGCCAAAGCAAATTCACTTTGCACACACTTCCAAAGGATGAGAACTCGCTTGTATTGATACGGTAAAACCGACGCCATCGTTCCTGTTCATATCACTGTGTATCAAGTACTGAGGAAGATCCAGAGCTGAAATTCAGATATGGTAATGGCCGCTTCATTTCGCACTGTAAGCAGTCGACCAATCGCAACAGACTGGGACATCTGACCAGTCAGAGCAGAGTTGGTGCTCGAAAAGTAGGGGTTTAGAGAGACTGGATTGGCCCTGTCCTAAATGGCACATTTCAATGGCACACATCATATTTATGGTATTGTGAACTTACAATGGCTGCTGTATGCATGTGATCGTGAAATCCACTAGACCATAGGCATAGGGTGTCCCATTTGTCATTTTAGGTTTCAGAAGGGTGTTTTGCGGTCGATATGCTCCCTCGATGAGCACTTTTGCCAAGCCTGCTCTGAAGCGAGCTCAGCAGCAGACTTCTACCCGACAGTCAAAACGCCGCTATGTCATGAATATTGGACTCATAGGAAGACCAGGAGTGTTTAGGGTGCCATTTGAGTCCGGTCCGATCCTTTTGTGAGAAAAGTGGTAATGCATATTATGAGAAGTTTTATGACCTTGGATGCATGTAAACCCATTGTAGGAGACTCCAAAACAAGGAACCTTTAAAATAGCATAATAGCGGCACTTTAATTGTCCGTAACCCCACACTTCCTAAAAACTATTTTCTTGTTCTCTTCAGTTTTCACTTCTGCATTTTAGCTTTTGCTCTAGTTTACTGACATTACTCAGATTTGCATACTGCAAATATTGTTTGCTCTGCTTGTTTGATATTTGACGCTTATACAGTTAATTTCTTGTGATGGTCCTTATTTGTAAATCACTTTGACTGAAGGTATATATTAAATTATTACATGCATTGTTAAATTTTGACTGATCGGATTATCAGATTATCTTCTGATTGTATATAATTAAGCCAATTTCAAAGAATTTAGCTTTAAAATATTAAAAGTCAAAGTGATAACAACTGCCCTATTACAGATGGTTGAGGATACTGTACCAACTGAAAAAATTCCCATTTAATGTCAGATAAGAGCACACATCAAAGTAGAAATATAATTAATAATAACTGTTAATATTATTGAATAGTAATTCTTTTATCTTTCAGAAATATGTGCTTAAGATTTATTCAAGGAAAATATTTAATTGTAATATGTACATATAAATGATGTGCGACTTTCTGAAAAAAGGTGTCCCCTCTTTAAAGGTCCCATTTTTCGTGGTTTTTTGAAGCTTTGATTGTGTTTATAGTGTGCAATATAACATGTGTTCATGTTTCGCGTGTAAAAAAACACAGTATTTTTCACATAATTTACTTATCTGTATACCGCTGTTTCCACTGTCATAAAAACTGTTCCATCTCTCTTTCAGATCTTTCTCTAGACTTTAAGTTCCAGAGATTCTCTTCAGATAAGCCCGTCACGACGGGCTATTACCCCAGACCTCCAGACTCACTGCTGAAATGGGAAGAGAACTTGTCCTGAACCGTCACACCTGTCAGCATAGACCAGGAGATTGTTCCACCGTTACGTTCTCAATCTTCACCACAGAGTTAGACCATCCATTCATCCAGTCAGTGATAAAGCTGTGTGAATATAACACCCAGAGCACTGTGTGTCTGTGTGTCTTCTCACCCCTTCCTGAATCAGTCTACACAGTGTGAAGTTGTGTCGGTTTTGATGCTGAATATCCGTACATTGATCGTTGGATGTAGGAGGAGGTCACAATGTATTGTGTCTCATCCAGCTTTGTGCATTCATTACCATTAAACTTATTTTAATGGTGTACAGAAAAAAAAACAAAAAAAAACAAAAAAACAAAGCTTTCCCATGGCCATGAGCTGTGTGTGTTTTTTTTTTTTTGTTTGTTTCTGTTCCGTTCCATTTTATTATTGAAGGGAATGTTACCTCAGAGGATTTGTTCCTGCAGCTGATGTATATGCTTTCTGCAGGAAAGCAAGCACAAATTATATTGAATATTAATGTAATCAAGAAACAGCCATGAGTTCTTTTGTGATTGGTTGATGTTTTGAGAGTGTTGTGAACTGCAAGTTCTGTAATTGGTTCAGATCTGGGCCAGTTTACTGTATTCTGCAAAAGTTTATGTGACAGTCGAGAAAATGAATGTCAAAGTTCCAAACCCCAGAAGAGTATTAAAGGAATAGTTCACCCCAAACTAAACAAAAAGTTTATTATTTAATCACCATCATGTTGTTCCAAACCATTGTGATGTTGTTGGAACACAAAGGCATTGCTGAAGAATCTTCACACAGCTCTTTCCATACAAAGACAGTTCATAGTGACCACATATTTAAAGCTCAATATAAAAAAGCACAGTAAATCTAGTCCATATGTCTCATGGGCTTCAAATGCCTCAAGAAGAACATTTCAGTTGTTATTCACTGATCATTTTTCCCTTCACTGAGTTATTAACTATAGAACCATTGCATTTAGTTCACTGGTTTAGTGAGATAAACTCAAGAACCAGTTCAGTGATTTTTTTGTTTGTTTGGTTGTTTTTTGAGGTGGTTATTTTCAAAGAACTAGTTGATCCAGTGAATCCAGTAACGGATTTGTTAAACTCACAGACTCCAGTTACAGCAGTTCTCGAAGTAACAGATCACTGAAGGGAAAGTTAACCAATGAATACTGACTTGCATTTTGGTCTGTTCTTTACACTAAGCTATCAGAAGACTTGAAATATAGCAAGCAAGTTCTATGTAGATTTTCAGGAATATCTAATTATTTTGTTCCAAGGAAGAAAGAAAGTCATACAAGTTTGGAACAAGGTGAGTAAAGATAGTGGTGAACTATTCCTTGTAATTGCCTTTGTTTCAGGTCTTCATTGTTACTGAATGAAGAGGGGTGAATATTTTTTCTGTGTATGTAATGTTATCGTAACATTGTATAAAAAATATTGTGCTGTTGGGTGATAGTCAGTGTAAACAGTCAATTTCTGTCATGCACAGGACCAACGTTGAATGGTGCCAAGCTTTATCCGCCCATTTAGTGATTTTATGTGTCCGGGCAAATCTCTCACCTAAAACCTGGTATTTGTTTCATGTGTGTGCTGGCCCTGAGCTTCAATAATGATTTGTTTAATGCAATGTAAGTGATGTTGATGGTTTGCTTGTTTATATATATATATATATATATATATATATATATATATATATATATATATATATATATATATATATATATTCAGTGCTCTGATGAGGTTTCTACAGTGGTCAGCTGTAATGGATTTTACATAAAAATGGTACAGTTTTAAAACGCACTGCATGTCAAAGTTTAACAGAGATGCCCAAAACTGAGTATTGAATGACACTAGGCAGCTTTGTCATGGGTAAAGAAGTGTGGAAATCCTCATCATAAGCATGACCTACTTTTCTCAAATTAAAAAAAAAAAAAAAAAAAAAAAAAAAAAAACTTCTGCTGTATGTTGTGAGTAGTGTCTGTTTATTGGGTGCAGGGAAAGTGTCCATATGTGCAGATAAAATAAAAAAAAGAAATGTTACAATATTTAAGAGATTTTGTATGTTGCCCTTCTGAATGCCATTGCATAATTATAATATCTTGTTCTACAGCATTTTAAATGCTTTATTCTAGGAGGAGATAGATAAACTGGATAGTGGATGGTATCAATTGACAATCAACAAGATTGTGGGTTTAAAGGGTTAGTTCACCCAAAAATGAAAATAATGTAATTTACTACTCCCCTTCATGCCGTTCCAGACCTGTAAGGCCTTTGTTCATCTTCGGAACACAAATTAAGATATTTTTGTTGAAATACGATGGCTCAGTGACGCCTGCATAGCCAGCAAAGACATTTCCTCTCTCAAGATCCATTAATGTACTAAAAACATATTTAAATCAGTTCATGTGAGTACAGTGGTTCAATATTAATATTATAAAGCGGCGAGAATATTTTTGGTGCGCCAAAATAAATAAATAACGACTTATAGGCTATAGTGATGGCCGATTTCAAAACACTGCTTCAGGAAGCTTCGGAGCATTATGAATCAGAGTGTCGAACTGCTGAAATCACATGACTTTGGCGTTCCGAAACCGCTGATTTGACATGCTGATTCATAATGCTCCGAAGCTTACTGCAGTGTTTTGAAATCAGCCATCACTATATAAGTCGTTATTATTTTTTACATTTTTTTGTTTGTTTGCTATACTATGTGGCTAACATGTCAGTAAAGAGGTGTGGATCGGGGTTGGTTGATAACACTGATTTGGGGGTTGGTTGGCACATAGCCATTTGGTTAAAAAAATCTTAATTTATGTACTCGCATGTTAAAACAATGAATATAATGTAATATAATATAATGAACTAACTTATGTATGAAATAATTTTCTTTTAGAAGTCAAAATGGTCAGAAAATATTTAAGAACAACGGAGAGAGGAAAGACTGTGTCAACCAACCCCATCCACACCTCTTTACTGACATGATGTTAGCCACATAGTATAGCTCATCAGAAACTTGTAAATTTCCTGTCCAAAATATAGATGATTTCTATCTCTATAAACTGAAATCCTTACATTTGCGTATCTCTATCTATCACAGTTCTACGAAGGATTTACGGGTGAGAACTTTTTTTTGTTTTGAGACTGCATTATTTCTGTTACTCCTAATACTACACATGCACACACACACACCCCACACGTAGCCTACAAACTGCTGTTTAGTTCAAATAAATGATACGATCTGGTTTGTAATTGAGTTATAGGAATAGCCGGCCTGGGGAAGTTCGTCTTCAGTGCCACGCACACACACACGTACAAACTGTTGTTTAGTTCAATTAAATACAATCTATGGAGAAAATGGGCTGAAATTCTGTTGAATGTTTTTTCTGTTTTGAATTAAATTCTCAAGTTTTTTACATTTGTCACCTCATTCTTTGTAACTATAGCATCTGGGGGCTGGTTGGCACAAGTGTCAAATGAGAATTTTAAAGGAAATAGGAATCATTCGAGAACATTAAATATAGGCCTAGGCTATCTGTTGATTAGTTGAGATCATAACCTTTCAGTTGATACTGGTTAGACTATTTTCACATATAGCTTTATAATATAAGTGAAAAATGTGCCAACCAACCCCGCTCTCCCATAGTGCATTATACAGTCTGCAGTGAAAGTGTTACTGAAAAGAGTGAGAAAAGAACCACGGGGGGAAATGAATACATTTCCCCTCCCTCTCCTCCAAACCGCACCTCCTCCAGCAGATGTGACGTTAGTTTGGTGACTTTCTTACTGCGCAGCTGATTGCGGTTCTGCGCATCTATTGAGGACAAACAGTTTGAGGCCAACGGATGCTTTCCATCAGGCATGAGACCCAAGACTTCGGCGTTTTTTGGGAAGTTTAAGAAAACGCAAGTGGATCTGAGAGGTAACGGAACTCATAATGACTTTCATTACGATTTGATAGAAGTTTTGATGTGTTTTACTTTAAAGAGCGGTTTGGAATCCTGATTCTGAGAATCCACCAGTGAACCCACACGCGAAGTCAGAAAAAGTTAAATATATTTGTTTTGCTTGTTATTAGTAGACTAATATACTATATGTACATTTGTTAAATGTGCTTTATTTAAATCTTAGTTTAGTTTTTAAGCGCCTTAATGTTTTCATAAAGCTTCAGTTTAGGATTATTGTGCGATCAGTCAGTGACTTGCAGTCATTGGAAATATTCTTTTTTTTTATGAAAAAAAAAAAATGACTGGAGGTTATAATTCACAATATACAAAACAACCTTCTATTATCTGTAGAACATAATTAGATACCTCTATATCTGATAGCTTTTGTTTTTGTTTTCTATATTGTAGATTTAGAAGACCATTAAAAATGTACAATGTTTCTCTTTAAGAGTCGAACTGGATTGAAACGACTGTTCTCTACATCTTTGAATGTGTGTGTGCTCAGATCTTTCACACACAGCTTATGCAAGCATTAGTTGTTTGACCATGTGTTTAGCAGGAATGCAGAGGTTGAGGGGTCAAGGACCACTGCTGTGACTTGCCCTGCGTGGTTTCACCTTTCATAAGAAGTTATCTGAAATCCATGAGCATAGTGCTAACTGAAAGGAAATGATGCATTCTTGATACCACAGAAGTTGTGATTAGATCACTGATATATTGAGCAACAGGATGGCAGGATAATATTTTGAGTGAAGGGTGATTTTGTCTGGTGTGTCTGTGTTTTAAGACAAGGGTAATAGATACCAGGCTGCGCTGGACACATGTCTAGACACCCCATAAAACAGGACCAGCTAATTTTCCATTTGACCAACGGCGTGTTAGTCAGTCTGGAGGAGGAGCAGAGAGCTCAACATTCCGGCTGTTGAAAAGATGCAGTTGTGGTTCGCTAAATATTAGTGAGTTCTCAGTGTTCTCAGACACAACAGGCTTTAAAGCAGCTAATCAAAGCAAATAAATAGTAAGTATTCTCTGGGACTAAATGGCTGTTGGGTGAAGGTCCTGCTTATCACTCAGTTTCACGAACGTTAATTTACTTTCCCCTTTCTCAGCTGGTATGCCAAGCCAGCTATATGTAAGCCATTCGTAGGTTGACTTCCTCAAAAGTGTAAACACTGTGGTTTTGTTTGTCCAAGCCAAGGAGATCTGTGATTCCTGGAGAAAGCTATTAGTTTGCATTCCCATACATCTGCTAGGCTATTGGCAATTGCTAGGCTAACGAATGACCCCGTCTGGTTTTCTTCTTCTTCTTCTTCTTCTTCTTCTTCTTCTGCCCATAATTTACATTATAAAAAGCATGCAAGACTAATTAATCTGGAACCACAAGAAAATGGCATCATGTTAAACATTAGAATGTGCACAGTCCTAAGTTCCCTTGACAAAAGGCCAATAGGATTTTTCCATTGGCTTTTGGATTATTGCAGAAAATAAGCTCTGTGGCCAGCAAAAGTTTATGAATCCTACACATTGTGTTCAACAAAATAATCTTCACACATGAACACAACATTTATTCATTCTGAAGCTGAAATACAATCACCAGAAGTAAAAGCTAAAGTTAGGCTATAATGAACTAGACCACAGTTGCATGACTTCAACATCACCACCACTAACCTTCCGACAAATCTTTTAGTCTTTATTTAAAATCTACAAGTTGAAACATTTTAGTTAGAATGGTTTGCAAGAGCACAAGAATAAACAGCTGTGAAAAGTAAACTAGTGTGATAAGTTTACCTGTTTTGTGTGATGGTGTTTAATGTCCCAGACAACCTCTGTAGTCCAGTTTACTTATTAGCGCGCCCGCCATCTTGGAACGATCAATGTGTCATCACTCACAGTAAGAATCAATGATGCCACAACATTGCACAGCCTCTGGTTGTGAAGCCACTGAGATTTAACTTTGGTATGGTAACTTTTTAATGTCATGTTAGCTAACACCTTCGTCTTATTGTATTGGGTTAGTATAGCAAAATTATCTGCTAAAGTTTTTTGCAGATATAGATAATCATACTGTGTCTACACAAAGTCAACTCACCTTCGAGTGTTCATTTACCGGCTTTGACTGTTCCAATATTGTGGATAACTGGCATATCGCGATCCAGCCACTAATGAGGTATCATATATATATAGCAGGGCTTGGACCATACTTGTACCATGATAACCAGCCAATCCTGGAGCCCTTCATTTGAGCATTTCAACCAAATCAACATCATTGATTAAATTTGATGGCATGAGTTTTGTCTGACCAATGCATGGCAGGTTGTAGAGGAGTGTTCTGCAAAGCGGTTAAGGAACAGCAGTGGTTTACATTTGCTCAGACTCTACTCAAACACTACTCAATTATCATACAGACATGTTGACCTTTAAAGTTTTGACTAATTGTGTTTTTGAGTGCTGAATGTAGGGAGCTTTCAGGTATGAGGGGTTTCCTTGAGCTTGTTGAAAAAAACAGTATAGTGAACTTTAGTCTCTGTTTCAAAAAAAGTGCACAAACCCAGAGAGATCAGCCCTACAGCTGGGTCTAATTACTGCAGGCATTCAGACCCTGTAGTGTAACGCAGGGAAAATAACGTCTCTCTCTTTCTGTCTCCTCAGCTGAGAGGGAGCAAAGGGATGTGGTCTCTCACTCTTTGATGCCAGAATGAGAACTTACACCCGTGGTGCACCAACAGTGTTCTTTATAAGTGCACTGTGGATTCTGGCATCCCCAGCACTGGCTGAAGTGGACCCCAGTGGAGGCATTCCGTTCCTTGGAGGGAACTACGAGGGAACTCACCCCATGCTGTACTTCGGCCAGGCAGAGGTTGAGGAGCTGCAGCGGGCAGCAGTGGGGACGCACAAGGCTTTGGCCCGACAGATCCGGGAGGCTGGGGAAGCCATACTGGAGCGACCAGAGGATTATCTGCCCCCTTGGAATCCTGCTGAGTTTAGTGCCCGCTGGAACGAAGTCTATGGGAACAACTTAGGCCTGCTTTCTATGTTCTGCCTGCTGTACCCACACCGTGCCGGTGCACTGGATGTAGCCAAGGAATACATGGAGCGCATGGCTGTGCAGCCCAATTGGTAAAATAATGTGTGTCTGAGCTTGTGTGTTTGGTGCTTCTTAAGGCCCCGATATATTGGCGAAGTTTTTCACTTAGGGTTAAAACGAAGTTTGAAAATGCTGAGCAGCAGAATACTGTTAGCAAACATCCCAATGTCACCCACAGGGCTGGGAGTGGCATTTAGATGAATATGTAAATATGTTCTGCATGCTTTCCTCTCAATAACAAAATAAACATGCAGTTAAGAAAAGCATTGATTATAACAATGTTTGCATCAGCTCTACAGTTTGGCACTTCAGTCTGGCACTTCAGTCAAGTCAAGACACATCAAGTTTATTTATGTAACACTTTATACAATAGATTGCTTTAAAGCAAGTAGGCTTGAATCCTGTTCAGAGTTTTCAAGTAGGACCGGTTACATTAATGCTGTGAGTCGTGACACGGATGGGTGTGAGAATTGAGGGGTTAGTGTAACAGAGGCCAGCTAGTAGCTATGCAGATAAACCTCTTATCATTCTCGTTATAGCATTCTCACTTTCCATGTCATTTAATGCTGGTTCAAATCCCATTTGGAGCGATGCGAGTATGACCAGAGACACCTGCAATGTGCTTTGATATAAATTAATCTTGTAATTTAGCTAAAACATTCATTAGACCTTATTAGTAAAGGCTGAGCAGTAATATGATCCTAAGCAACAACTGATGGGTTTTGTGAGGTATTTATTAACAGTTCTGTGAGCCTTGTCCCTTCATCGGCATTGGCAACACAACCCAGAATACGCGGGTTCACACACACTTCACTTTGCTGGATGTTTCTGAATCTTACACTGTAAAAAAATATTGTTGCTATTAGCTATCACAACTTAAAATTTAGCATTAAAATTCCCCTAGATTTAACCTGAAAAACTCAAATATTCATGTTGTCAGTTAAGAAAGAAAGAAAGAAAAGTTGTGAATCCAAGCATGGTAATTTGTCTTCTGCATTTAGTAGTGTTCACTACATTTAATGTGTGCTCTAACTTGAATGGAGTAGTGAACACAAACACATCGCAAACCGTGGACACACACACACCCGGAGCAGTGGGTAGCCATTTTTGCTGTGGTGCCAGGGGAGCAATTGGGGGTTTGGTGCCTTGCTCAAGGACACCTCAGTCATTTCCTGCTGGTATTGACAATCAAACCGCAACCTTTGGGTTACCAGTCTGACTCTCTGACCATTAGGCCACAACTGCCTAGTTAAGTTGTCAGATAAGACTTACTTTTTTAAGTTGGAACAGCATTTTTTAAAAGCCACAAAACATCAATTTTGATTTTACTGGATCTTAATAATTATCATTATTATTGTTATTAATATACATAAACATAAAAAGCATATTGAATTTCTTAGAACTTAAGACAAAAGGTTCCAGACGTTTATGTTCTTAGAAAACCAGATAAAAAACGGGTGCATATACACAAAGTTGTTATTATCTTCATTTAATGTTGATGAATCCTGATTGTTCTAAATGAGAGAGTGTATGTCTGTGATTTTGAATTAATAAAATACACACCAAACCTCTTCTATATAGCCATTTGTCACTTTCTACAAATGCATCCTTACATTTTAGATTTATACATTTGGCAAATGCTTGCAAATTGCATTGCATTCTCGCATTTTACCTTATGCTCTATAAAGATGCACTCTTTCCTAAAAAGCATGTGTGGCAAGATCTTCAAGTAACGCCAATTATGCTATTCTTAAAACCAGATGAAACACAATAAACACCTTTTATATTGGCTTACACTTGGTTATATGCTTTTTTGTTCAGAAACTATCCCACATCCAGCTGTAGCACAAATCATGTTTATCGCTCTGCAATAGGTATGACATATTGTAGAGTCACTTAGGGCCACAATTTCTTATATTATATAAGCATAAACCTTTATTATTATTATTATTATTACATGTCAGTTTAACACATTCCATGTTTCTAAGGTCATAAGGATTCTCTTTTCCAAAACATGTGGTTTGAGTTTACATGTAGAAAAAAGCTTATGTGAATTTCTTGATGAATCAAGATTGCTGCGTGAAAACGTTTGCACACAGGTTTTCACTGTGTGTTCCTGTCACTGTATCTTTCATCTTGATCATTTTGATAATACTTGCTTCTTTTTAACCACATTCCTTCCTGTGCAATATCTCCAAAATGTTGACACAGCCAAACCTGCCTCTGACGCTACTACCACAAAAGCCTCTAATGCAGTGAGTGACAGTTAGACCTGTCTCTGATGCGTCTAAACTTGTATTTGATGCATCTTATGCTCTTGCATTGCCTCTGATATCGCTTGCTTTGTGTCACTGCTTTATTAAGATCAGTCTGTTCCTATATGTTGGCCAAAAAATAACTGCAGATTTTGACCTGGACTTATATGCGGGGGAAAAATAACTAAATAGGACAGTTCTAAAGTTTGATGCTAAAAGTCAAATTAAAATGCAGGGCTTCAGAGCTTTATGTAAAGAAGCTAAGAGAAACTTTCCATCAAGAGTAAACTTATTTTTTAGTTGTTGAAGCCCTTGTAATAATTCTCTGAAAGCTTAGACATGTAGCCCATTCAAATTTATCAAAAGCTTAATTATTTCTATCCCCACAATATCTAGTTTCAGTGTATTCAATAATTAAAAAATAAAAAAAAAACTTATATATTTAACTTTTTTGCTGAACTATGAATCATACTGACCCAGATTCCACTGTCTTCATTTAATTCCACCACATTCATTCTTATTTGGAAATTGTGTAGCCACCTTGCATAACAAGAATTGCATAAAGGCTCTAACTAGGTTAGGATACATCTCCAGCTGTCTTAAATAATTTAGCTAATATAAAGTCTTCACACTTGTGAATATTTATGACATTCTTAATTATAAGTTAACTCCAGTCCTTGGGCATGTGACTATCTTGAGTCACAGAAATGAGTGAGTCATTGAATCATTCATTCGTCCGATTTGTTCATAAACATAACAGCCTTTATGTCTATAATGTAGGATGATTCTGTGGAATGATTCACTCTTGAGCAGAGCTCCCATAGTGGCTACTAAAGCAGAGTCATGTTCCTTCATTCAGGGAACCAGAGTCATTTGCACAACCCAGAAATTTAAGTTCTCTGTTGCTTTCATATTTGAGTAGAAATTTGGGTTTATTCATATGTGTGCACATAGTATGTGTTTGTGAGTCCAGATATTCAAAGTGCAAGTTTTTCCTCACCTACTCCAGTGTGTTCTCAGAGTGAGTGCTGATGTTTCTGTTTAAGTTGCTGTGGATGGTTGGTTGGGGTTAACTGCTGCGGTTCTGCACTCTCATTTACACTGCCGCCAGCATGTAGTGGCCAACCAGGACCAGCCTAACACAAACCTCCAACTTCTGGAACTCATAACGTTGTCGTTATTATTACGCACACTCCAGATTTGTAGGTATACAGCAGCTGTAGCGCTGATTCAGATCTACAGCATCGACTGCTCTTTCATAGCTGTCAAAGTGAAAATCTGTTACATTTTTGCTACAAGCAGACACTTTCTTTCCAAAGCAACTTAATAGTTCTCAAATTGCATTACTGTAAACACGTGAAACTTGCAGGCCATGCAAGTCTGTAACGAATTCCAAATAAAATTCACTTGTGTCCTAAATGCTCCTAAATGGATGGTACTGTAGTGTGGACATTGTTTATCTAATGTTTATTAATCTAAATCAGCTCTTTTTAAAATCATTAGTGCCTATTAAAAGTTATTGCTTTCTTTCTTTCTTTCTTTCTTTCTTTATAAAGCACTTTCACACAACTGCTAGTTGATCCAAAGTGCTGTACAATACAGGTAGAATAAAATGAATAAAAGACAACAAAACGTTGAAACACAACATAAAAATACAATTAACAAAGCTAGATAAAAGCTATTGACATGAGATGATTTTTAAGCCGGCATTTAAATACAGGCAGAGTAATGGTAATTGTTCCATAGACTAGGACCAGCAACAGCGAAGGCTCGATCACCTCTGCAATGGAACCTAGATCTAGGAACAGTGAGGAGACCAAGATTACTAGATCTTAGAGACCTATTTGGTTTATAAGTAGAGATTGCCTCGGAGAGATATGGTGGGGCTTGATTGTGCAAGGATTTGTAAACAAAAGTTAAAATTTTAAAACTAATTCTAAATTTAACTGGTAACCAGTTTAGTGAAATATGAATGGGCGAGATGTGGTCGAAAGATTGCATCCGAAATATTGCAATGGTATCAAAGGTATTACAGTATTTGCATTCTAAGCCGAATTTCATGTCTGTTGTCATGTTTGGTAAAATGCAAAATATATTTCATATATTAATACATTTAAATACTTAATCATCTTACAATTTGTTCTATTTTTATTAAATTATTTGTCTGTTTTGTAATTTAATTCATATTTTATTTTGTCCACTTTATTTGACAGAAACTTAGATTCTAAATTCATTTAACAGTCAGGCAGAGAGTTTCTATACAGCCAGAAATGACAGAGATTCTGGCAAAAGTTTAAATAATCTTTTTTGGTCAGTTCACATAACAAAAAAATTGGTAGTTTCTATGAATGTTAATATTCCTACTGTCAATATAAATCTCTGTTTAGTTAGCATAATTGAGCAGTTTTCCTCTCTACAATTGCTGTTCTTTTAAGCTCTCTAAGAAACAGAAACATTTTTCTAGCTAAGCAAATACTGTTTCTCTGGTTGCTAGGAGATGTTGTGTAAGAATATGTGTTTCAAAGTTTTAAAGACAGCTGTTTTGTTTCAGGATGGTGAAAGATGCACCGTGGGATGAGGTTCCAATAGCTCACTCTCTGGTTGGCTTCGCTACAGCATATGACTTCCTATATGAGTACCTTAGTAAAGTTCAGCAGGAACGTTTCCTGCAGGTGATTGGGAACGCTTCACGCTACATGTATGAGAAATCGTACCACCGTGGCTGGGGATTTCAGTACCTCCACAACCACCAACCCACCAATTGTGTTGCTCTTTTGACTGGCAGTCTTGTGGTCATGAACCAAGGTGAGTCTAACATTTCTTTAGTGGTGTATGTCCAGACAGTGTGAATTCATTTGCATGGGTTTATGTGTCATATTCTATGAAATTGCAAATCCAACAAACTAGTAACAAATTTTGCTCAAGTCATGTTGTAAACTATTTTTTTAGGCTGGTTCAGTTATTACACATGCAAAGCTCTAAAGTAAACGTGATTGGCTTTTTTAACTGAAAGATAGGACTTCCGTTCCTACAACTGCTAAAACTGAGCGTTATGATTTCTTCTATTAATTTTTCTGTGAATGGTCTGTTCTATCTCGTTTATATTTTCTCTGGCTCTATGGACAGCATCTGTGACATGGGCTGTGTCTAAAAGCTTCAAAATGCTGCCTTCAGCGGATGCATTCCGATGTAGGAAGAAATCAGGGCATGTCCAAATCTAATGTTAGCTTCACTTCCTGTCTCCTGAGATACATTTATCTGATCGATTTTTGAAAGCAGCATACAGTAGATGTATCGTTTGCTGGCTTTGATATCCCACAATGTTTGCATTCCATTCCGTAACAGTTGAGCTAAAAAACAAAGATGGCGTTTGAAAGTTGCAGTTGGTGGTCAGTTTGTTTAAATGTATGTTTTTTGACCAGCGTTTTCCACTTTTTATGTCATTTCGTGCAAGAAATTTGTATTGTAGTAATTAAATATTCACCGAAGCTTCCTCTCGTTTGTTGTAGATCATTGAAACCGTTATGCTGGTGCAAGTCAGCTGCCTAAGCTTTCGGATACAGCCATTGGTGTTTAAAGTAATGAACTTGGAATAAAATATTGAAGTAAGTGTGAAATGGAAGTCGCGTTCAACTTTACTACAGTATTGTAACATGTTTCTGAATGAATCGGTGATTGAACGAAAAAAAAACAGGACAGGACTTGATTTTATCCATTGGTTGTGGATTGGATTGTGAAAAGTAAGCAGTGTGGGATTGCATACATCATAAACAAGTTATGGCATTTTAATTAAAGATTCCAAAGTGTGTGTATATAGATAGATACTTATATATATATATATATATAATGTATGTATGTATATATATATATATATATATATATATATATATATATATATATATATATATACACCGATCAAGCATAACATTATGACCACTGACAGGTGAAGTGAATGACACTGATTATCTCTTCATCAGGGCACCTGTTAGTGGGTGGGATATATTAGGCAGCAAGTTAACTTTTGATGTGTTAGAAGCAGGAAAAATGGGCAAGCATAAGGATTTGAGCGAGTTTGACAAGGGCCAAATTGTGATTTCTAGACGACTAGGTCAGAGCATCTCCAAAACTGCAGCTCTTTTGGGGTGTTCCCAGTCCAAGGAAGGAACAGTGTTGAACCGGCGTCAGGGTCATGGGCAGCCAAGACTCACTGATGCATGTGGGGAGTGAAGGCTGGCCCAACAGATGAGCTACTGTAGTTCAAATTGCTTAAGAAGTTAATTCTGGTTCTGATAGAAAGGTGTCAGAATACACAGTGCATCGCAGTTTGTTGCGTATGGGGCTGCATAGCCGCAGACCAGTCAGGGTGCCCATGCTGACCCCTGTCCACCGCTGAAAGCGCCAACAGTGGGCACATGAGCATCAGAACTGGACCACGAAGCAATGGAAGAAGGTGGCCTGGTCTGATGAATCACGTTTTCTTTTACATCACATGGATGACTGGGTGTGTGCGACTCTTACCTGGGGAACATATGGCACCAGGATGCACTATGGGAAGAAGGCAAGCCGGCAGAGGCAGTGTGATGCTTTGGGCAGTGTTGTGCTGGGAAACCTTGGGTCCTGTCATCCATATGGATGTTTCTTTGACACATACCACCTACCTAAGAATTGTTGCAGACCATGTACACCCTTTCATGGAAACGGTATTCCCTGGTGGCTGTGGCCTCTTTCAGCAGGATAATGTGCCCTGCCAAAAAGCAAAAATGGTTCAGGAATGGTTTGAGGAGCACAACAACAAGTTTGAGGTGTTGACTTGGCCTCCAAATTCCCCAAATCTCAAACCAATCAAGCATCTTGGGATGTGCTGAACAAACAAGTCCAATCCATGGAGGCCCCACCTCGCAACTTACATGACTTAAATGATCTGCTACTAGCATCTTGGTGCCAGATACCAAAGAGCACCTTCAGGGGTCTAGTGGAGTCCATGTCTCGATGGGTCAGGGCTGTTTTGGCAGCAAAAGGGGGACCAACACAATATTAGGAAGGTGGTCATAATGTTATGCCTGATCAGTGTGTATATAAAGGGTAACTGAGACTGTGATAGAATCACTAACCAACTTTTTCTGTGCACAGTTATAACAAAATTATAAACTCATGACATTGTTGTAAAACTTGCAATTTTCATGTCACACACAAGGATCCTTGGAAAGCGAAACAGAAATATCTGTAAAGTACATATGGAGTAGACTCCGCACCCACAGGAATTCAGGGGTGAATGACATAACACATAACCAGAAGTTCACAAAAACTAAAATGCTCAAATAACAAATTTTAAATTTAACAAAAATATGAATGTCTTGCCCCATAGTTGCATTATAGTAAGCCTGTTTGATTTATAAAACAAGGCAAGTCAAAAATATGTTCTGTAATAATTGACAACATACCTCAGATGATGTTGATAGACCTTTTATTGAACCTTCAGAACTGTTCTCTGAATCTGTGGACTTTGTTACTCCCAAGTATACTGACATATGGTTTTTGGAGAAAGTTCAGTTTTCTGCCACACACACACACATTTCGAAGAAGGAAGGGTCTGCCTCCTCACTCAGCATTCCTGCCTGGAATTTAAGGCTGCTCAGGGTCATTCTGCAGAGCTGAACTTAAGCCTTCGTAATTATTTCTCCAGTGAAGCAGTTCACCACATGACTCCAGTATTTCAGAACAGATATTTTCCCCTCACTCTCTTGCTCTTTTGTGTTTCTCTCTGTCTTTATTCCTCCCCTGCAGCTATTCATAACATAATCTGTAGTTTTTGGCCCTGAAAGTATGTCCTGCCGTTCTTTTGCCTTTTTGAAACAGCTTCTCTCATATCTGTCCAAATATCTGGAGGTTCTTTTTGCCCCGCACTTCCCAGCATTCCCAGCCCAAGCTGCTCAATTTCATAGCAGAAGATTCTGTATAAAATAACATCATTGATACAGAGTAAATGATGTGGGTTTGTGGAGATCAGCATGGATGAAGGAACACCATCTTAAAGGGTTAGTTCAGCCAAAAATTAAAATTCTTTAAGCATTCACCCTCATGTTGTTCCAAATCTATTAGACTTCCTTTGAATTGTCCATTGAAAGTCCATGCAACTAAAAATTTGACGCATCAGAAAGTACAAATAGACATCGGTAAAAAGTATGGATTACTTTTACAAATGTCTTTTTGTACCTTTTATGCATCAAAGAAAAAAAAATTTGCATGGGCTTTTCATGGATAGACAAAAATTATTAGAGAATATTAAAAAATATCTTCATTTGTGTTTCAAAGGTGAATGGAGGTCTTATCAGTTTGGAATGACATGACAGTGAGTAAAGGATGACAGAATTTATTTTAGAGTGAACTATCCCTTTGAACTAAACTGTGTATACAGTGGGGCTGTCAAACGATTAATCACATACAAAATAAAAGTTTGAGTTTGCCTAATATATGTGGGTGTACTGTGTGTAATTATGTATATATAAATACAAACACATCCATGTATATATTTGAGAAATATTTACAAGTATATGTATTTATTTATATTTTTATATAATTTATATTATATATATAAATAAATTTTTTGTTCATAAATAACATATTTCTCTTAAATATATACATTAATTTGTGTGTATTTATATATACATATTAATTACACACATTACTCACACATATATTATACAAACTCAAACTTTTATTTTGTATGCGATTAATCGTGATTAATCATTTGACAGCCCTAGTATACAGAGTACTGTGATCCCAACCAGCCTATCAGTTCTACACTCTGCCAGTCAAAACAGTCATGAATTTGGTGGAGGGTTTTTAGTATTATTATTATTTGCCATTTAAACTTCACTTGGCTCTTTTTGATGACTGTCTGGTTATGCAATTTCACACTTTTGAACATCAAAATCTTCAGTCAGATCTTCAGTCAAGCAAAAACGGCCCACATCACACTCTTTTGGTCTTCCTTCATTTCATCTGTAGCTATTCATATAAAATACGAGGCTATGATTTTGGCCATAAAGACTACCACTAGAACAGCACTCTCCTGCCTCACCACACTCCTAAGCATCTGTTTTCTACCACTGTCTGGTGGTTCCATCACAACAAGGTATAAAGTCTCTTTCCAGAACGCTCTTTCACGAACGAGCTTCCAACCTTCACCTGATCTACTGAGACCATTAAAGCTTTTAAGAAGACACCTTTGAGATTACTTTTGAGAATGAGATGACTTGAGCTTGAGTTTTCATTAAATGGGTAATATGAAGGAGATGGAAGCGACCTTTGTGAAAAAGTAGCGTGCTTCAATTGTTTGTACACTTGTGAAATTAAAATCTTAAAAGTATATTTTTTTTTAAAAAACTGTATTTTCAAATAGTATAGTATTAATGAAATAAAAGGCCAATTAAATGTACTAAAAGAGAGTACACTTTCATGACTGTTTCTTAACACACTAAAGGAAACTTTTAAAAAGTGCACTTTGTAATAATGTCAAATTAAAAGTTTTAAAGTACAT